>NC_062577.1:65177959-65862959 GCF_022837055.1 Prionailurus viverrinus
TACCGCCCCAGTCAAGGTCGGGGGCCTGTAAAGACCATGTTTAGGGGCAGGGGGGGGAGCGAGAATGGAGGTAGGGCAGGCAGGGACGTAAGGCTGGGCCTTCTGGTCTGAGCGGAGCTGGGCAGCGCAGGGGCTCGGACCCCCCTCCTCTTCCGGAGACTCTCTTTTCAGATTTTAAAGCCCTGGGAGAAGTCAGATGGGGTGAACCTCAGGGACTCCCAAAGCTGCTGGCTCCTGACTCCGGCCGGGGCAGGGGAGGGAGGCCGTGGCCACGGTTGTGCCCCTAACGCAGATTTCTGTGTGGCCCCTGCTCGTCCTGTTCATTCCTAGGTGCTGAGGCTCCTAGGTCTCCCCCACCCCAGGAAGGAAGGGGCTGACCTCGATTCCACACCCACTTGCTCACGCGAGCCCTCTCGCAGCCGTCTTCTCTGTCAATCTGCTGCCAGGCCTGGAGTGGTTCTGTCCCCCACTTGGCAAAGCTGCAGTCAGGGCCCCACGAAGGATGTGTGGGTCACCCCGCGTCACGGGGCTGGTAAGTTGGGCTTCAGATGGGGCCTGGTGGGTCCCCCGCACAGGCTGCGTCCCTCCCCGTGGCTCCAGTAGAACACCTCCTAACACACCGAGTGACTGAGGGGCGGAGCCCGTGGGCAGGGAGCCCACGGCAGGTGGGAAGCCGCAGGATGCTACTGCCGTCTTTGGGGGTGAAGACGGGACTGGAGAAGAGACCACAGTTGCTGCAGAAATCACCCAAACCTTCCCAGGTTTGTCCTTGGCCAACGGAAGCATGTTCCCCACCTGGTGCCGAGTCCCTTGGGCCTTTACCTCTCCCCTGCTGGGGACCTGAGTCCCTCGCCCTGTCGTGGCCTTGGGCAGAGCTCCTGGAAGACACGCCCAGTCTCAGCCCTCCCCAGCCCCCTCCCTTTCTGGTGGAGGGGAGCCCCGAGGGCCGCTGGACACTCTCCCTGGAATTCTGTCCTCTGCTTCCTGCTAAGGTCTCCATCCAAAGACAACCTTTTTCACTCTTGCCGTTTTTTTCTTTTCAGACCGAAAAGAAGGACTTATTGCACCCAGCTGGCATGGGTTCCCTCTGAGAAGCCCTCCTGGATTGATCGAAGTGGCAAGACCCCAGCTCCAGCCTGGGCTGCCCGTTACACCCGGAGCCACCCGGGAGAGGACTTCGTCCCACCCTTGCTCCCGTGGCCACCGCTGTCCACCCTGGCCCATCCCAGTTCCTGTGGCGTCCGAGCTGAGAGTCCTCTGAGATGGCGGTCCCGTCTCAGATCTAATAAAGACTCCTGAATGTTGAACCAGTCCGGGTGGTGGTGATGTACCTGGGCAGGGTTGGGAGGGGAAGGCTCCCTCCGAGAGACCCTTGCTGGGGGAGCCCCTGTTGCAGCAGAAGGGGGAGGGGAGCCTCACTAAGACAGAGCTCCCCGCTGTGGGCGTGGGCGGGGGGGGGGGGGGAGTGAAGACCTCCTCAGCAACTTCCACCTCTCTCAGCCGGCCCAGGGCTCCTGGCAATGCCATCAAGGCTCTGGTCAGTCCCAGCTCAGAGTGCTGGGCAGATGCTCCCAGCAGCTCCCCAAATTGTAGTTTGAAACCTGGATTTTTTTTTTTTAAAGCTTATTTACTTATTTTTTGGGGAGGGAGGGACAGAGAGAGAGGGAGAGAGAGAATCCCAAGCGGGCTGCGTGCTGTGCGCAGAGTCCTACGTGGGGCCCGAATTCACAAACCGTAAGGTCGTGATCTGAGCCAGAATCAGGAGTTGAATGCTTAACCGACTGAGCCAGGCAGGCGCCCCCAAACCTGGAATTTTTCTAAATAAAAAGGCTTAAGATCGTGTGCATGGCACACTTTCAACAGCACAAAAGGGAAAGTATGTCTCCTTCCCACCCCCGTCCCCGGCCACCTACCTCCTGTCCCAAGAAGCAACCACTGGTCCCCGAGTCCTCCCGGAGACAGTCCGTATGCATCTAAGCACATATGTCTACAACCTCCCCCACCGCTTTCATTTAAACACTGACCACAGCATTTTTAGCCCCCTAGGCCAGGACTCCTAGCCTGAGGTCAAGGTGAACCTCAGAGGAGGCTGGCATCTGCTGGAATTGCATGCAGAATGCTGGCTAGGCACCTGTACCCTGTTTCTTGGAAGAAGGGACACATGAAAGCCACCTGGTCTAGTCCAGCTCTCCATTTTACAGAGGAAACTGACGTCGGGGAGAAGAGCTACGTCCAGGGTCCTCAGCATGGTGGGGGCCCGTCGGAAGAATGCCAGGCTCCCTGCACCTGGGCACCAAAGAGCCCCAGGGTCTCCTGCCAGGACAGGGTCTCCGAGGGCTGACTCAGGCCCAGGATGCAGCCAGGAAGAGGCATTTCCATTTGTATCACAAATGTGGCTTATTTAAGAGACTGAGCTTGGGCCCCCCAGGCCTGGCTAGTGCTTCTGAGGCTCCCAACCCTCCCTTTGAGACCCTCCATGCTGTCCAGCCTTGCAAGGACCCCCCGCAGCCCCCCACCCCCACCCCGCACCGGGTCAGTCTCTGGGGAGGAGGGGTGAACAGGGACAGAGTCTGGCCTGGGGTCAGCATGATGTGCCCAGTTCCGGCCTGAGCACCAGTCTTCACAGCCTCCTTCTCCTCTGGGTATTGGGGACCCTGTGCGGGGAGAGGCAGCCGGTGGCCTCCCGGCTGGCAAAGGAGGTTCCCGGTGAAGACAAGGCGCTGGGACAGACCGGGTGGGCTGCCTTTTGGAAACAGAAAGACCCAGACCCAGACAGGGGCAGAGCGGGTGGGGGCTCTCCTTCCACAGGGATGCCAGCACTGGGGTGGGAGGGTCCAGGCGGGACACTTCGGAATGTGCTCTCCGAGTCCCACCGAGCTATGCAGATGAGGCCTGTCTGTATGCAGATGAGACCGTCTGTATGCAGATGAGGAGAAAGGGCATTCTCTTCTCAGGGTTACCATAGAGCCCAGCCCACCCCCGGCCCTCCGGGCCCCAGCTGCAGGGCAGCCTGGGAAGAGGCCAGGCTGGGGAGAGACAACCTGTGGTAGGTTAGACTTCGGGAAGGACTGACCCAAGGAAAATGGGCTGTTCTGGGGAAGGAGCTGGTGATAGAACTGAGAATGCAAGAGGGACGGCTGGGAGAGCCGGGCCGAGAAGATGGGGCGAGCCATGACAGAACCCGGCAGACAGCTGTGAGCAGGACAGAAAGGAAGGGCTGATCTTCCACTCCACGCCAGGTCCGCTGGGTCTCCTGGGGTCCTGGCGATGCTCCTGTGAGCCTTTCACAGACAGAGAGGCCCCGACAGGCTGACGGACGCGTCTAGGACACAGTTTGCAATGGCGGGGCCCTGGCCCGTCCAGCTCCGTGGCGGGCAGCCACAGCCTGGAGCCCTCCTACTCCTTGGGGGGGGGGGGGGCAGGCAGGCACTCGGACGGTTCCCTCTGCCCCGGGGGAAGGGGACAGTGCTCAGGGTTAGGGGGCTGTGCCCGGCCCAGCCCAGGGGCGCTGGCTGGGTCTCGGGCCCAGGGAGGGCCTGTGGGGGGCTGGAGGGGGTAGCTGAGGGCAGATACCAGGAAGGGGACAGCAGGTTGAGAAAAGATGCCAGGGATAACCCAGTGGGGGAAACTGAGGCCAGAGAGATTGGGAGGGTTGCCGTCCTCACTGAGCAGATCCAAGCCCGAGCTGGGCCTGGACCCAGGGCCCCTTCCAGGGTGCAGAGGCCCAGAGTGGGGGTGTCTTTGAGAACGGCCTCTCCTCTTCCTCCGGCGGCCCCCGGCCCCTCCACCCCCCACCCAACGGGGTAGCCAAGGCCTTTGTGGGGAAGCGGCAGGGAAGAGAGGCCCCTTGTCGGCCCTTCATCTCGCCGGAGGTTCCGCCGATGCCAGCCCCCTGGCACCGGCTGGGCTCTCCTTCCTGGGGGTGCCAGCCGCCCCCCCCCCCCCAGTGCCACTGCCCGCTCCCCAGCCCTGCCGTTTCCTGGAGCCTCAGGGCTTTGGCCCCGGGCCCGGCTGAAGGATGGCGGGTGCCCCGGCCCCAGCGCCTCCCGCGTCTCCCCTTTCACACGCTGGCACCAGAGCCGTGGGAACGCCGGGCGGCAGCTGGGCACCGGTGCCCAGCTCTTGCCCACCCCCAGCCCAGCCGACCTCGGAGAGGGGAGAGCAGAGCGGCAGGCAGGCTGCCCCAAACAGCCCCTTCAGGACGGGGCCCTAGAAATCCTTCGCACTAATTATGAATCTGGGGACAAACAAGGCATTTGCAAGTCAATTAGTGACAGAACTTTCCCAGGAAAGAGTTTCGTCCAGGCTCAGCTTCAGACAGGGCCACATGCTGGGTCATCTTGTCCCTCCTCCTGTCTCTGCCCTGCTCGAAGCTCAGGGAGAGAGGCCGCCCCTCTGCGGCTGAGGGTGCCAGAGCCCAAGTGGGCAGGAGGCTGGAGGGCAGCTGGAGGTCACTCGAGGGCTGCCGCAGGGAGGCGTCCTGTCAGGGTCCACCTGCCTGGACAGGGTGACGTGGGTGGGTTGACAGGAAAGTGGACGTCATTGTGAAAAGGCGGGGGAGGGGGGGAGGGGGGGAGGAATCTTCCCTGAGCACAGAGACACCAAGAGGAGGCTGAAGCAGGAGGCACGCAGCCCAAGGGGGCTCAGCCGCATCCATGGGAACTTCAGGTGGGCCTGGGGCCATCTGGGGCCACTTGTCACAGAGAGGGAGGTAGGGCGTGGTGTTGCTCTCCGAGGCCTGGGAAAGGCTCTCTCTCTGCCTACGGGACCCCTTAATTGGGGGACGAGGGGGAGGGAAGGGCTGCTGGGGCAAACGCCCCTAGAGCCGCCCCGCTAGCCATCTGAGGGAGATTAAGGGATTACAATTAAAAGGCGTTTGCAGACGAGCAGGTGGGTTGGGGCTGTGCTAGCGATCTAATTGCCCAATTGCTGTGCCCGGGCTCTAATGAGCGGGGGTGGGCTTTTCGGGGAGGGGAGGGCGGGGCCTGGGGGGTGGGGCCTCACCTCGAACACACCTCGGCTCGCGGGGTCACGCCCACAGGCTCCCCTGCTGCCCTCCCTGAGGACTCAAGAGGAAGCAGCCTGACTAGGCTTCCCGGGCTGGACAAGGGTGTTCGGGCCAGAAGTGAGCAAAGAGGGTGCTGAGCTCCCGACCAGAGGCGCCGTGAACACGGGGGATGGTTAGGGCGGACTCTTGTCAAGCACTGTGCTAAATCCTCTATAACGTAGGTAATCCCCGCGACCACAGTAGAGCCTGTCCGCGCCTCTGCGGGGGTCCCGCTGACCAGGGGCGGCTCCCTTCACACCCACCCTTGCCAGGAAGGGACAGATGGACAAACCCTCCCTAGACTCGGAAAGGCCCCAGGCTGAGGGTCCAAGCACGCCCGGTTCCGCGAGGGCCCAGCCTCTCTCCTACGAAAACCACGCTGGAAACCTGGACGCACAGCGGGCCTCACACAGCTAAGCCTTTGCACAGCCTGTTCCCGCTTCTGCGAGGGCCACCCCTTCCGCTCCTGTCCCCGGCCCCTCGGAGAAGTCTTCCGCTCCCCGCCATCCGGGGCTCCCCGCTCTTGAGGGTTACCTCTGGCGAGGGGGTGCCTAGCACGCATTTAGGAATTACATGAGTGGCCTGCAGGCCGGCGGCCCTTCACGTTTAGACACTAAAGGCCCTGATGGAGAGCAGCTCTGGGGGGATCCCCAAGCAACCGGGATGTGAACTGTCTCTGGAAGGGACCTGGGGGTGGACCCTGAGGCACGAGGGGGACTGCCTACTGTGCGCCGTGGCTCCCGAGTGCGGTGAAGAGATTACTTATTCGGAAACAATTACATTTAATTTAAAATAGTAATGATTGCAGCTTTTTTAAAGGTTTATTTATTTTGAGACAGAGAGCACAAGAGGGGAGGGGCAGAGAGGAGGAGAGACAGGATCCCAAGCACACGCCGCCGCGCCATCAGTGTGGAGCCCGACGCGGGGCTCGAACTCACGGAACCTCGAGATCATGACCCGAGCCACACTCAGGAGCCGGACCCTTAGCCAACTGAGCCACCAGGCACCCCGACTATTGCATCGTTTTTCAAGGCTGGGGAAAAACGTTTTGGCGTCTTTTACCCCAAAGGCCAGGGCAAGAGCGAACCTCAAGACTCCTCACTGGGGAGGAAGGACTGGGATTTCAGTTCCTCCTGTCCCCTTCTTCCTTCCTTTGGCCCACCCTTGCTTCCCCACCCAGGCCATCTGGGTCTGGTCCTTGTGCCCCACGCTCTGCCCAGGCCTTTCGAGACCGGCCCGGAGAAGCAGCATCTCCGCGCACGCGGGCCCGCTGCCGCCCCTGTGAGGGGCCAGTGGTGGCCTGGTCGCTCCCCTACTGAGGGCACGTGCCCAAGGGACTCTTGCTGCCCGGCCCGCGTGGGTCTGCCAACCTGCTGTGTGCCCACTTGCCCTCTCTGTGCATCGGGCCACGGGTGCCTCCCTGCCCGTCCTCCCCCTGCCCGGCCGCGCTGAGCATAAAGGAGGTCTGGCGGGGGGTCTTAGCATCTCACCTGGGACCTGGGGCTACAAACGGTAACGATTTGCCGGAGCTGCGGGGGGATCAGCTGTGATGACGTCTGTGGGGTGCTTGGCACCCCACGGGCGTGAAGCGGGGGCTCATAAATGGTAGCTGTTCTTACAGTTATTAAATGGGAGGGCCCCGCAAACGGCCCGAGCCTGCGGCAAGGGCTCCTCATTACTGCTCTGGCTGGGGGTAATGAGGCCTGTGGTAATGGCCCCTCACACTCCCAGGCCCACCGACAAAAGGCCCAACAAAGTGGGAAGTGAATGCCTAATGGGACCCTTGGGGGCTCCGCCCAGGGCTGGGGGGGCGTCGGGAAGGACCCTCTGGCTGCAGCTCCAGGTGCCGAAGAACCCCGCAGGCCAGAGACCCTGCCGACAGGCCGCCCCCTCTCTGACCCAGGTCAGCTCAGCATCGGGGCCTTGGCTGAGCGGGGTGTGCACCCCAGCACCCCTGACCTCTCGAGGCTAGCCTGGGAGACCGACAAGAACCCAAACGAATAAGTGAAGTGCACCTGATGTCAGCTGGTCACGAGTGATCTGGAGAGAAATACAATAGGAAAAGGGGACAGGAAGGGCAGGGGTCAGAAGGTGAGTTGCAGGGGCACCTGGGTGGCTCCTGGGTGGAGCATCTGACTTCGGCTCAGGTCACGATCTCACGGTTCATGAGTTCGAGCCCTGCATCGGGCTCTGTGCCGACAGCTCGGAGCCTGGAGACTGCTTCACAGTCTGTGTCTCCCTCTCTCTCTGCTTCCCGCATCCCCCCCACCCCCGCTCACACTCTGTCTCTCAAAAATAAATAAATGTTAAAAAAATACAAAAAAAAAAGTGAGTTGCAGTATCAGATAAGGTCCTTAGGACAGACAGATTTTGTTCAACGCCTTCTTGTGAAAAATTGTAAATAGACACAACACCGGTCAGGACAGTAGAGCAAGCCCCGGCCTCCATGGCTCCTGGAGGCTCCTGGCCACAGGCTCCCCTACTCCCTCCCCGCCACCTGCCTCCCTTGGTAGGCCCAGAGTTGTTTTCGGCAAATCCCACACCTCTCCTTTGGCAGAGGGCGCGGTCTGAGCGGGGACAGAGGGACAGACGGGCAAGGCAGCACTTGGTCACTCGGGAGGCGGGCTCCCAGGCAGACAGACTGCTACGGTATGTGGACGGGTGGCCTCCAGTCTCATCTTTGTAACTGGCCGTGTGACATTTCACGAGTCTCCTAACTGCTCTGAACGTCAGATTTGCCGTCTGTGAAACGGGGCTGATCCTTTATCCCACAGGGGGCTTATAGAAGGGGATGAGTATCCCTGTGTGTGTTTCATAAAAGTACAGCGACAGGGCAGAGCCAGGGTCTGGCCCCAGAGAGACGCAGTGACTTGGAGGTGAGACAAGGCCCCAGGGTGCCCAAGACCAGGTGGGGGCTGGGAAGTCTCCTGCAGGAGGTTACCCCTGAAGGGAACTCAGTTCAGCAGGCCTCCGTGAAGGGGAGGGGGCTGAGCCCAAGCTTGGCCGTGTGTGTGCTGGTCTGCCTTTCAGCCCCACCCCCCATGGATGGGCCACAGGATTCCAGGCTGCTGGAGACGAGAAGGGCCGGAAGGCCTGAATGGCCACTGTTCTCTGAAGAGGCTTCGTCCCCTTTAAAGACCCTTATCACCACCTCCACCTCCCTCCCAGGGTGATTATCACCCAGAGGGGCCTTTCCTAGGGGACATAAAGAGACCCTCAACTCCCATCAGTTAGGCAGGATAATGGGCCATTCACTCAGAGGGGACCCCAGCCCCACACCTGGCCCTCTCGGGCAGCCCTACTCGACCGCCCCATTGTCCCAGGCTGCCTCGCACGCACACATGGGCGTCAGTGGCAGGGGGAGCCCGAGTCCCCAGCTGGAGCGATCCTGGCCCTTCCCCCACCTCTCCAGCCGCCTGGACTCTGGGCTCGATTTGGGGGAGGTGGGCCTGCCATTCATCACACCCCCCCCCCCACTCAGAATTTCACTGCTCTCGAAAGCCCTTACAGAGTGATGGGAAAATGGGAGGGAATAATTAGGAAAATCATTAGCGTCTCAAGGCCCATCTGAGAGGGATTAAGGGATTAAAAGCCTTGCAGCCAATCTCTCCTACTTTAAGGTTGTTGTAGGGGTTTTGTTTTCAGGACTTTCTTTTTCCTCCTTTCTTCTGAGTTGGGGCAGACTGAAGTCTTGGTGGATCCTTCCTTCAAAAGCTATAGGAAAAAGTCAAGACATTGAAGTCCCGGTGGGGGAAGAATGGGGGAGGCAGGTGTCTGGGGAAGGGTCCTCCCCAAGCTCTCCTGGGCCGCCTTGGGCCCCTTCTCAGGGCCTGAGTGGTCTGGGAGGGGGTGCTGAGGTCATGTTTGCTGGTCTGCCTCTCAGCGCCACCCCCCATGGAGGAGCGCCCAGCCCTGCCTGTGGGCCACCTTCCACCTGCCCCGAGTGCTGGCTGAGGGTTCAGCAGGCCCCCCTGCCCCCCATTGGGTCCGTCCTGCTCTGGTGGCCTGAGGCTGGAGGCCCAGGGGGAGAGACAGTGAGGCAGGAAGATCGATCGGGCTGTAAGCACCACGCAGCGCTATCCTTGGGCGGCCCAGGATCCAGTTGGGGCCAGCAGATAGACGGCTCCTTACAGCACGCTGTGAGGGGGACTGAGATGTAAAGGGGGGGCGGGGGGTCTACACAGGAGGCAGACCCCGTGCAGTCTGGAGGGGTTAGGGACAATCCCCCGGAAGAGGTGGCTGTATTTATTTATGGGCATTCGGTCATTGTGAGGTAGGTGTTCTACTCGAACACATCATCCGCTTTCCCCGTGCGTCACTGTCTCCCTGAAAGGGTCCCTGTGTCCCCCGGCCACAGGAGGAGGGATTCAAATCCCACACCACCTGGCTTAAGGCAAACAGGGACGCTGAGGCCTAAGGGCTGCTGGGGCGCGGAGGCACGCGTCAGGTGGACACCCAAGCTCGCTAGTCTTTCTGCCTCCAACCCAAGCCATCCCCCCACCCCCAGAATGTTCCGGAGAAGAAAGATACAGGCCTCACGTGGCTCCCACAGCTCCCTCCCCCGATACACACAGCGGCCTCCCTGGTTCCAGTTCTGGGGCTCCCTCCACTTCTCAGGAAGCTACCCGCCCCCCCCCCCCCCCCCAGCCTCTGTGCCCACTGACACTCGCCTGGAAGGGCCTGGGGCCAGGCAGGGCGGCCGCGAAGCCGAGCGGCCCAAGACGGAGGCAGCCAGAAGCCTCCCGCAGCCAGCGCCTTGCCAGGGGTGCGGGGGGTAGACGCTGGCGGCCGTGGCCTGCCGCAACATCAATAATCGCGTTTATTAATGGTCTTAATTAGCAACTGCCGACAAGAAGCCCGGTGCTAATTCCACCGATAATCTAGGCTCGCGGGGCGTGGACAGAAGGGCGGGTGCAGGATGGATGGCAGGCGGCCACCGCGTACGGTCGGTCCGGCTACGGCGGAGCCTGCCTGAGAGGCGAGAGGGACGGGGAGGAAGGGGGACCCTGCCCCCCACCACCTCCCACACCAGGGGTCCATAGCCCCCCGTGGCGCAGCCTCCTCAGATGGTGTTGGGACAAAATGAAGCGTGAGGAATGGGGGTGGGGGGAGGGGAGACTTCTGTCTGCGCCTCCAGGGCCAGAACCAGACAACAGCCCGTGGGATGAAGGCGAGTCTATAAAAGCCTGAGTGAAATGAGCTAGAAGGCGATTGGGAACAAGCCCCACAGTGTCCTGGAGCCACATTCCTCGCTCTGGGGAGGGGGAGATGGTTGATGCGAGCAGGGACACTGGGGGGGGCCGCCTCTCCAGCTGAGCCCTCTCCTGCCAAGAGGAGCAGGGTGGGAAAGGCGAGTTTCAGAATCTAGACGATGTCCTAGCACAACAAGGCCACTTCCTCTCTCAGCCCCCGAGCCAAGCTGGGCCCGCTTGGGGCCCCAAAGACCAGCGAGCGGCCCCGAGAGCCCTGGAGGCCCAAGCCAAAGAGAGAGGGCCGCTTGGGGGGGGGCGAGGAGCTCCGGTCACGCCTCTTCCGGGGACCGCCCGCCCCAAGGGTGCCTCCTGCAGGTGCCCACGCGGAGGGAGGGTGTACCCGGGGTTCGGGGGGGTGGACGCTCCGGCCACGTGTGGACTTGTGTTGAGGATGTGGGGCCAGAGGAGTTTCCCTGAGGCTGGGCAGCCCAGGTCAGAATGTTCTGGAGGGGTTCTGGGTGGGGCCGGAGGCCTCACGGAAGAGCGGCTGGCTGAGGAGTTGCAGCAGGGCCCAGGTCCAGAGGTGGGGGTCTGGGGGCAGGCACCTCGGCTCCCAGCCCTGGTCCCCTGAGCCTGACTTTCCTCTTATCCACCAGTGTTCCACGTGCTAGCCCCGGAGGCCAGGCTCCCTCCCTCCCCCCTCACAACGGGGTTACTGCACCTGCATCCCCAGGGGAGCCAGGGGGCTGGAAGGGAAGAGCTCCATCTGAGATGGGGGGCCGCCCCCCCCCAGAGGAACAGGCCTATGACGTGGCGGTAGGACCCCCGCCTCCAGGAATACCAGCGTTTCCACCAGCCTCCTCTCCCTCCTCCTCCTTACTGGGACGGGGATCTGGGCTTCCTGGGACAGTTCTTTTGGGTGTTGCCCGATAGATTGTGCCCTGAGAACATGATGAGCCCCGGAAACGTCACTGTTTCAAGAGCCCAAACACCATCTCTATACAGCTTCTCACCTGAGCGGCATCAGCCCCTGGTCAGGAATCTTCGTAGAAGTTTGGGGAAGACGAACTCAGGAGGCCCTGCACCTTGCCAGGCTCAAGCCCAGGTACTGCACGCGCCCAAGAGCGGGGCTCCAGGCTCCTCGCCAGGATGGACTCTGCTCCTAACAGAGCTCCCGTGCCCACTATTTTTTTTTCAAGTGAACTCTGTACCCATCATGGGGCTCGAACGCAGGACCCTGTGATCAGGAGTCACATGCTCTACCGTCAAAGCCAGCCAGCCATCCTCACTGAGCGTTTCAGTCCAGGGTTCGACCAGTTCCATCTGTTAGCTGGACACAGGCCCCTGGGCTGGGGTGGAGGGCCGTACCGCTCTCCCTTGTGGGAGGGGACTTTATGTGGGACCCCTGTGCCTACATCCCTGGAGAAGCTATTTTAGTCCTGCCTTGGTGAGCCCTTCTCCCAGGCAGAGGCGGAGCCCCTAACTGTGGCGACAGCAGGAGGCAGGAAGGGAGGCCTGCACTAGGCCTGGGGCTCCCTGGTCAGAGAGGATCCCTTGGCGAGTCTCTGTCCAGTAAGCTGCTTTGGGGAAACCATGAGCACTTCCCCCACGGCTCTGGACGGGAACGGGCTCCAGGAACACCTGTAAGAGTCCACTGGGTCAATGCAGTGTGAGGAAATGGACGCAGATGGGGACTGGGGTTTGGCTAACACGTAGGGAGGGTAGGAAGGACAGCGACCGCAGCCAGGTTTAACCCCCAAGAGACGGGTTCAGAGACAGGGACGGACTCCTGCAGACCGCGGAGCTAGTGAGAGGGGGAGGTCAGCTAGGTGCCCACCGCGGTCTGACCCCAAAGTCAAGCCTCTTTGGGGCAAGGGGTAGGTATGGACGGGACCGTTTTGGCCAAGGCTGGTGATCAGACAGTGCCTTGGAGACAATGGCGCTCTGTCCCAGGGCGCTGGGGACGCCAGCTCATCCCTATGCAGTGACTGCCGGCCCCTTTCAGGCGGTGGAAGCCGGCGGCGGAGGGGAATTCTCACAGGCCGGTGGCATTTGCATAGCCGGCTCGCCCGCCTGCCGGAGACATTGGCCCGCATTGTTCCCACCGGCGGTGGTGGCGCACGGGCCCGGGACGCGCAGGGCGCGGGCGGCAGGGCCAGACAAAGGGGCCGGGGCGCAGAGCCGGGAGGCGGCGGGTAGGGGTCCTGATGGTGGGAGAGAAATATCGGGGTGAGGCGGGGCGCCCGCCGAGCCCGTCTGCCCCGGTACGGCCACCGGCCCCCACTTTGGACACCCAGGCCGTGTCTAATTCCTCCCTGAGCCGGTGCCTCGTGCCGTGATGTGAATCCCAATGGCGCAGCTCAGGCCTTTCCCAGGCTGCGTGGTTCAGGCCAGGTCCTCCAGAGGTCAGAGGAGCCGCTGTGGCCAAAGGGTTCCAGCCCCACAGACACAGAAGCATGGGGCAGAGGGGGATCTTGCAGACCCCTTTGTCACAGACACACAGTTACCCGAAGCCAGAACAGTGGCCACTTCCCAAAGCCCGTCCCTCAATGCCCCGGCTCTGCTGTCTTCCACGCTGACCCCAGTGCGGCCCGTCTCTCCCATCAGTGGGGCCCTGGAGGAGAGCGAGGCCCCAGTGTCCTCGTCCATCATTGTCCCCAGAGCTCAGGCACTGGGGCCGGACAGAGTTCATGAGTGGACAAGTGTCTGATTGTCCTGCATTGAGAGTGATAATGATGGTGATCAGAGGGGCTGTCCCTGAGGGGCAGGGGCCTCATTGTCCTCAAGGGGTAAGGAAGGTGCCCCCTTGGCCCCTGTCCCTGCCATCTCCTTGACCTGCTCATTGTCACCCTATTGACCCAGCCTGAATGGATGGGCCACCGTGCAAAGGACCAATGGTGCTGAGCCGCTGTAGGGAAGATGGGGGAGGGGCTCCATGTTGGTTCAGCAGACGGGCTCCAGGGACACCTGTATTTCCTGCCCTCTGAGCTCCCTCCCTGAAAGCAGTGATGAGACCGTGATCCCTGTCCCCCCACCCCCAAACCACAAGGGACGGCTTGCTTCAATCAGGGCTCGGTCTCTGGGGTGCCCACCAGCTTGCTTTGCCCCAGGCACCGGTGGGGAAGGGAGAGGAGGGAATGTGTGACAAACCAGGCAGCGGGTTCAGGAAATCTCGGCCCCGGACAGTCCCCTGAGCCCAGGTGTTGGGTCCTGTAGCAGAGCTCATCACTGTCTCCAGGCCACAGGGGACTTTGTGGGGATGATGGAGCTTGGAACAAGTTGCAGGACCTGTAAGGCCGTGTGTTGTGGGGCAGCCCACGCCCTGCCCTCCTTTCTCAGGGGCCTGGGGTGGGCGTCCCACGTCTCCTCCCTTGGAAGCATGTCCCTTCTCCGCTGAGGTGGGAGCAGTGGCCAGCCTGGGCTGGAGCTGTTCATGTGCTGGTGCTGGGAGGAGATCTGGCTGTAGTCAGTCAAGGAGGAACAGGAAGCGGAGGAGATGCGCCGGCATAAATGACTCCCCAGACCGGGCCAGGGCAGGGAGGGTCTCCTCCCACCGCGGAATCTCCCTTTCCTGGCAGCCTTTCAGATCCCTGTAAGGACTGCTGGGGACTCTAGTTCAGCACAGGGGCTGGGAGCTGAGGCCCCAGAGGGGGAGGGGGAGGTGGCCTCGGCTCTCCCAAGCCCCCTCCCTCCCCACAGGGGCTGACAGGACAGGGGGCCCTGTTGCAATCTGGGCAGTCATCCTCTGCTGGGCATAGGGTCTCCCCACAGCACTCCCGTCCCAGCCAGCAATGGGGTGGGGTGGGGGGCGCTGCAGGAGGAGGAAGCCAATGGGCTGGGGCATAGTGGGGCCCTGGGGGCAGGGATGGGTCCCAGGGAGTGCCTGTGCCTCAGTGGCCCTCTTCGTTCCTCCCCTTCCCCTCAGCTCCGTGCTTGGCCTCCTTCCCCAGCCAAACTCAGGGCCTCCAACCACAGTGAGGATGAAGCCTGTTCCAGGGTCAGGCCCCAGGAACCTCTCCCCAGTGGCTGGCTCCCTAGGTCCCAACGGGCTTGGTCTTGAGGGAGAGGTCCGTGGACAGACAGGCCCGGCTCCCACCAGAAGCCTGGAGGGAGGGCAGGACAGGGCCACGGGGTCCCAGCTCTTCCGGGAGGGGAGAGGCCCTCCGGTCTGCTGCAGGGGTGGTGTCTCTGATGCGTGAGATCGGAAGCCCCAGAACCAGCCTGACATACAGTGGGGACTAAGAACCGGGAAGCAGTGTCTCCCAGAATGGTGAGGAACAGAGCAGAAGCAGGCAGGAAGGCAGGAAGGCAGGAAGGCCGTCAGGCTGCAGGAAGGACGCCGGATCTGTGGAGGGTGGAGGGTGCAGGGTGGAGGCTGGGAGGCCACAGAGGCCTGTGCTGGGTCTGGAGCGCCCTCTGGTGGCCAGAAGACCTCAGACGGCAGAGGCGCGGCCTGCTTTCCCTGTTCTCTGCAGCCCCTCTCCTGAGACTGTGGGGGGGGGGGGTGGGAGTGGGGGAAGAAGGGGTTCCTGGGTGCTGGCTGCTTCCAGCTTCTGAAGACTCGGTGGCAAAGAACTCCCTGTTCGCCTTCGTTCAGAGACCGCCCAAGTCAGGATGGGAGTGGCGGCCATTCAGCAGGAAGACCTCTCCAGCCTGATTTTGTGGGAGAGAAGAGCTGCCTGTCCCTGGCGGCAGGCAAGCCCAGGCTGGGCACCCATCTCGTGGAAGCTGGCATGCTAGAGGGGGCTCCGTGGGCCCAGGGGGACAGGAGCTTGCTGGCACTGAGGTCCTCCCCACCCGAGCTTCCAACATGGTGCGTTAGAGCGAGAGCGAGAGACGAGCTCCCCACATTCCCAGCGCACAAAAACAAGGCGTCTGAATCCTTGGTGCCAGTGGTGTTTATCACCGGGTCAGCCGGGCTGGCGCACACCTCTCTGTGACCGTGTGGCCTTGGGCGGTGGGCTGGCCGTGGGTTGGGCACCTCGCTCACGGGCCACGGGGTGGGGCTGGGGGTGCTGAGGGGCCTCCCCCGCCGGGTGCAGCAGGCTCCCCCACACCCCCACCTTCCGCGGCCCTGTCCCCAGTGCCATCTTCGTTCCTGCAGCAGGAGGGATGGACCCAGAAAAGACCTTCCCTGCGGTCACCATCTTCTAAAAGGAGAGTGTCCTCTCACGGGCTGGAAGCAAGTTAGGCCCGGGTGTCTGTCTCCTCTGCCCTCAGAGATCCCTGGGCTTCGTCCTCACGTTCCCCAGGCACCTGGAAGGTGGGGGGGCAGGTGAAGGGGAAGCTCCAGGGGGCTGGGGACCAGAGCTGGGGGGAGGGTGTCCCCCAGCAGAGAAGAGCCAGCCAAGAAGGAAAGAGGCAGGTGGGATCACAGGAGGTGCGGCAGGGTGGGAGCTTTGGAGGATGAGATGGCCATCGGTCCAAGGGGCTGGGGACACGCTCACCTCCCAGTAAATCCGGTCCTCGTAGCACTGGGAGTCTGGAGGGGGGTCCAGGAAGGGCAGCCTCAGCAGGAGCCCTGGTGGTGGGAGGGGAGGGTGGGTGGGGCTCCTGGCACTCCTGTGGGGGAGGTGGCCACCCCAGGCCCGAGGGCACCGAGGGGCTGAGCGGCCTGACACGCCTGCCCCGGACGAACCGCAGCTGTATTTGGGGAGCCCCTACTGTAGCCAGGCCCCCACGGGTGCTCGTCACCACAGCAGCTCTGCTGGGTGCGACCCTCACGGTACAGTGAAGGCAGCGAGCCTCAGAGAAGTCCTGGGCACCTCACGGTTGGCAATGGACCGGATCGTGATTCTGTCCCGAACACGGCTCCTGAGCTTCCTGGGGCCCCCTGTCCGGGAGGGGTGCTGCACGAGTTTATTGAGCAAGTAAGTAAATAAACGAGGGCACGGAATCGAACCAGTTCGAGAATGAAAATCTCAAGATGATACTGAATCAGAAGGAGTAAAGTCAGACATCAGGGGGGACTGTCTGATGGGCATCGGCGGGCAGTCGGTCTCTGTGGAGGTTTGGTGTTCTGGCCCCTCCCTGCCCCTGCCCCTGCCCCTGCGGGGGAAAGACTGCTCAGCTTCCCCTTCAGGGCCTCAGCCTGAGGTTGGGCTGCCCTCTGGTGGCCAGAGTAAGCAGTACAGGGAAGCCAGAAAACGGGAGAGGGACCCCACTCTGCCCCTAGCCCACTCCCCATCTTCTCTTAGCCCCAGGAGGGAGCAAGTACCCACTTCTGGGGAAGGTTACCCTTGAACTCTGCAACCACACCCCCCACCCCCAGCCAAGGTCACTCACCTCCAAGGCCCCCGCCCACAGAGGCAAACGTCAGTGTGACAAGCAGCCCGAAGAGTTGGTACATGGCCTGAGCCGTGGCGGAGCGCTGGCCCTCGGCTACGAGCGGAAACACACTGCCTAGGCTGCAGGGAGAGGAGGTCGGGGGGAGACAGGGCTCCTCAGTGTGTCACGCAGCGGCCAAAAGGGCCTCGCGGGAGCCTGGGACACCCACACACTTTTCAAGACTCAGTTTAGGATCACTTTTGCTTGTTCTCTCCTCTGACCCCCGACGGTGCAAGAATTGAGCCTAAGGGTCATTACATCCTTCTGTCGTTATTCACAAATGAATGCATGAAAATAGACACAGCTTTTTGCGCTGGTCCACAGGAGGAGGAAGAGAGTGAGGGAGGTCACCCCAGGGGGGGTAATGACCTGGGTGAGGGTCAGGGTTGGGGAGGACTCACCCATCTCCATAAGCTTCGTGGGTGGCCAACCCGGCCACAAGGACCCCCAGGAGGGCTCCCAGGACCCCAGGCATCCCGTGGAGGTTGTGGACGCCACACGTGTCTTGGAGTTTGAATTTCGCCTCAAGGACGGGCTGGAGGACAGGACACCAATAATGAGTCCTGTGCACCCCTCCCCGCCAGGCTGCTGGAGTCACGGGGGCAACAGGTGCTGGGGGACCCCCTGTTCTGCCCGGGGCCCGAGAGGCATCTATACCGTGAAGAACTTGTACCCCAGCGTGGAGACTGTCCCAGCCAGGAAGCCGGCTGCCAGGGCCCCAAAGGGCGTCAGCATCATTTCACCTGATGTCCCCACTACGACCCCTCCGGCCAGCGCTGCGTTCTGGACGTGAACCTGGGGAAGCACAGGGGAGCGGGGCATCGGGGGCCGGTCCAGGCCGACGCCCCCATCCAACCCCACCCCGTCCACCGCGGTGGCATCTACGGCTTCTGGAAGTCCCTCTGCCGTCTGATCGCAAACTCTCCTGCTGTTGTGTGGTTGCCTCTTGCTGTTGCCCCGTGCCTGCGCCCTGTCCTGTTCCCCTGCAGACCGGGCCTCGCAGGGTCCTCCCCCCGCCCGTCCCTCTGCCCCCCCAGCGCCCTCTCCCGCACCATGTCCAGCCGGCCGTGCTCCCCGACGAGGGCTGACAAGGCAAAGGTGCTGAGGGTGCTCGCGGTCAGGGAGTAGTACGTGTTCAGGGTTGTTCGGTGCTGCCCATCCCCCAGCATGGTGGGCGCAGAGTTGAAGCTGGGCCAGAAGGTCCACAGGAAGATGGTCCCTAAATGACGGGCAGGCCGGCAGGGTGAGAGGAAGCAAGTAGCCCCTGGGTAGCCTGGGTGTCCTCGCTCGCAAAGCGGGGGCCAGAGCACCTCCAGAGCGCGGGCCGTGCGTGGTGGCTCGGAAGGAGCACGCAGCCCAGGCCGAGCAGCCACTAGGTGCACAGCCAAGGGCCGGCTACCAAAGGGCACGGACACAGAGCCACTCGACTGAGAACCACAGACGGTTGAGATCGGGGTATTTTTAAGCATCAGAAAAGGAAAGAAAAACAGGCAAAGGGCCCTGCACGTCAGGCACTGAACTGAGCTCGGTATTCGTATCAGGGAAACAATATGCTTTAAAACCTCAACCGCCTCCTGGAGACCTGGGCCCTGCAAGGTGCAGGTGAGGCCTCCGCCTGCCGGGCACCTGATGGGCTCCCGGCCAGTCCTGGAGGGTGGGGAGGGGCAGAGGGACAAGGTGAGGGGAAGGCTGGGGACCCTGTAGGCTCGGGCCACCAAGGCAAGGAGGCTTGAGGGACTGCCCCTCGTCCTGAGCGGTCTCAGGGTGCGTTGTGACTTCTCCCTGCAACCCCGCAGTCTGCTGTGGAACCCAGCACGCTCACACGTGTGTCCTCAGAGGGCAGAGCAGGGGGACCCGGGAGGAGGCAGAGCTCCCTGCCTGGAAGGAGGGGACAGAGGAGAGCTGGTCTGTCAGGCTCCTGGGGAAGCACGCCTTCTTGGGGAAGCCCCTGGACTTCTAGCCAAAGCATCCACCTCATTTCACAACAAACCCGGAGGTGAGCAACAAATACAAACACAATACAAAGCCAGCCTCTCTTTTTAGCGTGGGAAGAGGCATGGACCCACCGAAAAGAAGGTGTCGATCTCCTTTCCTGCCTCATTTGCGAAGGCAGAGAGAGGAGCTGAGGCCAAGGTAGAGGTAGGTGCTTGGAGGAAACAGGTGGTGGTGATGGTGCTCGAAGGTCAGACCCTACGGCGCCCAGGGGTGACCCGCTACCTCCCCCCCTGCTCCTGGGCGTGCAGGGGCCTCTGGGAAATCGCCTGGGAGGCATGTGAAGGGCAGAGTCTTGGGGGCAGCAGGTGGAGAGCCTGCAGGGGGGGCAAGACCTTGCTGTGCCAGGCTGGCCTGGCTTCTGAGGGGGGAAGGGGGCGGCCCCAGAGTTTTAAGCAGGGATCCGTGCAGTCAGACTTGATTTAGAAAGGCCCCCGGGAAGGGGTCTGGGGCAGCCGCGTACTCCAGGGCTGAGTTCTAAGAACCTGTCAAAGAAACTGTTGGGAATGACGAGCCCAGATCCCGGGCTCTCGGCAGGGACTTCCCAGCAGGGACCCCAAGGACCGTAGGCGGCCTGACATCTTGCCCGGGGTCCTCCCTGGCCCCCCCACCCCGGCAGGCCTCACCAATCATGGCAAAGAGGTCCGAATGGTAGACGGAGCCCTGACGATGCTTGCTCTTCTCCAGCTGGGGCCTGTAGAGGACCCGGGACAGGACCAGCCCGAAGTAGGCCCCAAAGGTGTGGATGGTCATGGACCCTCCCGCATCCTTCACCTGGGGAGGGGGCGCGGAGGTGGGCGGCCGGCCCTCCGCACCCCCCGCCCGCCCGCCCCCACTGACCCGTGCTCTCCCTGCTCGGGGCCTGGCCCTGGCCCTCGCCACCCCTCGCCCCTGCCCCACCCGACTCACCCCCAGGAGACTAAGGAGCACGAGCTCGTTGACGCCAAATAGCAGCACCTCCAGCAGGGCCATGAGCAGCAGCTGGGCCGGCCCCGTCTTGCCCAGGACGGCACCGAAGGAGATGAGCACGGCAGCGGCACAGAAGTCCGCGTTGATCATGCTGGGGACCGGGGGTGTGACGCAAGGGTGAGAGGGGTGGGGAGGGCAGCCCCACGGCCGGGGTGGGGGGTGGGGGGGGAAGGAGTCTCGACGCAGCCTGGGGAGGTTCTGGGCCGTGGACCGCACGGCCCGCGAGGGGTGCGAGAACCAGATCCCGAGCCCTGCCCTGGGGGTGGCAGTGCGGACGGGCAGGGCGCTGGACGCGAGTCTGCGGAGGCAGGCCCGGGGCTGGAGGGCTGGCTCCCCCGGGGGCAGGCGATGGGGCGGGGAGGGGGGAGCCGGGGAGGCCGCCGCTGCCCACCTCTGCACGCCAACGTGGATGTGGCCGCCGTGCAAGGAGTGAAGGAAGCCCTGGATGAGTGTGGACCACTGCAGGGCGAAGGCGGCCAGGAGGAAGGTGAAGCCGACGCTGCTGAAGCCGTACCGCTGCAGGAAGGCCATGAGGAAGCCGAAGCCCACACACACCATGACGTGCACGTCCTGGAAACCTGCGGGGGCATCCGGGCCGCTCGGCCACGGCCGTCCAAGCAGCCGCCCGGCCGGTGCCCCTGGTTCTCGCCAGCCAGGGCCGCCGCCTCCGGGCTGGAGCCGGGCCTGGGAAACTCCCCAGGTGTGGGGGGGCCTCCCAGCCTGGGCCCCCCCCCCCCCCCGGGCAGAGCTGGCTGGCTGGGGGCAGCGGGACCCACGCCGGTCCCGCTGTCCCCGTGTCTCCCGCCCTGTCCTTGGGTCTCCTACAACCTACCGGCGGGACGTCCTGCCCGCGCTCCCTCCGGCTGCAGTCCCTGCCCCTCCGTGCTCAAAATCATCTTCTTCGGGCTCCTTTCAAGTTTCCCTTTCTGCTGGGAAGTCCTTCCTGATGTCTAACCCCCATCCCTCATACTTCAGAATCTATACCTCTCCGTTTTGAGGATTTTAAGGGTTTGGGGTTTTTTTTGTTATGTTTATTTTTGAGAGAGAAAGAAACAGTGCATGAGCAGGAGAGGGGCAGGGAGAGAGAGAGAGAGAGAGAGAGAGAGAGAGAGTGAGAGAGAATCCAAAGCAGACTCCAGGCTCCAAGCTGTCAGCACAGAGTCTGATGTGGGGCCCGAACTCACGAACCGCGAGATCATGACCTGAGCGGAAGTCAAACGCTTAACCAATTGAGCCGCCCAGGTGCCCCGAGAATTTTAAGGTTTTTAAAAATAATTTATGAAATAGCCTTAATTTTTTTATCAAAACTTTTTCTTTATTTTTAGAAAGGGAGAGAGAGTGAGCACACAAACTAGGAGAGGGGTGGAAGGAGAGAGAATCTTTTTTTTTTAACATTTATTTATTTTTGAGAGAGAGGGACAGAGACAGAGAGACAGAGCATGAGCAGGGGAGGGGCAAAGAGAGAGGGAGACACAGAATCGAAAGCAGGATCCAGGCTCTGAGCTGTCAGCACAGAGCCGGATGCGGGGCTCGAACCCACGAACCGGGGGGTCATGACCTGAGCAGAAGTCAGAAGTTTAACCGACTGAGCCACCCAGGAGTCCCGAGAGACAGAATCTTAAGCAGGCTCCACGCCCAGCACAAAGCCCAATGTGGGGCTCGATCCCATGATCCTGGGATCATGACCTGAGCCTAAATCAAGAGTCGGCCATTCAACCCACTGAGCCACCCAGACGCCCCTAATTTTGTCTTCAATAGCTTTAATTGTTAACAGAGATTGCCTCCGGGAAAGGAGCCGAAGGGAGGCAGGGGCGCAGGGCTGCGGGGGCACAGCTGAGCTGCAAACCACGCCCCCTGGAGTTGTGTGATAAGGCGGCTCTGGGAAGGGGGATTTTGCTTTTGCATTTGTTTCTTTCTATAATTTGAATATGTTAATTTTATAGTTGCGTTAGTTGAAGTCTTTTGTGTGTCAGTGAGGTTTCTGGGCAGGGAGATCGGAGCCTTTCTGTTTGCTTTCTATTGTGTATGCATAAAAGACCAGGCTAATACAAACGATACACAGTAACATTGAGAGTGAGACACATACAAATACCTGCTTCAGTATCAGTTTGATCCACACGCCTCCCCCAATCTTGCAAAAAAGGGTTGAAACATAACCTAGTGTGACAATTCAGCCAGCGCATCTGGCCCTGTTCTCTCGGCCTCGGGTCTATGTATAGAGTAAGTCCATGCTCTGTCTTTGGCTTTAATTCAGAAATGCTGGAGAAAGAGTATCGTGAGTGCTGTTGGAAATCGGGCAGGGCAAATAAGTTATTGAGAAACAGGGTCAACTCTGACCCTAAATTCACTCCCCTTTTACAGCTCCACGTGAGAAATTTCTCTTGGAGCTTAATGCTAGCATATGTCACTTCTCCCAGGGAACCCATCTGAGGTTTACTAAGAGCTCAGGCACCAGGCTCTGGGGAGGGTGCCGGCACCACAGCAGCCACATGCCTGCCCTCACGGAGCCTGGCGGGCAGACGGCAAAGAATCGGAGAATCACTCATGTGAGCCTTCCTTGCCTCTGATGAGAACATGTAACCGGCCGCGTTTCCCTTTTCTTCTTGGCTGCCTGGAAGCTCAGAGCTACCGGCGTCGCAACCGAAACAACTGGGGAGGCGCTCCCAGTGTCCATTATCTCTATCCCTCCCTCCTGCTTTTATTTTTTCAGACTCATGTTCTTGTTGCACACACACACCTCGAATCTCTTGTAGAAAGGGGCAGATCATAAAGAAAAAGGTCATGGTGACTTTTTTCTTTAATCTGAAGAAGCACCTAGCAAGCCAAAAATTTATTATTGAACTTTAGAATGCCATCAGTAATTTTGAGAGGACCAAACGTTTTTTGCCCTTTTTGTGCTGGGTACTGGCTGACAGGAAGTGAGTTTGCAAGCCCCTGGCAGAGGCTTGGGTGGGTACTGGGACTGCGGGCCGGCACCTCCGCTGCCGGCCCCAGCTGCCAAAGGGGGGTAAGGGTCTAAAGGTCCACTGGCTTTGCTCAATGTCCCGACACTGTGCCCTTTCTCCAGCCCTGTGCACTCCCAAATCACCCAGATCTCCCTTCCCTCAGATCCTAACACCCAACAGAAAAGGAGGAGGAGCACTTCTAACTCAGCCCGCAGCCTAAGTTCTTCGAGACCTCTCTGCCTGGCTTCTTTCCTCCTTGTGCCAACAGTAAAGGGGATGCCGCGTCTGTCTTTTTGTCCAAGGGCAGCAGGGTGGCAAAGGGGGCTGGGTGGCAGGGCTCCCTGTCCCGGACATGCAGAACTGCTCCAGAGCTGGTCATAACTGGCAGTAACATTTACGTCTCCCACCCCGGGTTTGTTTGGCATCACAACTCAGTCCCTTGACCTTTCAAATGGAGGCTAAACATTAAGAAAGCTCCTTCACTGGGGAGCATTCCACAGACTCTCCATTGGCTGTGGCCACCGACCATGCAGCCTCGGTTGAAGAGAAGACAGAAGCCCTCTAGCGACGCCTACTGCCTCCCCAACCCCACTGGCTAGCTCCCGAACAAGATAACACGGGGCAAGGGGACAGTTAAGGCTGGATTGTGTGACGGCTGACAAGCCATTTCGCCTCTGTGAGCCTCGGTTTCCTCATCTGTAAAGTGGGGCTATAAAACGTAAGGAGCAGAGAGTGGTGAGCTGAGGAGGCCCCTCCCCCCTCCCCCTCCCCCACCACACTCTACCCACCCCCGCCTTATGAGGGAGGTGGGCCACATTCTCCCAGAAGAGGTCACCGACCACTCTGGTCCCTGTCACGTCCGCCTTCCCCGCTTCTTCCAAGAAGATCCCGATTCCAGCTATCCTAAATCCCTCTCACCAAAAGTAAGGTCTCAGAGGTATGTGACCCAGGACCTGTCCACACTGTTTTCTTAGAACCCTTTCTCATGTTTGCTTCTGTGTCCCCTGTCACCCTGTCTTTTCTCCTCTTTCTTTCTTTTCATGACTTGCCTCGGGAGGCTTGTAATGTGGGGAAAGGCCACAGCTGGGCAGCCAAGAGACCTGGCTCTGGCCTGGCTAACTTGCTGTGTGCTCTTGGGCAGCCCCGTGGCCTCTCTGGCTCTCTCTCTCTCTCTCTCTCTCTCCACATCTGAGGGGCTCTGAGGGCTCTGCCTGCAGCGACGACAGACCGACCCCGGGAGCAGCCGTGTCCCGGGCACCAGCTGCGCTCCCTTTCATCTCCCGAACCAAAGGGCAGTGGCTACGCCTCCCTCTGACCCTGACCCCTTCCCTGGACACAAGGGCAGGGGAAGACCCGGCTCATCAAAGCCCCAGACTCCAGAGACCTCAGGCTTCCCTCCACCCCAACCTTCCCCCACACCAGGGTCCCAAGTCCACGGGGATAGAAACCTAGGGCAGCGGAGAGGTAGGATCCCCACTCCCCTCCCCTTACCACAGCCCAGGGAGAGCTGAATGCCCAAGGAGAGCACCCCCCCCCCCTGCAGCAGAGGGGCGACAGGTGGGGGCGTTGCGGGGAGACGAGCAGGGCGCGGAGGCTTGAGTGGGGCCCTTGGAAGAAGCAAAGGACGGAGGACGTGGCAGGCAGCCAGGTCACACCGTGGACAAGAGCTTGCTTCCCTCAGCCTCTGGGCTATTCCCTCTCAACTCCCTGGCTCTCTGGGCAAATGCAGGACCCAGGGGCCTGCTGTCCCAGCTCCCGGGGCTCACCTTGTGCAGACAGGGCTGAGGTGGAACACAAGAGGGAGGAGCTGGAGCCCCTCTGCCGAGGACAGCTGGGGGGCTGGGGGGCTAGCACTTCTTGCTTAGGCCCAAGCCTGCATCTCACTCCCTGTGTCCTCGGCACTGTGTTGGAGTTGGGACTGGGAGACGGTCGGTTGGGGACAGCCTGCTGCCAGCTCGGTATAGGAAAAGCAGGGTAATAACAGCCTGGGATTTTATAGGAGACTCTCACACTGTAGGTCTTGTTGGAATGTGCATCCTTCAAACTGAAGCATCCTTCTCCCCATTGCCCAGATGGGAAAAACTGAGGCTGACATAAGCCCTACCCAAGCCGTGGTGATGAAATGAGGAGCTGTAGTATCCTGGGTCCCAGCTGCTCAGGGCCTGAGTAGCAAGGTAGGCCCCCAACCTTAGAGGGAGAGCCTAAGGTCCCCCAGCAGGCGGCAGGGGCTCGGCCCTCTCCTTCCTGGGCCTCACCAGCAGACAGGAGAGCTGTGTTGCTTGGGATGCCTGAGTCTTAGTTCCTTCTCTGCCACTCACCCGATGGGCGATCGTGAGCAAGTCACAAGCGTTCTGAGCCTCAGCTTCCTCCCCTATGAAGTGGGCCAATGACCCTGCCATGCTTCCTGCTCAGAGCTGGGGGCAGCTGCTCTGGGCTGTGGTGGGTGGTTGTGTGATCCTCTCTCGGACTCTGGAAGGGCCAGTTTTGAGTGACTGGGGCAGGAATGCCTGAGCCCCACCCGCCTTGCCTGCCTTCATAGCTGATACCTGCACTACCACTCCTGCACAGCCCTCCCTACCTCCCCTGCCCAGGAGGACTGTCTTTGCCGTGATCAGGGTGGAGCCCCTGGGAAAGGCAATCGCCCTACGAAGCCCAGTGAGGCCAACTGGGGGGGTGAGACAAAGGAAGCAATTAAAGCTCAGATCTGGGCTTGAGTCCCAGCTCCCTCAATTCTGACAGCTCGAACCTGAACCAGCCACTTCGAGTCTCAGTTTCCCCATCTTTGTCTGCCTGATAGACGAGATGAGACCGCGGACACCAGCGACAGGGTGTTATTATAAATCTGGGGCACCTTCCTCTCAAAGCCAGAGGGTTGCTCTCCTAGGAGTAAACGTGGACACCCAAGACACCGCGGAGCCTGGGCTCTTCGCTCCCCGCGCCCTCACCCGCACTCACTTGGGTAGCGAAAGTAAAATTCATTGTCCCAGCTACTGCGGTTGCCCGAGTGCCAGAGGGCGGCGTCGGTTTCGGGGTTGTAGCGGACAAAGACCGCAAAGAGGATGGCGGTGGCGCCCTGGAGGAGGAGGCACAGCAGGGGCAGCTGCAGTCGCCGGCCCGCGGCGCGGCGGGGAGACCCGGCCATGGACGAGGGTTCCGAGTCCCTGGCTCCGTCCGGCTCCGGCTCCGGGCGCGCGGGACACACGCTCCCGGGCAGGGCCGGCAGGTTCCACCGGCGCCAGGGCCCGCCCGTTCCACCGGCGCCAGGGCCCGCCCACCGGCGCCAGGGCCCGCCCACCGGCGCCAGGGCCCGCCCACCGGCGCCAGGGCCCGCCCACCGGCGCCAGGGCCCGCCCACCGGCGCCAGGGCCCGCCCACCGGCGCCAGGGCCCGCCCACGCCGAGGCTCAGCGACCCCTTCCCCCCCTCCCCTGCCCCCCAGCTCCGCGCAGCTGGGAGCCCCAACCCGGTCCCGCGGGTGCGGAACAGGCGCGCCGAGGGCGTGGGCCCGTGGCCTGAGGCGGGGCAAGAGCCGGCGGAGAGGGAGCGTCCGGACCCCCTTGTCCTGTCTCCCTTCACCTGGCTGCCCCTGGCTGTCTTCGAGTTGGGACAGGTCCGTGGAAATGGCCCTGGAAAGGCTCCCTGTGTTCTGCCCTGATGGGGCACAACCGAGGGACCCGGGGTGGCGGGGTTGGGGAAGGGAGAGGCCCCCTCCCCCTCAAACGTAGTGTTAGTTTACAGAATGTGTCCCAAGAAATAAGAGGCTCTTTAAAGCCCCCGGCCTGGCCGTCCAGGGTAAACACCAGAGAGAGAGAGTTGAGCGGTTACTCAATCTTTTCCCAAGCCAGATGCAAAACGGAGGTGCCGTCCAGGCATCGATGATTAACCTGACTGGGGGGAGGGGGGTTCTGAGCCCTCACCTCGCCCCAAGCCTCCTAAGCCTCCCAGCTGGGTCTGCACCCCAGCCAAGCAGCAGCTGGCCACGCTGACAGCTAGGTTCCCTGCACACTTGCACCGGGATAAGGGGCCCGGGGCAGCCTGAACAGCTAGATGGAGGAGGGTCTTCTCCCCCAGGAGTCAGGAGCCACTGGTAACACAAGCAAGGCCTACATCCACGGAGGGGGTGGGGGTCCTGGAAGCCAGTAAGGAGACAGACTCACTGACATCTACTGTGAGCCAGGCTTTGGAGATGAACCACACAACCCCTCCCTCCAGGAGCCACCGTCCTGTGGGGAGACAGACACCTGGGAGGAAACCGAATGCCCACCGGAGTGAATGTGTGACCCTAGCAGTTGCAGAGGCCTTAGGGGCCCAGGAGGAGAGCCCACTGTGGTGAGGGTGAGCGCAGGCACAGACCTGGAGAACTGCTTCCTGGGAGGTATGTCTGCAGGTAGTCTAGAAGGACCGCCTAGAAATGGGGCAAGTGAAGAAGAAAGAGGGGATATTTCTAGAAGGGACCTGTGGAGACAGAAGCCTGGCCCTGTGAGTGTCCAGTGTGTTCAGGGACTGAAGCTGGGGGTGGGGAGTCTAGAAAGGCCTCGAAGGCCCTGCTGAGGCACGCGGCCTCTACCCCGTGGGGGCCGAGTGGCTGGAGGACTCTCACAGGGGGGCGACCCCGCTGCTATCAGTTCTGACACCTGCGTGCCACAGGGGCTTCAAGGAAGAAAAGCTGAAGGCCGGTCTCTTTGGAGCTGGTGGAAGGGGAGGCTCTCTGTCCACCCTGCTGCCCAGCCCAGTCTGAGGGGGCTGCTGTGTGGGAGGGGCTTGTCCGTGTTAGCAAAGGAGTCCCGGACCCCTGCCGTTCCCAGAAGACGTGGTCTAGGCTCAGAGGGGCCAGCCTCTCCCCCAGAGCAGATTCGAAGTGAGCTCCTCCTAGGAATGGCGCTTGTCGAGTCTCACGAAGGGGCAGGGGGTGGAGGGTGATGGTGGAATCCCTGACCCTCCTCCTTGCTTCCCTGGCTGCCCTTTCTGCAGCCCCTCCCCTCCTCCTCCCCTCCCGCAGTTGGCTTGAGCCTCCAGCCCAGTGCGAACCCTGCGGGACAGCTGGATTCTAGGTGTCCAGCTTCCTGACCTAAGTAAGCGCCCAGCCAAGCGGGCCCAGGAGGGCAGGGGTCACCTCGATAGCACTGCTCCCAGCCGACCAAGCAGGCTCTCTGGCCCTCAGTGGCCCCTGGCCCCTGGCCCAGAGGCTCTCTGTCACTACTTGGTCAGCAAGAAGGCTGTTTTTTAGCTCCTTCTGCAGGGGCAGGGGGCGGGGGTGGGAGATGTCTGGTCAGCAGCCTTTGGATAATGATTCTTGGACAATTCATCTGGGGTATCCTTCTAGGCCCAGCCTTCTGCCCTAGGACACAGCTTGCTTCCTGGGCCCTGTCTGGGAGGGGGGGGGGCGCTGCTCTGGGCTGTCCAGGCAGGGTCTGGACAGGCTCTGCCAGGGGAAGAGCCTTCACAAGCTGCAGAACCAGAGAGAGAGCGTCTTCTGGGAGCCTCCTTGCTGATTCCAGCCTCTTTGACCTCTGTCTCACCTGTTGTCTCTCTTAGTCTCTGAATGCCTCTGGATCTCTGATTTCTCGCTCCTCTGTTGTTCATTCGTTCATTCAACAACTGTTTAGTACCAACTCTGGGCCAGGTCCTGGGGCCGTGACCTGAGATTCTCATCAAAATGTGTAACACAGTTGGGTCCTGGAGGCCCCTGGGCCAGGCAGGGTTAACCCTTTATCTACTGGATGTCGAGAAGTCGAGAGGGGGCCCCTGGAAAGGCCAGAATACCTGGGCCAGTTTGTGGAGGGTAGGTATTTGGGCAACATCTATTTACCAACCTGCATGGAAAGATCGTTCTATTTCAACAACTTCGTGGTACCAGCTCATGTCACCCCTCATCCGGCAGAGGGCATGACCCTGACAGTCCTCCCCTTCTGAAGGTTTCCCCCCCCCCAGCCCACCCCCTCCCCCAGGGGCTCTCCTGGCGGGCCTCCACCTGTGAGGGCTCCTCTGGCCCACCACCTAGAATGAAGAGGCTCCATCCATGGTTTTCTTCTGGAACTCCAAGTGATGTCAGGACCCTTGTCTGTTCCCTCTTCCTCCTCTGGCCCTGACTCTGGTGGAATGGGGGGCTTTCTTCCTCCTCCCTCCACCCCAGACTCCCCCAAGAGGCTCCTGACTCTGTTACCAGCTCCCATCCTGCTGGCTTGGGGTCTGCCCAGTCCCTGACCTTCCTTGTCCAGTCTCCAGCTAGGATCAGCAGGCCGCCTGAAGGGTGGCCACGGGGGAACTGCAGTCTGCCGCCTGCACTGGCCCAGTGTGGTCAGGCTGTCCGTGGGGACTGGGGTTCGGGTTACTGAGTAACTCAGGGTTGCTGGAAGCTGCTCGGCCCTGGGTCACCTCCTCCCGACTCCCTGCTCTCTTGCCTCAGGAATCCCCAAAAGAGCCACCTGGTTCCTTTAGTTCCACTGAGCTATCCCCAGGGTTATGGGAACAAAGGAGAGAAGTGACAAAGCGCCAGAGTCTTTAAGACTCTCGTTCGTTCGTTCGTTCGTTCATTCACTACATCTTCAGGGAGGGACCTCGGGCAAGTTACTGAGCCCTCTTTGATTCGTTTCCTCACCTCTATGAACTGTTTTAAGGATTCTGCACAGTGAATGTAGAGAGTTCTCGGAGCTTCTAAGCCGTCAACAGATGTGATGATTGTTAGGGTTCTGAGTGGCTGAGCAGAGAGAAGAAATGACCGTGTCTCGCACACTGTGGGGCACGTGGTGCCTCTGAGGACAGGAACAGGCAGAGGGGCAGATAGTCTCCATGCATTCTCCTGTCATAGCTGGAGGGGCCAGGGCCCTGGGACAAGCACACTGGGGAAGGGCCATGAGACCAGCAGCCCCAGCGACACAACAGCTCTCGAACAGAGGAGATTTGGGGAAAGGCAGAGCCTTCCTTCATTCAGCAGACATACCGAGCACCTGCTGCGTACCGGGCACTGTGCTTTGGCCAGACAGCCAGCGGAACAAGACAGCCCCTGCCTTCAGGAGGATGTATATGCATAGGTGGTCAGGCTGCAGAGGGCTGTGATGGGGACAGAGCCTGGGCTCACCCGTGGTGGCGGTGGTCAGGGAGGGCTTCCTGGAGGAAGCAGTGCTCTCTCTGAGATTTGGCCTGATTTCACAGCTTGGGTGGAGGAGGATCCCTTTCTGGCCAGCATTCTGGTGCGAAGAGAAAAGGGGCTGTGCTAGAGGGCCCCTCGATGCCCTTGTTCTGGGGCTGCGCAAGCCCCAGGCCTCAGTCTCTCCTGAAACCACAGGCGCCGTGGGCACCGTGCAGAACACTGCTCACAGTCAGGGCTTTCTCCCCCCGGGACTTTGCTGCGTTGGTGTCCACGCGAAAGGTGGTCAGATCACTCGTGTTTAAGCTTACTTCGTTTGTAAAATAAAAATCAGGGGCTCCTGGTGGCTCAGTCTCCCGCTCTTGATTGTGGCTCAGGTCATGACCTCATAGTTAGTGGGTTTGAGCCCGGAGTCTGGCTCTGCCCTATCAGCACAGAGCCTGCGTGGGATTCGCCCTCTCCTCTCTCTCTGCCCCTGCCCTGCTCTCACGTGTGCATGCTCTCTCTCTCTCTCTCAAAATAAGTAAACTTTACCAAATGTGTACTTAAGACAGATTTTTTAGGGACACCTGGGTGGCTCAGTCAGTTAAGTGACCGACTCTGGATTTTGGCTCAGGTCGTGATCTCACAGTTTGTGAGTTCGTGCCCCACGTGGGGCTCTGCGCTGACAGCGTGGAGCCTGCTTGGGCTTCTCACTCTCCCTCTCTCTCTGTGCCCCTCCCCCTGCTCATGCACATGTGCGCTCTCTATCAAAATAAATACATAAGCATTAAAAATATAAAAAAAATTAAAGCGACAGTACTTAGAAGTTTGTCAAGAGGCAACGATCTCAAACCCCCAGTTTTCTTCATTCACGAAACTCTCTCCACGTTCCTGCTGTGTGCCAGGGGCTGTGCCGGGCTCTGGGGACTGTCCTCCACGCTCCACCGCCACCGCATGGGACAGAACGGCACTCTGTTCTCCGCCAAGTCAGAGGAGATGCTGTCCCAGCTGCTAAGGCCTCACGGCAGCCCTGATTCTGAAGTTTAATCCTTGCCTGTGCTGTTGCAGGTCTGTAGGTCAACCCCCCATCAGTGAAAGTTCTGGAAGACAACAAAATGCAGAAGGTAAGGGCTCTGTCCGAGCTGCTTACCAAGCCTCGAACCTCCGCGTCCTCCCCTGTTACAGGGAGAGGACTCACCTCACCGGGGTTATTGTGAGGATTGGCGTCCACAAAGCACGTGACACCCAGTATGTCTGCAGCAGCGGGAGTCGTGTCCTTACCGCTGTTACTAAGGAAACGTAAATAAACCGTTCGGGCCATTTCTTTTCCTTGGGCTAGCGGCCTAGGGGAGATTTGTTTACAGGGGGAAACCGGCCCTCAGTCGCGTTACAAAGGACAGGGTGAACATAAAAGGAGGGCTGTTCTGTGAACTCTCACGTGCCTGGGTGGGGCCTCTTAAGAGAAAAGCCAGAAGGAACGTGGGGTGCAGGGGGCTCACTCGGGGCGGCGGCTCACGGGGATGTGACCGCAGCGAAAGGGGGCGGGGGGCAGAACATCATCCCCATCCCAGTTGCTCTTCCTCAGTTGGCCCAAGGACTCCACCAGCGCCACGGAACCAACCAGAACCGCACTCCACCCTGGACCAGCCAGGAAAGCTGGCTCGGGTCCCACCGCTTCCCTCTGCCAGGAGCCGTTCTGGGGACTGTACCCTCGCTCCCCCCTCCTGGGCCGGCCCCATCCTCCCGGCCTGTCTTCCCCAAACGTGAGGCTGTTGGATGAACACCTCTCTTCTCTGGATAGGGAGCAACTGAGTAGAAATATTCTTCGCATATGACCCAGGAAAGAACAGTGATAAAGCAGGTTTCTGCCCCGGGCCTGGTGAGACGCCTGACCCAGGGCAGGGGGCAGCCTGGCGAACGTGGGGAGGTGGGCGCTGCAGTCCCGACAAGGGCTCATGGCCAGAGAGGGGCTGGATGGGGCCGGGGGCACAGGAGAACTTGGCCCCATCTAGGACACATTGAGGACGAGGGCTGCGTGCTCTGGGTCTCCCTCCTGCAGCCCCGGCCAGCGTACTGAGCCCCTGACTCACAGGGGGGCCGTGAAATCTGGGGCTCTTACTGTTGCTAAGCAAAGTCATAGCCACTCAGCCCCTCATTTCATAGTTGTTGATTGAGCCGCACATTGCAAGGTCAAGCAGGCCCTGCTTTGACCCTGAGGACACTGGCAGTGAATAAATAGACACCGACCTTGCCCTCAAGGAGATGCTTTTCTAGTGGGGGCGTCTCAATAAACACACACACATAGCTATATGGAACGCTGTGAGAGGTTTGATGTAAAGAAGGCTGAGAGAGAGGACAGAGTGACGGAAGGGGGTGGGGTGGGCATGAGACTGGCTGGCTGGGGTACGCCTCAGGAGACTCGCATTCCTCTGAGGTGGAACAGCATGGAGGGCAGGGTGGGTAGGGTGGTGAGCAAGGGGGCGGGGCCGGGAAGGGCGGGATCCAGGCCCTGGGAAGGAGTGTGGCTTTGTTGTGAGGATAATGGGGAAAAGCTGAGGAGTTAAAAACAGAGAAGCAATATGATCTGATTTCTTATTTTAAAGGATCCTTCTGGCTGCCTGGAGGCATGAGCTGTAGGGATAAGTGGAAGCAGGCAGCCAGTTGAGAGGCCACCACAACAATCCAGGCAAGAGCCGGTGGTAGTGGTCCCAGAGGAGAAGGCAGAAGCAATCGGGCTCTGGATCGGTTTGGAAGCTAGAACTGATAGGGTTTACTGAAGGATTGGACAGGGGGCGAGAAAGAAGGGAGCCTAGGTTCACATTTTTGCTTGTGAATGTCCAGTTTTCCCAACACTGTTGAAAAGACTATCCTCGGGGCGCCTGGGTGGCTCAGTCAGTTGACTTCGGCCCAGGTCATGATCTCATGGCTCATGAGTTTGAGCCCCACGTCAGGCTCTGTGCCAACAGCTTGGAGCCTGGAGCCTGGAGCCTGCTTCGGATTCTGTGTCTCCCTCTCTCTCTGCCCCTCCCCCGCTCGTGCTCTGTTTCCCTCTCTCTGTCAAAAATAAATAAACATTAAAAAAGAATTTTTTTTAAAAAAAGGAAAGACTATCCTTTCTCCGTTGGATTGCCTTTACTCCTTTGTCAAAGAGGAGTTGCCTATGTTTATATGGGTCTATTTCTGGGCTCTCCATTCTGTTCCGTCGGTCTATTTGTCTAGCCTTTCACCCATACCACACTGTCTTGACTAGTGTAGCTTTACATTAGTAAGTCTTGAAGTCAGGGAGCATCAGTCCTCCAACTCCGTTCTTCTTCAATATCGTGTTGATTATTCTGGGTCTTTTGCCTCTCCATGGAAACTTTAGAATCAGTCTGTCAATATCAACAAAATAATTTGCTGGGATTTTGACTGACATTACGTTTAACCTCTAGATCAGGTTGGTGACATCTTACCAATATTGAGTCTTCCTATCCATGGACCTGGAATATCTTCCATCGAGCAGGACCTAAAAACAAATTTATTGAATATATTAGACAAATAATGTTGTCTAAATTTAAGGCGAACAGTGTTACTTTGGTACATTTATATACTGCATTATGAGTGTCTTTGTAACTATGTCACATTACAAACTTATAGTGTGATATTATTGTCTATATTCGTTACACTGTGATTAGATAACTGTGGCCTATTTAACACTCGTTTGCCCCCAACTCCCCGTCCACTGGTAACCACTATCTTACTGTCTTGTTTTGTTTTTTTTAGGTTCTGCGTTGTGATATTATATAGTACTTGTCTTTCTCTGACTTACCTCACTTGGCATAATGTGCTCAAAGTCCATCCATGTCTTTGCAAGTGGCCGGATATCCTTCCTCCTCGTGGCTAAACTCCACTGTGTATATGTACCATAGCTTTTTTATCCATTTGTCATTTGAGGAGCTCTTAGGTTGTTTCCCTGCACTAGCTACAGTGAATATGCTGCAGTCAACATGGGAGTGTAGATATCTCTTCAAAATCTTGTTTTCATTTCCTTTGGGTAAGTGAACTTCTGCGTGCCCCGCTCCTATTTGAAAGCTTCCAATGGCTCTCTAGTGCCTCAAATAAAATCAGGGCTTCCAATGGCTGACATTTGTACAACTGCCCAGGGAAAACTGTCTTGTGAGTTCTCAGCTGCTCTATATTCAACCTCACATCCTATTTGGGGAGGGGGGAGTCTCTTCTCTTTCTTTTTTTTTTTTTTTTAATAATTTTATTTATTTTTGAGACAGAGAGAGACAGAGCATGAGCACGGGAGGGGCAGAGAGAGAGGGAGACACAGAATCTGAAGCAGGCTCCAGGCTCTGAGCTATCAGCACAGAGCCCGACGCAGGGCTCGAACTCACAGACTGTGAGATCATGACCTGAGCTGAAGTCGGACGCTCAACAGAATGAGCCACCCAGGCGCCCCTCTTCTCTCAATTTCTAATGACTTATTCTACTACGCCTAGGTCTTTGTCCAAGCCTCCCAAGTGACATGAAACCAGCTTACTTCATCTATCTATGGCACCCACCCCGCCCCTCCATCGCAGGCCATCATAAGCTCACCTCCTGCAGCCAGAGTCCAAGGATGACCCAGCGGCATCCTCCTCGCGGCCTCTCCCCACTTCCAGTCCCCGTTTCGGTACCACTACATTTTACCTGTCTTCGTTGCCTTGTTGGACAGTAAATCCCCCGAGACTGACTCTTCTGTGAGATGTATCCCCAAGTGCTTTGTCCAGCACTTTGTACCCGGTGAGCCCTTATTGTGAACATGTGAACTAACCCACCGTGGACGGGATGCATATGCCCAGGTTCCACCAGGAGTTTGCTGGGGATAAAGGAAAAAACATGCACAAGAACTTTGTTCCACAAGTCATTTACTGGATGGGGGGCAGGCGATTTTGCAACAGATTACGGGGTAAGGCCGGGAGGGCAGAGTTCTTGCTTCCCCTCCCAGGAGCCAGATGTGTCATAGATGCTTGTAAATTTTCCAAAATAGCCATCTGTTGTTGAGCGAGCTGGGTCTGAAGCTGGAGATTGGCATACATACGTTCCAGAAGTCCCAGGCATTCCTTGGGCTTGGGGTCGACTCCTGAAGGGAGAGCAACAGAGGTGCAAGGGGCACAGAAGAGATCCTGTAGTTGTACGAGGCAGGAAGGGCTCTAGCAGGATGACCGTCTAATCTTTCCAGGCACAACTCGACCCACACACACCTTTGCTTGGCTGTCACCTTCTTGGGGCGTGGGGGGGGGAGGGGGGTGGCTACCTGGCTACCCTATTTTATTTAAAAAAAAATTTTTTTTTCAACGTTTTTATTTTTTATTTTTGGGACAGAGAGAGACAGAGCATGAACGGGGGAGGGGCAGAGAGAGAGGGAGACACAGAATCGGAAACAGGCTCCAGGCTCCGAGCCATCAGCCCAGAGCCTGACGCGGGGCTCGAACTCCAGGACCGCGAGATCGTGACTTGGCTGAAGTCGGACGCTTAACCGACTGCGCCACCCAGGCGCCCCTAGCTACCCTATTTTAATTTGCAGACAATCACAGGACTTTGTTAACCTTCCCCCTTGCCTTATTTTTCCCACAATATTTAGGATCATACAGCATATTTGGTAATTACTTATTTAATTGCTAAGTTCCCCTCTAGAATGTAAGCTCCGGGAAGGCAGGGGTTTTTGTCCTGATTTGCTCACTATTGTATCCCCAGCACCTGGTGCATAAGTATTGAAAAAATATTTGATGGGTGAATGAAATGACCTGAGAGTGAGGCCTGACTCCCCTTTCAGCCTCCTTCTCTTGCCTGACACAGCATCTCATCAGCAGTGACCCGCGGTCCTCCTGTGGTAGCATTTCCACCAGCCTTGCTGCATTGGCCCAGTTTTTTCTAATGTTTTCAACTATGTTACATGCAGTCAGCTCCTAGGTAACCTTGGTGGTTATTTACCTATTGTTCATGTATTTATTGGTCTTGACTTCTTTGCTAAACTCTGAGGTCCTCAAAAATTGGCGTCATGACTGTCTAGTGCCCGGGTAGGCTCCCCCCAGGCACCCTAAGTACCCGCCAATCTCCCCCATGGGAGGATGAATATAACTGAAATTCAAGAAACAGGGGCGCCTGGGTGGCTCAGTCGGTTGAGTGTCTGACTTTGGCTCAGGTCATGATCTCATGGTTTGTGGGTTCGAGCCCCTTGTCAGGCTCTGTGCTGACAGCCTGGATCCTGCATCAGATTCTGTGTCTCCCTCTCTCTCAGCCCCTCCCCTTCTTGTGTATGTGCTCTCTCTCTCACTGTCTCTCAAAAATAAATAAACATTAAAAAAAAAAAAAAGAGAGAGAGAGAGAAAGAAACTGAGCTAATAACTACCATTTCCTTCCCTGGCCCCTTTTGAACTAACATTCCTAGCAAGCAATAACATTTTCCTCTCGGTCCTCCCTAGCCCTAGTAAAGGTGCCCGTATGCAAGGAAACCACACAACTTGTAGAATCTGGAAGAAAATGACACCAGTAGACAAACTACCGGCGAAAAACCTAGAAGTGGCTTGAGGCAGAGCTGGCACCAGATCCAGGGGAGAAGGCTCGGGCCCCTTCCTCTGTGCAACCCCTCCCGCACTGAGCCCATTTGGGAAGCCTGGCCTGCACCCTTACCTGAGGGCAGCTTTGCTGTCCGGACGTTCAGGAATGTGGCCAGTGGGGAACTTGCTTGAAGATTGATAAAGCTAGGGGAGGGTTTGGCTCGACAAAAAGGCACAGCATTACTTTCCTCTTTGGCTGAAACAAAATCAGAGGGAACTAATCAGAGCTATTTCCAACAAGGGATGGCCTTTCTAGCTAGATCCCTGCAGTTGGTCTATGAACACAAGTGCCGAGGCCCTGCCCTGAATAGCTCTGGAGAAAGTTAGGTGAGACAAACAAAAAAGAAACCACAGTGGACTAAGGGAAGGCAAGCAGGGATGGGTTCAGCTAAAATCTAGTTTGCTTCCATTTGACAAGTTCTCATGGCCCCGTGCTGCACGCTTACTAGCGTGCCAGGCGACAGGGCATCACGAGATACCTAACACACCGTTTCTCGGGTACTTACTACCTCGTTGGGAGACAACCGGGGCACTGATGAAAGGTGACATAACAACCGAAGGACGTAAACAATGCGTCAGTCTGGGTGAAAATGAGGCCTTTCATCTCGTGGCTATACCAAGTGTGTGATTAATGTCGAACTGGATGTTTCTGGAAAAGTGCAAGAGTTCAGTAGGAGCACTGTAGTCAGAGAAAACTCCAGGCAGGTAGAGGATGCTTATTGGACCTTGAACACAGGATGCTTTCGGGGAGTGGAAAAGGTGTTTCGAATGGGAAAAAAAGAGGGCAGGAGCGCAGGAGCACACGGTGGGCCACAGAAGACCCTTCACAATAGCGAATCGGAGACTGTAGGCTTTCTCTTGAGTATGACAATGCCATTGAGCCTTTCAGGATTAGAAAATTGTATAAAAACTCTATCTTATTAATGCAGAGGTATTAAAATGGGCTGGACGTGAAAGAAGTTTCTGCATGGGAACATAAATAAATCAGCTTTGGCAAAAACAGTTAAGTTAGAAGGAAAAATTGATTTGTAGGGAGAAGGTAATGGGTCCTACACAGACGCACGTTATCTTCGTCTAGCGAGCAACACTTCCTCTGGGAAACTATTCTTTCCCCGACCCCAGGCCACACAGGTGGGACCACAGCAGGCCCTGTTCCCCAACGGAAAACGGTGTGACCCAATCCAGGCCAACCACGGTATCTCATCCTCCGCGGCAACTGTGATTGATCCCGGGGGTAAGTGCAATGGGCAAGTTGGGCCAGGCTCACTCTCTGGGGTCGACACATGGATTGTGTAGTCAAAGAAGCTTGCTTTCTTGTGATTTGCTACGCTGGGAAAATGCAAAGCTGGGGCAGATGAGAGCTACCGAATTCGGCTGGCAGGCCGTAAGGAGCAGACACAAGCAAGACAGGAGAAAAGAGTACAGGAGGGAGGTGGATGGACGGACCCCGCTAGGTACAGAATTCCGCAGTTCGGTCCCTGAGGCTCTGGCTTTTACAGGCCTTCTTCCTATTCTGTGACCATCTCGACACCCCTCCCAACTGCACGAGCCTCTGAATTTCCTTTTTTACTCAAGGGAGTCTGAGTTGGGTCCCATCCGACTAACACAACCCACACTGTGGACACACAGTCCAGACAGAAATGCCTAGAGAAACAGTCGGAGGTGGCACCGAGCTCAGGTGAAAGGTTAAACTGCCAAGCAAGCCACAAAGCGGTGATAAAGAAGCTGCAAAACTGAATTAGCTCTCCAAAGTAAAAGACTGAGAGGGAAAACTGGACGCTGGGGAGCCCCTCCTCGGCAGTTTGGAAGATGAGAAGGAAATGGCAAAGCAGAGAAGCGACAGGCGGAGGCGAGCGGCCGGCCCTCCAAAGGAGCCCAGGATTCACTGCCAGACTGAGGTCAAAAAGGACAGAAAAAGTTCACCCACTCGCTCATTTATACTTACGAGACAGCCGAGTGCCTGTGAAGCGTCCACCGCTGACACCACAGCACGCTAAACACACGTGCTCGCGACCCTCACGCAACTGACGGTGTTGCAGTGTAGACAGTCACTAAGTGATCGAGCACGCACCTTATCGCATCCCGTAAGTGCTACAAGAGCGCCTAACCTATAACCTCGTCTGTGCAGCTGGGGAACGTGTTCCCCAGAAGCGATCCTGTCTCGGCTGGGATCCGAAGGATGAGGGTACGGGACCTCTCCATGGACAACAGACCTGGGGGCAGAGGTGTGGCAAGTAGGTCGTATGAAGGAAGATATATTCTTGTCCTGAACTCTGACTGCGACAGAGCAATGGCCTGCTAAGGGGAAGAGGTAGTCACACATGTGGGGGCCGGGCCGAGGCTTTCTATTTGGAAGCTCCCTGAGCCTATCGAAATTGAAATCTGTTTTATTCCCGATTACTCCTGGCGAGGGAAATCGGGGTTTGTTTTTGTTTTTGATGCTGGGTTTGTGGATTTTCCAAGCCCCACTGAAGGTCCTCCTTCTCCTTTTTTTTTTTAAGAGAAGTAAAAATATGCAACAATGAATTCGTGTGTCATCTCATGCAGGGGCCATGCTAGTCTCTGTATCATTCCAGCTTCAGTGTATGTGCTGCCTGAGGAGCACGGCCCTCCACTTCCTTTTCCCTTGGTCTCCTCAGCCCTTTGACGGCTCATGCAGAACGGTAAGGAGACAGAAGCTGAAATTCAGGTCTCAAAATTATTCTCACCACGGGGCACCTGGTGGCTCAGTCAGGTTAAACATCTGACTTCAGCTCAGGTCACGAGCTCATGGTTCTGAGTTAGAGCCCCGCGTGGGGCTTGTCAGCACAGTGCCCATTTCCGATCCTTTGTCCTCCTCTCTCTCTGCCTGCCCCCTGCTCATGCTCTCAAAAATGAGTAAACATTAAAAAAAATAGTTTAGGGGTGCCTGGCTGGCTCAGTCGGTTAAGCATCTGACTCTTGACTTTGGCTCAGGTGTTGATGTCACAGTTCATGGGTTTGAGCCCCACATCGGGCTCTGCATTGACAGTGCAGAGCCTGCTTGGGATTCTCTCTCCTCTCTCTCTCAAAATAAATAAATAAAAACTAAAAAAAAAAAAAGTTAAAAAAAGATTATTCTCACCATTGGAAAAATAGAACTTCAGCTTCCATGCAAATACACTTCCCAATAATTCAGGCCCTTCCTAGGTATATGAGGACAAATTTTCTAGCAGGCTGTGAGGTTTGGAGAGTACTTACAACCCATACCACAGGAACCAGATTTCTGACTACACAGTAACGGAGAATGAGGTTGGGGAGCAGTAAAAGGAAGCAGAACATAGAAAATCATAGTAAAAAGTGTTTACCTACATTGTGTCGTTCTCACAATGACCCTAAGAAGTAGGTAGCGTTAGCCACATTTTCTTTGAGAAAACCTAAGTTAGGAAATTTGCTTAACATCCCACAACTAGCCGTGTGGCAGTGCTGGGGTTAAATCCAGGCCTGTGGGCTCAAAGTCGTGCTCTTCACCAACGCACAACATACTCTGTGAAAAGAGCTGGTCCATTACACGTAAGCTATGACGTGGTAGGCCTCTCGGATAGTCATCTACTCCACTCACAGCCAAGTGGATGGGCTCTGGAGTCAGATGGCCCCGGGCCATTTCCCTGGCCACTAGTTGGACCGTCCCACTTCAACAGAGTATCTGTTGACTCTAGTTAACACGATGTCTCCTGGGATCCCTGCACTTCAAGTCCTGTTCTAAGTATTAAGAGGGGAAACAAAGAATAATGTATTCATTCAGCATACAGTCACTGAGCATCTATCATCTAACAGACCCAGTTCTCAGCACTGGGAACACAGCAATGTTCCCATTTATTTTTTTATGCAAGCTCAACTCTGAACATGGGGCTCGAACTCACGACCCTGAGACAGAGAGTCACATGCTCAACCGACTGAGCCAGCCGGGCACCGTCCCAGCAATGTTTCCATTTGATGGGCAAGTGCAGGACAGATACAAATCTTTTCCAATTAACCGAGAAAAAGGAAAAAAACAAAACAAAACCATACATACAACTAGAATCACTTCCCAAATTTCCGAGTAATTTAGGAGGTCTGCTGTTTAAGGGAAGGGGAGCAGGGCCTCCGACACACACCTTTTCTGTTAGGGTGACTAGCACGCTGCTCCATCTGAACAGGTGTGGCGCCTGGGGAAGAATCATAGCGTTACATCATCAACAACCCACGCTATTATGTTACTAATGACGGCACGTCTCCGGCTGTTCCAGTTTGGGGAGGGAAAAGTGTGAAAAATGTATGGTTCCATTTCACGGCCAAACATAAGCGCTTGGGTTACAGGTCCCTTCAGTAGTGTGGAAATCAGTTCTATTATTATCACTGCTTCCTTTTTTTTTTTTTTTCTGGACAAAATAGTAATTGAACCAAACCCAGACCTTAAAAGAGTCCCGCACTAACGGGCGACTCCTGTCTGCGTCCTCTCCACGGTCTCCTTCGGCAGCATCAGCCCCTATCCTGTCCTAGGAGGCAGGTTGGAAACCTGACTCCCATCACGTCTAAAGGGCCACCGTGGCCTAGACGGAGGGCGGGGACAGAAGTCGCAAGGCTCCACGGGGAACCCCTGGGACCGCGCTTTGGGTGGGAGACCCGGAAGCCGCAGCCTGCCTCAGCAGAAAGCACCTGCGTGAGAAGGGCGAGGGCACGCTCGGCCAGGAGCCCAGGGGCAGCTAAGCACGACTCGCAGTGCGCCCCAAGGAGGGCTCGGCCAGCCGGCCAGCTCCTGGGACCAAGCTCCCGAGTGGGCCCGCGCCGCTATTCCTCCCGCAGCTCAGGCTGGAAAGGGTGGAGACGGTCACGCTTCTCCTGACCTTCGCGGCCCCAGAAGACCCGAGGCGCCGGCCAGCTCAGCGACCTCACCCTCTCTGTTACTCGAACGCCTCCCGCCCGGCACCCACCCGTGTAGTTGATACACATGCGCAGTGGCGCGCCGGCCAACCGCCCCAGCCTCCGCGCTTGCGCCGACGTGCGCGCCGCACGCGGCCGGGAGCGGCCTCTCTCCTGCGCAAGCGCCGGCGCCCTCCCATTTCCAACATCGCGCGCTCTCTATCTAGCTTGCCCTGCCGTTCCTGCGTAGGGAGCGGGGCTAAGAATGTCGATTGGCCAGTTTTGGTGCCGGTCACTGAGCTGGGTGCGGTGATTGGCGGCGACCCGGAGGGTAGCGGGTTGAGGTGTAAGCCCTGAGGAGGCAGCGTTTGCTGGGCTTCTCTCTGGTTCTCTCTCTCCAGAAGGTTCTGCCGGTTCCCGCAGCTGTGGGTACCCGGCTCCGCATCGCGCCGCCATGATGGGCCATCGTCCGGTGCTCGTGCTCAGTGAGTTGGGGGGAAGCCGAGGCAGGGGCCCCCTTTTCGCCCCTTCCCTCCACACTTGGCCGTGTCGCCGCAGCCCAGCCCCGTCCTGGTCGGCCGCGGAGGCTTCCAGTCCTCGTCCCTTTCGAAAGCCCCTTCTGCCTCTTTTCTCTGTGCGCCTGAGCCCTTCCCTGGCCCCCGCCGAGCCCCTGGGGTGCGGGGACGCGGCGCCGCCCCGCCCCCTCCTCGCGTGGCCTCAGGGTGCGGAGGAGCAGTTTTTCCGTTTGGCCGGTCGCGGAGCGGTGTGTCCTCGGCCGACGGGGTGGATCGTGGCGCTTCCGTGTTTAGTACCGGGGTTGACAGTGTTCCCCGGAGGATTGGGAGGGTTCAGTGGCCCAAGTAGGTAAGCTGCTGAGACGGGGGCCTGGCGGACAGCCAGTGGGGTCCTTGGTCGCTTTTCAGAAGCAGCCCTCCAGGATTTCCCTTGAGCGACCCCGGTTGGTGAAGCAGCCCCGTTCCCTCGCTGACCTGGCTTAGATGCAGCGAGCCCCTCCGTGTCCCCCGCGTGGTGGTCTTTCCCACGGAGTTGCCCCTGGTTTCTGGCTAAGGAGTACCACCTCCCTTGTCCTCCCCTGGCTTGTTTCCGTTTTAACTTCTGGACCCCATGTGCGAGCCCGCCCTGGGCGCCTTTCTCCCTCCCTTACCATTTTCTGTATACGAAATGCAGTAAAGCGATTTGATCCATTTTCTTCATACCTGGGAAATAACTATTACCCAAAAAAAAAAAAAAAAAAAAAAAGGCACTTAAAAGAGAAAAGGCGCCGTTCCTTCTGATGAGTCTGTCAGAACAGCCGGTGCAGGATTTGAGTTACCACTGCCGGACACAGGAATCTAAGTCCCGAGGGTTGTGAGTGTAGACTTGGTGGGACTGCATTGAAAACTTTGCCGATTTAAATTGGACGGAGTGTGTGATTCAGAGAGAGGACCAGAATAAGCATCGTGTCGGTTTGGTTATAGCCACTGGCTGGTCTCACCGAGAGGCCCCCAGGGGTGAGTTGTGCACTGTGAAACCCTTTTTAGGTCTGCATTAATCCCTGGCACTGGTTGGATGTAACCCATTAGGCCGCGTGTTAAAATACGTGGTCGGCTCTGACCAAGCATTATTATGGTGTCCAAGCAGGGAGTGACCGTATCTGGAGAACGGAGACCCTCCGAGAGGATATTCTCACTGCACAGCACGCTGTGGGGGCGCTGGCAGTAATTCCGCTAGGACTGCCTCCTGTGATTCCCCCGTCCGAGTAGGAAAATAGGAGCCCAGACTCCTTCCTCGGGTATTTTTTTTTTGAGGGTCACCAGCCCTCTGAGCATCTGTAGATCCTCTTTCCAGACAGAACTGCAGTATCTCCCATTTTCTCGTATAATCTCTGCGAGTTCACCATTCCACCGAGGCTCATTCATGGATCTCAGGTTATGGGTCCTTGCTGTAAATAGGTGAATGTTTGATTAGTGGGAAAGTGATGACCAGGGATCGTCATGGGTCATATGTGTATCAAGTTGACGTAAAGAAATAGCTGAAAGTACATGTACTTTTTTGTGTTAACAGTTTTTTAAGGCATATTGGTATATAATAAGCTACACATATTTGGAGTGTACAATTTGTTGAGGTTTAAAGGTATGTTACCTCTGTGAGGGGTGTGTGTGTGTGTGTGGGGGGGTGTTTACTTTCAAAGGTCAGGGGATAAATAGTATCTATACAACGGGCCACTCCTGGTCTATTGCATTTTATTTTCTCTATTCTAGGCCAGAACACAAAGCGTGAATCTGGAAGAAAAGTTCAATCTGGAAACATCAATGCCGCCAAGGTAGGATATCTTTATTTAAAATCTCTACACCCAGAGGCGCCTGGGTGGCTTAGTTGGTTAAGTGGACAACTTCAGCTCAGGCCATGATCTCGCGGTTCGTGAGTTCACGCCCCGAGTCAGGCTCTGTGCTAACAGCTCAGAGCCTGGAACCTGCTTCAGATTCTGTGTCTCCCTCTTTCTCTGCCCCTCTGCTGCTCACGCTGTCTCTCAAAAATAAATAAATGTTACAAATTTAAAAAAAAAAAAATCTCCACACCCAATGTGGGGCTCAAACTCATGACCCCGAGATCAAGAGTCTCATGCTCTTCTGACTGAGCCAGCCAGGCACCCCTAAAGTAGCTTGTCTTTTAAGTAGTTTAGAGTATTATTTTGTCTCTAGCTGCCTTCCTTAGGATTTCTGTATCTATTCGCAAATAGGCAGAGGAAATGTTGACTTCCCTTTCTTTTAGTACATGTCTCTGATGGTGGTAGGTGGAAGGAAGCCCTCCCTCAATGAGGCAGACCTAACAGTCTTCCCATATTCACTTGTGCATAATTCTGTTACCGTGTATAAGTTTTAGAGTCTTTTTGTGTTTGTCTCGCATGCTAGACTGAGTTACTTGAGGGGAAGGACCGTGTTCCCATTTGTATTCCTAGTGCCCGCTGTAGAGCCTGGTTAGGTAGTCAGTAAATATCTTGGGATGAAGGAACGCAACAGCCCTAGACCTGAGTCAGTGGCATGGAGGCCAACATCGTGGAAAGAAGTACTCACGGGTAGACTTCCAGTTACCTGAGCTACTGAGAAACTGAAACTCTGGAAGGCACGTCCCCCTCTTTTCCTGGGAAAAATTATTTCTGTATACACCACGCTGAAGTCATTCCTTAAGGGGAGAGACAGCAGAATGGAGCCACACGGTGCCCTGTGTCTCAGGTTATCAGCGTGGTCATCAGCGTGTGTGGTTATCAGCCTGGCTTTAGAGGGTTAAACACTGGCTCTGCAGGTTCCTCGTGTCCCTTCTCACGCACGTGTTTGCACCATCTCCTGATTGGTGGTTGCATGTTTTATGTTTTCCTTTCGACAGACCATTGCAGATATCATCCGAACGTGTCTGGGACCCAAATCCATGATGAAGGTAGGCCTCTCATTGAAACTTTGTGACTACGGATTTTCCTTTTCCGTAATCTGGAACAATGAGGTAAAACTTTTGCTTTTCTCCTAGATGCTTTTGGACCCAATGGGAGGCATTGTGATGACCAATGATGGCAATGCCATCCTTCGAGAGGTTTGACTTTTTGTTTTGCTTTCTGATAATTTTATAAGGGGCCCGTAAGTCATATATACACGATGATTAGTTTCTTAGGGCTGGTATAACAAGTTACCACAAAGCGGGTGTCCGTAAAGAACAGAAATTTGTTCTCTCGTAAACTGGAGACTAGCAGTCCAAAATCAACTTGTCATCGGGGCCCTACTCCTTCTGAAGGCTCTTGGGAAGAATCTTTGCTGCTCCTGGCATCTGGTGGTTGACCACAACCCCTGACATTCCTTGGCTCGCTAGACTCTTGTCTCCTCAGTTGTTACATGCCATTGTCCTCTGTGTCTCTTGTTATAAGGACACTGGTGGTCGGATATAGGACCTATTTTCATATCCTGTATGATCTAATCTTAACTTGATTATATTTGCAAAGACCCAGTTTCAAAAACATTTACATTCACGGTTTCGGAGGGTAGGACCAACACATCCTTTTGGAAAACAATCCAGCCACAACAGTGGTGCTCCCGGTAAATAAGCTGAAAGAATACCACTCCGTGTCTTCAAGAAACTTTAATAGCCAAGCTGGCAAATGCGTTTTTCCCCAAAAAGAAAGGGACTTGGGAAGAGGATTTACTTAGATATTTTGGGGGCCACTTTTAATCTTTCAAGCTGTAGTAGATAAAGGATAAGGGAGGAGGTATGGGAGTAAGAAGCCCGAGAGGACCAAGCACAGTGGGTTAAGAGGTCTTTGAGTCATGTTGATTCAGTGGTAACCTACATTTTTATTTTAAGATTCAAGTCCAGCATCCAGCAGCCAAATCCATGATTGAAATCAGCCGGACACAGGATGAAGAGGTTGGAGATGGGACCACATCAGTGATTATTCTTGGTAAGAGGAGAACAGAAGGTTCATAAGGAAGGTTGGGAGTGAAACATGAGGATTTTTGCCCAGAATAGCATTTGTGTCCTATTTTAAGGAAACTGGTACCAATCCACTGGTTATAAATATTTAAATAATTTGTTGCTAATTTTCTATGTGTTTTCTCCAATTGAGTGTAAAACATTCATCATAGTATAGGATGAACTGTAAAAATCTGCTTGAACAAGATACAGAGCAGGTTCTTGTCATTCACGGTAGGTTGTATTCTATAAAGTCACCACAGACACTGAATTAGCAAATGACATTATTCCTGGGGGAAACACAGGTTAGGCTGCTGTGAGCCTCTGTTCAGATACTCTTCAATTGATAAATAAATATATCCTGTTATATGAGGTTTTTTGTGTTATCCATTTGTCTTTTTTTGATATATACATTTTTTAACGTTATTTGCTTTTGGGAGAGGGAGACAGCACAAGCGGTGAAGGGGCAGAGAGAGGGAGACACAGAATCCGAAGCAGGCTCCGGGCTCTGAGCTGTCAGCACAGAGCCCCATGTGGGACTCAAACCCACAGCCATGAGATCGTGACTTGAGCCAAAGTCAGATGCTTAATCGACTGAGCCGCCCAGGAGCCCCTGTTTTATTCATTTATTTTTCAAGTAATCTCCACCCCCAGCATGGGGCTGGAATTCACGACCCCGAGATCAGCACTTGCATGCACAATCAGCTGAGCTGTCCAGGTGCCTCCTTTCTGTTTGTTTTAAAGACACCTTATGTGGTACGTGTTGCTGATTCCTTACCGTTGAATTCACAGCAAATAGCATTATTAACTCCGGCCAGAATGGAGCTTGTCTAATGTGTTTTCTCTGTAAGGCCCATGACAGCCTTCCTGCGCTTAGGAAAACTAGGCTATACTTCAGTGCCATACCTAGGGGTCATTTTAAACAGTGAAGTCACCAACAAAATGTGTAAAAATGTGAAATAAAATATACCACATAAAGTATGAGAGCTGAAACAAGGCATAGCGTTGCCTTGGTTGACCTCAGTCTGAAAATTAATGAGTCAGGTGACAAAAATTTTTCACCTGTGCACCTGTGTGTGAGTGACCAGGAAAGTGCCCCAAGTGAGTGCTGATTTGCAGCTTGCGGGTAACATTGTAGCCAGTGGTTAGGTTGACAGATGCAGAACTTTGACAACACGTCTTGACCATACAAGTTGGTAATGGTCAATCTTCAACTTTCTATAGGATTGTAAAAGATCACTTCTGAAAACTTGATATGCTGCCTTTATTTGCCGTGAACACTTTACATTGATGGTAGAAGTTTCGATAGAGGCGTTCGGGGCTCCCTGGGTGGCTCAGTCAGTTCAAGCATCCAACTCTTGATTGGCTCAGATCATGGTCTCAAGGTTCATGCATTTGGGCATGGGCTCCCAGTTGGGCTCTGTGCTGACAGCTTGGGATTCTCTTTTCTCCCTCTCTCCCCCTTTCTCTGTCTCTCACCAAACAAACTTCAAGAAATTTTATAATACAGGCATTTGTTGTGTAAAATCTGATTGCAGCAACACATTGTCAGGAAATGAGAGCTATGTCAGGGGGTGCCAGTTTATACTGTTGGCCCACATGCCTGAAGATGGAGTCCATACAACAAAATTATTATAGGAACTTTTTAAAAAGTGACACTTTGAATTAGTTTTGGAATGTGTTGATGGAGATGGACTTGAGTCATCACCAGCTAAGCGCCTCAGACCCAATTCTTTTGACGATTGGAAAGTACATGTGGCTGGTTCTGTGCTTTGAAGAAAAACTTGGAGGATGAAAGAGGGAGGACAGACGTGGGATTCTGGGATTCTTTGGGTTGTTGAGGAGCTCTAGATATCAGGCCAGATTTTCTACCTAATAATCTTAGTTGAATCTCCTGGTGAGATTAGGCAGGTTAGGTATGTATTAATTTGTGTGTGTACGAAAAAGGAAAGACAAATTTTTTTTTTTAATTTTTTTTTTAAACGTTTATTTTTGAGACAGAGACAGAGCATGAACGGGGAAGGGGCAGAGAGAGAGGGAGACACAGAATCGGAAGCAGGCTCGAGGCTCTGAGCCATCAGCCCAGAGCCCGACGTGGGGCTCGAACTCACGGACCGCGAGATCGTGACCTGAGCTGAAGTCGGACGCTTAACCGACTGAGCCACCCAGGGGGCCCAGAAAGACAAATTTTTAAGTAGGGGGACATTCCACAAATAATCTCTCATCCAGAGGATAAATTTTGTACAGTTTTATGGCTGTGTTTCTAGGTATGAGGAAACCTGTGTTTTTGTTTTTAGTACTAGCAGTTGGACTATATCCTAGGTGTTTGGATGATGGTAAACAAGTCTGTTTTCCTTTATACATTTTTCCTTGTTTAGAGACTTTGAAACACAAGTGTTTCCTTTTGTTTAGAAAACTGGTGACAAATATTAGATCAAGAGAATAAAACAGCTTCAATCTTCGATCATTTGAAATGTGTCTGGCAAGGGTACTTTTCTTTATGAATCGCGTTGTAGAAAGTGTAAAGTTCGGCATGGTTATCAACAGCCAAATGGCATGGCTTTTGGGAGAGTCTATTGAGGAAAAAAGGTATTTTTAGAAGCTTGGCGAAGTTGCCTCGAAGTCGAGGTATTTGTAAGTAACCTCACGGCATCTGTGTCTTTTTCAGCGGGGGAGATGCTGTCTGTGGCCGAGCACTTCCTGGAGCAGCAGATGCACCCGACGGTGGTGATCAGCGCTTACCGCAAGGCCCTGGACGACATGATCAGCACCCTCAAGAAAATCAGGTACTGAGGACACCAGCAGTGGACCGTCAGACGTGGGAGGCCTGGAAGAGCCATCTCTTCTGAGGTGACGAAGGCAGGCCAGGCACGTCCCACGGTGGTTGGTTTGTGAGGGAGACACAGAGGAGAGCAAAACGAAGAGAGGATAAGGGAAGTAAATGTTTTAGAAAATGACAAAGGATACAGGGCAGACAGAAGGAGCTAGTTCGGTGCTTCAGGGTATCTTGTGGCTCCACGCCGTTTGCTTATTTCCATGTTAGGCACTGCCACGGAAAATGTGTGGCAAAACCTACCCTTCCAGAATTTTAGCCGCTGGTGTGGGGAATAAACTGAAGAGTTAGGCGAGTGTAATTATTCAGGACCGAATGTAAAAATGTCCCACCATCAAGTATGATTATAACCAATACCGTAACTAGAGATCGCAGTCCGATCTGATCAAGTGCTGCCCTGGTGGCAGCCAGCAGTTTTCCGTTCAGATCACAAGGAGTGGGACTGGAAATGCTGTTAGAACCCCGTGTGGGAATCCAGGCACTTGCTGTCCGTGCAGAGCGCTGGCAGGGTCACGAATGCGGTATAGAAACGCAGGCCTTCTAATGTCAGAGGATGTTAGGTCGTGACCATGCAGAATGCAGAACGTCTTCCACGAGAAATTTTTGTTTAAAGAGGAAAAGCTGTGATCGACTCTCCTGTGGTTGGGTCGTTGGGTACGTAGGGGTCAAGTAATTCGGTGAGCTTTGTCCCGTACTGCCTGTCGTGAGCATGAAAGAGCAGCGTGTGGCAACGTGTGTGGCAGTCCGAGGGAATGCCGTGTTTGCCTTGAATTGTTTTTACGAAAGAAGCTGTGGAAGAACGTAGAGGTAACCAGAGGGCGTGTTGAGTTTGTGGAGCTGAATTGCTAGAAAAGTTTTCCTTCTCATCAGGCAGTAATGGTCTAAATCCCTTAGATAATACTTGGGGAGCACTTGCTTCTCCTCTAAAAGCCATAATGCAACTGTGCGACGATTGCAGTGTGTGAAAATTTGGGCAGGATGGCATCCAAGGCCTCTTACAGCTTCATTTTAGGGTTCTAAGTAGACTTCTGTACAAATTTACGATCTGGTGAGGGAAAACTAAACACACGAACACGGCACTATGGCACAGCATGAAGTAAGATGCTGGATAGAATAGAATGCAGATGTTCAGGTGGATAGTAACGACCGATGGTGAGTGTCAGACGAGCTCTCAGAATTTGCTGGTTGTGGGATAAGGCTTCAAAGACCAAATGTGTCTTGACCCAAGTTAGACAAGTTGAGTGTATTTGGTTGAAGCAGAAGGTAAAGAACAAATTACTTTCTGTAAACTCTGCAGGGTGGTCAGCCGTGGGAACCCATGACACAGGGATTTGAGACAGCTTCCAGGGATGGGTTAGTTACGATCGTGCTGAAAGGCAGAGGGATGGACGGTTCTGACTCGTGGCCCACTATGGTCCCCGAGCTGTAGATCAGGCACTTCCTTAAATATCCAAGGTCTCTGCTGAGCATAGCACCTGTTTTCTTTTCTCCAGTACCCCTGTTGACACCAATAACCGAGATATGATGCTGAACATCATCAACAGTTCTATTACTACCAAAGCAATCAGTCGATGGTCCTCTCTGGCTTGCAACATCGCCCTAGATGCTGTCAAAACTGTGCAGTTTGAGGAGAACGGTCGCAAGGAGATAGACATCAAGAAATACGCAAGGGTAGAAAAGGTAAACTCTTTCGATGTGTGGTTTTTTTTTTAATGTTATTTTAGAGCGAGTAGGGGAGGGACAGAGAGAGGGCGAGACAGGATCTGAGCAGCCCCTGTGCTGACAGCAGAGGGACAGTTGTGGGGCTCAGACTCAACAGACCGTGAGATGGTGACCTGAGCCAAAGTTGGAGGCGTAACTGAGCCTGCCAGGCGCCCTTCGATGTGTATTTAGAAGACACGTTATTCCCTAGTAGGAGCCTTCCCACTTGTGGAGGAAATGTGCTTAAATCGGCACAAGATGTCATTGTAGTTAGAACAACACTTATTTGCTGCCTTGAAAACAGAAACTTGAGAGTCCCAGGGAGGTATTCCTAAAATAGTTCTGTTCCCTTCAGTGCTGTTCTGAACGAGGTTTCCAGGGACTAGAGAAGCGCTTAGTGGTGTCTCCTTGTTTGTGCCTTTACATATGTCCGACACTTGGTGGGGATGGGACACAAAGGCTCTGCACTGTCTAAGCTTCAGAAAGCCTTCTCTACTCCTTTAAGGTCCAAAAGTAGCATTAATAGTGTGGCCTGTAGATGGAGCCCCAAGCCTGGAAATTCTGTGGGAATCTCTTTCAGGAAGTAGGAGAGACCTGAAGCCCTTTAAATCTTCGTCAGTCACTGAATTTCTTTTGAGTCTCAGCTGATCTTGAGAGTGGCTGTCATGGTCCGAGATTGGTATGCTTCCTAGAGGGGAAAAAATGTGATTGCAACCATATTTGTTGTTGAGGTTCAAGGAAGAAAGCGATGTTGGAAACCTAGAATAGTGGTCATTTGGGGAAGATAGATGGGAAGGGAGTTAAGAAATTGTCTCCTCCTGGTCATGGATGGAAGTGGATCTTTTTTGCTCAGATACCTGGGGGCATCATTGAAGACTCGTGTGTCTTACGGGGAGTCATGATTAACAAAGATGTGACCCATCCACGAATGCGGCGTTATATCAAGAACCCTCGCATTGTGCTGCTGGATTCCTCTCTGGAATACAAGAAAGGAGAAAGCCAGGTAAGGTTCCTGGTCTTTTTCCTTAAAGTCGGTGTAAGAATCTGACTGCTGATAGGGATAAGGGAAATAAAAGATATGTCTGTTACGTTGTAGACTCTGTCAGTTACTGACCTTTATGCGTGATCTCTGATTTTACAAGAGCTTTTTTTTGTTGTTGTTGGTTTTGAGAGAATGAGAGTGCGTCCGTGTGAGCAGGGGGAGGAGCAGAGGGACAGAAAGAGAGAGAATCTTAAGCAGGTTCCATTCCCAGCACAGAGCCTGACAGGGCTCCGTCTCACAACCCTGAGATATGACCTGAGCTGAAACAAGAGTCGGATGCTTAGCCCATTGAGCCATCCAGGCACCCCTTTTATAAGAACTCTTGGACATAGTTAATATTGACCCCAGTCTTACAGATGAGGGATCTAAAGCTCAGAGAAGTTTGGGTAATTGTTAGGGGAATACAACTGGTATCGACCAAGTCAGTATTTGAACCCAGCTCTGTTGGCTTCAGTTCCACACTACCACACCACCTTTCCCAGTGCCTGAGTGGAATATAGAGTGGAAATTAATGTAGCTGGGAAACGCTAAAGAAGAATTTCCGGAGGGCAGGAGGGTCACAAGGCTCTATCACCCTCGGATAGAATAAAAGTGATTAGAGCTTGTTAACACGAGAATTGGGAAGAAGATTTAGTTTATTGGTGGGAAGAATTAAGACCCAGAGTTACCATGCAGGGTAGATGTAATGTCGTACTGAGTGGTCAGAGACCTTAGGCCAAAATCTCCACTGAAGGCCTTTGACTTTGAATCCTAGTCGAGGAGTACTTCAATGAAGGAGTTCAGCTGGAGTTCTTGAGCTAAATTAGCTTACAGAGGCGTGGGCTCCTGGCTTCAGCAGGACTCTGACTCACTTCTGGGGTGCATGAGAGGACTCGGTAGAGGGGCCTGATACTGGGCACGTCTGAGATTTTAAGTCTGTGACTTTTCTTCACCACGCAGACGGACATTGAGATCACACGAGAGGAAGACTTCACCCGGATCCTCCAAATGGAAGAAGAGTACATCCAGCAGCTGTGTGAGGACATCATCCATCTGAAGCCCGATGTGGTCATCACAGAAAAGGGCATCTCGGGTAGGACTCTGTTCGTTTTTCCAGCCTCTTATTGAGGTAGAAGAGGGTGGACAGGTTGGCAGAGACGGCAGGGTGAACGTGGTAGTTAGTGTGCATTGAGGATGCAGCCAGGTCGGAGCCCAGGAGTTCTGGCCTCCCTCTTGACCCCTCTGCTCTTGGGTTTACAGATTTAGCTCAGCACTACCTCATGCGGGCCAACATCACGGCAATCCGCAGGGTTCGGAAGACAGACAACAATCGCATTGCTAGGTGAGTAGGCCACGTAAAAATAAGATTCTTCCTTCCCGTGGGTTCGCCTTGTGTAGCTTTATGATGTCGTTGCTGTCTCTGAGAAAGTTTAGCGCCGGATACGGTCAGCCGTGTCAGTTACAGGTGGAACCAACCTGGGTTTTACTGTGTGGTCCCTGAGAAATTCTCTAGTCTGGCAATTATCTACTGCAGGAATCTTTTTTATACTGCTGCTAACCAGTAGGGAACAGCTTATGCTTAGACTCCTGTGGTCTCTACCTTGGTGTCCGTGACTGTCTGTCTAAACTAGCTCAGAATACAGCAGAAACATCAGTTTCCTTGAGGGGATCTTCAGCTGCTGTTAGTGCAACTTAAGATTGTGGTTCCTACTTTTGCACTGGTGTCTGTGCTCACATATCATTCATTCTTAATTTATATTTTAAAGAGAGAGGTCTACCCCAATATCACCTACCCAATCCAAATCAAGTTTTATACTTCTGCTAACTCTGAAGTGGCTCTGGGCACACATAGTTGACGACGTGCCCAGGAGTGGGTACATGTTAGGTATACTGAGAACTCACTTGTCTAAATTTTATTATCACAAAATATACTTAAATTAAACTGCGTCTGGTTATAACAGTTGTCTTAGGTACATACGCTTTTATTTGTAAAGCCTCGTTAGTTTAAGGAAACTTTGCCTACATACGTTCGAAAACCAACTTGCTAGGCAGCCAAGACCTCTCTAGTTATGTAGCAGCGTTTCCAGCAATCCGTGTTTGGCCCTCTCCCCAGCCACAGACCCTAGGGACTAGGAAGATGAGTAAAAGTACCTGAAATCCCCTCCCCTTCCCATCTAATCACTAGAGCCTGCGGGGCCCGGATAGTCAGCCGGCCAGAGGAGCTGAGAGAAGAAGATATTGGGACAGGAGCAGGCGTGTTGGAAATCAAGAAAATTGGAGATGAGTATTTTACATTCATCACTGAGTGCAAAGACCCCAAGGCCTGTACTATTCTCCTCCGTGGGGCCAGCAAAGAGATTCTCTCGGTGAGTCCACCTTCGAGGTCATTCCGTTTCTTGAGAGATTCCTAGAAGGCCTGAAATTTTCCTGTTACCCTTTCATAGCTATTTAGTTTTTGGCACGTGGCCAAAACTTTAACTTCTTTTAAAATTAAAGCAATTTTGGGGGCACCTGGCTGGCTTAGTCGGTAGAGTGTGTGACTCCTGACCTTGGGTTCATGAGTTCAAGCCTCACGTTGGGTGTACAGGTCGTTTGTAAAATTAATTAAATTAAAAGTCTGTAAAGAGTGATAAAAATTATCTTAACCATTTTTAGGTGTATAGTTCAGTATACATTCACATTCTTGGGCAATAGATCTTCAGAACTTTGTCGTCTTGCAAAACTGCGACATTACATCCATTCAACAATGACTCATCATTTCTCCAGCCCCCAGCAACCACTGCTTCCTTGTTTATAAAAGATTGTTTTTCAGGGTTTTTTTTTTTGTTTGTTTGTTTATTTATTTTTGAGAGAGAGAGAGACAAAGAGCATGAGCAGAGGAGGGGCAGAGAGAGAGGGAGACTCAGAATCCGAAGAAGGCTTCAGTCCCCGAGCCGTCAGCACAGAGCCTGACGCGGGGCTTGAACTCACAAACTGCAAGATCATGACCCGAGCCGAAGTCAGATGCTTAACCGACTGAGCCACCCAGGCGCCCACCCTGTAAAAGATTTTTTTAATGCTTATTTATTTTTGAGAGAGAGACAGAGCATGGGGGTGGGGGAGGGGCAGAGAGAGGGAGACACTGAATCGGAAGCAAGCTCCAGGCTCTGAGCTGTCAGCACAGAGCCCGACGCGGGGCTCGAACTCAGGAACTGGGAAATAATGACCTAAGCCGAAGTCGGACGCTTCACTGACTGAACCACCCGGGCGCTCCTTAATTTTTAAGTTAAAATGACAATTCTCGCTTTTGTTCCTCAGGTTAAGTAACTCACCCAAAGGTACACGGCTAGTAACCGCACCACCACGAAGCCTCCCAGGGACACAGCTAGGGTGGCAGAACCGGGCGGCTGTCGCGTGTGGTGGGCGTGGCCCAACATTGCCGAGACACGCCCACTTCTTGGCTCTCTTGCGGTTGTCATTCCTGAGTTTTTCCAAACCAGAGGCCGCTGCCCTGCCCAGCAGGGGTTCCGAGGAACTTTCTTATCTGCCCTGCCTGTTAGTGGGAAGCCCTCCAGTGCCTCCGACGCATTCCTGAGTCCTCGCGCTTTCTACATGCTGTGTGTTCGCTCTCCGCAGGAAGTGGAGCGCAACCTCCAGGACGCCATGCAGGTGTGCCGCAACGTCCTCCTGGATCCCCAGCTGGTCCCCGGGGGCGGGGCCTCTGAGATGGCCGTGGCCCAGGCTTTGACAGAAAAGTCCAAGGCCATGACCGGCGTGGAGCAGTGGCCGTACAGGGCTGTGGCCCAGGCCCTAGAGGTCATTCCTCGTACCCTCATCCAGAACTGTGGGGCCAGCACCATTCGTCTGCTTACCTCCCTTCGGGTGAGTCCCTCCCCTGCTTTCTCCTGACGGGGTAGGGGCACCTGCCTGGCCCGAGAGGCTGGTTCACATCTGTCCACCGGCTTCTCCTGACCTCAGGCTCGTTCCCTTAAAGTGTCCTCTCTCGGCGTTGGACTCGTTTGCCATCATTGCCATTTCCGTTTGTCGTTTCAGTCTTTTGGGTTTAGTGTTCGGTTGGTTTCGTTTTGTTTCGTTACGTAATGTTCCCTGCCAGCTCACTTGTTCCTGGTGTTTCCCCTTTAACTGGTGATGCTCCTTCCAACCACAGGCCAAGCACACCCAGGAGGGCTGTGAGACCTGGGGTGTGAACGGGGAGACCGGCACTCTGGTGGACATGAGGGAGCTGGGCGTCTGGGAGCCCCTGGCTGTCAAGCTGCAGACCTACAAGACGGCAGTGGAGGTGAGGCGCCCTGAGACCTAGACTGCGCCGTTTCTTTGCAGAGAAGCAGAAGCCAGGGTGCTTGGTGCAGTCTGGAAGGGAGGGGTGTAGTGTGGAAGGCAGAGTATTCTCCAGAGATCAAGGAATTCGCCCCCTGCTTCGCCCTGCGGAAAGCAAGGTGACCTAGCATAAGCCGCATCCCCTCTGGAAAGGTGGATTTCAGATAAAATGCTAATTACGTAGGAGGAGCTAAGTGTTGCCTTTAGAAGAAAACAAGTGTCCCTCCACTCTCTGCTGACCTCTGTGGTGCTGTGGTGTTTCTCCTAGACGGCAGTTCTGCTACTGCGGATTGATGACATCGTCTCCGGGCACAAGAAGAAGGGTGACGACCAGAGCCGGCAGGGCGGGGCCCCCGATGGCGGCCAGGAGTGAGTGGTGGGCAAGGCGGCCTCAACGCACAGAGCCAGCAGAGGCTCCCTCTTCCCTGAGCCAGACTGCCAGGGACACTGGATGTCTTTGTTTGGAGGGATCAGGTTGAGGGGCGGCCCCGGCCCCTTTCTGTCCCAGCTCGGTTTGCAAAAGGTTCGCAAAAGGCGCTGACACGTAATTCCTCTCTATTGTAAGCTTTCCACTTAGTTTGCTTCCGATGATTAAATCTAAGTCATTTGAGATGATTGTTATGTGTTTTTCAACCTGGGTCATATCTCTGCCTCCTGGCAAAGAGGGAGGAGGCAGAAGACTGCCCTGGGGAGGGAGGGAGGGAGGGAGGGAGGGAGGGAGGGAGGGAGGGAGGGAGGGAGGGAGGGAGGGGAGGGATGGGAATGAGGTAAGTGCCTCCTTGAAGGTATTTTTCAGACCTTCTCAGAGATGCTGGTTGGGAAGACTCTGGGAGTTCAAGGGATCGTACTTTATTTTGAATTTTTTAATGTTTATTTACTGTCGAGAGAGAGAGCATGAGCGGGGGAGGGGCAGAGAGCGAGGGAGACACGGAATCGGAACCAGGCTCCAGGCTCCGAGCTGTCGGCACAGGGCCTGACGCGGGGCTCAGACTCACGAACCCGGAGATCATGACCTGAGCTGAAGCCGGACGCTTAACGACTGGGCCCCCCAGGCGCCCCAGAGGGTCATACGTTAAAGCTTGAAGAAGCACCGCTTTGTGTTCACCACCCCAAGAACAGGAGGAACCTGTCCAGACCGTGGGTGTTCCCCACGTGTGGCTGTGTGTAGAGCAACACCCAGTACGTGCCAGGGCTCAGGCACTTGTCCTAAAAAACAACATGCGTTTTTTCTGTCGTGTCCTATAACTTTTCAGAATCCCTCCTATCTTACCTGGAATTCTCCTCTGCCGCTGTTCTTTCTGGCAGCAGTCTGTTCTCTGTTCTCCTTGTGTCACAGGAGGGCCTCCGCTTCCCCTGCCGGCAGAAACAGAGGGTTTCGTCTCACTTCGTGCTTTGTTTTTATCCAGGGAAAAAGTGGTGGCCGTGGGATGCTGGAGGCTAGGTGGGGCTAGCCTTTGGTTTCTTCGCTGCCCTTCCTCTTGGCTGCTGGGCCTTCCACGTCCCCTTTGTGCTTATGATTCATACACTCAGCCTTTATCTCCTCCCTGATCTCAGGACTTAGTCACCTTAGGTTGAATACTAGGTAGGATAATGGCACATAGTCCCTCCCGTGTGATAAACGTTCTAGCCAGTTGCACATATCGGCTAATCCTCACGAGACAAGACTGGCAACATCCCCCGTCTTACAATGGAGAATCTGCCTGACAGAAAGCCGGTGCGTGGGAGACGGAATTGCTGCGTGGGGAGTCTGGCTCCAGAGCCGTGTTCTCAGCGGCCGTGCTCCCCGCATAGGAGGCGCGATGGGGCTCTGGAGGCCTCTTGTCTGTTCACACCCCGGTCTGGCTTCCTGCTCAGCCCACTAGGAGGTCGTTGGCTTTTCCTCTCCTCTGAGGGGATCTGAGATAAGCCTGTTTTTTCCTGAAGTCCCCGCCTCTTTCTTATTTTTTTTTTTTTTTGAAGTTTTTGTTTAAAATTTTTTTATTTTAGAGGGACAGCCCAAGTAGAGGAGAGGGGTAGAGTGGGGGAGAGAGAATCCGAGCCTGCCTGACATGGGCCTCGATCCCACATCCCTGGGATGGTGACCCGAACTGAAATCGAGAGTCAGACGCCCAACCAGCTGAGCTACCTGGGCGCCCTCCCTGCCTCTTTACTGGCAGTGCTTGTCATTCTGTCTTCGAGAAAGACGATGGATTAATCTCAAATAAGTGAATAGATGTTGACGAAGTAGTGCTCACAGGACCTGAGAAGTTACAGAGGAAGCTCGTCACACCATGAGGATTCCTCCCTCCCGTTTGTGATTTGCCCTGACGTCCACTCTGGTTGCAGTTCGGACTTGGGTGACTGCTGGGTAAACGGGGGCTTTCCTGCTGCCGTCGGAGCCTCTCCTCTGGGAGCACCTGTGTGTCCTGGGCCCGTGGAAATCCCTTCTGGCAAGTTCGATCTGGCAAGTCTGTTCTCCCATCTGGCTTTCAAAGGCCCTTAGTGCTGCCCGGGCCGAAACAACATTGGGATTGCGGGCTGCCCACACCGTGTTCTGTATCGCCTGGCGTGAGTCTCCATCACTAAACTGTTCCGTGAACGCAGCTTTGCCTCCTCCTTGACTTTGCTCATGGTCCTTCGTACTGTCAGACTCCTAGACTCCACCAAATCCTGTTCTCCTATAAAGCAACATTTCTTTGGGTGGTGGGGAGGCTTGGATTCCAGACTACTCCGGCCCTCCGTACTCAGCCAGCACTCTTGTTTTCGCTTGCCCTTGTCAGGTCCCGGAGTTGAGACTCAGAAGATACAAGTTACTTGTCTCAAAAATGAGTTTTTTGAGAAAACTTGAGTTCATCCTAGAGTAGCCATTTTGGGGGAAAATGAAATTGGATTCCTACTTCATTGTTTGCAAAATTAATTCGAGGCAGCTGAAAGATTTAAATACAAGCAAATGAAACTAGAAGAAAACAGATTTTTAAATGTATTTATCACAGTGGGGAAAAAGAAGGGCAAAAAAATTTACGTGCTGAGAACAAAGTGTGGGGGGATGTGATATTTGTACCAATACAAAGGTGAATTTCTTTACAGAATTTTCAGAATGTGGCGGTCAAGACGATTGGGACTACAGAAAAATAGGCAAACAACAGCTCCAGAGTGACTGTAGAACAGGAGGTGTTCCACCTAATTCAGCGGGAAATGCAAATAAGCCTGGTAAAGACTCAGCGAGGGTGGGGGAAAACAGGCCCTCTGGTCTCAGGCAGAGGTCAATTCCACCTGGCAGCTCGAATCCTGACTTTATCTTACAGATTTGGGTTCAAATATATATGAAATGCACTACATACAGGGATATCCATTTCAATGTTCGCCGTAGCCAGATGTTGGAAACGCGAGGTTCTGGTCAAACATATCCATGGGACGTCCCCCTGCAGTGTCACTGAAAGACCAGTGGACAAAGGCAGTGCCAGGTGCATTGATACAGAACAGTCCTCCACGTGCAAGTGAAGATGAAAAAGCAAGCTGCAGGGCGGCGTCTGGATGCCAATGTGTGGTATCGCCTGTCTGTACATACATGCAATATGTGTATATATGTGGCAAGTAAGCTCCAGGCCCAGCCTGGCGCTTGAACTCACAACCCCGAGATCAAGAGTCCTGGCATCCCTGCATAGAATGTCTTCGGAAGGACTCAAAGGTAACAGTGGTTGTTTGAGGGAAAGACCCAAGTCACTGGGGAATAAAGGTGATACCTTTTGGTACCTTATGAATTTTGTGTCCTATGCATTTATTATTAGCCAAAATAATTAGCCAAAATAATTTTAAGCAGAAACACCAAAGAACAACAAAAAGCGGGCTTGTTCAGCCAGACAGGAGCTCCTTTGCAAATACTACGTGCTGTTCTCACATCCTATTTACTGACGTCTCTCTTCTCCACAATAAAACCGTGAGCTCTTCTAGGACAGGAACCGGGGTACCCGGGGGCTCCATAAATATTAATAATTGACTAAAAAGAACTATCTGGGGTCTGCTGTCTTCACCCTGGAAGTCCTTCAAATCCCTCTGCCTCCCTCACTGGACCGAGTCAGTTTATTGGGATCCATTCGGATCTTGAATGCAGACACCCTGGCCACTTGTAGGCAAGAGCGGGGCCAGTCGGGTAGGAGAGGCCGCGAGTGTGGCTGTGCACCTGTGCAGGCCGGGTCGCCTCGAAGTCCCAGGGGACGAGTTGCTCAAGCCGGAATCTGGGTTGAAGGAGGCGGTCTCTTTAAGAGCTGCTGGCTTGGCCCCGCCCTGCAGAGAGATCAGCTGCATCTGGGAGTCACATGACTGCGGTGTGTCTTCCGCCCTGGGAGGTTGGGGCCGCATGTGCGGCTCCGAGGGGCCCCGCCGGGGCTGGGGGCGCTGTGCCCCCAGCCCCCTGCTCCTCCTGAGTTTGCTTGCGTCTGCAGCCCCGCTTGGCCTGCTGGGGGAGGAGACCCGCCAGGTGAGGGGCTAGAGCAGTAGATGTTTCGGGAAATGCAACCCTGGGAGGGAGCTTGGAATCCGGGGCACCCGAGGCGCAGGGGTGGGGTGGCTGCTTGGAGACGAGTTCTTCAGCCAGGGCTCCTGGGACAGGACTGTGGAGGAGGGCGGGTGTGAGGGCTCCCTGTCTTCCGGTGGAAGCTGGGCCCTGACTCAGCCCTGAGCGACCCAGGTCCGTGCGAGCGTTGGGCTGCTTCTCCCCCTGCCCCTGCCCTGCGCCCTCATCCGTCCGCTGGGGGCGGGGCAGTTGTGGCTCTGCCCTCCTCTCCCCCAGCCCTCAACACGCCTCCTGCCTTTCCCCATCACATCCAACCAAGCTGCTTTGCCCCGTGTCTCTCCCCCGACCCTGTTCCCTTGACCCTCCACTGCTCCATGTTCTAGGTGTCTCTGGAGGTCATCCCTCCCGGGCTGGACGCCCCCCAGAACCTCCTGCACATCCGGGCGGTGGGAACCAACTCCACACTGCACTACGTGTGGAGCAGCGTGGGGCCTCCGGCAGTGCTGCTTGTGGCCACCGACACCCCCCACAGCACCCTGAGTGTCAACTGGAGCCTCCTGCTGTCCCCTGAGCCTGACGGGGGCCTGGTGGTGCTCCCCAAGGACAGCATCCAGTTCTCTTCTGCCCTTGTCTTTACCAGGGTGAGGAGGTTGGGGGAGAACCAAGGGGGAGCGTGTGCGGAGCAGAGGGTTCATCCGGATTCGAGGGAGGGACTGAAGACGGGGTACGGGAAGCAGTCAGGTACGGGAGCCTGGGGGTGGGGGCCCGTGGGTGGGGGTGGTTCCGGGGACAGCTGGACTCAGGCGAGCCCTGCCCCACCTCACCCCACCCGCCAGCTCTTTGAATTTGATGGCGCCAACACATCCGAGGGGGCCGAGCCTCCGGGAGAACCGTATCCCCCGTATTCCCTGGCCAAGTTCTCCTGGAACAATATCACGGACTCATTGGATCCTGCCACCCTGAGCGCCACATTTCGAGGCCGCCCCACCGACGACCCCACCGGGGCTTTTGCCAACGGCAGCCTCACCTTCAGGGTAAGGGTGTGGGGAAGCAGAGGAACTCAGAAGGCTGGTTTATGAGGGTGGGGGTGCCCTTCAAAGCCAGGCCTGCCCCCCTGCTTCCCGTCCTCCCCCACCTCCCCCATCCCAGGTGCAGGCCTTCTCTGGATCCGGCAGACCAGACCAGCCCCCGCGCCTCCTGCATTCGGCCGACACCTGCCAGCTAGAGGTGGCCCTGGTCGGGGCCTCTCCCCGGGGAAACCGCTCCCTGTTTGGGCTGGAGGTAGCCACCCTGGGCCAGGGCCCCGACTGCCCCTTGATGCAGGAGCAACATTCCATCGACGATGAATATGCACCTGCTGTCTTCCAGGTCAGGCCTTCAGCAGAGAGGCGGGTGGGTGGGGGGATGCGGGAGAGAATCATGGAACCGTTTATCTTTTAGCGACATAGTTCAGCTCCTTTAAGTGACGGTCACTGTGCTGACAAATCTCTGCCTTCAGTGGAGAAGACGGAAGGCGGGCCTGGGGGCCTGGGGGCCTGGGGGCAGGAGCTGAGTGCAGGTTTGCAGAGGGTTGGGGCTGGAAAAGGACCCAGTGCTCGTGGCCCAACTCCCCTTCCGACAGAGGAGAGATTAAGGCTCTGTGCCAACAGCCTGTGAGTCCTTGAAGCAGACCCAGGACTCAGGACACCTAGTGACAGTTGGAGGCCGGGAAGGGTGGGGGAACAGAAGGGTTGGGCACAGGCTGGTCCTCCTCAGCCTGTGGCTTGTCTTTCTCCCCAGGTGAACCAGCTGCTGTGGGGCTCCCTCCCATCCGGCTTCGTGCAGTGGCGACCAGTGGCTTTCTCCCAGAGGCAGAGGGGCCGGGAATCAGCCCTGCCCTGCCAAGCTTCCCCTCTTCACCCCTCCTTGGCATACCTCCCCCAGTCACCCATAGTCAGAGCCTTCTTTGAGTCTCACAATAACTTCTGTGCCTTCAATTTGACATTTGGGGCTTCCACAGGCCCCGGCTACTGGGACGCACACTACCTCAGTTGGTGAGGGCCTGGGGCAGGGCGGGGGTGCTGAGCCGGGGCTTTGGGAGGGGACGTGGGGGAGCCTGGCCTCCCAGCATATTCGTCTAATGTGCTCACCTCTGTTTCTCACTTGTGCTTGCCTCAGGTCGACGCTCCTGGGTGTGGGCACCCCTCCATTGGACACCTTGTCCCCACTAGTCCTAGGCATCATGGCGGTGGCCCTGGGTGCCCCGGGGCTCATGCTGCTGGCTGGAGGCGTGTTTCTGCTGCTGGGCCACAGGCAGTGCTCAGAATACCAGCCCATAAACTGAGGCCCGCTCTCTGGAGGGCTGGACGTTGATCCCTGGACTTGCCCTGCTGGTCTGCCAGACGGGGGGTCAGCTGCTCCCTTCTCCCACCTGGCTTTTCTGCAGAACATCGGGGACACCTCCACCTTTCCGGAGAACCCCCAGATGGGGCTGCCCTCATACTCCGGGGAGGGCCAGGGGCAGGGCGATGGCTGGAGGGAGGGTCCCTTGGTGATGCCTTACTGCCCCTCTGCCCCCATTTCCCTTAAATGGGACTCACAGGCCTGAGAGGCCTTCTGACTGACTGGCTGCCCTGGAGGGCACGAAATAGACTCATTTTCTGCCCTGGGCTCCTCTCTCGGTGTGTGGGTGTCGCGGGCTGCTGTGCGGCCGGTCCTGGGAATGGGGGGCGGTGGGAGGGGCGTGGGAGGCACTGCTCTAGTGCGGCCCCTTCTCACCAGACATAGCTTCCCTCCCTGCATGGGACCAGGCTGCCGCCAGCCTCACTCCGTCATGTGGGGAGAGTCTGATGCAGCTTGGGTCTGACGAGGAAGGGACGCTTGAGAGGGGGGGGCGACCACAAAGAAGAGCCGGGGAAGTTGTGGCAGCCATTTATTGTCAGACACATGGTCAGACAGGGTCGACGTCGGCCACCGTGCCTTGCAGCTGCTCCCCAGCCAGCACACACGTGGGTGCTGGCACACACATACCCCTGCCCTCTGGGGAGGCAGGCCTCCCCCTCCGCACCTCTTCCCAGGGGAGGGGCGTGGCAGCTTCTGGGCAGTTCGGAGGCCGGAGGTCCGAGGGGCCTAAATAGGTTGGAAGACTGGAGGCCGCAGCTCTGGCGGGGGCAGTTTTGATCATCTCGACGGAGGCTAAAGATCCTACAGAGGCCAGTCGTGGAGGGTCCTGAGCCCAGGGCCCCCGGAAGGTTTTCACCAAATGTGGAAGTCCAGTTTGGTGGGATGCCCAGCCTTTATCTTGGGCACGGGCAACACTTCCAGTCTCCCTGAGGCCCTCTGCTTGGACAGTGGCACAGAAACGGTCAGTTTGGCTGTGGCTCTGCCCACTTGGTGCCTCACGGGAGGCTGGAGGCTGGAGGCCGGGGCGGCGGTGGGGGGGGGGGGGGGTGGCCACTGTGGGCATGTGGGCTAGTGGCGGTGCTGGGGGCTGCTCCTGGCCCTGGGCCCTCAGCATCCGTAAGGGGCGTAGCCATCCAGTCCGTTCCCTGCCAGAAACCAAAGTCCCTCCCTCACGATTGCCCCAGGCCCCCGAGGTGGAGGGCAATACCGACGGAAGGCAGAAGACAGGGCAGTAGTGGGGCTCGGCCTGGGGTGGGGGTTGGTGAGAGGGCGGGCACTCAGCCCCAGGGCCGGGGCCTGTGGTCCGAGGCCGAGCGGGCGTGGTCGGGGTAGTCGAGGCGGCTCTCGGCCGCGGTGAGCATGCGCTCGGGCTCCACCACGAACATGTAGTACAGGTTCCACACCAGCATGGACAGCAGGGGCAGGAACGTGAGGCCGTAGCCGAAGCCTCGGAAGGAGCGGCCCACGGCGAAGGTCAGCCAGTATATCAGCCTGGGGGGCGGGGTGGGGGGGGCAAGAGGAAGTCAGGCCCCCGGAGAGGAGTGCACGGGCTAGCTGGCATACAGGCTGGGGGAGGGGAGCACAGGCAGGGGGACCCACGCGGGTCGGTGCCTACAACTGACACTTCTCAACCCCTGGCGGTTACGCGCTTACTATGTGCTAGGCGCCGCACTGATTCCTCCAGGGGCCTATTTAGACTTCCCCACGTGTCTGAGAGGCCGAGGCGTCATTCCCCTCCCTCTTTGTCTCCTTTTTAAACTTAAGTGTAAAACTTTGGCGTAGGCACCATACAGCCACGTGGTTGGAAACGCCAAGGCCGCGGTGGGCGCGGTAAAATGTCTTCCTGTCCTGACTCGCAGCCGCCCTGTTCTCTCCACCTCCACTCCACCCCCTCCTCGGACGTCCAGTGTCACGGTGGCTTGCACATCAAGGGCTGTTGTACGTGTAGATGAGTGAGCAAAAGATTTATGTTTTCCTTTTCTCAAGTTTGGTAGCATGCCGTGTAGACTGCCCTGCACGCTTTTCCCCATTGACCGTGTCGTGGGCGCAGCTCCATCGGTACAGAAACAGCCTCCTCATTCTTTTACGGCTGTAGTACGCTCCACTGTACTTACCTCTCCTTTTGAAGAAGAAACTCAGATTCCAAAGGGCTTAAGTAAAACTGGCCCAAGGTCACACATCAGGGAAATCGTAGAACCGTGATCTGAACCCAAGCCCGTTCATCGCCCTCTCTCCTGCCACTTTCGAGGGGCGGGGGGAAGGGAGGGTAAGGAAGCCAGCTTTGAGAGGGCCTGAAGCCCAGAGGCACGGGACCTTCCCCTCTCGAAAGATCCGCTCCAGGGGCGCCTGGGTGGCTCAGTCGGTTGAGCGTCCGACTTCAGCTCAGGTCACGATCTCACGGTTTGTGAGTTCGAGCCCCGCATCAGGCTCTGGGCTGATGGCTCAGAGCCTGGAGCCTGCTTCCAATTCTGTGTCTCCCTCTCTCTGCCCCTCCCCCATTCATGCTCTGTCTCTCTGTCTCAAAAATAAAATAAACATTAAAAAAAAAAATTTATAAAAAAAAAGAAAGATCCGCTCCAAGTCCACACCCCTCAGCTTCCTCTCAATACGGGGAAGGACCCCTTACTACAGAAGTGACGTGCCTCGCTCTTTTCCCGGAGCAGGGGAAAGTACCTGCTGCTTCTGTACTGCCCCGGGGGGCAGCAAGGCAGAATGAAGGAAAGGTTCCCCTGGTGAGCCCTTATGGGGCCGACTCTGGCAAGCACGCTACATGAATTAACTCGCTAATCCCCACAGCTCCATTTCACAGATGGAGAAGTGGAGGCCCGAGCGTTTGAGTAACTTGCCCCGTGGTAGGGAAGAAAGGGCGCTGGTGACGGACGGAGGGGCCTGTATTCCAGGCTCCACCACTGCTGAGCGGTCTGAGCAGCTCCTCTCCCCTGGTCTGCTGTGCCTTCCCCACGGTGAAGTGGGTGAGGCAGGCTGGACAACCCTGGGGTGCTCTTCAGCCCCCTGACGATTCTTACTGCTCAAGCCGACTTCTGTCTGAGATCAGCACTCCCCAAGACGCACACGGGAGGGTGAGTCACACGAGGAGGAGAAACCAGGCTGCACGCTGGTCAGGAAGCCGGTGGGACAGACAACCACTACACTACAATCAGAAGCGGCAGAGGAGACAGATTCCAGCTCAAGAGAAAGAATGTTCTAGCAGCTAAAGTGACCAGGAATCCCGTATCAAAAGTTAACAACAGGAAATACGTTAGGGGAAAAAATGGGAAGATCTCCGTGTGCCTCCAGAAATTCAGAAGTACTTTCTGGGTCAGCAGCAGTTCACGTGAAAGCAGCCCAAGCGTTCAGGTGACTTCCAAATGAGAGCAGAGGAGTGGGGCTGCCATGAGAGCCACTGTGGCCTCCCGTCTGTAGGAACAGGAGGCCAATGCCTGTGACAACGGACAAGCAGGAGACTCCCCTGGCCAGAGGGAAGGTCACAGGAGCCTGAGGGACCCTGGGGGGGCAGGGTGTTGCAGTGGGGGGACTGAGAGCTGTGGTCAAGTGTCTGAATTGTCTTAGGCAACTCCAGAGTCAAAGTCAGGGGCGCGCTTTTTAGCACAATATAAATAAAAACTTTCTAGCGATGGGACTTAAAAAATGAAACAGACACTCTTACAAAGAACTGGACACTTGGTCACAGGGAGTGTTCAGCTAGAGGCCAGTGGCCAGCTGACCAGAGGGTCACGGAAGAGCGCTCCCAGCAACGAGCAGGAGGTTGATCGAGAGGACACCGGAAAGCCCTTCCAGTGTTAGGCTGGTACCTGGGTCTCTGAACTCAACTTTATTTGGGAAGACACACCTGCTACCAGGTGAGGCAAGGTGCAAAGGGGACCGTGGAGGCACCGATGCGGGACGCACGTGTGGGCTAATGCAGAGTCCAGAAGGCTCCCTGCCCCCACCTCCCCAGGCCAGACGCCTGGGCCCTTCCAGCACCATCATCTCCCCCGGGCCCCACCCGCAACCCCACTCACCGGGAGACGGCAAAGAGACCAGTGAGCAGAGGGAGCAGCTTGAGGGTCTCTTGGGGCAGGTAGGTGGCGAGCACGGCCAGGTTGAAAAAGTACAGGATGAAGAGCTGGACCGACTGGGCCACATAGCGCCGGTGGATCTCCACCTCCCGCCGCGGCTCCCCGAAGGGCCGCAGCGCCGAGAAGCACAAGAGGCTGAGCCCATACACCAGGAGCCCTGGGGCAGGGGGGAGGGGGGAAGGGCGCACAGGGGGTCAGCGCCCAGCCGCAACGGGAGGCGGGGGAGGGTTCGCGGTGGGGCTCCCACCCCGGCACCGGCACCGGCACCGGCTGGGCACACCGGGCAGGCGGCGCGGGGGAGGCCCAGGGAAGGGGAACTCCGCCCCCGGCCCCGCTCCCTTCTCCCCTGCCCGGCTCACCCAGTACGATGGGGAAGGTGGCAAAGACCCCGCAGCGCAGCGTGTAGATGAGGCGGGAGCTCATGGTAGGCAGCCGCGGGGCGTCGAAGGGCAGGAAGGCGTAGGCCCCGTACAGCAGGCAGGGGAAGAGAACGAGGGCGGCTCCCACCGAGGCCACGGCCCGCACCCCGTCCCGGCCCCCGCAGCCCCCGCAGGCCCCGCAGGAGCGGCCTGGCGGCCTCACCACGGCCTCGGCCCACTTGCGCTCGGGGGGCTCGGGCTGGGTGGCCCGGGCAGGCGGGCGGGTCCGGTGGCGCTCGCCCTCACCCGCCTCGCAGCGCACAACCAGGTCCTCCTGGGGCCGCCGCTCGATGCACTGCAGGTCGATGGGCACAAAGGCCCGGGCCGCCTTCTCGGGCAGCAGGTTGGCATCATCTTCGGACAACTCCTCTAGCTTGGTGGGTGGCTCTGAGCGGAGGGGCTCGGGCTCGATGTCCCGCCATCCGGGGGGGTCTGGGAACGGGGCACTGGGCTGAGGGCCAGTCCCCCAGGGCAGGGTGGCAGCTTCGCTTACCGTGCTGTCGAGACCATCCTCAGTCCCCTCTTCGGCTGTGGGAGACCCAGCAGAAGACCCCGCCCCGGAGGACTCGGCTCCACAGGACTCAGTCCCACCTTCCCCTTCCGGCTGCCGGCCATTGGGGACCAAGGCCTGGGGCGGGCTCTTCTCCGGGGCCTCAGACCCCTTCACTTCCAGCAGGGCCAGGGTCTCGGGTTCTGTCATCCTGGGGCCTCAGTTCTGGGGTCTACCATGAGGTCCTATCACCCTAGAGGGAGCAGAAGAAAGCTCTGTCAAAAGTTCCTGGCTTCTGGCCCTTGGGACAAGGGGATAGACTTGGAACTCTCTGGGGCGGCTGGTCTCACGGGCTTTAGCCCCTTCTGGGACCTTAGGGAGAACACGGTACCGAGGAAGGTGTTGAAACAGAAGGAGGTGGGAGGGAAGGGAGCGGCTGAAATGGAGACACCCTTTCGACGTCAGATGCCATCCAGCAGGAGAGGGTGAGTCAGGGGGCACAGGCGTTGGCAGCTGTGGCCTCAGCCAGCTCCCACCCCGTGCCTTCTACCAGCCCCCTCCGAAACCCCCGGGGTCACGCCCACCCTAGTGCAGAAACCAGAGGAAGGTGGGGTGTCCAGAACTTTGCCTGGAGCCCCCTTCCCACTAGGGGCCTCTTGTGGCCAGAGGCTGCGCCTTTACCCTCAAACCTCCCCTTCTTGTAGATCCTTGTTTGAAACTCTCCTGGAAACCGATACCAGTGATTTGCTAATAAATCTGTCCCAAGGAGCCCGCAACAGCAGTGCGCCCCGTTCTTTCGTCCGCAGTGTGGGTACCTGGGTGGTTTCCATGCTCTTCGCTAGTCCGTGCCCTCCATCCTCCCTCTCCAGGGGGCCTGGGGCTGTCCATTCTGGCTTCTAGGTCTAATTATGGCCGTTCCCCATGCCTCCCCTCCTGTTTTTCTCCGTTTCCCCCATCTCACTGCTTCTGGGTGGGGCAGAGTCCCCTCCCTCCACCTCCTCAAGGGCCCTCTACCCCTTGCCATGTGAACCCATGACACCCTCTTACTTTCCATCTGCAGAGGCGGAGGGTCCCCAACGTTTGGGAAGGAGCTGCCCAGCTCCCTGCTGGCTCTGCAAGTATCCCTCTCAGTCTCTCTCCCTTTACCTGTGTCTCCAAACCTGTCTGACCAGAGCAGGTGGGGCCCAGATTAAAGGGGCAGGCCCTGCCCTGCTGAATCTGCCGACAGAAAAAGCATTGGAGGACGTCACCCTTTCCGAAAGTGGGGGTGCAGCTGGGCACAAGGGTAAGTGTGTGCTCTAGGCAGGTGGGATGTGTAGGAGCTTGAAGCCCCGGAAAGCAGAGGGCACATCAAAGGGTGCTCGGAGTAGGTGGAAAAGGCGGAACTTCTACACTTGTGCAGTATTTGGTGAGCACCTGTTATTGGCCAGGCACTATTCTAGGCACAGACATAGGAGAGAAGAGTGCAGGCAAGGTCCCTGCCCTCGAGTAGCCTGTTCTATGGCGGTAGGTAACAGATAATAAAGAGCCTAATCAATAGGACAGTTTGAGTAGAGAAAACCTCTTTGCCAAGACAACATTTGAGCTGAGACCTGGCAGGAAATGAGGAGGGCTCCAAGGAGGAGACAGAGCAAGTAAAAGTAAAAGACCCACTTGGGCTGGTTCAGGAACAGAAGAAAGGTTGGTGGCTGGAACCAGGAGCGCCGAGGTGGAAGGGAATTTATGCTCCTATCACAACTTCCCCAGACTTCCCAAGATACCTTGCTTTTTTTTAGCCTAGGTTCCATGCCAAGAAAGCAATAGGAATCCAAGGTAATCTTTCCAAGGCAGAAACGTGAGAGAGGGGCTTCTCATTCCTGTGGGACCTCACCCCAAAGTCACTTGAGCTTTGTGAGGGCGGGACAGGGTCTGGATCGCTCTTCGCCCGTGTCTCCAGAACCCAAGGCTGGAAGACAGCAGGCGTTCAAGAAATGTCTGCTGGGCTGCTGAGAGACAGCCAAGTGGAAGGCTGTGGGGTAGGGGAGCTGAGGGCGAGGCGCCTGCGCGAGGGTCACGTCTTGGAGGGGCCTCACTCTTACGGTCCTCCTCTCCCCGGGAAACTCTCACATACACTTTCGTTTGTTCTTTTAAGCACCGGGGCAAAGGGAGAACTGGATCACCTGCAACCTGAGAGAGACGCGACTCAAATGGGGGGACAGGTGTAGGGTCGGCAGAGCGGACCAAATGGCCACCGCAGCGCAAAACAAAGTCTCGCTCCTGGCCGTGGGCCCATCTGCCGCGACCCTTAGTTGAGCCCCAGCCCCTCGCCGGGTCCACTGTCCGTTCTCTGGCAGGTTTGTCAATAAAGTTTTTCGCAAGGACTTGGAGAGGCCGGAGAGAAGCCGCGCTGCCCAGAGTTAGTTCTGGCAACTTCCCGGGAGGGAAAACGAGCCTCGCGAGACTTGGTAGCATGCGGGCCCCACCCCCGCCCCCCCCCCCCCCCACCGCCGGCCCGCCGCTGAGCCGCCACTATCGCGAGATTTGGCAGGCGGAGGAGGAGCCGTCGCGGGCAGCCGCCTCACAGCGATGGCGGCCGAGCAGGGCCGGCGGCGGTGGCGGCTGCGGCTCCGGCCGAACGCGGCAGTGGTGACGGTAGCGGCGGGCGGCGGGGGCCTGTGACCGGGAGCCGCCCCGGACCCGGGCACCATGAGCCAAGGCCCCCCCCCAGGGGAGAGCAGCGAGCCCGAGGCGAAGGTCCTCCACACCAAGCGGCTTTACCGGTGAGGGGCCGGGGCGTGCGTGCGGCCGCCGGGGGAAGTGGGCGCCGCGGGGGCGGGGCCGCGGCGGGCGGGGCCCGGGTGCGGGCCGGGGCGGGGGTGGGCGCCGGGGCCGGGCCGGGGCCGGGGCTGGGCGGCCTGGGGAAGCACGTGGGCTGGGCCCCTGGCCGGGAGCCTCGGGCTGGCCCCGGCTGTGCGGCGGGCGGGCGGCCGGGCCGGGAGGTGAGGGAGGGGCGCAGACGGAGCAAACCCGGAAGGGAGTGGCGCCCCGAACCCCGCAGGACGCGGAGGGGACAGCCCTGGGCTGCGGTCCGCGGGGCCGGGCGCTTCGCCGCTCGCCGTGTGACCTTGGGCCTCCTGAAGGGGACGGGCCGGGGTGGGATGCGCTCTGAAGCCCCTCGTGGCTCTAATTTTGGGGGGAGTTTGAATGAAGAGAGGGGGAGAGACTGAAGGCTCGTTGTGTTGGCTTGGACGGGCCACGAAAGGCTTTGAGTCCAGAGTGTCCTTAGGTCATGGGAGCCCATTTCAGGGCACCCGGGGACTCCTGATCCAGAGTCCTCTGCTTCCTCCCAGCCTCATGACTACGGTGTCTTGCCAGACAGCTTCCATTCCTGGTTTCTGATTTCCACAGAGCCACTGGCACTCCTCAGGACACCTCCAGCCCCCGTCCCTCTGTTGGGAACAGGCCCGCATGAGGTCTTCCCACCCAGGGTCAAGGATTGGGGTGGGGGAGGGGGGGCGGGGCGTTGGTGTGTGTGTTTGGGGGGGCGGGGTGCAGCCGGAACATGGGCTCCAGAACTGGGTCAGAATGGGGTGAAGTTTGAGACCAAGTTGAATTTTGTGCTTTCCGGTGGGGAGTAGGGCTTGGGCTGTTGGCTGGGCTCAAGCTCTGTAGAACAGGGGTGTTTGCAGAAGACCCCGCTCAGAGCAGGGGGCCCCCTCCTGGCAGTGAAAGAGGCCAGAGCACGTTGTCTTCTCCCTGGAGTGGGCATCCTGCCTGCCGGGGCTTTGTCAGGCAGAGGCACAGGGGGGTATAGGCTGCCCCAAAAATAGAAGAGTGCTCCGATCCAGCAGCCCCCGGGCTCCCACTGCGGGCTGCCCCCCGCCGTCTCAGGGCCAGCGCGGACCTGGCTGGGGCTGGCACGTGTGCCTTGTCATGCTGCCGAATGTCACGCTGCCTGTCAGAGCGTGGGCTCTGCCTGCAAGATTCCTTCCTGGTCTCCAGCTTCGGGTAACAGCTCTGGTCATCCTGATCCTTCTCAGGTCTGGTTCTTTTCTCGAGCCGCCGCCCTCACAGCTCGGACTGACCTGAGGTGATGCGTTTGCACAGGTGGCCTTACATCTGTGCCCCTGGGTACCCCTGCCTGGGATTGTATGCTCTTGGCTTTGAGCCGGGTGGAAATAAACGTGAGGCAGCAGGTCTCTGTTTTTGTCCTTTATTAAAGCCGCGGTGATTGTTGGAAGGAACTGGGGGAGGAAGGTCTGACTGCCGTGCCCGAGATAAATGTGTTGGTAGACTATGAAACTGTCTCTCTGAGCGTCAGTAAATTCGGGAAATTCCCACAGTCTGCTTACAGAAATGAAATTCTGAAATGTTTTAAAGCCCTTCAGAAGAAGAGGCAGCAGCAGAAGGAATTCTGGAAGGGCCACAAATACCAGTTAATTAGGCCAGTTAACGGACTTTACAAAAGATGTTTTTCGGGGCACCTGGCTGGCTCAGTCAGTAGAGCGTGCAACTCTTGATCTTGGGGTCGGGAGTTGGAGCCCCACGTTGGGCCTAGAGATTACTTTTTAAAAAAGGAATTTGCAATTAGAACTTCCTAAAGTAATGGTTATTAACCTTTTATCTGGATCAAGAATCTAAGGAGAACTCTGAAGCCTGTCCATAAAGACATATGCGCACACTTCTTACGTTCGTGCACGGCACTGACATCAAAAAGCCCCGCCCTGGGGAACTAGGCTGGCATAGAGTAAGTCACACCCCTGGCATCAAGGGCCAGGCTGGCTAAAAGGGCTTGGCTCCCCTCTCCAGGCCCAGAGGGTGTTTGGAGAAATGCTGAGCTCTCAGTTTTGCCTGTGAGAAGGCCTAGATCACCGTGCCACCCACTCTGGGTGCTGGCGGTCACCATGCCCTGTACAAGGTAGCCGTGAGTGGTGAGCCACCTGAGCCCGCACAGCGTGCCATCCTGCGGTGGCCCACTTCCCCTGCCCAGGAGCACATGTTTCAGGATTCCGAAACAACCTTGGATTGTTTGGGGGATCATCACTCTCCCCTTTTTGGTAGCTTTTGTGCCCAGAGCTGTGTCTGATTTCACCTGTTCTCACGGCGGCTGTCCGTCACCCTCTGGGTTTCGCCCTTCTAGAGATGACACCTCCCTTTGGCGCTCCTTAGCCATCCATTGTAGAGTTTCCTTTGTTTTCAGGTCTGTAGTCTCCTCATTAGCCTTATAGCAGGAAAGATGGAAACTAACACTTACTGAATACTTCCCATGTATGAGGCACTGTTCTGAGTGCTTTGTGTAGTAGCTAATTTAACTCTCACAAAGTAGGTGATGATATTATTTCCATTTTGCAGATGGGAGAACTGGGACACGAGCTAGATATTTTACCGAGCACCCAGAGCCTACACCCTGATATCAAAGAATTCCTTCAGCAGAATCCAGGAGACCTTACACCTAAACAGCTCAGTCCCCACCCCCCGCTGCCATTTTCCCATATCCCACTATTTCAAAAACAGAATTTTATGTTACGAATGCATTTCTTTTATGTCAGAGATAATAAACCCTTGCATAATTAATTCATTCCATTGTTTATTGAATGCTTACCATATATCAATGTCATATATAAATTCTTTTCTTGAATTCTGACAGCCCTCTGAGGTAGCTGCTACTGTTCTCTCCATTTTTACGGATGTGGCAACTAAGACTTAAAGAGGTTAGGTTCTTTACCCAAAGTTACAGAGTTAGACAGACACAGCCAGGGATCAAACTCTAGATTTTCTGCCTATCACAGTGTAGGCTCTTTGCATTAAGAGAGCCTACCTCCTAGGGCGCCTGGGTGTCTCAGTTGATTAAGTGTCGGACTTCAGCTCAGGTCATGATCTCGAGGTCCGTGGGTTCGAGCCCCGTGTCAGGCTCTGTGCTGACAGCTGGGAGCCTGGAGCCTGCTTGGATTCTGTGTCTTCTTCTCTCTCTGCCCCCTCCCCTGCTCACACTGTCTCTCTCTGCCTCTCAAAAATGAATAAATGTTAACAGAAGAGTCTACCTTCTTATATCACAGGGTTTCTCTACTTGGACGCTGTTGATGTTTGGGGCTGGGTAGTTATTGTGGTGGGCTGTCCTGTGCATTGTGGGGTGTCTCGCAGCACCCACTAAATGTCAGTAGCAACTCCTCCCACACCCTCAAACCCCTGGGGCAAGTGGAGACAATAAGAAACGTCTGTTGTTGCCAAACGTCCCCTGGGATGGAGAGCTGTTACATTCGGAGGGAGACTGTGTTCGTCTTGTTTTGCTCAGCCTGCAGCCCGCCCACTTCCCCTAATTCTGTAGCTCCTCCTCCAGGATCGGAGGCCCCCCAGCCTGCGTGAACATGTTCATGGCTCAGGGACTGCCTGCCTGTGTTTCTCTCCAGGGCTGTGGTGGAGGCCGTGCATCGACTTGACCTCATCCTTTGCAACAAAACCGCTTATCAAGAAGTGTTCAAACCAGAGAACATTAGCCTGAGGAACAAGTAAGCTGGAGACTGCAAAACCGCAGATCCTTACGGTTTCTCTACCCCCTCTCTGCCTGAAACTCTGTCGCATATAGACACCTGTTCTCTCTTACCTCCTGGCCTCGTGGTACAATAACGGGCTGTGAACTCTGGCCTTCCTGAGAGAAGAGATGGGGACCCCTCGTTCTCTCTGAAGCTCCTGCATCTAACAGACTGGAGCCACACGAATGGCATTGGAGCTGGGGGGCTGGCCATGCTGCTCCATGACAGGAAAGAAAGATGGGGTAAAGAGGCAGAAAAAAAGGAGAGAAATGTGCAGGGGAAGAAGAAGACTATTAAAGTTCTTACTGTTCCTGCCTCTATCCTCTGGGGCTCCCACTGTCCCCCCCCCCCCCCCCCCCCCAGAACTGCTCTTTGTCCTGGGTCATGCAGACTGACCCTGGATGTCTCTTGGGAGGCACAGGGACTTCTCGGCCGGGTATTGGCAGAGGCCTCCTTGCTCCGCTCAGGATGGTCAGTCTCTTGTGCTCCTCTGTACCTGCAGGCTGCGTGAGCTCTGCGTCAAGCTCATGTTCCTGCACCCGGTGGACTATGGGAGGAAGGCTGAGGAGCTGCTGTGGAGAAAGGTGTACTATGAAGTTATTCAGCTTATCAAGACTAACAAAAAGGTAAGGGGAGGTCCTGGGTCCTGAGAAGAAATGTGTCTAAAGAGGGAAGCTAAGAAAGGAAGAGACAGCTAGGAAGTGGGCCAGGACATGGCTGGAGAAAGAGGAGCCGCGGAGAAGATGGCAGAAAGGAGGGAGGGGGTCAGGGGTACTTCGGATCGGGGAGGAAAGGAGCCTCATCCCAGATGGGAAGACCAGAGAAGTGGGTCTACGGGTGTGGGGATCACTCATGAGCGAGAAGAGGTGTGGATGCAGTTCAGAGCCAAGAGGATAAGTTACCTTCCTCCCGAAGGAACGGGGTTAGGGAGGGGGAACCGCCCTCTGAGCATCTTGCTTAGCCAGCCCCTTCCCTTTCCCGACGCCCAGCACATCCACAGCCGCAGCACCTTGGAATGTGCCTACAGGACACATCTGGTAGCCGGGATTGGCTTCTACCAGCACCTGCTTCTCTACATCCAGTCCCACTACCAGCTGGAGCTTCAGTGCTGCATCGACTGGACCCACGTCACCGACCCCCTCATAGGTCAGTGAAATCTGAAAGGCGGGCTTGAGGAGCAAGATTCCGCGCCTCCGCATCTGGCCTTCTTATTCTTCCGGGTCGGCGTAGCTTGTGACCTGGCCGGGCTGGAGGATTCTAGCAAGACCTGCACGCGGCTCGGGGAGTATGGTTCATCCAAGCAAGCGCGTGACGTAGGGTGAAGATGTTCGGGAAAGAGAAGGGTTTCTTTTGTTCTGGGACTGTAGACTGAGGTGTAGTCGGAGGGAGGGATGGACTGATCCAGAGCAGGGCTGGCTCTGCAAGACAATAACATTTATCGGCTTCTCCCAGTTGAGTTTGGCTGGCACTGTTTCTTTTTCTTTTGTTTGTTTTTTTAAAGTTTGTACTTAAGTAATTACTATGCCCAACATGGGGCTCAAACTCAGGACCCCGATATCAAGAGCTGCACGCTCTGCTGACTGAGCCAGCCTGGCACCCCTGGCACTGTTTCTTTTAGCTTCAGAGATTGTTTCCCAGTGTTTTTGTAAGTACCGAAGGTCTCGGAAACGTCCAGGGATTACAGACGCTTCTGCACGGTAGCACGTGTCTCCGTGCACCTGCCCCAGGGTCGGTGGCCGTGCTGTACCTCCGTCTCTCATTGGCGGTTTTCTTTTTAGTCTGGCCACCCTCTGGCACTCCTCCCCTCCACCCCCGAGCCCCTTCCTCCTCACCTCCCTGCCCCTGCGCTGCTGCACCCTTTGGGTCCCGGTTTGTGACCCCGCCACCACACGGTAGCGTTCTCCCGCCAGAAGCACAGCACTGCATTTCGTGCATTTACAAAACATTATTTAGAAACGAAACAAGGGGCACTTGGGTGGCTCAGTTCGTTAAGCGTACAACTGTTGATTTCGGCTCAGTTCATGATCTCGTGGTTCACGGGTTCAAACCCTGTGTCAGGCTCCTAGCCGACAGTGTTTGGGATTCTCTCTCTCTCCCTCCTCTCTCTCTGCCCCTCCCCTGCTTGCTCTCTCTCACAGAATAAACTTTTAAAAATAAAAACAAAACAACCTAACTTAAGACCACCCTCACAGGCCTTGTACCAGATGGCCAGCGGGGTCCACGGTCCAAAAACAGGTGAAGAACCCTTACCTCAAAGAATCAGTTCCCCAAGCTCCCGTTTTCCTTCTCACCGATGTTTTCTCATGCAGCCGGCTAAGCGGTGTCTGTAGAAAACACTAGGAAGGGCTTTTCGGAGTGGGAGTCACACAGCAAGCAGGTGGCTGTGAGGTGGCGTGGGCGAGGGGACGGGCTCTGGAGCCGGTCTGCCTTTTGAATCCTGGCTCTGCCGCTTACGCGCTGTGTGACAGCTCTCCGTGGTGAGAGCGGCCACCTCATGGGGTTGCTGGAGGGTCGGTGAAGTTGACACTGAACAGCGCTCGGACTGGTCCCTGTCACGTGAGAAAACTGCCTCCCAAAGAGCTCAGGCTCTCTGAACTGAGGTTACACAGCTGCTGGGGGAGGGGGGATGAGAGCCCAGCACATGGGGCTCTGGCCACGCCTGTCCTCATGCAAGGCAAGCTCACCCGTCTCCCTCGTGGGCAGACTGTCCAGTGGGCGGCCTTCTCGGGGGGGGGGGGGTGGCCTCCGCCCCCCAGGTGGAAGCCAGGAGCACTTACCTTGGCCTCATTCAGGCCGTTCTTCCCGGGCGGGTCTCGTCTGTACCCAAACCTTTCAGCTTTGGTCCCCCTCACCACTCAGGCAGGACACCCAAGACTGTCCTGACACCGGAGCTTCTCTTCGTCCTTTCTAGAAGCCTTCTGTGATGACCTTTCACGTAGCCATTCCCCAGGGCACTGTCCTAGGTCTGGGACCCTAGCCTGTCTCCTCTGGTTTGTGGTTTTCCCATGAAGGACTCCTACCTGCAAGCCTCTGTCAACCTGTGTCCTGGATGAGTGTCTTCTGTGCCCCGTAACACAGTCTTTTCGAGACTAGCGGTGGATTTCTGATCTCCTTTCTCCACCTAGGAAAGGTGTTTCCCCCCAGGTAGGAGGCAGGGGGATGCACTTCTAAGTTTCTCTGTCTTTTTCAGGATGCAAGAAGCCAGTGTCTGCCTCAGGGAAGGAGATGGACTGGGCACAGATGGCGTGCCACCGATGTCTCATGTACCTGGGGGATTTGTGTAAGAACCTGAACTCTTTGTTTTCTGTTCGGGGCTCCGGGACAGGCGGCAGGCGGCTTCATTTGTTGGTACCGCCCTTTAGGTGCTGGGAGAGCAGGGGGACGTTTGGCCGCTGTGACTCTTTCCTTCAGTCATTCGATGTTCCCTTCTTTTCGCTGCCTTTCCGTTAGCAGAAAGGTTCAGTGAACACGGAAGAAGGCAAATGAACTTTGAGAAAGTCTGAGTGGTAACTCGGTTTCAGTGGTGGGTTAGGAAGGTTTTAATTCGGTGCTTTTCTCCTTTGGAGTTTTCTCTTGACGGACTCCTGGAGGAGTAGAAGTTAGACTTCGTGGAGGACCTACCTGCCCAACAGATGTTTCTCAGAGGGAAAAAGTGCTCCCTTGCTTGATGGCCCCTGGGTCTCTAGTCCTGGCAGCCAAAGGTTCCTCATTAGGCTGTTGGTGGGGGGCTGTAGGATTCTTTTTTATTTCCTGAGGCTCCTCTCCTTGGCCCCAGCCCACTTCTGGACCTCTGATAAGCAGTATGCACAGGGAGAGGCAAGCTGCTTCGTGTTAGACGGACCAGGTGTCCGTAGCAAGGTCTGGACGTTACAGGACGGTAATGTCCAGTTGCGTTCTGGATCCAAACACCAGAGGTCTTTGCAGGCAGTTACATCTGCCGTGGGTCCCCTTCCTTGGGGAGAGAGAACCAAGAGCCTGTTATCAACACCAAATAGTCTCTACATTTCGAAGCTACCCACAAGCAAGAGACAGTTGAACGATTTGTTCATGGTCACACAGAGTTAAGATTGTGCCAGAGACCCAAGCAGCCTGCCTCCTAGCTCAGCTATCTTCCTCCCAGGCTCTTACTACAGCTGCACAGAGTGGACTCCCAGACGAGGGGACGTTTTTCTGAAACGCGGCATCACGGAGTTTTCTTCCTCCTCTCTCCTGCAGCACGGTATCAGAATGAATTAGCTGGCGTAGACACCGAGCTGCTAGCTGAGAGATTTTACTATCAAGCCCTGTCAGTAGCCCCCCAGATTGGTAAGTGGCACCCCCGCTTGGGCCTCCCTACCCAGCCGCGTTTTCCAAGAGGAAGACCACGTTGAGACAGCAGGCAGGCCGCGCCGGCTCCCTAGGTCCCCCCGCGCTCGGTTCCGCCACACTTCACCTCGGTTATGCGTTGTCCCCCTCGTAACGCACGCTCGAGAGAAATGCAGTCTTGATCTAAGGAGGGAGGCAGAGGGGAAGGACGAGAAGATGGCTTCCCTGTCCCCGAGGTCTCTGTGGGAGGAGGAAACTCCGCTTCAGCTGTTTTTCCCGCAGGAGGCACAGAGAGAAGAGCTGAGGCTCCATTATAGGGAGAGGTGAGGATTATTAGCCCGTAGGCAGGAGAGCTCCGAGGTGAGAAACCGAGCCGGGGTAGAGGAGAGGGCTCCGTGGCGTACCATCACCCCTGCGAGAGCCACAGGCACCAGTGAGGGGGTGACACCCCCGGGGGCTGAAATCCCCGGTAGGCCAGGCCGGGCAGGACTAGACTGACTGATAGGAAGGGAGTCTGCGATCGGCGATCCCCTGGAGACGCGGCAGAGTCCACTGCTCGTCACCCGAGACCCCGTTCTCCCCCCGGGTTCGCCGCCGCTTGGCACCCGTTGGTCCTGGGAGCTCTGGGTGCGTATCGTGTCCGCAGACCGTTGTGACGTCTCTCTCTCTCCAGGAATGCCCTTCAACCAGCTGGGCACGCTCGCGGGCAGCAAGTACTACAACGTGGAAGCTATGTACTGCTACCTCCGCTGGTGAGCATTCGCCCGTCCCTTCCCCGGCCCAGCTGTCACGTCCGTGCTGCTCCTGCTCGGGTTTCTCGCCTCCCTTTTCTAGCTCCTGGCTGAAATAGGGGAAGCGGAGACTGAGGGGTCCCTCCTGTCAGGGGCGCTCTGACACAGCCCTGCTGCTTTTCACAAGTCCACCTGGATGTGTAGGAACTGGGGCGGCCGGGAACACTGCCCACCGTCTTGAAGAAAGTAAATTCGATCTAGTCAGTGAAATGTTACCGAAGTAACGGATGACGAGAACTGCAGAACTGTAGATCTTCAGTGTTTTGAGGTGACCCGATGACAGGGTGGGCTAGGGTTAGGGTGGCTCGCTGCCTCCCTGGTGCTGACGTTCCGCTCTCAGAATCAGGGACATCGTTTTCGGAGGCCTGGACTCGGGTGGGCAGTCTGCTGAGTCAGCATCCCCGAGTGGGGCCGGGTAGGTGGGGGTGCCACTGACCGGGCCGTCATCGGCATAAACTGGCTGGGACTCACCTGCTGCCGCCTAGTCAGGGCCACCTTAAACTTGAGCAGCCGGTCACGTGCGGGACAGGCTGATATAAACCCGGCTTCAAGGCAGAGGGAATAAGCTGGTCTTCATAACTTTGCTGATCAAATACTAAAGTATAAGATATGGTCCCGCCTCATAATTCCACGTGCCATGTTCCTTGGTTCACCTGGTCCAGGAAAGCTCTTCCTTGTATCAACAGAGTATTTGCTCTCGAGGTGCCTGTCTCCTTTTCTGAATCCGTGCAGGACACCCCCCATCCCCCACCCCCACGGATGCCACTGTATTCGTTCTTAAATATAGTTATCAGGTTTGTAGCCTTCCATTGTATCTTCTCTATGCCTCACATGCCTTCCAGGGAATGCCCTCTTGTCCTTGGTTCCTCATCACACTCATGGTTGTGATTTAGGGTGAATCATTTCCAGAGAGCCCAGCACATCCAGGTTTGGAAGGTGCCCGCTAAGGTCCTGCCCTGCTGTGTGTGCTAAGCACATCTCGTCGTTCCTGGGTCAGGCATTTGGGTAGGACTCAGCTGGGTGGTTCTTTTCCCCTGGTGGCCTTGTCTAGGATCAGTCGCTGGTGTTCAGCTGACCTTGGGGGCTGATAGGTCTGAAGCGAGGCTCATCTGCCCGCCCCCCCCATGTGGTCTTTCTTGAGGAGAGATAGATGTGTTACATGGGAGCTCAGGGCTCCCAACAGTGAAGTATGACCCAAGAGATGTGGAAATAGAATGTCAGTCCTTTATGGCCTGAGCCTGGAAGCTGGCCAAGTCACTTCCACAGTGTTCTGTGGGTCAGAGCACTTGCATTGCGTCGTCCTCTCCCCCTGGCCCTCTATTAAAGGGGAGCAGGCAGAAAACCCACGTGTGGATGGAAGGAGGGTCAAAAAATTTGTGGCTACCTTTTACTCACAAGCAGATACCCTTTTCTGTACCTTGTTCTTTATGACGAAGAGGTTTCTTCCCCCAGAAAAGACATTAGAAACACTACAGTGCTGGTGTCATAGACGCCGTAGTGAGACAGGTTTGGGCTGGGGACTCCTCTCCACCATGCGTTAGCCGTGTGGCCTTGGCCGCATTCTTGTCCTTCCAGGCTCCATCTTGTCGTGCGTATGTGCCGACAGGTGCAGTGCCTGACATGTGGGGACCACTCCGTACACACTCCTCCTATTCAGAGGAGTGTCGTAAGGACACTTAGTTGTGTGTGTAAATACCCTTGTACGTGGTCGCCCCTTGTTGACTGCTACCTGTTAAGTGCTCTATACTGTAAAAAAGACAAAGGGTATCTTAGGGACGGTGATGAACTTGAGTTTGTGAATATAGAGGAAGCGAAGGCGTTAATTATATTTTGATTGATCTAGAGGTCGTGTCTGTATTTAATCTGGAAAGATGGCCTTCACCCTGAGTGTGTCCGTGGGAGGGGAGGCTGGGGGTAGCTTGTACTGCCAGAAGCATTGCTCCCTAAAACAGAGCGGAGCACCGTCCCCCCTCCCCCCGCCGCCAAGAGCCTGTAGCTTCCCTCTGCGTCTCCCACAGCATCCAGTCGGAGGTGTCCTTTGAGGGGGCCTATGGGAATCTCAAGCGGTTGTATGACAAGGCTGCCAAAATGTACCACCAGCTAAAGAAGTGTGAGACTCGGAAACTCTCCCCCAGCAGGAAGCGGTGAGTAGGGCCTGTGGGGCGCAGGGGCCCTGCGGCTGCTGGCCTTTTACCTGGGGCTCCTCTCCTTCCAGATGTAAAGACATTAAGAGGTTGCTGGTGAACTTCATGTACCTGCAAAGCCTCCTGCAGCCCAGAAGCAGGTGAGCGGAAGAGGGCCGGCACACGGAGCGCATCCTGCCAGCCCCCGGCGGGGCGGCTCTCTCCGAAGTCTCCCCTGTGTCCCCAGCTCTTGGTGCCCGCCCCAGGCCGCATCTCTGACCTCCCTGCCGCTCCTGCCCTCCCGCAGCCCGGTGGACGCGGAGCTCACATCCCTCTGCCAGTCGGTCCTGGAGGACTTCAACCTGTGCCTCTTCTACCTGCCCTCCTCACCCAACCTCAGCCTGGCCAGCGAGGGCGAGGAGGACTACGAGGGTGGCTACGCTTTCCTCCCGGACCTTCTCATCTTCCAGATGGTCATCGTCTGTCTCATGGGTGTGCACAGCTTGAAGAGAGCAGGTGACTCCCTGTGTGCCCTGCCCTCTCCCCCCGGCATCCGGGGTCCTCGGTGCTCTTCCCATAGCTCCTTATTCCTGAACTTCCTCCCGTGAGCAGCGCCGTCGCCACCTGTGTCACTGCTTGGCTGTGGGAGCGCGAGGGACGGGGAACCCCACCCTGAAGTTGCTCTGGTGAAGGAACGAGGGCAACTGCGTGTCTTCACCCCTTCCAGTCCCACAGACACAGTCTTGGCCGTGACCCAGGCGGACGAGAGGGCAGGATAGTGAGCTGAGGGTGCCGACCGAGTTTAGAGCTTGCTATTGGGGGCAGTCAGGCAGTTCTGCGGGCCTTCCCGGCAGAGGTGTGTGTGGGGCCGGCCTGGGAGGGCGGGAGAGGCCGGGCTGGGTGTGCAGGTGCTTGGGCCGCGAGGAGGAGCCGGTGTGAAGGCATCGGAGCCAGAGAGGACGGCGTGGCACAAGAGGGTATGCTTGCCCGAGGAGGCACAGAGCGAGCTGGCACATTCTAAATGCAGAGACCTGAGGAGTCTGTTTTCCTTAGAGGAGGCTTCGAGGGGTAGTTGGATCCTTGGAAGGGCTGAGAACACGAGATGGGATTGGAGCCGCGGGCGCCCGCTCGTCGGAGCCCTGGGCCCTAACGCCTGGCTCCCCTGGCTTTAGGGTCCAAGCAGTACAGCGCGGCCATCGCCTTCACCCTGGCCCTCTTCTCCCACCTCGTCAATCACGTCAACATACGGCTACAGGCTGAGCTGGAGGAGGGCGAGAACCCCGTGCCGGCGTTCCAGAGTGATGGCACAGGTGCGGGAATGGGGGCGTGGCCGGGGAAGGTTCGCCGGGGGCGCCGCGTCGAGGAGGGGGAACAGGTGTGCTTAGAGGTGGTACCAGAGAGCGCCTAGAATTTCTGGGCTCTGCTGTGTCCGCACAGATGAGCCCTTGGAGAAGGAGGAGGCGCCGGGCCCTGAGCCCCCTCCCGCAGCACCTCAAGCTGGCGAGGTCAGAAAGAGCCGGAAGTTCTCCCGCCTCTCCTGCCTCCGCCGCCGTCGCCATCCACCCAGAGCTGGGGACGACAGTGACCTGAGTGAAGGTTTTGAGTCGGACTCCAGCCGTGACTCGGCCAGGGCCAGCGAGGGCTCGGACAGCGGCTCCGACAAGAGTCTGGAAGGTGGGGGAACGGCCTTTGATGCGGAGACAGACTCGGAAATGAACAGCCAAGAGTCCCGATCAGACCTGGAAGATATTGAGGATGAGGAGGGGACGCGGTCCCCAGCCCTGGAGCCCCCTCGGCCCAGGTCAGAGGCTCCCGAGTCGCTCAACGGCCCACTGGGCCCCAGCGAGGCCAGCATCGCCAGCAATCTACAAGCCATGTCCACCCAGATGTTCCAGACCAAGCGCTGCTTCCGACTGGCCCCCACCTTCAGCAACCTGCTCCTCCAGCCCCCTGCCGAAGCCCCCACCGCGGCCAGCCGCAGGCCCTGTGTCAACGGAGACGCAGACAAGCCCTCGGAGCCAGGTATTTGGGCCTCTGGTCATCGCCCTGCCCGGGCCCACCCCTCCCCGCCTTCTTCGCCGCAGTGCCTGCATCCCCGCGCTTGCTGCCGTGCCTTCGGCCGTCTGCCTGTGGTGCTGTCCGGGAGCGTTTTCCCGGATTCCGCACTCCTGCGGGCTCCTCACTCCCAGCACCTGTGCCGCCCCGCCTGTTTCGTGGTCTTCCCCTCCTCCCACCCCCCGCCCTGCGGGTGTGGGGCTTTCTTTGCTCCCCGAACGACCGCTGCCATCTCCCCCTGGTGCCAGCCCATGTCCCACCGGGGCAGGTGGCTCCAGGGACCCCGCTCTCCTAGGGTCTTCCCTGCACAGGGGGCACCCAGTTGGCACAGCGAGTGTTTACTGAGCCTGTTGTCTGCCAGGCACTGGGCTGGACTGTCGTCGGGTGTTGTCTTGTTAAAATTTTTTTTTTTTTTAATCATTTTTTTTTTTTAATGTTTATTTACTTTTGAGACAGAGACAGAGCATGAACGGGGGAGGGTCGGAGAGAGGGAGACACAGAATCTGAAGCAGGCTGTCAGCACAGAGCCCAACGCGGGGCTCGAACTCATGGACCGTGAAATCACGACCTGAGCCGAAGTCGGCCGCTTAACCGACTGAGCCACCCAGGCGCCCCTTAAAATTTTTTTTGAGAGAGAGTGAGCAAGTGTGGGGGAGGGACAGACAGGGAGGGAGACAGAATCCGAAGCAGGCTCCGGGCTCTGAGCTGTCAGCACAGAGCCCGACGCGGGGCTCGAACCCATGAACCACGATATCACGAACTGAAGTCTGACGCTTAGCCAACTGGGCCACCCAGGTGCCCTGGGTGTTGTCTTGTTTAATTTTCACAGCAGCCCTTGTGGTGGAGGAGTTGTCCTCCCTGTGCTGTCCCTTGACCCTAGGCATCTGTGGCCCGTGCTCCTTTGGTCTGAAGTGTACTTTCCCCCCCCACTTGCCCAGAGCCTGTTGCTTGGCTAATTCTTACCTGCCCTCTGGCTTTTCCCTCAAATCGCTTGGTCTGGGATTCTTCCAAGGTTAGGTTAGATTTTCTCCCGTGGGCTCCTGTAGCCTCCGCCCCTCCACGGTTTCCAGGCCTTTAGTACTCAGGTGAGGCCGTCTGTTGACTGGGAGTCTCTGAGGGCAGGGCAGTCTGTGCTTGGTCTGTTGTGTCCTCGGAACCTAACGCTGTGCCTGTGTGTGGTTGGGACTTAGGGAATGAATCCGAGAAGCGAGGAGGCTGATGTGCGGAGGCGAAGGGGCCTGCCCGGGGCTCTGACCTGCACAGGTGGACAGCTGGGGGCTGCGTAGTTCAGTTCTGTGTGCCTTGGCTCCCCCCCAGTGGCCCCCTCCTGAGTGTCGGCCCTGCTTTCTAGCACAGAGCAGGTCCTTCATAAATACCGCTCGAGCGACCGGCTACGGACTCTTCACAAATCTGCCGGGATCAGGAAGACGCATGTTTTAAAAGGCACCAGGGTCCTTGCCTGAAAGCAACCCGTTAGCGGGTGTAGAGAAATGAGGCAGAGTGTGTAGTGAATTCCCCATCTGTCACATCAGAATTCTTCCGAAGAGTCCGGGCGAGCATGCCCCCCAGCCCTGGGGCTGAAGCCTGATGCCGCCTGCCTGCGGCTCACCCCCCTCTCTGTGCCCGCCACAGCCTCTGAGGACGGCTCCGAGTCGGAGGGCAGCGAGTCCAGCGGGCGCTCCTGTCGGAACGAGCGCAGTGTCCAGGAGAAGCTGCAGGTGCTGGCGGCTGAAGGCCTGCTTCCTGCGGTCAAGGTCTTCCTGGACTGGCTGCGGGCCAACCCGGAGCTCATCGTCGTGTGTGCGCAGGTGCGGCTCCGGGGGTGTTGGGGAGGTGGGGCGGAGGGGCCCCCTCACATGGTTCCAGCACGTCAGGCGCCTGCTTTGTGCTGGGCCCTTAGGCTTTTTATGGGGAAAGGGTTAGATGTGACCTCTGCTTCAAGAGCCTGTGGCCTGGGCTGAGACACAAATTCTCTGAATGGTGAAAGCAAGAGCTGCCTATTCTGCTTTGTGTCCATAGCGCTGGGCATTATGCCTGTGGTTGGGATCAGGCTTGATGAATGCTGGGGGCGGGGGGGGGGGGGTACTGGTCTCTGATCCCGGTCCCAGAGTCCAGAGGGAGGAGAGCACACCGAGTGGGGCCGCGGAGATAGGATCCAGGGGCGGAGGTGTTGGGGCGGGGAAGCAGCAGAGTCAGGTGTCAGGCTGGCGCCGTGGAGGACAGCGGGGCAGCGGCGCCTTCTCAGGTCCAGTCTGTCTTGAGCCTCGATGGCCCTGCGGCCTTGGCCCGGAGGTGTTTTATCACAGCAGCGCTCCGCTCCACCGCGAAGACCCTTGGGTCAAGGCCAGGCACGCCCTTGGGTGTGTGCTTATGTCTGCTGGCAGCTGGTTACTCACCGTCCTTGGTCATCAAGGGAGGTGTGGTAAAGGCGGGGATGCGGGGTCATGTCTCCACACGGGTGCCCCAGAGTGGGCACGTGGGGGCTCGGAGAGGTGCCTTCCCAGCACTCGAGCTCTTCCCGCTCCCAAGATCCAGAGGGTCCTTCCTGTGGTCTCGCCCCTGCCCACGAAAGCTGCAGCTGGTGATGAAGTTCAGCTGGGCCCATGGGCCCCCTTCGTTCCTCATGGGGCCAGCTCCCTATTTTGCAAGTCTTCCATGAGCCCGTCCCCGGCCTCTCTTGTGAACTTTCCCGTCAGCTCCCTCTAGGTCTGTGGCCATCGCCCCAGACCCCAGGTGTAGTCTTTCCTCTCGCTCCTGTCCCGCTCCCCCCCAGAGCTCTCAGAGCCTGTGGAATCGCCTGTCTGTGTTGCTGAACCTGTTGCCAGCTGCCGGTGAACTCCAGGAGTCTGGTGAGTGAGGCCCTGGCACCACCCTCCCCTCCCCTCTCCCTCCTCGGTGGCCCCACAAGGCCCATCCCCCCCTTCCTGGTAACCCAGCCTGGGGGTAAGGAGGTTAATGGGCCTCACTGCCCGGCCACCTGCCACACAGCGGCCATTGTGGTGTCTGCGTCTCCGGTTTCCCCCGACACTGCCCTGCCGGTCGGCCAGGGAGTGTGCTCCCCGGGGAAGGCAAGGGGATGGGCGGGAGCAGCGAGGGGAGCCTGGGAGGCAGCGCCGGCTGCTGGTGCCCGTGCCTGTCCCCGAGTCAGCCTGCGCCTCCAGAGCTCATTCTCCCCTGGCGCCTTCCAGCTTTCCCCACCTGCGGCCTCGCCTGAGAGACGTGCCCTCCTCGTTTCCACCCTGCCGTCGGGGAGCCTTCCCCTTCCGAGCCGTCGTTGCCCCCGCCCAACCAGCTCTGGTCTTTCCGAGCCGTGCGGATGGCCCCGTGTGTCCACCTCTCTGTTTTCAAGGGGAAGAAGGGCCGCGTCCTCCGGGGGCTTCCACAGGGCAGGTGGTCTCACATGTCTTCTTTCTCCCAGGCCTGGCCCTGTGTCCCGAGGTCCAGGACCTTCTCGAAGGTGGTGAACTGCCTGACCTGCCCTCTAGCCTGCTGCTCCCAGAGGACACGGCCCTTCGTAACCTGCCTCCCCTCCGGGCCGCCCATAGACGCTTTAACTTTGACACAGATCGGCCCCTGCTCAGCGCCTTAGAAGAGGTGAGGATGGGTTTTCTCATGCCACAGCTTCCGTTGTTAGTCTCACCTGGCAGCACAGCAGGCAGCCCTACTGTCCAGGCAGGGAGAGTGTCCTTGGGCTGGGCTGGGCCGGGAGGGCTTCCTCCGGAGAGCCACGCAGCTCGCTTTCCTTCTTGGCAGGATGCTCGTCTACAGGCGAGTTGTTGTAGGACAGGCCTCGCTCCAGCGTATCCACCTTTTATAGGGGGCGGAACAGGGACTGTTAGGGCTGGAAGAGACAGTGCTGCTCATCTAGGCCTACTACTCTTTGTACGCACACACACGTACATGTTTACTTAACGTTAGAGAGAGCGCGCGTGCGCGCAGAGGTGCGCAAGCCGGGGAGGGACAGAGGGAGGGAGGCACATAATCCCAGGCAGGCTCCGAGCTGTCAGTGCAGAGCCTGATGAGGGGCTCGAGCTCATGAACCGCGAGATCGTGACCTGATCTGAAGTCGCACGCTTAAGTGACTGAGCCACCCGGGTGCCCCAGGCCGGTCACCCGTGAATCTGCGTCACCACAGGGGCCATCTGGGGACAGGTGGGGAAAGCCGGGTGAGCCGGCCTCCCAGCACACACACGAGCCTCTTGGTTGCTTCTCTCCAGCCGGAGAAGCCTGGCTTTAGTCTTTTACGTTTTAGGGTCCTAGAGAAGGTTTTTGTCTGAGGGGAAGGAGTCCTCGTGCCCGCCAGAAAATGGATTGGAAACGTCAGTGTAGCTTAATGCCCTCGTGTCACACACGAGGTCCTGAGGAGGGAGGGAGGTGGCGTTAGTGCCCAGGTTTTCTCGCTCCCAGTGCAGCCCCTGCCTCCCGTCTTCACCGGAGGTCTGCTTCTCCCGGGAGTCCCTGTCCTGGCACCGGAGGCTCTGGGCCTCGGTGCTCCCCTCTCCTACCCCGCAGAATGCAGGCCCTTCCCAGGAGCTCCTGTGGGCTGAGGGGCTGGGCGGCAGGGGCCGGGGGTGGGGTGGGGCTGGAGAGCCCTGCTCAGCCCCTCCCCCCACCACCGTGTCCCCTCAGTCGGTCGTGCGCATCTGCTGCATCCGCAGCTTTGGCCACTTCGTCGCCCGCCTGCAAGGCAGCATCCTGCAGTTCAGCGCAGAGGCCGGCATCTTCGTCAGCATCGCCCAGTCTGAGCAGGAGGGCGTGTTGCCACAGGCCCAGGCCCAGATCCGCATGGTGAGTCGGCCCGCCTCCCTCCCTGCCTGCTCTGCTCCCCACCAGGCTCACTGAGAAGCCAGCCCGAGGGGCCCAGACAGATGGGGGTGCCCTGGATGGAAGAGCGTGCCGAGTGGGGTTGGCACACTGAGCCCGGGGAGAGGGGGTGCAGGGAGGGCAGTGGCGGGCGGACCAGGGGGTGGGGAGTGAGAGGTGCCTGTGTCCAGACCGCCTGGGGGTCGAGGGCCGTGTCTGTCTGCTCCGGGTCTGAGCTGGGCACGTCACCTGACCTTGCTAAGCCTGTTTGCCTAGCAGTTACATGGCGTCGGCGGGGTTGACCTGGGGCTGTTGTGTGGACAGGATGGCCGTGTGTCTCAGGCACCCTGCCCACTGCAGGGTGTGTGCCCGGCAGGTGCTCCCAACCCTTCTTCCTCTCTAGGGGATGAAGACTGGGACCTGGGCGGGGGGGGGGGGGGGGGGGGGGGGGGGGGACGGGACTGGCTACCAGAGGCCGTGTAGGGTCACTCCCACCTCCAGCAGCCCCACAGAGTAGGACAGGCCTGGAGTTACAGCCTCCTCTGCGTTGGGTAGTTCAGTCCCCGAATTCTGACTGAGCGTCTGCGCTGTGCCAGACGTCCTGTCCCAGTCGGTCCTGTAGGCACTGGGGCTACAGCGGTGAACAAGGTGGTCCTTTCTGTGTGAGGCTGGCTGATGCTCCGTGACCAACCTTCGGGGTTCTACGGTCAGGCCCGCGTTGCCCCGAGCTGGAGGGGGCCAGGGCCTGGCACTGCAGCTTGGCCCACGCATCGTGGCCAAAGCCTGGGGGCTCCTGCTTGTCCCAAGCCAGTCCCCTCCCCTGTGCCCTTCCTTTCCCCAGCCCCGGGCCTCCCCGCGTCTCTGAGCACCCCGTTCCTGCGGATGCTCTGCTTGGCTGGGAAGGGGCATAGGCTCTCAGAAACTCCCTTCGCTGTGTTCAAAGCAGGCACGTTCTGTTAAAAACAAACCTTTCGTATTGAGGCTTTTATTACTGTTCTGTAGAGGAAAACACAGAATTACAAAAATAATTCTGGGGAAATTACACAGCTTTAAAAAATGTTAGTTTTTGTAGGCATTTCCTTTAGCCTGAAGCTCCCAAAGACTGTTCCGAGGGGAGAGGGCGTTCCTGGAAGCCCCGCTCGGGTGGTTCCGGACACCAGGTCACATCGCCTGCTGGGGCTGCGCCCAGGGCTGCGGATGTGCGCCCTGAGGGGTGTCTCCCTCGGCACCGTGGTCTGGCCACACTGTTCCCCTCCAGCCGTGGCAAGGGTTGTGTGCAAAGCCCGCTTCGCCTGCGGCCGCTCGGTCAGCCCTTGGCGCAGCTCTGTGAGGCGCGTGCTTGCGCTCTCCTGCCCCGGACGAGGAGGCACCGTGAGCCAAGAGGGAGCGACCGCGGCAGAGCCGGGGCTGGGGGTAGACAGACTGGCTCTGCCCTGAGGCTCCAGCATCGACCCGGGTTAGGGACCCATGTCTCCCCGAGGGGCTCGGAAGCCCGCCTCTCTGAGCTGCCTGGCCCCGGGTGGACCCCCGCCCCCTGCGCTGCGCCTCAGGCGCCCCCAGCCCCCTCTGGAACGTGGCGCATCCCGATTCCAATTCCAGCCTGAGCGTTCATTTCCTGGGCTCGACTTCTACGGTGACCGCGTTAGCCGTTCTCACCAGTCTGCCCACGGGGCCTGTGGGAAGGTGGCCATCACACAGGCTCTGCGCGTCTCCCTCGCTTCCGCCACCAGTGTTTCTCCAAGGGGCTGTTCTTTGTTGTGCAGGACGCTGCGGGGTGGGGGGGGGGGGGTAGGTGCGTACCGCGGAACCGTAGTGTAATTGTCAGGACAGGGCGTTGGGACCGGACGACACCGTTAACGGTAGATTTCGTTCATTTTCACTAGTTCTCCCGCTGATGTCTGTTTCCTTTTCTGGGCTCCCACATCACGTTGGGTTCTTACGTGTCCTTGTTCTGCTGCAGTCTGTGACAGTTCCTCAGTCTTCCTTTCAGGACCTTGGTGGTTCTGAAGAGTATCGGTCGCTTATGTTGTAGAATGTTGCTCACTTGACTTTGTCCAGATCCGTGTTAGCCGTGTATTCCGATGGTTGGAATGGGATTGTGTGTTTCAGGTTAATGTGTTTTTTTTATATGTTTGTTTTTGAGAGAGAGAGAGAGAGAGAGCGAGAGCGAGAGCGGGGAAGGGGCAGAGAAAGAGGTAGAGGATCCAAAGCAGGCTCTGCACTGACGGCCCAATGTGGGACTCGAACTCACAACCTGTGAGATCATCACCTGAGCTGAAGTCAGATGTTTAGCCGACTGAGCCACCCAGCCGTCCCCCCACTGAGGTTAATGTCTTAAAGCATGCTCTGAGGACACCTCTTTGCTCATCAGAGAGCCTTCAGTGGCTCCCCCTCCACCCCCCAGTATCTTTTAGGATAAGTCTCCATCCTTAACTCATTTTCTAGACCCCAGTAAGGAATTGGGACATCCTCCGGAAGACCAAGGAAAGCCATCAGAGGGTTTTAGTCAGGACCACGGTGGGCACCAGACGGCGCCGGCAGCATTCCCTGCCTGGTTGTAGGCAGGGAAAGTGGATTGGGGTGCAGGCGGGGACCAGTGAGGCTGTGCTCGGCAGGGCGGGAGGAACCGGCCTAGACCGCGGTCGTGCAGGGATGACGAAGGAGGTGCGGTCACCGGACTGGAAAGCGGTGACTTCAGGAGCTGAGAGAGGGAAGGAACAGTCACGGCCAGCTCAGCCTCCTGACTTGGGCAGGTGGTGGCCTGTTACCAAGCTGGGGGCGGCAGGTTGTGAGGAGAGGAAGGGGCCGCCTGGGCTGGAGCTGGTGCTTTGGGGAAGCTGGCAGGTGGGCGGTGATGGAGGCGGCACCGGAGGGAGGGTCGGGCGGAGCAGAGGTGAACAGTCCCGTGCAGCCGGCCGCCGTCCTGCTCCCTCCCGGGGTGTCTGCTCACAAGTTGCCCGCCGGAGAAAACCGATTTTCTCCCAAGCCTCCCTTTCCCTCACCACCCGGAGCGAGAGCTGACTCTGTATGAGGCCCCACCCGTTTCCGACCCTGGCAGTGCCTCTTGGCTGATCTCTTAAACCTCTCGATGGCTGCGGAAAGGGTTATGGGCCCAGCTCTTGGCCCCGAGCTTAGCACGTGGTGTTTTGCCTCGTAGGCTCAGGAGGAAGCGCGTCGGAACAGGCTGATGCGGGACATGGCCCAGCTACGACTCCAGGTGAGTGGTCAGGGCTCGGGTGCTCCTGCCCCGTCCTCCTGTCCCGTCCTCCTGTCCCTCCCACCCCCGCCCCGTCCTCCTGTCCCCCCCACCCCCACCCCACCCCGTCCTCCTGTCCCCCGCACTCCCACCCCGTCCTTCTGTCACCCCCCACCCCGTCCTGCTGTCCCCCCGACCCCGTCCTCCTGTCTCCCCCACCCCCACCCCTGCTCTGATCCATGCCTCCCACCCCCATCCTGCTTTGTTCTGCCTCCCCATTCCATAGTGGCCTTTACTTTGACCCAGATCACCTCTCAGACCACCTTCCCTTTCTCATTTCCTCACTGAGTCTTAATGCCCTTTCCGCCTTCATCGGTCTGTTTCTTGTCTTTCTCTTTCCCTTACCCTTCTTTCTGTCTCCTTTTTCTCCAAGGCCCTTGGTACAAGGAGTCCCTCGTCCACACAAGAACCCTCTTGGGTTCCATTTCCCCCTGCCTGCCCCAGGCTGCAGGCCCACGCAGCCCCACACTCTGCCTCTCTCCCCAGCTCGAGGTCTCTCAGCTAGAAGGGAGCCTGCAGCAGCCCAAGGCCCAGTCGGCGATGTCTCCCTACCTCGTCCCCGACACCCAGGCCCTCTGCCACCACCTCCCGGTTATCCGCCAGCTGGCCACCAGTGGCCGCTTCATTGTCATCATCCCGAGGACAGGTAGGCATACTGGGCAGGTGGGGGGACAGAGTGTGGCCACGAGAGGCTTTGGGTTTACAATTGAGGGACCCTCATGGGGGCCCAGGTTACACACAGCGGCCTCAGTCAAGTCCTGCCGCCTTTCTAAAGCTCAGTCTTCTTCAGCTGTGAAGTGTGTGTGACAATCTCTGTTTAACTCTGACTTATGAGACAGTTGGGAGAAACAGAGAAGTCTAAGTGAACGCGCTTGGTAAATCGCTAGGTACGTTGCTCGCAGGTTGTGCTCTGAAAGGCCCCGGGAGCCGCATAGGAGCCACAGTCCCCGCTTTCCCTGCAGCACGTGCTGGAACGGGCTCAGATGGCCTCCTGCAGGGCCCCACGCCACCAAGGCACGGGCTCATGTGTTTTGTCCTTCCCCACCTCCCCCTCCCCCTCCCCCACCAGTGATCGATGGCTTGGATTTGCTGAAGAAGGAACACCCAGGGGCCCGGGATGGGATCCGATACCTGGAGGCAGAGTTTAAAAAAGGAAACAGGTGAGTGGGGCCCCGGCAGGGTGACTCTTAAGCCCCGTGTCGGTCTCCCAGTCGACAGACGCATGTTTGCTCTCGCTCCCCTGGGTGAGACACACGCTTGTAATCCTGCTCACTGCGCGGGAAGGCAGGCCGGAGACTGGATGGAGGGTGGTCAGTGGGCCTGGAGCCCCGTGGGGCGTTCTGACCTGCAGTGTGTCTGCCTCTGGGGCAGCCGGGAGAAGGCATCACCAGGGAGATGGGGGCAGACCTCTGACTGCAGGCTGCGGGCTCCTCTGCAGGAGTCGCTCCTGCTCTAGGCTCGGGCCTGTGGCAGAGTTTCCCGGGCCGGGAGCGCCTCCTCTGGCCCACACACATCCCGCCGGAGCCATGCAGGGACGAGCAGGTGGCAGTGGGTCGGCGCTCTGTCCAGTACAGGCCCTTCTTTTTGGGCTTTGGGGCCAGAAGAGCAGCAGGCGGCGGGTGCGGAAGAGGGAGAGGCCGGCCCCTGCTCCCCCCGCCTCTGCCTCTGCCTCTGCCTCTGCCTCTGCCTCTGCCTCTGCCTGCCCAGGAAGCTGCACAAAGCCCGCTTGTCTGGGCCTGGTCTCCAGAAGCCCTGACTTGAAAAGCATCCGCAGCTTCTCCTCTTCCAGCTCCTCCCCTGGGAGGAACCAAACGCTCCGTGTTATCGGGAGGAAAAGCTGGGCTCAGCCGCCAGGAAGCCACTTTGAAATGGCTCCGAACAGAGCTGCGAAGGGAGAAAGGCGCCCCTCCCCCTCCCCGGGGCCACAATGAGGTGCTTTGTGTGAGGCGCCCGCCCGCCCTCTCCTCTGACCCCCCGCCTCCCTCTGCCCCCTCCTTCCCAGGTATATTCGCTGCCAGAAAGAGGTGGGAAAGAGCTTCGAGAGGCACAAGCTGAAGAGGCAGGATGCGGATGCCTGGTAAGACGTCAGCCCGGCGCTCCTGGGCCTCAGGTCGCTGCTGCCTCGCCGCTCTCTGAGCAGGGCCAGCCCAGGGCCACCTGTTCGTGTCCCCTCAGAGGGAGTAAGAAGTTGCAGCCCCAGACCCCCCCGTCGCCCTGAGAGTCTTGGTGTCCTTGCTCAGTGTACGCGGGCCCGCTGGACACCGTCTAGCATCACCTTCCAGAAACACTGCCCCTGACTGCCTGTTGCCCTCCCTGTCCCCAGCTTCCCCCGTGCCCTGGTGATCCTGGAGTCCAGGTTCTAATGCGGGGCTCGACCCTCTTCCTCCTCCTCCTACCAGGACCCTCTATAAGATCCTGGACAGCTGCAAACAGCTGACCCTGGCCCAGGGGGCAGGTGAGGAGGATCCAAGCGGCATGGTGACCATTGTCACGGGCCTCCCACTGGATGACCCCAGTGCGTTGTCAGGCCCTATGCAGGTGGGTCACAGGGGGAGCTGGGGGGGCGGGGGTGAACGGGGAAGGGGTGCCAGAGTAGAAACCCCCCTCCCCCACCCCCGACTACTCTGTACGGGTACTTTTTCCTCTTCTGCCGCCCCTCCCCCCCACCCTGCGAATGGTCCTGGAGTTCAGGAGGTCAGGCCCCCACCATCAGCCCCCCTCCCGTTCCTCAGGCAGCCCTGCAGGCCGCTGCACACGCCAGTGTGGACATCAAGAATGTTCTGGATTTCTACAAGCAGTGGAAGGAGATTGGTTGAGATGGACCCCCAGGCCCTGCAGTGGGGCTGACTCCAGATCTCTCCTGCCCTCCCTGGCAGCCAGGACCGCCACCTGTAGTCACCCCACCACACGCAGACTTCACTCACGCACGCACGCAGAAAGGAGGCCGCAGGGAGGGCCCGGGAGCCGCAGGGAGGGCCCGGAGCCGGCTGGGAGGGCGGGTCCCCTTGTTGTCAAGACGTCAGGAAAGCCAGGGAAGTGCTTGGAGCAGGAGAGGCCTGTGGGCCCCCAGCCCGCCCTTCTGCCTCGGCCTCGGCCCCCTGCTGTCCCTGGGGGCAGGCGGCAGGCACGGGCGTCCGTGTTCCACGGGAGTGGTCTGTGGACCTCCGAGGGGGAGGGGCGGCAGGGCCCCTCCTCCTCACGGTGCAGGGTGGTCGGGGCCGGGGCGGACCCTCCGGCACTGGGGGAAGAATTGGGTAACACCAGACATCTGACTGGTTCTGTGCGGACCCTTTCCTCCTCAAGGACCTCCCGTTCTCCCTCTGCGCAGGCTGGGCAGCTCTGGAGCCTTGGGGACTCTTCGAGAAGAGGGGCCTGGAGCTGCCCGCACCGTTAGCAGAGCCAGGGCTTGCGCCCCTCCTGCCGCCGCAGGGGCCCGCCCACCGGTTGCCCCGCGTCTGCTTTCTCTCCATCTGTCCGGTTCCAGGGCAGGGAGCAGGCCTGTGTGCCAGTGAGGGCTCCTGGGCCCACCCGCCCAGTGGGCGTGTGCGGGGCCGAGTGGGATGCCAGTACGAGGAGGGGGTGCGGTGTGAGGCCGCCGGCCCCCTTACTGTCGAGGCCCTTAGAGCTGCCCGGTCAGGGGCCTGCTGTCCTGGAGGGGCTGAGCCGGGGCTCTCGGGGCCAGTGGCAGGTGAAGTGGGAGCTGAGATCATGAAGAGCTCAGGGCGGTGGGCGGAGCATCGAGTGCAGGTTGTGGGGGGGCCCCGGCCAGGACCCCCTAGGGTCCCTTTCCCTGGGGCTGGCCAAGGGAGCCTGGGGGTCTTGGCTCTGTTGCCGCCTCCCCCAGCACTAGCCTCGCCTCCCAGGCTGTTCTCAGAGGAAAGCAGGTTTCTTGTCTCCTTCCTCTAAGACCGCGTGTCTGGGACAACCAGGGGGAGTGGGGTCACCCCCATTTCCCAGTCCCTGGCAGAGACTGAGACTAAGGCATCACTTAATAAAGACCCCTCGAAGCCCACTCCCTGTCTCCTGGTGCCATTCTGTACACTTTCTTTTAATTTCAATACATATTTTTTATTTTTGAGGGGGGGGGAGGGGCAGAGAGAGAGAGAGAGAGAGGGAGACACAGACTCCGAAGCAGGCTCCAGGCTCCGAGCTGTCAGCACAGAGCCCAACGTGGGGCTTGAACTCACAAATGGCGAGATCACGACCTGAGCCGAAATCCGTGGCTTAACTGACTGAGCCACCCAGGCACACCCGTTCTGCACGGTTGTATTGGGGTGTTGGAGGTTTCTTGCTGAAGCGGCTTTTCAAGATGCCAGCAAGTCAGGAGAAAGCTCCGGAGATGCTCTTGTGAAGGACGCCGTCCAGTTCGTTGGCCCCGTGAGCTGAGCTGGCGCCTTTGCTGGGATGCTGGCTGCGTGAAAACCAGTGAGCCCCCACCCCCCACCCCGGGCAATTCGCTGCTCCTGCTGGCCATTCACTTGATCTTAGCCAAAAGGCCGAGAAGCGATCCTGCTGGCCCTTCTAAGTCAGACACATGCTCTTCCTCAAGGGGGACGTGGCGGTGAGCCTGGAGAGCAGCCTCCGGGCCCTCAGTCCCCGACCCTCTGCAGGGACAGGCACTGTCAACGTGTGTCTGGGGAGTGAACACGACGGGCAGTTCCCTTGTGCTTGAACCAGCATTCGGTAAAGGCCTTTGCTCTGGTCTCTGCCCGGCCCTGGCCGCTGAGAGGTGCTCTCTGAAGTCACAAGTCAGGAGTGGGGTTCCGGTGCCTGGCCTCAGGCAGAGCCACCCGCTCCTGGGAGGACCTGGAACCCGGTGCAGCCTGGTCTGAGAAGATCGTGTCGCCCTGGCGGGGTCTCGGCTGGGGCTCCAGGCCGGTTGTGGCCGCTCTGGTCTCAGTGGGCTTGGGTCGAGCTGGAGGGGCTGGCTGTGTGCAGGAGGCCGAGTGAGCTGCCTGCTAATGGGGCGCCCCCCCCCCCCCCCCCCCCCGAGCTGCTCCCTGGGGGCTGGACAAGGCTGGGATTGTTCCCTGGCTCCCTTTTGTTTCACTCGCCGCCCAGGCCTGGCCCGCCTGCCACTCTCCCTCGCGGCAGCCTGGCTGGCGGAGCCTGGGACTCTGCCGGAGCGGCCCTGGGCCCGTGGACCCACAGGCTTGGGAGCGCCCCCTCCCCCCGAGCTCTGGGTAAGGACGCTCCCCTGAGGCTGTGACACCCGTTCTGGGGACCGGAGCTAAGGCGACTGCTCCCGCCCCTCCTCTGTCACCACGCCTCCGGCACAAACTACTCCAGAGACCCTAGGCCCTCCCGCAAAGGGGGAAAGGGACTCTGAGGGGACCTAGGCCCCGGCGTGTTCCGTGTTCGCTGCCACCCGTCCCCCCGGGGGAGGTGGGGAGGTGGGCGGCGTGCAGGATAGGCCACACCACCCCCATCCCACTCCTGGGGGCGCGGGGGTGCCCTCGGGGGCCTCACCTAAAAGCTCGGCCAGGGCACGGGGATCGGAGACCCGGCACCCGGCTCAGGGGCAGAGGGCCTGGCAGCAGTGGAGGCTGGGGGGGCGGGGACCCAGCAGCGCCGGGGTCCGGCGTGCGCGCGGCGCAGACACAGCCTGGCCCGGCTGGCGGCAGGAAGACGGGCGGGGCTGGGCCGTATTGTTGCAGGGAAGTTGGGGCCTGGGGAGGGAGGGTCTTTCTCTCCCCCGGGGCGGCTCCACCCGCCCGGCTGGCCCAGCCCCTCCACCGGTGCCAAGGAATGTGCCTGGGAGAGGCCGGCGGGGCGGCAGAGCCGCGGCCACCCGGAGGCGGCGCGCAGGTCTGGAGCCGAGGGGTACGGGGCTCAGGAGGGTCGGGGACCCCGGGGTACGAGCGTAGTGTTTAGAGGAGAGCCAGGCATCCCGGTTCCTCGCCCCTCCCGCGGCCATCTGGCCTCTCCAGGAATTCTCCGCCAGCGTCATAAGTTTCCTCTGTTCAGCCAGGCTCTGCGGGCCGAGGGGCTTTCTGATGGTGGCATGGGGGTGCCGGGGCCCTCCCTGCGCTGACCTCCACGAGTCAGGGTTCTCCGGGGACAAAAAAACTGGGGGCTGGGGGCCTAGATCCAGGGTCTCGGGCCACTCACCGAGGCAGCCTTCCAAATGGGGAGGATCCTGCGCTCGCTCTGTCCTGGGCTGAGGCTGAGCAGCCCCTCTGGGGAACCGAGTGCTCCCGGCTGGGATGGAGAGTCGGGGAAGCGGGGCCGCCCCCCCTCCCCGGCCTGCGGGAAGCAGCTCAGTGGCCAGCTCCCACCCGCACGCTCGTAGGTGCCCACAGCCCACCCCGGGGCCCGGTGACCAGGCCCGGCCTGGATCTGGGTGAGAGGGGCCTGCGGATGCGGAGACCTGATCCCCCCTCACCCCGCACTTTGTCTCCAGGTCAGCGTGGAGGTGCCGGGTCACCATGCTCAGTCTCAAGCTGCCCCAACTCCTTCGCGTCCACCAGGTCCCTCGGGTGAGGGGCTTGACCCATCGACTCCCCCTCCCCAGTGCCGACTGGGGCAGAGGCTCTTCTCTTGGAGCCGCTGGGGAAGTCCTTCCTGCTGGCCGGCTCGTCCCTGCCGTCCCCCTGCTGAGGACCTGGCTGGCAACCCCTCCCGGAGCCCAGGATGCTCCTCCCTCCAGAATCCCCTCCTTCCTCAGGGCGCCCAGTCTGTGCCGCCCCCCTCCCGCCCCCTCCTATCTGGTCCCCTCCACCGGCTCTACTGTTTCTCATCTGCTTTCTGGGTATCGGCCGGTGGTAAGATGGGGGACGGTCGGTTTGGCTTTGAGGCCTTTGCGACCTCCAGCCCATTCTCTTGAACGCTGCTTCCGAGAGATCTCGGCGAGAGAAAGGGTCGGGCACAATGACGCCCCTCTGTCCCACCCGCCGCCGCACAGGTGTTCTGGGAAGACGGCATCATGTCAGGGTACCGCCGCCCCAGCAGCTCCGCCCGGGACTGTGTCCTCAGCTCCTTCCAGATGACCAACGAGACGGTCAACATCTGGACTCATTTCCTGCCCACCTGGTGAGGGGTGGCCCGAGGGGGCGCGGGGCGGGCGGGCCGGCGGGCCGGGCGGCGGCCTGAGCACCTGCCCCGCAGGTACTTCCTGTGGCGCCTGCTGGCGCTGGCGGGGGGCCCGGGCTTCCGCGCGGAGCCCTACCACCGGCCGCTGCTCGTCTTCCTGCTGCCCGCCTGCCTCTACCCCTTCGCGTCGTGCTGCGCGCACACCTTCAGCTCCATGTCGCCGCGCGCGCGCCACATCTGCTACTTCCTGGACTACGGCGCGCTCAGCCTCTACAGCCTGGGTGAGCCCCGCGGGGCCGGGGTCGCTCCGGGGGCGGGGGCGGCGCTCCCGGCGCGCGGCAGGGGCCCCTCCCTTCGGGCCTCAGCTCCCGCCCCTCCCCCTCCCCCTCCTCCCCAGGCTGCGCCTTCCCCTACGCCGCCTACTCCATGCCGGCCTCCTGGCTGCACAGCCGCCTGCACCAGCTCTTTGTGCCCGCCGCCGCGCTCAATTCCTTCCTGTGCACCGGCCTCTCCTGCTACTCCCGGTGGGTTCTCGGCCGGTGCGGAAGGGGAAGGCGGAGGGACGGGACAGGGCACCCCGAACACACCGGGGGCGAGCGACGGGGTACCCGCGCCTCGAGGTGGCCGACATGAGTAACAGGGCCTGTGCTTGCTGAGGATGCCACGGAGGGGGGGCGCCGGGGCGCACCCCTCGCCAGCGCCGCGCCTGCCCCGCCCCCTCGAATTCTCGCCACCCCGCCAGAGGAGGCAGGCGGCCGTCCCCCCCCTCACAGGTGTGGCCGTTTCCAGAGGGGTCACGTGCCCTAACAGCACTGACATTCCATCCTGGCCAAAGGCCCCCTGTCCCTCTGTGACCGCCACCCCCGCCCCCGCCCGGAGAAAGGATGGCGACCGCCTCTCCCTCCCGCCCCTCAGGTTCCCCGAGCTGGAAAGCCCGCGGCTCAGTAAGATCCTCCGCACGGCCGCCTTCGCCTACCCCTTCCTGTTCGACAACCTGCCTCTGTTCTACCGGGTAAGGGGGCCTGGGGCTCGGACCTCCCCGGAGCCCCTCCCCAAGGCCGTCCCCACCAGCTCCGCTCTCCCTTTGCCAGCTTGGCCTGTGCTGGGACCCCGGCCACAGCTGCGGGCGGGAGGCGCTGAGCTCCAGCCACACGTACCACCTGCTCTGCGCGCTGCTCACCGGCTTCCTTTTCGCCTCGCACCTGCCCGAGCGGCTGGCCCCCGGGCGCTTCGACTACATCGGTGAGAGGGGCAGCCGCCCCGGGAGGGGCGCGGGGACCGAGGGATCGAACCGAGGGGCGAGGGACGGAGGAGTGCTCCTGGAAGGGGCCCTGGTCCCGGCGCTCCCCTCCCCCTCAGGTGACCCCGGTAGCAAGGACACGAGGGGCCTCGTGCAGACCAGCTCGTTCACTGCTTCGTGAAGGTTTTCATATTCCCACTTTGGGGGGAGCAGCAGGCCCGGAGGACGAGGTGACGGGTCCCAGGGTGAGTCCGGGCCGCCCCGGAATGGGCCGTGTGCCCTGACCTGCCCCACCCTCCCCGCAGGCCACAGCCACCAGCTGTTCCACATCTGCGCGGTGCTGGGCACCCACTTCCAGCTGGAGGCGGTGCTGGCTGACATGGGGTCTCGCCGCGCCTGGCTGGCCGCGCAGGAGCCCCCCTTGGGCCTGGCGGGCACGCTGGCCACGCTGGGCCTGGCGGTGGCCGGGAACCTGCTCATCATTGCCGCCTTCACGACCTCCCTATTTCGGGCCCCCAGCACGTGCCCCCTGCTGCAGGGTGGCCCGCCGGAGGGGGGAATGAAGGGCAAACAGCAGTGAGCCTGCCCTGGGGAAAGGCAGAGGCCAGGCCCCCCTCCCCCCCCCCCCCCCATGCCGGGGAGGAGCCCAGAAGGGGCACATCGGAGCCTGGGGCCGAGAGTGACTGAGGGGAGGGGGCACAGGAGAGGAGGGCAGGGGGCAGGGGGTGCTGGCCATGAGCAGGAGGGGTCAGTGACGGTGCTCTCAGGGGGCTGGGGCAAGTGCTGAGGGTCTGAGAGGGGCAGTGCAAGCGTCCGGGGCTGGAGCGCCCCGGCTGGAGGCTGGGAGGGGGAGGCGCTGGGCCCCGACACCTGGTCCCTTCCTGCCTACGAGTCTCTGCTGAGCCCAGGGGGGTCACTAACACCACTAACCTAGGCCTGCCTCGCGCGCTTGTTGTGCCCGAGGCCCGCTGGCGCCCTCGCCTCCCAGACGGGCTGTTTGCCCACAGGGATGTGGTCTGTCAGTCCTGGTCACAGCCGTGTGCTCAAGGTGTCCAGGACCTTGGGTCTAAATTTGGGCGTCGTGGCTGGTGCAGGGGCTTGTGGGGGGAGGGGTGCTGGGCTCGAGGGGGAATCCTAATAAGACTTTTAGGAAGCTGCTTTCGACGCTTCCAGATGAGGCGAGTACAGTACAAATAAATAAGTCAACAGCGGACTCTGGGAAGCACTTTCTGGAACCAAAGAGCTCACACCGCCCCTCCACTCCCGTCCCCGCCCGCACCTTCCCTTCCCGCTCCTCCCTCCCCTCCCATGCCTCGGAAGTCCACGGGCGGACAGAGACTCACAGCCCCACCAATTCCTCTTCTGGAGTTTATTTTGGAGCAGCGGGAATGCCGGGGGCCCCACACGTGCCGGGCAGGGAGGTCAGGGTGCCGGGAGGGGAGGGGTCCTGGCTGGGGAGCGGCGGACGGCAGAGGGGTGGGGGGCGCCTGCTCTAGACCGTGCCGTAGAAGCGCCTGTAAGCGTCCTGGAAGCCGATGTGGTCAGCCAGCTCGTCACAGTCGGGGTTGAGCTCACATATTTCCCTCTTGGGCTCCAGGGGGTCCGGGTAGGGGGCTGGGGCGCTGACGGCCCAAGAGAGTGGCATCAGCCTCCAAGAAACATGCCCACCCCCTCCGCCCACGGCCCTGGCAGACCCGGGTCTGGCCTTCGCCCCCCACCCCAGCCCGGATCCACGGCCACGGCCACGGCCCAGCACTCACCCCAGCCCAGGGGCCAGGTAGCGCCGGAGCCTCCTCACCACCTCACTGCCCTCCTGCTTGGACACGAAGGCTGTGAAACAGAAAGGCAGAGGTCAGATGGCTCTGGGGGCACGGTGGGCAGCCCCGCAGGCACGGCCCCCCACCAGGCCCTGCCACATACCTGCGCCTCGGCCTGACTCTGCACGGCTGGGCTTTGCATCTGCAAAGGAGAGGGCCCAGTTCACCCCTGCTCACCCCCCTGGGCCTCCCCTCCTCTCCCTGCACTGGGACTGAGCCTGCAGGAGGTGGTTAGACCGGGAGGGCGGCGGGAGGGGAGGCGGGGGCAGAGGTGGGGGCACTCACCTGCCGGGCCAGCTGGGCAGAGGCAGAGCACGGCCAGGGCCAACAGGGTGAGGATCGTCAGGGGCCTCATGGCGTGGCTGTCAGTGGCTGCCCAGGCTGCTGCTGGACTTCGGCTGGTCTGCTTCTCCCGCCAGCACCATTTTATACCCTGGGCTGCGCCCCGGAGGCGAGGGTGGGTCAGGGGGAATCTGCCAGGGCTATTTGGGGGTCATCCGCCCCGGCTCTGTAGGCCAAACCCCAAAGGATGTTGTGGTTGGAGCTGAGCTGCCTGGCCAGGCCCCTGGAAGTGATGGAGGAGGGTGTGGGCCGCCAGCCTCTGGACAGGCCCGGCCCCTCCCCACGGGGGTCACCTCAAGTCCCCCAGCCTCAGTTTGAGCACCAGCTGGGTGGAGTAGGAGGGGCAGGAGGGGAGAAAGGGGGGCTCGAGGCCTAAAATAGACTCAAGTAGAGCTAGACTGTCGCTCTAAGACTGTGATTTCCACTGACGGCCTGTGGGCAGGAGCCAAACCCCAGGGAGGGAGGGGCCCAAGGCAGCGATGCCCTCGTTCACCCGGAGGCACCCTGCCCCGGCCAGACACCAGGGGGAGGCCTGGTGTGGGAGCCGCTCGGCTCTGCTCAGGCCTCGTGTGTCGGGACCGGAACCCAAAGCCAAGAGAGGTGGGCTGGGAGTGAGAGCAGGACAGCTCTTCTGTCTGGGGCGGTGGGGACCCTCTCCCCTGCGCCTCTGGCACGTGGGGAGGCAGAGCCAGTGAGGAGCAGGGAGAGGGCCCCTCTGCCTGGCCATACGGCCTCCCCAGTGGTAGCAACTGTGGGGACCTATCTCAAGAGGCAGACATCCAGCCTGAAAAGGCCCATCCCAGCACACCTGGGAGCCAAGTCCCGCTCAGCCCAGCCTGGAGAGGAGGGAGGGTGTTCTCACGCCCGGCCCACCGCAGGTGGGGACCTGACCAGGCGCTCCCCGCCCGCCCCACCGCCCCGTGTTTGGATGCCACGGCTCCACTGAGCTTAATTCGGGCCAGCAGGTGGCCAGCAAGGGCCACCTTGATGTCCGAGTGTTCCCAGTGCTCCCAGACAGACCACACCTGGCCTCTCCCCGGGGTGAGGCCCTCTCTGGGGCCCTGCCTGTACCCATCCCCTCACCGCTGGCCACAGGAAGCATCCATCCTGCCCGTGGCCGAGCCCCCTCCTGATGCCTGGCTGAGCCCTGGCCAGGGAAGGGGGCAGAGCACCAGCTACTCGGAGGGCCCACCCGCTGGCGTGCATGCTCACCGTGTGCACACCCCGGGGGAGGTGGGAGAGGTACAGAGCCTTTCTCACAATGAACCCAGACAGCAAAGAGGGGTGGAACCCAGGGGTCCAGCCTTCTGTGACAAGGTCTTCGCTGCCCTCCTGCACCTGATGGTCGGGTACGGCCTCCCCCCCACCCCCACCCCAGCCAGGGCTCTGAGAGCCAAGAGGGGTCTTGGCCTGGGAGAGGCCCCGCGGAGGAAGCACCCTCACAGATTACAGTGTAGGAAGTGCAGGAAGTTTATTTACGGATGTGGGGAGAACATGGCACGGGTCCTCAGGCTGGCCAGCAAGGGGGCAATCAGTGGAGAACGAACACAGACTCCCCGAGTGGGGGGGGGGGGGGAGGGGAGGGGCTCAGGAGCAGGCGGGGACCTGACTCCTGGGATTGGAGCTGCCCAACAGTCCTAGTTACAAGAAAACAGGGAAGAATCTGAAGTGTGTGTGTGTGTGTGTGTGTGTGTGTGTTGGGGGGGACCCCAGGGGAGCCCCCAAAGCAGGATAGAGAGGCCTAATCCTCCAGCTAATTCCATCCCCACTCAGGGACTGGGCACCATGCCAGTGGTTCTCGGAGGCCAGGCCCTCGACCTCGACGGCCCTCTGCTCCTGGTCCGGCCGTCGCCTCCTCACTCCGGCTCCCCCAGCACAGCCACCAGCTCCTTCTGTTCTCTGTGCAGGGCCTGGCAGCAGTAGGAGGGAACAGACAGATGAGAAAATCCAAACCCTCTGCCTCCGCTGTGCTGGACTCCGGGCCTATGTCCCCCAGGACAACACAGAGGAGGGGGTCTTGGCTCATGTCACAGACCCAGCAGGGGCCCCCCTATTCAGCAGGTGTTCACGGCAGGCTGGGCGCCATGGCCACCGACGCTGGGCCTCCCCAGAGCAGCGCCCATCTTGAATAAGGGTCCCCAAAGTGTCCCTGTGATCCTTTGACCCCCATCAGCGATTTCTAGTGGAGGAACTTTCTTGACCTGACTGTGCTAGTGGCTGGGCCCAGGCTGAGCTCAGGCAGGGACCAGCTTCACATACGCCTCGGGCCCGCAGCGGCACAGTGGGTTATGAGCAGGGCCCAGAGAGAAGAGTGACTGGCGGCCTCGTGGTGACAGAGAGGGATGGTGGGGCAGCACCTTGCCTGAGGACTCAGCAGGGTGGCCCCAAAGTGCCCCTACATGGCGCCAGGCTGTGGGCCCTGGTCACGAGCACGCTGGGGCCTGCTTCCCCGGGGGCCCCGGAGCCAGGGAGGGGGTGATGACAAGAGGGAAAAGGCCAGCTTCTGGCCCTCGTCCTGCTGCGGGCCCTCCAGGGCTCAGGGTCCCGGCAGCCAGGGATCTGGGGACCCGCTGCCCTCCGCCGCAGGAAGGCCCGCCCCAGGAGGGGAGCCATCGGGTGGGAGAGAGGACACAAGCTGGACACCCGGACAGCGGAAGGAGCCCAACAGTGTGGCCACCGCTCAAGCCCTGCTGGCAACCCTTGACCGGAGCCACCTCTCGAGCCGGTAAGAAAACCCATGTTGTCTCTATGGCCGTGCCCACTCCCTGGGTCCTCAGCCCGGTCACCCACTCACCCGCTTAGCCCCAGGGGACGTGGGCCACTCCCAAAGATTCCCTTCACCCTCGGAGAACACAGTTGTTGCACAGAGCACATGTATTACGTGTGCCGAAGGCTCTAGACATCATCCTGATGTACACGTTTTAAAGCTACTGGGGAGCAGTTGTGTGGGGAACCCCATGTCGCCCCGACTAACACGAGGTCGTGGCCCCCTGGGCTGGGAGTCTGTGCCCGAGGGTAGGGCCGGGCACTCACCTGCCAGGCCTGCTGCCGGGCCTGGCCCCGCCGCTGGAGCTCCTGCACCTGCTGGCGCCCGGCCACCACGGCCTCCGCCAGCCGCCTGTTCTCCGCCTCCTGTTTGCGCACGTGCCGCTGCAAGGCGTCCCGCTGCTGCCGGAAGTAGGGCACCAGGGCGCTGCGCAGGTCCGCCTCCGGGTTCCCGCTCGGGCGCCTGCGAGGCCACAGGGGGCACAGGGATGGGGCGAGTGGTGACCCTTTCCCCGGCACGCCACGCCCCCCCACCCCCCCCACCCCCGACACCCGGCCCCACGGCCGCCTCCGTCGTCCCCAGAACCACGTGCGCCCACCCCTCAGACACGGGGCTGGAGGGTGGCGTGGGCTGGGGCAGGATGACAGGAAAGGCCCCAGCAAGGGTTGGGTAACAGAGGAAGTTGAGGAAGACAGGCCTGGAGGCAAGAGTGGGGGGCGGGGCCTCTGAAGACCCCAAGTGAGGGGAGGGGGCGGGTCTGATGAGCAGCCGGGTGAAATGTCTTTTTCAGTTCTGTAACGTCATTCTCTTAAGTATTCCGGTCACAAAGCATAACAAAATTGGAAAGCGCAAGAAAGGTGTTTCGTCGCTCTGGCCTAACGTGCTGTTCAGGTGGGGAGGGTTGGGGGGAGGCAGGAGCTAAGGGCGCCTCCACCTTGCGCGGGACACCCCGGGAATGCGGCCCCAGGGGGCAGGTCTCTTGGGTCCAGTTCGCTGCTGATCTCGGGGCGTGTGGTGGGTGCTCCCTAAACATTTAAGTGGACGAGCGAATAAAACCCGGATGCCCGGGGCCAGCCGGCCCGAAGATCGCCAATCTGCCCTTCCGCCTCCCGCCGGCTATGTGCCCCGCGGGCCAGAGGGGTCCTGAAACGAGTCCCCCCAGGAAGGCTTTCATCAGCCCGCCCGCGCCTGCATTGGGGCTCCCCTTCCCGGAGGGCACCACACGGGTGGCTGCGCCCCGAGTCTCAGGCGTGTGAGCCCTTGGCGGAAGCCCCGTCGGGATGCTGGGGGGGGGGGGGGGGGCGGCCTCTTCCCGCGTGAGCCTCGCGGACCACCTTCTCACCAGGCCGGCTCCTCCTGGTCCTTGCGGTCTTCCACGATCTTGTCCAAGGCATTCAAGACGGCTTCCAGGTTCCCCTCCGCTTTGATTTCGGAGATTTCCTCCTGAAGAGAGAGCAGCAAAGGGCTGTAAGGACACCACACAAGCCCACAGTGAAAGTACAGGACTCAGTAACATTCCGGCGAATTCCTGTGCTGTGCCTTTGTACCCACACGCCCTCTTCTCTCCAGGGGACTTTAGTAACGAAGAACAGAAAGTGTAAGATGGAAAACAGCTGAAAAGAGCCTGCCCATCACCCTGGGTGCCGCAGCCCCAGGCCCGGCGCACCCCGTGCCGGTGGCACAGATGCGTCTGGGTGCTTCCGGGCCCCCCTGGCGCGTGCCGGCAGGGAGACAGAGCCCTCAAGAGGGGTCACGGTCACTGAAAGACCTGAACGCAGCGGCCTCTCTTGGGCTCCCTGTCGTACGCAGTTCCGCTGAATTCAACGGTTTGTTAAGCGCCCTGTCCATGCCAGGCCCCGCACCAGGTGCTGGAGGTACGAAGGCGAGACGACCCAGCAGACAGTCATGATGCAGGAGGACAAGAGCAGGGGTGTCGAGGTGCCCATCCTTGGGAAGGAAGGGACGGCGGCCACCGTGGCCCGGCCACTGGGGACCCGCAGGGGGCTGAGCGTACGGCCCCTGCCTGCAGGACCCGAACCAGCACTGCCTGCCGGGCTCCCTGCCACTCACCCGGACAGACGTCTGCAACTGGGTGATAAACTTGTCGTAGATTCGTTGCGTCATCTCAGGCTGCAGCTGGTAGAGGCGCTTGTAACAGTCGGTGAATCTCTGGTAGCTGGTGGGAAGGAGAGCCAGCCCTCAGCAGCCGCGGGGGCGCCCCGCCCCGCCTCCCACGGCAGGGCTCCGGGCCGGGTCAGCCTCACAGCGCCGGTTAAAGGCGGTGGGTGCAAAGCGTCTCGCCTGCACCTCCGGTCACTGCAGACGGCTCAGCCCCACCTGACCACTCACTGCCTCTCCGCAGAGCCGCAGGGGAGCCCAGGGGTTACCCTCAAGGGTGGGTCACGATGGTCCAGCCACTCAAACCACCGGGGTGGAGGGCTTGCTCAGCCTCAGCGCCAGCCGCCTCCCCGGTTTCCAACCAGCTCCCAGGTGACACTGCTGCCGGTGTGGGTAGGGGTCCCGGAGAAACTCTGGTCGCTCCAGGCCCCTTGCTGGGCTGGATTAACATGTGGCCTCTGGGAGAGTTTTCCTGCCTCCTCAAAGGAGCCACAGAGGAAGGAACTGATGCCCTCTCTGGAGGACGTGACCGTATCCAGGTGATGCGTCCGGCTCCCGGCCACCGCAGGGGTCTCTGGCCTGAGGGCAGAGTTTATACCCTAAGGAGGCAGAACGGAAGGAGGGAAAGAACTGGGGTCTCTGAGGACATCGTCAAGCTGCCGAAGACGCCAAGCTAGAGTCCGCGCCTCTCGGGGCTGCTCGCTAGTGAAGGGATGGATGCCTCTTGTCGTTCGAGCCATTTCTAATCAGGTCTCCGGCAGCGGTGGCCGAGAGCATCTCGCTGCTACAGCCCTTATAGCTGGAAAGATCGGGGTACCCGGGACACTTCTGATGGCTGGCCGTCTTGCACAAAGTTAAAGTAAGTTAAAGAAGTCTCTTGCCTTTTCTCTCCCCACTCCTTGCTTGCCTGTCTCTCTCTACCTTCCCCCTCAGGCCCTTCCTCTTCTGCCTATGTCCGTGCTGGCCACCCACGGGCTACTGGGCGCTGGGCGGGAGGGAGGCCACACGGCCCTCCTGGAGCTTCTCGCAGGGAGGTGGCAGCAGTCACAGACACTCATGAGAATGTGGCGATGACCACTGTGGAGGGCACTTAGAAGGAAAAGGGCCACGGGCTTCAGAGTGTCACGGGGATCGCCATTAAGCTGGGGGCGGGTGGGGGTGGGGGTTCAGCGACAGCCTGTCTGATGAAGCAATGTTCAAATGACCTGCTGGAAGTGTCCAAGCCAGTGAGCGCTCAACCACACAAAAGCCCACGTCTGTGCTTGGCTGTGGGTCCGGATGTTCCTCAGCTGTGTGGCCAGGCTGGGATCGGGTCCCTGGAAGCCCGTGCGCAGCCCGCCCCCGCCACCCCCCCTGCCACCGGGACTCACTGCTGGCCCTCGGCCGCCCCCCGCCCCCGTTCCTGCCCCTGAACAGGGGCTGTGAAACAGGTGACAAGGGAGAGCACACAGAGGCTTGCGAGGGACAGCCGTTACATCTTCAGGAGACACAGCCAGCACGGAACACTAAATTATATAATCTGGCAGTAAGTTACGTTAAAAACAAGGTACTAACTATTCAAAACACACGGCTTCCTAATCCTTCCAGCACATTTTCCTTGCGCGAGGCTGTTGGCGGCGTCCCCGTGGAAGCACTCTGTGACGGTGCCCAACCACCCATCTTTCCGCAGCTCTAGTGAGTATTTACGCCTCGGAAGCTGGCAAACACAGTCAGCCGGGGCTTTGTTTTCAGAGGGCCGGCTGCAAGCCTCTGCCGCCCGGCCCCTCTGCAGGAGGGACAGTCTCTCCCTACTGGAGGGTACACATCGGACACTGGTGCACCTGGGGGCAAGGAACGGACGACCGGCACCCTTCGCCCTCGGCGGAGCCCTGGGCATCCTGTGGTGCTGCCGGCCCCCCTCGCCACGCAGTCTGTGGTTCACGAGGGATGTGGAGGGACGCAGGACGCCTGGCCAAGCCGGGCTGGAACTGAACCGGGTAATTGTGGCTTGAAACGGGCGCGGCCTGGACACCGGAGATCCTGCTCGTCCTGCCAGCGGCCCGCTGGACGGCAGAGGGTCTGAGCTGAGCCAGACCCCCTCTCCTGGGGGAGCCTCCAGTGCCGCCGGGGAGGCTTTCCCGAGGCCCCGCTGGGCTCAGAGCTCAGTGAGAGCAAAGCACGTTCGCACGCATCCCTGGACACGGAGCGCAGGCGGCCACGCCGGAGGCCAGTGTCAGGGCACAGGAGGACAGGGATCCTTGCTTTGTATTTTTCCAGCTTGACTGTAGAAGTTGAAGGCTGCGGCACGACGGGGCCTGGCTCACGTGTGCGGTGAAAAGATGGCCGCCAGAAGTGCAGTTAACATCCATCATCGTCTGGCAGAGACACAAAGTTTTCCCCTCGTGCTGAGGACGCTCCGACCCCCTCCCCACAGAGCAGCGTGAACCGTGGGCACCACGTGGTACACCTCGGGGTACTCCCTCGTCCTCCAGCCGGACCCTCGGGCCTGTGTCCCCCTTCATCCAACCCCTCCCCATCGCCAGGAGTTCTTTTCTTGAGAGCAGGTGCGGGCCTGGGAATGGTGTGAACGCCCTTGTGAATTTCTGGGAAAAATGCTCTCAGGGAGAAGCAGGAAAAGTGATGCATTTCCAAGCGGCCCCCTACCGCAAAGTCAAATTTTGTCTTGTCAGGTAAACTAATATCCCTGTGGGCGGGCACGCCATCTGCAACATCACCGGGATCTCCAGGCTGTCCAGAGCTGTGACCACCCTGCAGACCAGGGGCTGGGGCTGAGGGGAGGCCTGCCCCACCACTCCCAGCCATCTCTCCACCCTGGACCCCAGGCTACTGGGCCCGGGCTACTTGGGCGGAGGAGTACTCCCTCGTGAGCTTCCCCGGTGGCCTCTCTGCCAAGCCCCCCTCTGCCCTCTGCTGGAGTGGTCTCCTGTCCTTGGCCTTCCAAGGGGACACAAGGGGCTACCCAGCTATGGGCTGGGCACTGCACACTGGTTCTGAGGACTCCCGGCCTGTCCTTTTGTCTGGGTCCAAATCCTACCTCTACCACTCATCTGATGGGTGATCTCTGACAAGTTCTTCACCTTTATAAGCCTCAGTTTCTGCCTCTCTCAAATGGGAATAATAACTGTATGTACCGTGCCTAGCACATTGAAAAGCTCCATGTTAGCCACGGTTATTATTTTTTTAATTTTTAAAAATGCTTATTTTTGAGAGAAAGAGAGAGCGTGCGCACGAGCAGGGGAGGGGCAGAGAGAGAGGGAGACACAGAATCCAAAACAGGCTCCAGGTTCTGAGCTGTCAGCACAGAGTCCGACACGGGGCTCGAACTCACAGACTGCGAGATCATGACCTGAGCCGAAGTCGGATGCTCAATCGACTGAGCCACCCAGGCACCCCTAGCCACAGTTGTTACTATTAATTTCAAAAGAACGGCCCCCACTTCCCCCTCAGAAGTGTCCAGCAGTAAGTTGGCTTCCCGAGTCAAGACGTCTCCTCCCCTACAGAAGGCAGGCGCTTGGCAAATGCATCCTGGTGGCAACCCTGTGGCAGAACAACACACTGGCCCCACTACAGAGAAAAGGCTAAACTGTGCCCTCCCAAAGGGTTACTTTTGTTATCAATGGAAGTTTCTTCTTCAAAACAAAGATGACTATATTAACTGGTTTTAATCTATTTTTTCTCTTATACTTAAACATTTTTTTAAGCTTTTTTTTCCATTTATTTATTTTTGATAGAGAGAGACAGAGCACAAGTGGGGGAGGGGCAGAGAGAGAAGGAGACGCAGAATCCGAAGCAGGATCGAGGCTCTGAGCTGTCGGCACAGAGCCCGACGCGGGGCTCAAACCCACAAACCGTGAGATCATGACCTGAGCTGAAGTCGGACACTTAGCCGACTGAGCCACCCAGGTGCCCCTAAGTTAATTTTTAAGTAATCTCTATGCCCAACGTGGGTCTTGACCTTACAGCCCGAGACCAACAGTTGCTCGCTCCACGGACTGAGCCAGCTGGGCACCCCTCTCTCTTAAATTCTTACTCTGCAACATCTGAGTCACCTTCACTGGTTTTGAAATGCTTCACGGAAAAAGCATTGCACTTACTGCACTAAAAACTCACTGCAAATTGAGTTATCACATAAGTTTAACTTTTAAAAACAATTGACTGCAGAATATTTAAGCCCAGCGTCCAGCCCTCCGTGGTGTGTTAACCTGCCCGCCAGCGCCTGTTCGCGGAGTGGCCAGCAGAGGGCGCCCGGTCCCAGCCCCGCCCCCTCGCCCAGGTGCTTCTCTGCGTGCTTCTGCACCGCCCTGTCCTTGGTCCCCGGGCTGCCACTTGAGAAAAGCTTCCTGGTGACAGCACCGGTCCATGATTGGTGATAACTGCGGCAGAAAGTTATCCTGTAAAAATTAATCTTAAGGCTGCCGCTGGCTCAGTCGGGGGGGCATGCTTCATCTCGACCCTTCATCTCCGGGTGAGTTCGAGGCCCACCTTGGGTGTAAAGATGACTGTAAAAAAATCTTAAAAAAAAAAAATCCTAATTTTAATTAGGTCTTTAGGTTTTTAGGCCCCTTGGGCTAACCTAACTTTTTATTACTTGGATTCTTTGGCAACTGCTAGAAGCTTAATAGTGAGAATCTGAAATTGGGATACTTTTTCTGAAAAAGACTTTTTTTTCCAATATGATTTTTACTTGTTTACTTTAGACAGAGCATGCACAGGGGGAGAGGGGTGGGAAGGGGGGGGGCGAGACAGAGAGAGAGAGAGAGAGAGAGAGGGAGAGAGAGAGAGAGAGAGAGAGAGAGAGAGAATCTTAAGCAGAATCCACACTCAGTGGGGAGCCCAACCTGGTTCCATCCCATGGCCCTGAGATGATGACCTGAGCTGAAATCAAGAGCCAGATGCTCAACCCACTAAGTCACCCAGGTGTCCCTGAAAAAGACTTCTGATTTGATAAATATTTGCATGCAGATAAAAATGTCCATCAAGGTAACTCTACAGTAGTCCCCCTTATCCACAGGGTACATGTTCCAAGGCCCCCAGTGGATTCCTGAGGCTGCAGAGGGTACTGAACCCTACATACACTATGTTCTCCTCCTGTGCATACATACATACCTGTGATAAAGTTTAACTTATAAATTAGGCACCATAAGAGATGAACACCAGCACAAAAATAATTGTCCTATATAACATCGCTATAACAGCATACTGTAGTAAAAGTTACATGAATGTAGTCTTTCTCTCTCTCTGAATACCTTATTATTATTATTATTATTATTATTATTATTATTTTGGTGGGGCAGACAGGGATTTATTGGGGTCTCCTGGATGGAGCTGGGATGGCTGGGGTCTGGAACTACTCATCGGACACCAGCCAAGGACTGCATGGACCGTGATAAAGCCAGGAGCAGCATCTGGGGCATGGGGGAGGGTGTTCCCATTGGTGAGGGCGACCTGAGCGGTAAGGCGTGGGTGGAGAGATTATGAACTACTACTGTGGCCAGGACTTTGGTCACCAGATGGAGGTGGGGGGAGTCCTATGACACACCAGGCTCACACATCACTTGTCAAGGACCTCACCCACCCAGAGCCTCAGGGAGCAGGTGCACGCCTCCCTGAGGAGAGAGGACGCTGTCAATGGTGGTGTCGGGGTCACTAGGAGGTCTCTCTCTCAATATGTGACTGTACTATATTCACTTTCCTCCTGTTGATGAGGTCCAGTGATGAAATGCCCACGTGACAGGTGAAGGAGGTGAAGGATGGAGGCATGTGACAAGCTGCTCTCTACTCCTGACAGTGAGCAGATGTCAGAGGGAGGAGCCTCTGCTTCGGGACCGTGGCTGACAGTGAGTAACTGACACTGAGGAACGCAACTCTGGATAAGGGGACTACTGTATTCGTTCATTCATTCGACAAACACCAAGCACTGAGCACGTGCCAGGCCCAGCCATGGTACAGACCCAAACGTGCCCCAGCGTGGTCCCCGCCCTCAGAGGGGACACTGTTTAAAAGACAGATCAATCCCAAGAAAACGAGGCTGGGGTAGCCGGCGGGTGGGGAGAAGGGGTGGCTTGCAGGGAGCTCAGGGAAGATTCCCTGGAGGAAGCAGCATTTGAAGCCTAAGAGGGAGGCAGGAGTCGAAGACCCAGGCAGCACAGCTGAAGAGGATGTGCGACAAAGTAGCACCGGGTGACATTTGCTGGGCGTGGGCCGAGCACTCACACGCAGCCTCTCTAACCGCCTTGATAACACTCTGGGGCAGGTTCTCCTCTCACCATCCCCAGTTTTCAGATGAGGGAGCTGGCCCAAGCTTGCACGGCTGGGACCTGCTGGGGCCACCCGGCTCGGGATCAGGTGCCTCGGGCCCACGGCCGGTGGGGAAGGCAGGGAAGGGCAGACACAGGAGCTAGAAAAGGGTTTAAGCGGGATGCAGTCTGCGCTGTAGGCAGCTCCCGCAGGCTGCGGCGGGGCATGGCGGGGTGATGACAAGACACAGGGGGGACAGAGGGCTGTGGGAAGAGCATGGGCTGAAGCCGCAGTCGGGAGTCACACGTGCTTCAGGGACAAGTCACTGCCAGCAGCACGGCACGTGCACAAAGAGGGGGAGATAGTCGGGAGGTGTTTATTTTGTGGGAACGCTTGATCTGTTAAATCACACTCTTTCCCTCCAGGAGCCGGTTCCTAAGAACAACACTGGGGCCGGCTCCCGCCCAGGGGCAGGCGGTCAGTTCTGCAGAAGTCAGGTTCCACAGACCCAACAGGCATAGCACACCACTGGGCCAGCCTGGGGACAGCCAGCACTCAACCACTTTGGGCCCCCACTTTGGGCCCCCGCCCGTGGCATGGCACCTGCAGCAGACCCCGCTTTCTGCCAAATGGGGCCAACCGGTCTTTGCCCGGGCCCCCCACTGCCTCTAGCCAGTGGCCCCTCTCAGTGCACGGAGGGGGAATGGCCTCATCTGCCTGCTTTAACTAAACAGGAGAAGGGTGGTTTCTCAGCAGGTCCAGGAACCTGTGAGGACAAAAGAGAACCCTTCCTTTTTGACAACAAGGCACAGGTCACAAATGGTAAGCTCCAATAGAGCCGTGTTTCTGTGTTCTGATGCCCAAGACAGGACAGGTGGGGTCTTTGCCATGGCCGACCGAAGGAAAGGAAGACAGTGGCAGGGGGTCCGTCTGATCCGATGGCCCAGCGAGGCCCATAACCTTCCAGGCATTCTGGGGTGGATCATGTAACTTGCCTCTTTGTCAAGCTAATACGTACATGAAAAATACGCTGAGTTGTAGGGAAAATCAATCTAGGGTTTAAAATATCCTTTTGGATACCCAACATGTGAATAAACTAGCTTGCACTATGTAGAGACTCCTGTCCCGGGAGAAGTACTTGGTCTTTGAGAATGAGGACTTTTAACTTAACGGCTTGGGAGAGGGTCAAGTATTTGCATACGTGACCTTTGTCTAGCCCTTTCTGTGTGGAAAGCAGCTGCAAGTTTCTATTTAAGCACACAGAGGGATGGGGGTCCTGGCTAGGAGAAGCGGCGGGGGAGAGCAGGTCGAGGCAGAGGAGCTCCTGTGCACGTGTGCCCGCAAGAGTGCACCTGCTGCCCTGACTGAGCTGGAGACACAGGGAGGGGCCGAGGGGTGCATGGCCTTGTGTGCTGAGCTAGGGAGCTTATGTTTGATTCTGGAAGCAGCCCTGAGCCAAATAACCTTTTTTTTTTTTTTTTAATGTTTGTTTATTTTTTTTGAGAGAGAGCGTGAGCTGGGGAGGGGAGGAAAAAGAGGGAGACACAGAATCCGAAGCAGGCTCCAGGCTCTGAGCTGTCAGCACAGAGCCCGATGCAGGACTTGAACTCGCTGACTGCGAGATCATGACCTGAGCTGAAGTCCTACACTTAACTGACTGAGCCACTCAGGCGGCCCACCAATTAACCCTTTGAAGCAGAAGGACCTCCAGTCTGAGCGGTAAGGGAGGGACAGGACTGAGGCTGGAGGGCCAGGGTGGAGGCTGCCACAGCAGTCTAGGCAGGTGGCCCTGAACCTAAGCACCGGTACACAGGTGGAAAGGAGGAGACTGGGGAGGGCGGTGCGAGCCCATGGGGCTGTGGCTGACGGGGACAAGGGACGGGTGAGGACCCTCAAACCTCTGGCCCAGACAATGGGCACACGGTAGTATCTTCAACCCAGTTAGGGAGCAGCCATCCTGTCTCCACCATGCTGAGCCTGATGGCTGTGTGGACACCAAGGGGCCATCTCCAGTGTAGACTGTGGAGACAGAGGTCTGGAGCTTGGCAGAGAGATGCAGCTTGGGAATCCTCGTGCATTCCAAAAGCACCTACTGAGCGTCTCCTATGGGCCAGGCACCGTGATAAGCAATGAGTGGAGAGTGGCCAGTGGAATAGACCAGAACCTGTGCTCAGGACCTTACGTTTAATGTGGGGAAGACAGACCCCGGAGCTGTGTCCTGGGGAAAGTGCTGCGAAGGAATAACATCAGGTGTTGTGACCAAGCATAACCAGGGAGAAAGAAGGCTTTAGAGAAGGTCTGGGAAGAAATGGAGGAAACCATCCCCGGGGAGCCTACGTCAAATGCAAATGCCCTGACCTCACAGGAAAGGAGGAGGTCTGATTATGGGTGAGGGGGTGACAAGAGGCAGGCAAGGACCAGAGCGTGCGGGGTCTTGGGAGCGAACGTAAGGAGCAGTGGACACTGAAGCATCTGGACATCAGACGGGACGCAGAGGTGACAGGAAGAAAGTCCAATGCTCACATCTAAGGTCAAGGAGAGGAAGAGGAGCCCAGGAAGGCAGAGGGGCAGAGCCTGGTGTGGAAACCAAGGGACAAATGTCAAGGACAGGGAAGTGGTTAACGGGGTCAGCTACCACAAGGAGAGCAAGGAGGATCAGGATGAGAAAATATCCACGGGACTTATCGACGAAGAATTACACATGACCTTGAAAGGAACAGTTTCCAGGGAGACAAACCTGGAGGTGGGACTAGAGCCTGGAAGGGGGATCTGCAGCTGCAGCCTTGGGTGTAAAGGGAGGGACGCTGCTGGTGGGGGCCGGGGGGACGCGCGACCAGGTCTCTCTCAGCCAGATCCACAGTCAGGGCAACTCCTTCTGCTGACCTCAACTGTCTCTACAAACCGGGTGCCAGGGGTCATTCTCACTGCGAGGGGCTGGGGCGGGGGGCGCAGGGGAAGGGCCTGAGGGACGTCATGGAGATTTACAACAGCTGCCCTGAGAAGGCACCAGAACTGGCCGGGGCCCAGCCTGGGCTCTTTGGAGGCTGGCAGTGAGGAGCTTGTTTGGGATTCTCTCTCTCTCTGTCTGCCCCTCCCCAACCTCTCACGCTCTCTCGATCAAAATTAAGAAAAACTTAAGAAAAAAATTTTTTAATTAAAAAAAATGGAGTGGCTTCAAAACAAAACGTTCAGATTAGCTAATATTGTAATTGTTATTTTTAAATGACTATAAAATGTAACATGTCAACTACTCAACTGCAATTTTTTTAATGCTTATTTAAAAAAAATTTTTTTTAATGTTTATTTTTATTTTTGAGAGAGAGAGAGAGACAGAAAGAGAGACAGAGCGTGAGTGGGGCAGGTGCAGAGAGAGAGGGAGACACAGAATCCCAAGCAGGCCCCAGGCTCCGAGCTGTCAGCCCAGAGGCCCCCTGGTTGCTTCACCTCCTGAACCGCCAGATCATGACCTGAGCCAAAGTTGGCCTCTTAACCAACTCAACCACCCAGGTGCCCCTAAATGTTTATTTATTTATTTTGAGAGAGAGTGGGGAAGGGGGAGAGAGACAGAGAGAGGAGAGAGAATCCCAAACAGGCTCCACACTGTCAGTGCAGAGCCTGATGTGGGGCTCGCTCCCAAAAACCAGGAGATCATGACCTGAGCTGAGATCAAGAGTTGAACACTCAACTGACTGAGCCACCCAGGTGCCCCTATTTATTTGTTTTAAGATCTCATTCTTTTAAGCAAGTTCTAAACCTAACACTGGGCTTGAACCTACAACCCCGAGATCAAGAGTCATACACTCTACTGACTGAGCCAGCCAGGTGCCCCTAGTCAACTGCAATTTTAATACAATTAGATAAAAAGTATATTCGATGTGGGATATGGATGCTTCCTCCCATAACCTGATTTTATTTATTTATTTATTAAAAAAAAATTTTTTTTTAATGTTTATTTTTATTTTTGGGACAGAGAGAGACAGAGCATGGACGGGGGAGGGTCAGAGAGAGGGAGACACAGAATCTGAAACAGGCTCCAGGCTCCGAGCTGTCAGCACAGAGCCTGACGCGGGGCTCGAACTCACAGACCGCGAGATCACGACCTGAGCCAAAGTCGGCCGCTCAACCCACTGAGCCACCCAGGCGCCCCCCCATAACCTGATTTTAAAATTTACCATTATAATGTGATAATTTTCCATGATTCAGTATTATTCAAAATGGAATTTTAAAGCAGCAGAGTACTTTATTAGTTATTACACTTGAGCGACCACCATTCTTCAAATGTTGGATGTTTTAGGTGGTTTTCAATCATTTTCCACTGAACACTGTCCTATCCTTTGCAGATAAGCTTTTTTTGAACTCATTATTTTGAAATAGAGATTTGTAAGAAGTTGCCAAGAAATGGACCTTCCACGATGTGACATCTTGCACAACTATAGCACAATATCAAACCACAACCCCACACTGGCTCATTCAGACCTCAACAGTTAGGGTACCTTTGTTTGTGTGGACATCTTTGTAACTTTATCACACGTGTAACCGTGTAGACCTACTTACTACCTCGGTCAAGATACTGGACGCTTCTTAAAGACTTGGCGTGAGTTGGAGTCTCAAAAAAATCACCCTCGAGGGGCGCCTGGGTGTCACTTATGCGTCCGGCTCTCGATTCTGGCTCGGGTCGGGATCTCATGGTTTGTGAGCTCGAGCCCCGCGTCAGGCTCTGCCGGTGTGTGGAGCCTGCTTGAGATTCTCTGTCCCTCTCTCCCTCCGCCCTTCCCGTGACCTCTCTCTCAAAATAAATTAACTTAAAAAAAGTAAACAAATGCACAAATAAGGAAAACGAGTCTGAGAAAAATAATACAAAAAAAAAAAGCTGGAGGAAGTGAGCAGGCTGTTCACAAGAGAAGCCAAAGGCCTCACGAGGGTGCGAGGAGACGTCCGCAGCTGTGAGGGAGCAGGGGTGTGCAAATCGCGACAGCGAGATGCCCTTTGACACCTTCAGAATGGCGGGCGCTCGGTGCCGGTGAGGACGCAGGCAACGGGACAGCTTTTCTGGAAGGCAGCCTGACCGAACACGGGCAGGTGTGAACCTCGGAATCCGGGGACCCCTCTCCGTTACCTGCCCGCCAGAGCTGCTAGCTAGCGCCAGCACAAGGACATTGGCCGTGGCAGGACCCGTGGGGGAGGGACCCGGAGGCAAGCGGGTGTCTGTGACGGGCCTGGGTAAGTGCGTGATGCACATCGCGGAACGAAAGGCGGCAAGAGAAGCCCCGAACCATACGCCCTCCCAGAACAGGGCTAGGTGGGAAAGGGAGAAAGGGGAGGGGAGGGGAGGGGAGGGGAGGGGAGGGGAGGGGAGGGGAGGGAGGAAGAAGGGAAGGGAAGGGAGGAAGAAAGAAAGGAAGAAGGAAGGGAAGGAAGAAAGGAAGGAAGAAAGAAAGATGGATGTTGGGTGAAAAAAGACAGATGTAGCTCAACACCACGCACGGGAACTTCGAACGTGCACGGACAAAACAACGTACTTTACAAGGATACAAACAGACTCAAAAGTCGCTTCCGCGCACTCACGCGAACCCAGGCCCCCACCCCCATCCCACTGCTCTCTTCCTTTAGCCTGGTTTATTTTTCTTCCTGGCACCAGAATGCCTGCCTACCCCATGAGAGCAGGGACCTTTCTGTCTCGACCGCCTATCTCCAGCTCCTAGAACAGAGCCTGGGACACTGTCGATGGTCAGTATGCATCTGTACACGAATAAATGGAGGAAGCGGGGCCTATGGAGAGGGGAGGGGAAGACAAGAATGAGCTGGGGGGTTAGGGGGTATCTAAGCAAACAAACAAGGGAGGAACCCTGCCTGGACATTTCGTGGTGGCGTGCCATGACGGGCCCATAAAAATAATTACAAATTAGGGGCGCCTGGGTGGCTCAGTGGGTTAAACATCTGACTTTGACTCAGGTCATGATCTTGCTGCTGGTGGCTTCAAGCCCCGTGACCGGCTCTGTGCTGACAGCGCAGAGCCTGGAGCCTCTGCCTCCAGTTGTGTCTCCCTCTCTCTCTGCCCCTCCCCCACTCATGCTCTCTCTCAAAAATAAACATTAAAATTTTTTAAATGACAAATCACTTTATCAAATTCATTACTCCATAAACTACATCTGGCATGAACAGGCCCTCACTTGCCCTCCTAGAAGCCCTCTGCCAGCTCCTAGAAGGCCCTGGCCACCTCAGGGCCTTTGCACAAGCTGTCTCCTTTGCCAAGGAGCTCTCCCCCTAGCTCTTCAAGAGCTGGTTCCTTCTCATTCTTCCAGTTTCTGCTCAGCGTCACCTGGTCAGAGCGGGCTCCCTTTCCCCACGCCGCCCTCTGTCACATCACCTGTTCAGCACCTCCTCAAGCCCAGTGATTATTTTGTTTCCCGCAAGGGGTGCAGGCCCCGAGCCAGGCCCTCGTCTGCTCTGCCGCCTCCCCACCTCCTGCCACCGTGCCCGGCACAAGGCGGGCGCCCGAGCGTTCGCTGAGCGAACCTGTGAGCGGAGGGGCGATCTCAAGGGCAGGGCCAAGGCGCGGCGCCAGGGGACGAGGCGAGGACGGGGGTCTTGCAGGCATCCGAGCGCGGGCAACCCCCCGAACACCCGCCAGGAGGCCCGCCAGCCTCAGCCCTGTCCGCCCGGGACACCGAGCGAGGTGGGCGGGGGGGGCACCACCCGGGGAGGAAGGCAGCGCCTCTCCCGCAGTGACAGCTCCGCACTCCCGCGCCCCCCTTATTTCCGCATCCGGCCGCCCCCCGCCACCGGCACCTCCGGCCCGGACCACCGCGCGGTCCCGCCCCAAGGCGGCTGCGCGATCACGCGACTGCCAACGGGGGACGCCAGGCCACGTGAACAGGCCGCCGCCGCGCCCTCGGGGTCTGGCGGGGTCGAGACGCGGCCGGCCCGCACGAGCCCTCCCCGGTCGGCCTGACGTCCGTCTGGCTCCCTCCGCCTTACCTCCCGGCGGCGACCAGCTTCTGGAGGAAGGTATCCACCAGAGTGTCGAGGAGCTTCACCCTGGGCACGGTGGTGCCGGGGGGCACGGATTCCCGGGACGGCCCGTCAGGCCCCTTTCCCTCACAGCCGCCGCCTGCGTAGCTGCCGCGCGCTTCGGCCATGTTGAAGTCGCCGCGCGAAACCAAACTGGCTCGGCCGGCCCGCCCCCCGGGACCGGCTATTGGCCGGCCCCGGCCCCGAGCGCTCCCGATTGGAAGCGGCGGGCGTCCGTCACCGAGCCGCGCTGGGCGCGCACACGCGGGAGCCCGAGGGCGGTGCGGAGCTGGGAAGGGGCGCGCCTCGCACCCGGATCCTGGCTGGGCGGGCCGCAGAGTCGCAAGGCGAGGCTGAGGGGCTCGACAAAAACTTTTAATTACAGTTCAGAGACCTTGTACAGTGCAACAGGGAGTGTCCGATCTTAATGTCCGTATCTTGGGCCCACTGCGCGCGCGTTCCCGCCCCTTCCACTTCGGGCTGCCGACCAGCCCGCCGGGGACCAGCGGGTGCGGCCGGCCGGCCACGGCCCCTGGGCTCTTCGATGGGAAGGTCGCGGCCGAGGTCCCTTCCACCAGAGGCGCGTCCTTTCACAACGCGCGCGCGCGCATATGTCGGTGTGTATGAGACCGTGCGTGTGAATGTCAGTGTGTGTGTGTTGTGTGTTTGCGTGAGTGAAGGTCAGTTGTGCGTGTGTGTGCATGTCCGTGTGAGGGAGCGGGCGGGAGACCGGCGGGCAGATCCGAGGGCGGGAAGGGGGCAGGGGGGCAGGGCCGCCCGCAGACGGGCCACTGGGGAGAAGGTGGGGCGCTGAGCGGAGCCACAAGGGCCTCACTAGGATGGGCTCAAAGAGACGAGGGGTCCCCGGCCTCCATTATGTTGGTGGTTCTTGGGGATAAATGGGTGACTGCGGGGCAGGGAGGTCGAGGGTCGTCTGAGGACCCTTGGGGTGACCGTCTGTGGATAGAAACTGGGAGACTCCCGACAAAGGGAAAGAAGGACAAACAAAAGTGGAGAGAGGTGAAAGGGGCAATAACCCTGGGGGGTAAGAGACGGATGGGCGCTGGTGGCGGTGCACGTAGGAACGGGGCCTCCGGGCTCTGACCTGGGCGACAGTGTAGGGCAGCCGTGAGAAGCGGCGAGGCTTCAAGGAGCTAGCACCTTTCAGAAGGGCACCAGGGCCTTTCCCAGGGGCGGGACCCAAAAGAGGTGTGCAGGGTCATCCCGCCAGCCGTCTCAAGTACAAGGGCAGGGTCTGCCCTGCCTTCTCCTCGCTTGGGGGCTGCACCTGTCTGCCCACGACACAGGTGCGGGGGAGGAGGACTCGCTGTCCGCCCCTGAAGAGCCTCAACAGAGTCTCGGCAGTATCGGGCTGGTAAACGCAGTGGTCCTGGTATCGGGGGACTTCCTGACCTGCTCCTTACTCTCCCCCAGGCACCCCTCGGGAGAGCCACGGCTGGGATGACTCTTCCCGTGGAGGAGGAGAAAACCACAACCAGTCCCACGTCTCAGAGATTCCCATCGGGACACCTCTGTTTCTGTGAGTCCCGGTGATGGGTACGGACACGCACGTCACGACCGCCCCAGGGCGGAGAGAACCTCCCCCGCCCGCCCTCTCCGGGTCAGCCTGGGGACATGCGCCGGGGCTCTCCGGGTCAGCCTGGGGACATGCGCCGGGGCACAGGCACAGGCACACGCACCCAACCTGTTCTCTCCACCTCGCTTTGCAGGGTAGTTCTCCCAGTCCAGCCGGGACGGCCTGATCTACTCAGGACTGGGCCCGCCCCCCTGCAGTCACCTGGCCGAGGCAGCCAACAGCTCGCATGTCCTGGGGCTGCTGGTTCTGAAGGAACGTGGGGTAGGTAACTGGGATGGAGGGAAAGCTACGTTTTCCACCTGAGGAAGGGGTGGGCTCTGACTGCAGGATTGGCGCTTCAGCAGGACTGACAGTACCTAGTTCACAGATGTTAAAAAAAAATACACACACAAAATAAAGTATCGACATTTGTCCCCAACCTAATAACTCTCCGAAGAGAGGACACGTGCTCTGGAGAACCAGAGGTTTTCGCTGCTCCTGCTCCCTGTGCAGAAGTACCTGGCACCTGGCCCCCAGTGGCAGGGAAAACAGAACAGTCGGGTGGCGGCTCAGTCCCAAAGCAAAAAGAAGCAAGCCTACGAGATGAAGCAGGAGAGGGCTGACGACAGCTGCTGGAAATCCGGGCTGAGAGGCCGGGGGGAGGACCGGCAGTAGGAAACCAGCGCCCTGTACAGCCCTCGTCAGGGCCTCAGGGGCACAGATGGCGGGGGAGGCCAGGAGAAGGTTCCGCAGGGGACGGGGGAGTGGGATCGCTGGGGATGGGGGTTCCTTGGATCAGGACGGAGTACCGGGACTGAGCAGAGAGCCCAGTTTGGCAAGAAAATAAAGAATACCAGGGGCAGGGGGTCCAGGTGCGGAGCCTCTTCAGCAAGAGCAGTTCGGAGTCTCTGCCCTGTCCCAGACAGGCCACCTGGCCCCGGGCAGGGCTGTGAGTGTGGCGGGGACACCTGGAGAGGGTGCTGTCCTCCCCACGCCACCCCCGCCCCAAAGTAGTGTGGGAAACAGCAGGGTTCTCGCCCTGCCACTGGTTACCAGTGTCTCGAGTCCACCAGCTCAGGCCGGAGGCTGAGTTTCTTGAGGCTCTCGTAGCCCACCACGATGACAATGCTGGAGGGCGTGGCTGAGATGATTCTGGCAGAGAGGCCCTTCATGAGGCCCCAAGGCCCCTCTTCTGCCATCAGCTGTCTGAAGGTCAGGATGATGGAGCTCTTGCCTTCAACCTGGAAACGCAACGTGGCGGAAGGCCACGGGCCACAGTCAGGGCCACTCGGCGCAGCCTTGGGCTACGGTGGAAAGAACTGGACTTGGGGCCCGGGGGCCGGACAGGGCGGCACAGTGGTTTATATGGGCTCTGGTGTCGGCCTGCCTGGGTTGAACTCCGCTCCCCAACTTGCTCACAGTGTAGCCTCAGGTAACGTACCTCAGTTTCCTCAGATGTAAAACAGTAACGAAGTAGACCGAACCCATGTGGTTGTTCTGGGCACCAGAACCGTAACTGTGAGCTGCTGTTCCTGTCATTAGGTAAGCTACTGAGCTAGGGCTCCTTGCCGTGGGGGCTCCTCTCTGGCCTCGGGGAGCCCAGGGACTGAAGGCCCTGCTGCTCTGTCATTTCCGTTCCCGTGTGCCAGTCCCTCTGAGCCCCCGAGGCTGGGCCCACCCCCGACCCCGTCGCCCCCACACACCCTGGGACCCATCTTCCCTGCTACACTGGAAATTGGGCTGAGGCAGAAATCTCCTCTCTTCCTTCCCAACAGTCCTGCCCCCTGCCCCGGCCCCCCACACTCTGCCACCCAGGCACACGTTTAGGCACCACCCCCCTCGGACCCTCAGCCAGCGCAGGACAGATGCACCGCTTGTTGTGCACCCCCGTACCGTGCGACATTCACAGGGTGACCTCTGGCTGAGAATATCGCCCACCCATCCCCACCCCGACCCTCCTCCACGCTCCCCTCTTCCTCTCCGGTACTCTCCTCTGACCACCTCTGCTCCCCTGCCCTCCCCTATCCACAGCCGCGTCAAGGGCTGTTCCAGCTCCGCTCTGGTCCTCACACGCGCTTGGTCTCCTCCAGCCTGGGAGCGCTCAGAACAAGGCTCAGGAGAGAATGAGAAGGGAACCCTGTGCACTTTGTGGTCTGCAAACCAATCAGATGTCAATTTATTCCTTTTCAAAAGTGGGGGTGGAAAGGGCATTCTTTCCTACAGACAAATACACCTAGATTTGCCAGCCATCTCCATCCCAACATCCTCGGATCAGGGAAGCCGACTTCCCCCCAACCTGTTGAGGTTCTTTTCTTTCCCTCTCCTCCTCACCACAGCCGTGACCCCACTCTCCTGCACAGCTGTCCTCTTCAGCTACCCACATCAGATGTTCAAACCCCCGTTCTCATACAGCAGAACCTGCCACTTGTATGTTACACATCCATTCAGATTCCATTTCCTCGGACTAGGTGCTGGGGAAGCATCTTTGAGCTGAGTGGAGACAGGGACTACGATCTCTGGACAGCACCGCCAAGGGCTCCGTCTCGGTAAAGAAAAGCATCGGCTGTGCTAACGGGATGAGAGGCAGGGAGGAGCCAGTGAGGCATGGCGGGGACAGGCGCGGGGGCGTGCAAGGGGGCACACATGGTGAGGGGAACGCTCTAGGCGTTCCAGAGTGCTCCGCTGCCTGCTGCACACGGTAAGTCGTAAGCACAAGGAAGGGGCCTGGCTGACCAGGACGAGGCTGGCTGGACTAGAAGGCCGTGACACAGAGAGGTCGGGGGAGCGCCGGGGAGCACAGGTGAGCCTTCTTACCGGGGGGCAGGGAGGCCGGTCTTACCTGCACTCGGGTTCGGATGACGTCCATGGGATTGGTCAGGACGGAAGCGGTGGCCGCGGCCAGGGGCCCCGAGACGGCTTGAAAGACAATGTGCGGGCACTCCTTAGGACAGAGGTACGAGATCTGCTCTGGAAGCGAGGGAGAGACAACGGGAGAGACGTGAGGCGCCGTCCCGTCTGCCCTCACACTGCTTCTGCTCATTGGCCCAACGCGGACGGACCCTCTCCATCATCAGCCACCTTAGATCCTGTCACTCCCATCCTCTTTTCTTTGCTTCCTTCTGAACCAAGAAAAAACGAGGACCCTCAGGCCCTTTCCGGAAGCCATGTTGGGTACATTACCCGCTGTGAACAGAGGATTCCTCTGGAGAAGGGGTTTCAGAACCTCTCTGCCTGCCAACTCCCCTCCTCTGATGAACAGAAATCCTTCCTGACGTAACAACCTTACGCGTGTGCTCTACTCCTCCCGACTCCCAGGCCAGGCAAGCACACGCCACGGGTTTTCTCACACGGGCACCCCATCGCTGGTAGGAAACATTAAAGCTGGTCTTGCCCACTGTCTCTAAGGAAGGGAGCAGGGTGACCGTGGTGGGTGAGGAGTCTTTTCACCGCGTCCCTGTCTTTCTTTTCGAATTTTGAGCCGTGAGAAGATTTTTTTAAATCGTAGTTCGTTAGCATTCGGTATCGTGTTAGTTTCAGATGTGCAGTACAGTGATCCGACACGTCTATACGGCACTCCGTGCTCTCACAGTAAGTGGACTCCTCATCCCCTTCACCTGTTTCCCCCGCCCACCTCCCCTCTGGTGGCCAGCAGTGTGTTCTCTGTAGTCAAGAGTCTGTTTTTTGGTTTGTCTCTTCTTTTCTTTGTGTGTCCTGTTTCTTAAATTCCACTTATGAGTGAGATCAGATGCTATTTGTCTTTCTGTGACTGACCTATTTCACTTAGCATAATACAGTCTAGATCCAACCATGTTGTTGCAAGTCGCAAGTTTTTTTTTTTATGGCTGAGTCACCTTCCACCGTATGTATACGCCCGTGTGAATGTTTTTAAAAATAAAAACAATCACAGCCTAAAGAGAAGGTCGTACCCTGCAGTGAGATGTTTTCTGCAGGCTCTATTAACAAAGAAGAACTCAGTTTCCAAAATGCTAATGAAGACAAGGGCATAGTGCCCAGATTCGCCCCCTCCCAGCATCACTGGGAAGCTGACTGCAGTTGAATTTTTTGCTTTAGCCTCCCTAGAAGCGAGAATCAGGAGTTCACTCATTGGTTCGACCAGAGTTGACTCAGTGACTGCCGTGCACCGGCCACCCTGGCTCTTGAGGATGGAATGGTGAATAAAAGAGTCTCAAATCCCTGCCCTTAGGAAATGGGAACACAGGCAATACATAAATAAAAGGCAAAATCGATAGCTATATCAGAAGGTGATGTGTGCTACCTAGAGATAAAAATGAAGCAGGGAAGGGAGACAGGGAATGCCAGGTGTTGGGAGTGAAGGGGTTGCCTTTTAAACAAGGTGGTCATGGAAGCTCTCTCCCAGGAGGTGAAGTCTGAGCAAAGGCCTGAGGAAGAGTGCACGGATCTGTGGAAAGAACTTTCCAAGCAGAGGCAACATCCAATGCAAAGGATAGGGGCAGCAAGGCCCGTATGAATGAGCGAGGGAAAGAACACTGCGCAAGGCCTGAGAGGTAAGTCATTAGGGCCTTGAAGCCACTGTGAGGCTCTGGCTTTCATTCTGAGGGAGGCTGGGTGTAGCGTGGGTCATCTCGAAGACTCCCTCTCCGTCCGCTCTCTACAGTCCAGTTCCCACAGTACCTTCGAGAGTTTTTCCCTCATGCCCCTAGTTTTCGTAATCTGTGGCCACCTAAATAAAGATGAGGGGCAGTGGGAGGGTGGGGGCTGGCACTGAGCATCTCTTGACGCATCGGCCTGGCGGGACTCCTGAAGCCACAACCCCCGGCCCCCTCCCTCCCCAGGGTCACACGACCCGAGACAGAGCGGCCTGCCGGCACCTCCTCAGCCGTGTCCCGGCTCTCCTGAGAAGGTGGCATCTGGACGGCCACTGCCAGCCTCCGTGGGCCTGTCGGCACTGGCCCCCAGGTCTGCCGGCCACAGCAGGATTCGGATTCCAATTGTAATCACACACACGTGCCCTTTCCCTGTGACTTAGGGACAGGATGAAAAACCAAAGCCAGGCAGTGGGGGAGAAAGCCCCATGTTTTTGCTCTGTTATTCACTCAGCAAGTGCTTACTGGGCACCTGTTATCTGCAAAGCAGAAGATAAACCCAGGCTGACTTGGGTTAAGTCCCTCCTGGCTAAATGTCCGTGGACAGTAATATAAACGCATATTTATTTAATGCTACTGGATGCCACGCACTGTGGTGAGCACAGGACATACAACAGGGGAATGAACGGTGTCTTCATGGGACTCACAGCCTAATTGAGGAGCTGTGAGTGAGGGATAAAGTGATCGCAAAGGGTGACAAGTGCTGTGAAGGAAACAAGCTGAAAAGAACAGAAAGAGCCCTCTTTCCAACTGGGTGAAGAAGTCTGTGCAAAGGTGGCAATGTCAGCCGAGGCCTGAAGCACAAGAAGGGCAGGGGGTGGGGCGTTTCCAGGCTGAAAGAACATCATCTGCAAAAGCGCAGAGGTGAGGACAGAGCGTGGTGTATTTCAGGAACCGAGAGAAAGACAGGACGGAGCAGAGTGAGGCAAGAGAGGCCGGCAGTGAGGCCGGCCCAGCAGACGGGCCAGATCGCGTGGACTTGCACGGACCAGGAGCACGTTCGGTTTCATTCTAAGGGCCCAGAAGGCAGCATGGGTAGATTTTAAGCGAAAGGGAACGACAAGAACCAATCTCCTCATTCAACAAATACTTACTAAGCACACGTGTCACAGAGCCTGGCACATAGTGCATATTCATAGATGGTAGTTTCCTCCCACTTCCAAGAAACTTCCCAATTTTATCTCAATAAAACTAGGAAGAAATGCATTTTAAAAAAAAGGAGGCTTGGGGCACTTGAGCGGCTCCATCAATTAAGTGTTTGACTCTTGGCTCGGGTCATGATCTCATGGTTTGTGAGATCGAGCCCTGTGTCGGGCTCTGTGCTAACAAGTGCAGAGCCTGCTTGGGATTCTCTCTCTTCCCCTCACTCTCTCTCTACTCCTCTCCTGCTAGCTCATGCGCTCTCTCATGTGCACTCTCTCTCTCTCTTAAATAAACTTAAAAAAAAAAAAGGAACCTTTCCACATAGTCAAAAAAATAATAACATCAGGCAAGCAATACAGGTGCCCCCCAAAAGATTCAAGCACTGCCCCAGGGGCTGTAAGGAGGGAAAGATCACCTGTTGAAGGTTAAGGGCTACGTAGGGAGATGTGACAGGGGCAGCAAGGAGCACTTCAGGGAAGTCATGATTTCAGCAGGGTAAGTGGGCCTGGAGGGCACCCAGGCAGAGGGGTGAGAAGAACAAAGCAGGGGTGAGGGAGACGGTGCACAGTGGAGGCAGTGTGGGTTATCTGGCTGCAGCAGACTGCACGTGGGGAGGCTTCGCTGTGAAGGGAGGCTGAAGAGACAGGGTTGTACTCAGTGAGCAGTGGAGCCCCAGAGCATCACAACCAGGGATTAAATCGTGAATGTCAGGAGCATGTGATAGGTGGGAAGGGAGAGCAGCTAGAGGGCTGGTGCAGCACCCAGCAGAGTGAAAACTGAGGCACGGTTTCCAGGAAAGGCAGGAGGAATGGAGAGAGAGTAGGAAAGGCATTCTGGGGTCACCAGGACGAGACGTGGGGACAAGGAAGAGGGGATGGCAAGCACAGTCCCTAGGGCTTTGGTCTCAGTACTGTGGAGAATGATGAGGCCACTAAGGGAAGGAAGAGGGTCAGAAGGGAAAGCCAGCTTGGGATGAAAAACAGTTAACTATGTAACATTTCAGACGGAAATGCACGCATCCAAGTCAAGAGGGTCCGACAGTCAGAGTGTCTGTCCAGAACTCTGAAAGTTAGTCTGGGGACAGAAAGAGATTTTCTGACATGTTAGAAAAGTACAACTCAATTATAAATAAAATCAAGTGAGAAGAGAAGGGTGAAGACAGATGCTAGAGAAAATGCTCACGTTTCCTAGAGGTCTGTGGGGGTTTTTTGTTGTTGTTTTTAAGTATTGATTTATTTTGCGAGAGAGAGAGAGAGAGAGAGAGAGAGGGAGAGAGAAAGAGAGACAGACAATCCCAGGCAGGCTCCATGTTCAGCACAGAGGCCAATGCGAGGCTCAATCTCACAACCACGAGATCATGACCTGAGCCAAAATCAAGAGTCAGACGCTTAACTGACTGAGCCACCTAGGTACCCAGAGTTGTTGTTTTTTCTTTTTTTTTTTTTTTAACATTAAGATGACCAGGATCCAGTCCCAAAGAATCTGATGCAGACTCAGGGGTGAAATCCAGGTATGTGAACTTTACCAAATACTCTAGAAAGACTGTGTTAAACAGAAGAGAGAAACAGAACTAGCAATAAAGAAGAAGGTGCAATCAGGAAAGTAGTGGCATAGGGACAGAATGATTTTTTTTAATGTTTTTTTAAAAATTTTTTAATACTTATTTTATTTTATTTTTTTAATTTTTTTTAACGTTTATTTATTTTTGAGACAGAGAGAGACAGAGCATGAACAGGGGAGGGGCAGAGAGAGAGAGGGAGACACAGAATCTGAAACAGGCTCCAGGCTCTGAGCCATCAGCCCAGAGCCCGACGCGGGGCTCAAACTCACGGACTGTGAGATCATGACCTGAGCTGAAGTCGGACGCTTAACCGACCAAGCCACCCGGGCGCCCCAATGCTTATTTATTTTTGAGAGAGGTAGGGAGAGACAGAACGTGAGCAGGGGAAGGGCAGACACAGAATCCGAAGCATGCTCCAGGCTCTGAGCTGTTGGTACAGAGCCTGACATAGGGCTCGAAGCCACGAACCGTGACATCATGACCTGAGCCGAAGTCGGACACCCAACCGACTGAGCCACCCAGGCGCCCCAGGACAGAATGATTATAGGTGAGGAAGTCATTACGAAATCTGGTTAGAAAGGTCCCAAATGGGTTGGATAGAATGTCCATTGCCAGCAGCAGGGATCAGGGAGGTTACAAGCACAGACTGTCCTCAGGGGAGTTTGGTGGCCCCCTAAAGCTGTGGATGTCGAAGGTGGCAGGCACACGCAGGTCCTGCTCTGGGCAGTGTGGTCTGACCTTTCAGAAGGAAATCTGGTATTATGTTTATTGAGGGCCTCAAAAATGTCACCTTTGGGCCCAGTAATCCGTTCGGGGAAATACTCAAAAAGAAGTAAAATGTCTTATGAACAAAACTACATCACAGGAGTGGAAAGGTTCAAGGTCCTACACCATCTTGAACTTAACAATGCTGAGGAAAGGCATGCAAGTCAAATGCTCATCTGAAACCTGAAATTTCACGTTCAGATCCCAAGTATCCCACGAGTTTTGTGCTTCCTCGTCTTCCACTTCTCTGCCAATATTCCACTAACCCTTGTTGACTCTGATGCGCCCAGAACGTACTTTATGTCCTACAGTCATCGACTTTACTTGTGTGATTCTCCCCCACGATGATGTAAGCTCCCGGAAGGACGAACCAGGTATTATGATCCGTGAACCCTCTTGGAGTCAAATGTTTGCTGGATGAACAGCCCACTCTCCCATTAAATCCTCCACCGCAGCAAGCGCAAAACCACAGCAGCTCAGCCCCGTCAGCAGGCCCACCCTCTGCGCCGACTCTCCTGGGCCCCACTTACCTGCATAGAAGTGATAGAAGGGCCACCAGACGGCGCTATTTGGGATGTAGGTAAGCAGTGAAGCCACGTAGCCTCGGTAGAAGCCTCGAAGCCCATCAGCCCGCAAGATCTGTCTGATGATGTCCTTGGTCTGGCCGAAGGCAACCACCCCTCGTCCCTCCGGGCTCCCTCGCACTTGGAAGCGGCCCATTCTCTCGCCCTTGCGCTGCATCATCAGGTGCTGGGACACCACATCGATGGGCACCGTGATGCTCTGGGCCACCAGGGAGGCCGAGCCACCGGCCACCAGCGATTTGACCGTGTTGCTCTGGCTGTAGTCGGCGACAAACTTCCGGGTGAGCTCATACGTGGTGACATAGCACTGGCCAGAGATGAGGGTGAACGTGTTGACCAGGAACCCCCGGTAGAGGCCAGTCACGCCATCTGCTCGCAGGATCTTGATGAAGGCGTCAAAAGTCCCGTGGTAGAGGCTCTTGCCTTTCTGAACCTGCAGCCGGGTGCGGATGAGGGTAAAGGGGTAGACGCTGACACGGATCATCATCGTCATTGCCACACCAAACACGTAGAACTTCTTCTTGTCCAGGTGTTCCCACTCGATGATCTGGATGTTGCGTTTGTCCTCCATGGTGCCCGAAGACCTGGAGATGTGAGCGGGTGGGTGGATGTGGGAAAGGAGGCAGGAACCTCGCACTCGGCCCTCCTGGCCGGGCTCTGACCACCCTCCCCCCCAGTTTCATCTCCTGGGGTACTCACGTCCCCAAAGCTTAGATTCCACCCAGTCTAGTTTGGCCAACTCTCGCCTGAGTCTTCCTTCACGGATCAGGGTGCTGCCCCTTCTCTCTCCTTTATCAGCCCTGTCCTCACGTCAGTGACTCCCTAGGCTCCGTGCCCACCGAGGCTCCCTGCCCTGGGCTCATCAAACGGCCCATTCCGGTCTCTGCCTCTGCCTGGGCCCGGTGTCATGGTCCGTTCTCCTCCTTCTCTGCGCACCCAGGCAGAGCTCAGGATGCTGAGGACAAACCACCTGGCCAGATGCAAGGCCTTCAAGTGGGCTAAGGGGACGTCACTAAGTCACACAGCAGGTTCCCAGTGATGAAGGGAAGTGCTCCATTTCAGATGAGGAGGCAAGGCCTTGACCCTTCACCCTCAGCAGGGTGCCTCTTTTGTCACCATTACTAGCTGCCTCGCCTTAATCTCTGGTCCCCAACACCCCCCCCCCATCCTGACCCCACACGCACTACCCTTACATGGCTTCCAGTCCACATTAGAAGAAAGTGTGGCACCCCCCCACCTCTCCCCTCCCTCCGATGAAAGGAGTTAGAAAGTTAGGAACAAGCCAAAGGTCGGAGTCCTCTTTGGTTATTAGATAACTCACTCTAGAGAAAGAAAAAAACCAGCAGAGAGCTAAGTAGTTTCCGTGAAGAGCCTTGAGAACGACACAGTAGAGAACGTGTCTGCCCCTTTCACCCCCAAGCATATAAATAAAACCTCCGTCCTGTATAATCAGGGGACATTTCAAAGTGACACGGAAGATACAGATTCTGCCTTCGAGAAACTCACAGTCTATTCGAGATGACACGGTATCCCTCCGGGAATGAATGTAAGATACAGAAAGAAACCAGGGCAAATCACTGCACACGTGGCTCTCATGTCAAGTGTATCCTTCGCCTGAGTTTCCAAATAAAATAATACTAATAATTGTATAAAATTAGGAGCCTCCAACTCAAGAACTGTCAAATAAGAGGTCACGATATATTGGACATATTCTTCGTGTCAACGCGATGTGTTCCTGCGTAAGAAACCGGACGTTTTCAGCCAGAGGGGAAACTGGGAAGTGAAACTGGCAGTGAACTGTCAGGCTGCCCAGGCTTTGAGAGAAATCCCTACAGGCTGGGAACGGAGGTGGCCACCTCAAAGGGACAAGTCTAGAAGCTGAAGTGCTCCCGCGGCCAGTGCCTTGGCAAACCTCATGTCAAGTGTCTAAACCAATCCTAAACCACCTTCTGCAACCCAAGGTCCCAGCCTAAGGAGCCTCCCGCCTTCCCACGGAAGTCAGCGGAGAAGCAGGGTTGGCTCTCTGGAAGGCACCGAGCTGGACGGTGTGAATGGTGTCACCTTCGCTATGTGCAGGCTACCTGCGGAGCAAGCTGGCCACGCATGGGCTGCTGGACAAGTGAGAAGATCCCCTGGAGGACAGAGGTATTTGAATGGAGGCCGAGCAGGTAGACAATGAAACGAGAGGACGATGGCTTAGGACAATGAGGCTGCCAGAATGGAGAGTCTCGGCTGGGGGAAATGGGTGAAAGGAACACCACTGTGTCACCTGCTGGGGACAAAAGTGGCCCTTCCTCCCCAGCCTCAGACTGGGACACCCACCAAATCCAGCAGGGCAGTCTTCTCCTTTGAGGCCTTCAGGAGAAGGTGGTCACCGTCTGCCCTGCCCAGAGTGTGATCCAGGGTCCCGTGGTCATGTTTCCCAAATCACTGAGCAATGAGGAGAGAGAGAGAGAGAGAGAGACTCTAGGATTTACCGAGTACCTATCACCTCATATAATCCGTACAACCTAGCCTGTGCGCAGTTAGACACTCCGGCTAAATGAGAAGACAGAGCATCAGATAAGTTAAAAGGAACAGGTCCAAGGTCACCCAGCTGGTCAGCAGTGAGGGCAGTGATGAGCCAAGATCTTCTACCTACACTACCACGCCTTCTACCCCACGGGAACTGAGGCTCCAGCACAAATCACACTGCTCAGTCTAAAGCCAAGTCACCCCTACCTGTGGGAGGCAGGATTAATGCCCTCATGACTACCAGTCACCCAAGGGTTCAGCATCAGCTCCTGGCCCCGCAGATGACCAGGGCTTTCTCTCAGCTTTGCTCCGGAGAAACCAAGATCTGCCCATGCTTTCCCAGTGTGCCGGTGGAGAGAGCTGAGTGGCCGGTGGGCACATGGTTGTCACAGGACAGACACGGCTGGGCTCAAGCAGGAGGGCCTCCTGCCGGGCTTGTGCAAGCCGTGTGCTAAGCCGGGCAGGAAGGAGGAGCAGCAAAGGATTCTGTTCCAGGACCTGGTTTTGTGAGCACCTTCTCAACTCGTCAGGCTGAACCACAAAGTACCAGTATCCCCCGCGGAGAAACCCGAAGGCAGGACCCGTGCCCCTTTTCTGCTTTCCTCCGTCTCTTACACGAGCCAGTTGATTTTAAGTTCCCAAAAGGAAGGCGGACTCTCCCCTCCGAGGCCAAAGCAGATAACTCCTACCATCGCCGTGGTGACAGGAGGAGCCACTAAGGGTCATGCCTCAGAGGAATAAGCCTCCAAGTTGAAGGGGAGGGGGCACTGCACCCCCTCCCTCTACCCCTTCCAAAGGTGGGGCTGTTCCGCAAAGGTGGGATCTCAACCTGCTCTTTGTTACATAACTTCCAAACCTCCCGCTGAAATATCAAAACCAGTTCTTCTTGTTCTACCCCCTGGAAAATCCTCTTTACGGACTCCTGTACGCCTTCCAGCCTTCCCCTCTCCCGACTCAATCAGCCCCGGTTCTCTATGGCCCTTTCCTAGGCTATTTGTGCACACAGCTCCAATTCTGAATTTCCTCCCACCTTTCCACCCTGCTCAGATGACCCAGAGCATCCTGAAATCATCACATGAGATGTCAGAGGCAGAGCCACCAGCGCAAAGGGACAAACTGGTGGTCTCGGTACACCTCCCTTCCTTCCACTTCCGCTCTTCCTGAACCAGAAACATCACGCCGGACTATTCACTAGGCTCCGACAGAAGATTCTGGTTAGAGACAAGGCAGTGTCACGGAAGGCCAGGTCACGAGGTGGAAAGGACACTAGTACTCAGGAGATCCAGGTCTGAGTTCTACTTCCGTTACTTACTGGTAGGGTTGGAACCAAGTCGCTTCATTGAAACTCGGTTTCCTCATCGGCGAGAGGGGGCTAGTGAAGCCTGCCACGGCTATATAAAAGTGTGGTGCAACTCATGTGAGGTAATAAGTGTGAAAGCATTTTGTAACAGCAAAGTGTTTCTATCATTGCAGAAAGCCCAGTTAGACAATGCTGCACAGACCACAGCATGGACATTACCTGGGAGCTTGTTAGAAATACAGAGTATCAGGATGCATGCTTAGACCTTTTGAGTAAGAGCCAACGTTTTAACAAGTTCTCTGGGTGACCAGTGTGTGTCAGCGTTTGGACAACAGTGCTTTACATATAAAGGGCCGTCAGTATTACAACAACGATAAAAACGACTCTACGGGTCCAGGACCATGATGGCTCCATCCTGACTCGTCACCAGAACTGGGCCCAATGACGACTAGCAGACGCATTCAGATCTTTTCCGCCAACCACCCCACCCAAGCAAAAATCCCGGACAACACACCCGTGCGGTTGGGTCTCGGATTCTCAGCTGGAAACAGGATCTTTGCTCCCCCCTTCTGTTCGTCTGCTCTCCCTCTGCATGCGCATCGGATTCTGCTTCCCGGGAGCGACCCGCGACGTGAACGCGAATATATATACATGCTGGCCCACGTGTCGTAATGAATATGCCAGTCCCTAGGGGAGGTCCCTGGCGTTGCCTCCGACCCCTCCTTTGAGGGAATCTCCTCCCTCGATCGCCGTGAGTTCCCACCCAGCCCTCCTTTGGTCTTCCACCCACGTGACCGCTCATCCTAGACACCACATGACATCCCTTTATGCAGCCTCTGTCCTGCTCCCCGCACAGCCACCCTCGGCTGGGTCTTCAGACGTGGCCCCCGCCACGCCTCTCGCCCCGCTTCTGTCGCTGGCGGCGAGCCTCACGCCCCTCCGACTGGAAGAGAGGCTTCGCTGGAGTCGCCCTGCACCTCCAGAGCTGCGTGGCGGGCTCCCGTGGACCTGCAGGCAGCCTTGCCTCCCTGACAGGTCCAGGTCCTCGGAGACCTTAGTCGCCAGGCACCCCACGCCGGTGCTTTCTTACCTTCTCCGATCACGGCGGTTCCGCCGCGTCCGAGGCGAACTCCAAGCCCGGACCTCTAGGCCACAGCTCCCACTCTAGCCTCCATGCCCGGCGACCGCCGGCCTCCGCTCGCATCTTCCCCCATCTCGACCCGGCTCCTGGTACTGCCGGAACCGGAAATTGGGACACTGTCATTCCCGCCCCCTGGCGGGGATGCCCTGTGAGGCAACTCCACCAATGGAGTACTGAGCCTTGAGCCTCTGCCCCCGCCCCCGAAGAGTGGATGGGCGGGTCCTGTGGCCATATTGATTTCGGGCAGAAGCCACGCCTCCGCTGGCTTCGTTCTGCCCTCAGCTCTACGGCGCGTGCGTGTCCTTTCTCCTTCGCCGAAACCGAGTCGCCGGGCGCTTCTGGGAGATACTGATGAAAGTGGGTCACCTTGTGTTTTGGGTCTGTTGGATATCTTAAATTCAATGTAATCTGTAATTTTTGCGTAACTTTTTCATCTGTAAACCCAAAATAGTAGAGGCCAGTGTGCAGGAGGAAGGACTCAAATGGGTTAGAATAACCCGTTTTTTTTTTTTTAATTGTTTTTTTTAACGTTTATTTATTTTTGAGACAGAGAGAGACAGAGCATGAACGGGGGAGGGCCAGAGAGAGGGAGACACAGAATCTGAAACAGGCTCCAGGCTCTGAGCTGTCAGCACAGAGCCCGACGCGGGGCTCGAACTCACGGACCGCGAGATCATGACCTGAGCCGAAGTCGGCCGCTTAACCGACTGAGCCACCCAGGCGCCCCTAGAATAACCCGTTTTGAGGTTTGAGGACTCAAAACATTGCAGGGATGGGGGACATCCTGGAGGTGCAGTAAATGACATTAGGGTCTCTTCTGGCTCTGACATTATTTGCCCATACTTGGATTTAAAAGGAGAAGAGGGCACCTGGTTGGCTTAGTGTTGAATGTCTGGCTGTGGCTCAGGTCATGGTCTTGGGGTTCCTGAGGTCCAGCCCCGCATAGGGCACTTAGCGGTCAGCGCAGAGCCTGCCTTGGATCCTCTTTCTCTGCACCTCCCCGGATCGTGCTCTCTCTCCCTCTCTCCAGGAAAAAAAAAAAAAAAAAAAATTTGTTTTTAAATAAAAGGAGGAGATGAGGGACTGGGGGGCCAGAGTGGAGAATCAGTTCACTTCAAGAGATATTTCTACAAGTCAGCAACAAAGACCAACAACCCAATTTAAAAATGAATAGAAGGCAGGCCGCCTGGGTGGCTCAGTCGGTTAAGTGACTGACTTCGGCTCAGGTTATGATCTCACAGTTTTTGAGTTCCAGCCCGCGTTGGCCTCTGTGCTGACAGCTTGGAGCCTGCTTCAGATTCTGTCTCTCTGTCTCTGCTCCTCCCCAACTCGCTTGCTCTCTGTCTCTCTCTCAAAAGTAAATATTAAAAATATTTTTAAAAAAATAGACAAAGGGCTCGAATAGACATTCTTTTCCTTACCTCGGTTCATTAATAAGTATATTCTTCCGTTTGCCCAGGCCAAAAATCTGGGGGCCATCGCTGAATTTTCTCTTTTTCTCACTCATCACATGCAATCTATCATCAGACACCATTGGTTTTATCTTAAAAATATACCCGGGGGACCTGGATGACTCAGTCCCTTAAGCGACTGACTCTTGGTTTTCGCTCAGGTCATGATCTCACATTTGTGAGATGGAACCCCACATCGGACTCTGTGCTGACAGCACGGAGCCTGCTTGGGATCTTCTCTCTCTCTCTTTATCTCTCTCTCAAAATAAACTTAAAAAAATGATCATTTCCCCTCCCCTTTTCGAAACACTCCGGTGGTTCCCCATTTATTCAGAATAAAAACCAACATCTACATGGCAATGGCCTACAGGGTCCTACAGTCTCTCTCATACCCACCCCCAGTATCTTTCTCCTTTCATCTACCTCTATCACTCCTGCCTCAGGACCTTCGCATGGGCTTCTGCTTAAGTCTGGAGGCATTTCCTCTGCCATCCACATAGCCCATGCTTTCATTTACTTCATGTTCCATTGTTCAAACTCTGCCCTATCAGTGAGACCTACTCTGAATCTCCTATTTAAAATTGTACAGGGACGCCTGGGTGGCGTAGTCAGTTAAGCATCCAACTTGGCTCAGGTCATGTTATGGTTTGCGGGTTTGAGCTTGAGAGGCCTGAGAAAATTGAAACTTAAAAGCTTAAGTTATGGGAAACTGAAACCTAACCAAGCTTAACCAGCTTGTTCCGCTTCTGTACAATTGCTCGGCATGCCCATGTATTCCTGATCAATCATTATTGCCTGGCACATCCGTATATTCTTGATCAACCATTGTTACTTGGCACATCCGTGTACTCCTGATCAATCATTGTGATACCCGTACCCCTGGTTGTGGTCTGACCTAAAGGCAGGAACCAATCGAATACTGTTAAGTGTCCAACTTTAAACACCAACCAATCGCAGCTCTGTAACTGTGGAAAATTCCTGATTTCCCCATGACTTGTTTGTACCTGTCTATAAAAGGGGTGTAAAAACCTCTCTCAGGGCCTCTTGGCGTCACCGGCAACGGGGGCGCAGAGGTCCAGGTTCGAACCTGCAATAAATGACCCTTGCTGCTTAGCTTTGACTCTGGACTCTGGTGGTTCATTTTGGGGGTCTCTTAGACTCTGGGCGTTTCAAGCTCCGCATTGGGGTCTGTGCTGACAGCTCAGAGTCTGGAGCCTGCTTCAGACTCTGTGTCTCCCTCTTTCTCTGCCCCTCCCCCGCTAGCGCTCTGTCTCTTAAAATAATAAAAATAAACATTAAAAATTTTTAAATTGTACACACTGCTTCCACTCAAGCTTCTTTCTGCCACTCGATTCTTTCCTTCACAGCACATCCCCATCTAATGTCGGTACGTGTTTGACTTATTTATCTATTATTATCTGTCTCCCACACTAGAATGTATGTATGCTCTATGATCACAAGACTTGTGTGTTCTGTTCAGTAGTGTGCCCTCGGCACCTGACAGCGCCTGTCACATAAAAAGTGCTCAGTAAATATTTGAGTGAATGAATGAATGGATTTCAGCACTGAGAGTGCTTACCATATGCCAGGCACACAGACACCCGGGGAAGCAGCAAGCTGTACAAGAAGGGATTGCAGTGAAGGGGGGGGGGGGGCACTAATTCTGCATGGTAGGTTAGAGAAGAATCTGGAGGGGATGATGTTCTAGGTGGGAGAAGAACCTCACTGTTCGTTCCTTGAGGCAGGATGTCTGTTCATCTCTGTGTTACCAAGACGTGGAATAACGCCGGGCACTCGGGAAAGGTTTCCACAAAACTGCACAGAGGTGCTCAGAAGCTGTAAATAGCACCAAGGCGTGTTTGGAGGCGCTGGAGGGAAGGCACGCTGTTCCGAGGTTTTCGTTTCTTTATTCTGGATCTAACGAAAAGCCATCTCAAGTGTTAGGAAGAATTTTTTTTTTTTAAGTAAGCTTCTCTTGACCCTGACCAGAGAGTGGAGACTGGAGGAGAGTGGCAGAAAGGTGGAAGAGACTGGTGCGGGGTCGGCTCTGGTTGTCTCGGTGAAGTGGCCGGGACCCGGTGGGACTGCAGAGGTGCCGAGGAGTTCGAGGGTGAGCGAGGAGGCGGGGGGTGGGCTGGGGACCCACCCAGTGGTGTGGAGGGGTGGCAGAGAGGAAGCGTAGGGTGAGTTCCAAGCCTCCCCTCGTAGGGGAACATTGGAGGGGAGCAGGTCTGGAGGGGATGACAAACTGAACCTGGGAGATGGTGCGTTAGAGACGCCTGGGGTGTGTCTAGTTACAGGTAAGCAGTAGCTAGAGGGGCGGGCCATGCCCTGTCCCCCACGATACCTCTTCCCAGTGGCCGGCCCTGTTGCTGCGTAGTGAGCCCTGTGAGGACAGGAAGCAGACCTGACTCCTGTGTCTCCCGCCGTCTAGGCCAAGTTCTGAGCCATAGCAGGTGCCGAGTGCATGTTCGCCAGATGGATGGGCGGATGCGCGTCCTTGGTTAAGAGGCGGGAGTGGAAGCAGCAGGCCTGGAGATCTCAGAGGGAGGGAACCCCTGTCCGAGGGAACCCCTCGGAGAACCCCTGTCCCTGTCCGAGGGAACCCTCAGAGGGAGAGAACAGAGCTCGCGGGAACGAGATGCAGAGGCAGACGGGGAGGCAGGTGAGCACGAGGGCACCGCAGCCGGAGACCAAAGGACAGGTGTTGCAGGAAGGAATTGTCGCCGAAGTCTGCAGAGAGGTCACATCGGGTGAGACTGACCAAGGCTGTGCTCTCACAAACGGTAAGCACCCCCGAGGCCTTGGTCGCCCGAGCGTAGCGCCCCACGCTGCAGGCTGTGGACCTTCTTTCTGACAGGTGAGGAGCTGGGGGGGCGGGGGGGGGGCAGACAGGGGAGGCTTCTGCGCTCACAGCAGGTGCCGCCCTGGAGGCGTGTCCTGCCCGAGGCCCCACAGCCCTGGGTCTCCAGGCCAGCAGGGGAGCCGCGGGAGAAGGCTAGCGGGTCCTTGGAAGAGTGGAAGCCAGGCCCGGGGTAAGAGTGCACTGGGGGGCGGAGGAAGAGGAGTCAGCAGGGGAGAGAGAAACCCCTAGAGAAGCCACGTAAGGCCAGCAACGAAGACACGGCAGGCGGGATCTGGAGGGGACCCTTGTGCATCGAGTTCACAACAGCCAAGAGGTGCAGCCAACCGGGCGTCCGCCCACAGATGAGCAGGTGAGGACACCGAGGCCAGCGCCCCGGGCGGAGCACGCGTCAGCCCCCAGAGAGGAGGGAACGCATCCTGGGCCCGGGCTACGCCACGGTGACCTTGGAGGATACTATGGTGAGTGGAAAAAGCCAGTCGCGGAAGGCCAGACGCTGTACAATTCCCCCTGAAGCCCCTGAAGTGGTCAGACTCGTAGCGAGTGGAACGGTGGCTGCCAGGGCTGCAGGGAAGGGAGCTGCAAGACGAAAACGCCCTAGAGATGTTGTTACACAGCAACATGAATATCGTTGACGCTACTGAGCTTTAAAGTGGTTAAGAGGGTAAATGTTACAGTATTTGCTTTGTACCACGATTAAAAATAAATACGTGAATAAAAACGGTAAACCATAAGGGAAGAGAGTTATGGGAAAAGGGTGGCCAGGTGTGAAGGTGACACAGAGGTAGTCTCAGAGAGTCATTTGTGCGGAGGGAGCCAGACCACAGGGCATCGGAGAGGGCGAGGGCCTCCCTGGGGCGGGGGGGGGGCGCGGGGGGCAGCCAGAAAGGCCTCTCTCTGGCGTTTGGTGGGGAGGGTGGGGGGGGAGCAGCGTTCTCATGTGTTTGGTTCCCGCAGAGAACACCTAGCACACCTGGGTGGGGAGGGGGGGAGACGGAAGGCAGGGGTCGGGGAGTGAGAGGGCAATGCCGGGGGTCTTGGCAGACAGAGGGAAGGGGCTTGGTTAGCCCGAGGGAGGTGGCACGGGGGTGTGGACAGAGCGCCGCGTGTCAGATTTGGGAGGGGATGGGGTGGCTGTACAGTCTCTCCATAAATCCAGTCCACGAGAGTTGACACCAACTGGGGCCGTGGGGAAGGGGTGCCGAATCGGCGTCACGGGAAGCTGGGACAGCAGGGAACAGTAGCTGCGGGGATCAGGAGCGGCGGGGGTCAGCGACAGGTGAGGCGCGGCCCGGTGGGTCCCGGCTGAGGCTGCCGCCCCCCAGCTGCGCTGGCCTGACAGCGGGGTTTGAGCCACTCTCCTGCAGCGCCTGAGCAGAGGAGAGGGCTGGGGGGCAGGTCCCGGGTGGGGAGCCGGCAGCGCGGAAGAGACCAGTCACCCCACAAACCCTCCCTGCTGACGTCGTGGGACTGCCTGCTCGCCCCACCCCCAGGGTCCTCGGCTACGGCATGCCGCTCGGACAAAAGCACCACTCATAAGCTTTGTCTTTTTAATAAAAAATAAACTGTCTGTGACAAGCCGTTTTCTGAATCCCAAAATAAAGGAGGGGAGAGGACAAAGATCAAGGGGTCAGCCACAGCAAAGGAGTGAACAAGGCTCAGATGACCCCTGTTACTCCAGCCAGGCCAGCAGGGATCACAGTCTCCCCAACCGAAGCAAGAAGGAAGGTGGTCAGACTTCCGGAAAGACTTCCCGGGAGTCAGCGGTGCATGGTTGACAAGGGAGGGGGAGGGCGCATCTCCCTGCAGATCCCCGGGAGGGGGGCGCTGGCGTCTGAGGTGAGGTGGTGGCTGCGACCAGAGTGGGGTCGCCAGGGGTACTGGCGTGCTGTCCCGTTTGTATGTTGGTGTTTATTACCACAGGGTCCTGGAACCGCCCCACCCCCCACCCCCCGCCGGAGGGTTCTGGAACAGCCAAGCTGGAGAGCCTGTGTGCGTGGTGGAAGGAAGGCCCACAGGGGGTCAGGCCGCTGTGTCCAGCCCCGCTGAGGGCTCCTGGTGGCACACAGTGGCAGGAAAAGGTGGTCTTTCGTGGTACTCCCCCACCAAGTCCCAGGTCCCCACAGCCGGCATGGCCAGGCGCCCTGCCCACCCTACAGCCCCGGTCTGTGCCCAGAGTTTAAGCCACCTCGGAGCCCAGATGGTTGTTGTCCGCGTCCACCTCGCCGGCCGAGGTCGTGTGGTCCTTGGGAGGTTGGAGGTGCTGCTTTCTGCTCAGGGGGGCCTTCTCCCCAGGAGGCAGGGTCTCACAGCCCCGCACCTTGCCCCGGGCTCGGAGCGCCCCCAGCGGGGAGGCAAGGAGAAGGAGGAGGGCTCCAGAAAGCACGAGGGCCAGGAGCACAGTGACCGTGAGGAAGTGAGGCCAGTAGGACCGCTGGGCGGCCAGGGCGGCCCCGCCCCCGACCCTGGTCAACGGGGCCTCCACACGTTCCCGGGGGATGCCCGCCAGTTCGGGGTCCAGGGCCAGGGGCTGATCCTGGCTGTGCACCCAGTAGGAGACCACAGGGTAGGAAAAGTCGTTCTCCGTGGCCCAGCACTGGTACAGGCCCCCCACCCCGTCCTGCAGCAGCAGCAGCAGGGAGCCGTTGTAGACCGCCGCAGAGGCCTCTGGGACCGCCGCTTTGCCGTGACTCCAGCGGTAAGACGCCAGGGCTGACAGGCGGGGGCAGGGGAGCTCCACGATGGAGTTGGGGACAGACAGGACTTCTTTAACTGGAGGTGAAGGGTGAGCGGTTCAGAGAGGGGAGAGGAGGGCAGGAAAGCTGTGCCAACATTTGGACCCTGACTCCCCTCTCCGGCTTCCATTTCGACTCCCCAACTCGACTCTGACCCCTCCCCTATCTCCAGTCTGGACCCCAAACTGACCTCAGTCCATCTGACTCCAGCTCTGCACCAAAAACAGACTGCGGCCTCAATCCTGAATCCCAGCTTAGAGCTCCTAACCTTCCTCCCTAAGCCAGGACCCAAATCCGTCCCAAATCTGGGCGTTCAGGTCTCCAGCCGGGCAGGTGCTGGGGGAAGAGACTGAGGCAGAAAGGCCCAACCCTGCCCAGAAGTCCCTGAGCCTCCCCGCCCCCCACCCCCTGGTTTCGCACTCACTGATTTCGGGGCGGCTCTGAGGCTGGCGGCTTCTGCCCACGGGGCCAGTGGCACAGGCGAACCGTGGGTTCCCTTGCTCCATGTCCTGCCTCCAGGACTTCCTGAGAAGGCGGGGAGAATACACTCATCCCTTGAAACAGACCAAAGTGGGAAGACGAGGAGGAAGAGGGGAGGTGAACCCAGGACGGCTTGCTGTGACCCCTCCCCAGGAGGGACGCTGTTGGAGGGAGGAGCCCCTGGAGAGAGGAAGAACCCCGCATGATGGGGAAGAAGGTCCTGGCGGGCCAGCCTCGCTGCCATCCGGGTCCGGCACTCACGGGATGGGGGTGGGCAGGAGGCGGCAGCTCCGGGACTCTGGATCCCAGGCACAGTGGGGGTCCCGGGCAAGGACACAGTCCACACAGCTCTCATAGACGCTACAGTTGGCTCGTGGGACCCGCCAGATGCCCCTTGAGGAGCCCACAAACACTGCACCCTGCAAAAGAGAGGGAGAGTGACGGGGTCACCCTGCCCAGTGAGGACCCGGCACCCAAGCCCCCCACCTCATCGGAGGGCCCTTGCCACCTGTGCGGGGGCCAGCAGCAGGTTGCGGACAGGTTCAGGTTCAGGGAACAGCTGGATCTCCTCCACCAGATGGACACTGTTGTTCCCACTCCCCACAGCCTTGTGGAGGGACCCCGTGGCTGTGGGGAGAGAGCAGAGACTGTCACGGGTCCACAGACCCTTCTAACTCCAGATGGCCTCCCAGCTGTCAGAACGTTCCTGCTGAGCGCAAAGTGCGCAGACACGGGTCTGTCAGGCTGTTGCCTTCGATGCCGCGGAGATCACGTAAGTCCCGTCGTAAGTGGCTCACACCCCTGCCCCTCTGCCCCTCCTGTGCCAGAACCCAGCCCACCTTCCCCACGGACTTGGGGCCGAGGACAGCTGAGTGCTTTCCGGAGAAAACCATGTCACCAGCCACCCTCAGCTCCACCGAGTGTCCCTGCTCCGAGGCACTTCAGTGAAGTCCACCCTGACCACCCTTTCAAAAACCGCCATTTCCTTAACTGGCATTCCTCATCTGCCCTCGTGCTGAATCACTTTCTAATCTCCTAACACGCCGAGTAGTGACTCATGTGCCGTGTTTATCGGCTGTCTCCGTGCATTCCACACGGACCGAGCTCTGGGGGCGTTCTGCTCTCTGCTGGGACCCAGGGTGGGCATAGCTGACACAGTGGCTGGAAACATGTCCTAAAAGAAGGAAGGAACCTGCAGGTTTCTTCCACTGAAGCTCAAGGTCACCCCCGCCCGGCCCTCCATAGACGCGCCTGGCAATCTTCCACATTCCCCGCGGGCTCTCTCTCCTCCTTTCCACAACGGCTTTTGAATCTACCCCCTTTCTCTCCAAACCCCCCACCTTCTCTACCCCTCACCCCCAGCCCAAGACCCTGCGTCCTCCAGCTGCACGGAGGGGCCTGCCCATAACCTGCCAGCCACCCACCCAATCCTGCCTGTTCTATTCATTCACCACCAACCCAGCACGGGTGCTGGCCCCCACCCGTGTCCCAGGCTCCGGCTTCCTGCTCTCTCTGCAACTGTACCTGCCAGTGACCCCCTGGCCTGCCCCTTTCGTCACCACCTGCCCCTCTCCTGGATCCCACTGACCTTTCCTTCTTTAAAAAAAGCATGCAGGCTGCCGCCCCCGCCCCCGCAGTGTCCCCTCCCTGCTTCCCCTCACAGCAGACTTCCTAAGGAGGGGCCCTGTCCTGGTTGTTCCCAGTTGCCCTCCACCTGCCCGCTCTTCACCTCTCTCCATGGCTCCTGCAGGAGAGAAACAGCTCCTGCGAAGGCCCCCAAAGCCCTCTGTGTTTGTCACCCCCTCCAGCACTAAAGCTCAGAAGGCACGGGTAACCCCGCTGTATTTTTAGAGCCTAGCAGGGCACCAGGCACATAGCCAGTATTGAGAAAGCATTTGTCGAATGAAAGCATGAGCGAATGAACTCCAGGGCTTCCCTCCTCAGCCTGAAATGCAGCCCCTACGTGGTCGCCAAGGGAGGTCCTGGAGCCCTGTACTCACTGGTGCCCAGGTACATGACCAGATGGCTGTGCCCATCGACGCCCTGGACTGTCTCCACCGCGAGTCTCGTGTACTCCACGCCAGACTTCACCAGCACGGGGGTCCCCACCACCTGCTCGTCCATCAGGAAATGGTCCTTCATGAAGGTCAAGGCTTTATCAGAGGAGGGGCCCACGGAGCACTAAAGCGGGGAGGAGGAAGATCAGGTCAGCTCTCTCCTTCCCGTGAGCTCACCACTGCCTCTTCCCTCCCTCCCAGCTGCAAGCCTGCTGCGCCTCCCTCCCTCCAAGCAGTCCTCATCTGAGGAGGTGGTTCAACTCTGGAGCTGCCTGGCCTTGAATTCCAGCCTCCGAACACAGTGCCGCGTATATCACAGGCTTGCTGCGCGCACGAGATGCACGAATACGCGAAAAGTAACTAACTAGAACAGGCGTGACATGAAGAAGTGCTCAGTAAGTGTTAGCGGTTATTACTTTCCTCCTCCTCATCACCTTCATCCAGGGTGCCCGGCAGGAAGTAGGGCGACAGCTACCTGCTGCAGGGACCACGTCTCACTCATATCGGGAGCCCCAGGCATAGCCAGCGCAAGACTGGCACACAGCTGGTGCCCGATGGTGTTTGTGGAGTCAGTGACTGCACGACGGATGTGACAGAAAGGGGTGGTGTAGCAGGAAGTGCTTGTCACCACGGCGTGGCATGAACTTGCCACATGAGTCTGGCAGAGCCCCTTCTCCATTCGGGGCCTCCTTCTTCTCACCCATAAAGTGAGGGGGACGGCGGACGCGGTGGGCCGGCTGTTCTCCAGAGGCCCTGCCAACACCAGCACGCTGTGTGTCCTGATCTCAGTCAGGATCCTCGTCCTCCACACCCAAAAGCACTATGTTAGGGCCAGCCCAACTCTGTCCCCTGCAAGCTGTGTCCTCAGGTAGGTTTCCCCACCCCGCCCCGCTATGAGCCCCCATTTCCTTGTCTGTAAGTGAGGTAATAACATCCATGTTTCATTCTGATGCCAGAATGAGCACACGCATCTATTCTCACTTCCTCCCCCGAAAACGTGGGGGGGGTGGGTTAAGGCAGAAAGCTACAGGGACTGGGAGAACAGGAGGGGAAGCGAAGGCAGCCACAGTTTGGAAGCTGGAAAGCAAATGAACAAACAGTAAAAGATATAGCAGGAAAAAAAGAAAGGACTTTTCTTGGGTAGCCAAAGCTGTCTGATTTACAAGGCAGAATTCCTAAAGGTCATGAGTGAGCGGCCCCAGCCACCTCCAGAAGTGAGGCAAGGGAGGCACGGAGTCAGAAGAGTATTTGGAAGTCTGTCCAGGACGGAGGCTGGTCTCCTGCAGCTCCCGTGGCTGGGGGACTGGCCCTGGCAGGGCCTGGCCCAGGTCTGGAGGCTCACTCTCTGGAGAGGGTAAAGTAGAGGGTCTCTGGGCGGAGGGCACGGGCACACCATGAAAGCAGGGGTGAAGGCAGGGAGGCTCAGTGCATGCTGAGACTCCTCCCTCACCCCCTCTCCCCCAACACCAGCAGCCAGGCCGTCCCCCTCCGAGCAGAAGGCTAGAAGAGGGCTCCGGAAAACTGACTGGAGGTCAAAGGTAAGACTTGATGATATTCATATTGAGGGTCCCCAAGAAAACCGCCCAGCCAGGCCACCTCCAGGGGACAACAGTGGAGCCAAGTCCCATCCACCGGTGCAGTTTCCAAACAGCTGCATGGTCCCCACCCTCAAGTACAGCAAAGAGCCCAGGGCTACCGGACCAAAACAAACAAATGGAAAACAACACAGCTAAATGATTCAGAGAAAAGAGACCTTCACGCAAAGTAGTATTACCATTTTCAGAGAGCTAAGTGAAGAGAGTGTATCCACGAAACAAGAACATGATGCTACAAAAGAGGACTGTACTTCAAAGAGGGAGCCAGACACCACGTGTGTCCTGAAGGAAGACACACGACCACGGTGAAGGGATCAAATCACACTCATGTTACTGAGTCTCTAGACCCAACCTCCAATGAATTTACAGGAATTCCTTAAACTCCACCACAGAGAGACATGGTCACCAAGATCTAGACAGTGAAAAATTCTACATGACAAGTAAATAGCAAGAGAAAATAAGAAGATGGAAAGGGAATGTATAGATTAAAAGAGACTTAAAAGAACAACGCCTGGGGGCGCCTGGGTGGCTCAGTCAGTTGAGCATCTGACTCTTGATTTCGGCTCAGGTCATGATCTCACAGTTTGTGAGATCGAGCCCCACGTCAGGCTCTGTGCTGACAGTGCAGAGCCTGCTTGGGATTCTCTCTCTCCCTCTCTCTCTGCCCCTCCCCTTCGTGTGTGCTCCCTCTCTCTCTGAAAAGAAACATTTCAAAAAAATAAGAAGACAAAATTGAGACACTCTCCCAGAACGTAGGGCAAAACCGAAGTCTTGGAAAGCTGGACAGGATTTAAAAATGGAGAGGACCAGTCCAGGAGGGCCAGAAAGAAGCAAGAAAACATTCTAACGTGAACGTGTCCACTCCATGAGGGAAGGGACTTCTGTCTGCTCTCTTCACTGGTGTATCCATCCCCTAGTGCTTACAACAGTGGCAGGCAGCCTCAAAAACTGTCTGTTCATTAAAAAGAAAATAGGGGGAAATAGTTCAAGAAAACTTCAAACTGCAGGAACAACTTCCCAGGCTGAAGGGGCAGGCTGAATGTCCAGCACAATAAATGAACAGAGTCCCGTCAAAGCACAATACTGTGAAATTTCAGAACTGGGGACAAAGAAAAGGCACTACAAGATTCCAGTGAGGAAAAAACAGGACATTCAGAGACTTCAGAATCAGAATAGCTCTGGGTATCTCAGTAACCCCCTGGGTAATAACAGGGCAAGCCTTCCAAGTTTTGCAGGAAGCTTAGTTCTAGTCTAGAATTACCTGCACACATCAAACTACCAAATGTGAAAGTCGAATAAAGACATTTTCAGACACTCAGTCTCAAAAAGTTTACCTCCGCTGTATCCCTTTCCAGGAATCTATGGAGGCCACGTTCATGAAATAAGATAGTAAAACAAGAAAGAAAAAAAAAAAAAAAAAGAGGAAGTCACAGGTTGCAAGAAACACGAGAATGTCACGGACAGATACAAAGGGAAAGCCCAGAATGATGAGCAGGGAAATTCCAGGATGGCAGCGGTGCCCTGGCCCCGGACGGCCAGCCGCTGGTCCAGGCCGCAGTGGGTAGGAGCCGTTTCCAGGAACGTGAAACTGTTTGAATGCCTGATGGCTGTGTCTTCAGAAGAAATGCAGATAATTGAGGAAGAGTCTGAGGTTGAATTAATGATAAGAGCTTAGAAAACAAAGCAAGCAAAAAAAAAAAAAAAGTGAGAGGGAGATAATTACTGACCCCAGGGAAAATTTTTAATTATGTAAAAAGGAAAAGTAATCATGGCCTTCTATGTAGCTCAGTGGTGCAGAAGAGTCCGATGTAAATATTGATCTAACCAAAATTGTGACAAAACTACGCTGGGAGATGAGGGGTGGGTGCAGCGGTGTGCTGGCAAAGCAGTTCCGGTGTGGGCGTCGGGGATCCCTGTCTCCTGACTCATCGGGTTTGCCAACTGCCGTGACCTATACTCCCCCCGTGGCTGACCTCAAGCTACCAGCGTAATGTCAGTGCCCACGAATTTGGAAAGAGCCGCACAAAAACAGTTCTTGCTAGCTGCTGCAGGCCACACACAACTGGGGGGCGGGGGGGTGGGGTGGCAGGGGGGAGGGGGAGGAACACAGTTAAATCCTCACCATCCAGAACGGGGAATTCAATAGATCCTGCCTGAAAATGAAGCATCAAGAGGCGGCAATGAAAGTATGTTAGAGACGGGGCGGGGCGCCTGGCGGGCTCAGTCGGTTAAGCATCTGACTCTTGATTTCAGCTCAGGTCACGATCTCACGGTTCGTGGGATGGACCCCCGCGTCGGGCTCTGCGCTGATGGCACCCAGCCCGCTTGGGATTCTCTCTCTCCCTCTCTCTCTGCCCCCTCCCCTGCTCACACTCTCTCTCTCAAAATAAGTAAGTGAACATTTGAAAATAAATGTACGTTAGAGATTTGGAGATAAATACACAAAGTATCGGCTAAGAGAGTTGAAGGGGGTTGTCCCTCTAGAGAGGAAAAAGCGTAGGGCAGGGAATAAAGCAGATTTTTATAACCGACCGTGTAGCTCTCCAGGATTCTTTAGATGGTGACCGTATAGCACTCGGATCAAAAAACAAGAGTTGAATAACAAACGCAGATGAAGATGCCAGGCAGTCCTTGGCACAGCCCGTGCCCCCTTGTCTCCTCAGTGATGTACTCAGGTAAGTGGTGTGCACTTAGCGGAGGGGGTGCTTCTCTGTGAGAAGGATGGGGTTGGAGCAGCTGGGCCAAGTGTGTATCTGAGCAGACAGGGCGGGTTAGGGCAGGAAGCACCAACGACTGGACACTCACTGCGCCACGACGGGTCCTTTGACATGGGGGAAGCGTGTGTGTGTATCTGTGGAGGGCGGTCGCTCGGTGTTGGGGGTGGTACTCACGCTGCCTGGCCGGGGACTGATCTCGGGAACCCCGTAAGTAGTCCAGCGTGAAGTCTCTTTGTTCAGCTCCTTGTACTTCCCTTCAAAGACACGTCTGAAGTCCTTGAGAGAGAAGGCACAGACGGCAGAGCTCCTGGTCCCACCGATCTGCCTGGGGACAGCCAGAGGGGACACTGTTATCTCTCTGCTATACCAGGAAGCTCCCCCTGTAGCCCTGGCCCACCTGGTCAGAAAGCCCAGGAGGGAAGGGGTGTGGAGGGTGGGGCTGGCCTACCGATGCCTAGTCTCCCCGAGCTGGGGTGATAAGGCTGGGGGAGTCCCTTGTGGACCGTCTTGGGACCTGAAGTGTGATTACCCTTAAGGAGACGTGATTGGGGCTCAGGCCGTGGGGGTGGCTGCTGCCTGTCTTGCCCAGGCTGGGCTGTACCCATGGGAGGGGCAGTGTAAACAGTTCCCAACAGGCTCTAGATGAAGCCCTGCTCCTTTTGGCCCTACTGATTCCTGACCCTCCGGGAACCAACCAGAGCCTGACTATGAGAATATTTGTATTCCTTCAGCCCTGGCCTGTGGACAACAGGCTTCTCTTGTTCTCTTTAACCTGATTGTGGCTCACATCCTGTTCTCGGTTCTGGATGCCATTGATACCAGCCTCTGCTTACAGCAGGTATTTTTGGTACCTGACACATTGTCAGGAAGTACCCAAACACCGTGTGACCAGATCACAGCAAATCAACTGACTTTTCTTAGCCTCCAAGCAATGACTATTTTAACTTTAGTGATACCGATGGTGTTTCCCTTTTTGCTTTGGCCATTAGGAAGCTCAGAGCTAAATTGTGATCAGCACCTGGCACTGCATAAATGACAAACATCTGTAATGCGTCGCCCCAGTCCCTGCCTTGTCTTATTTTTCTTTTACTCCTGTTTCCTTACCAGTTTTTATCGTATCTTGTCTCAATGTTTGCCTTTGGTAAGCTGTCTCCTATCCTTTTTGGAACCAGGCAGGCTATAAACTAGTAAGAACCTGAGTTTTCTTTTTCCATCTACATGAAGGCGGTGGGTCTGATCCGTGGGACGTGGTGGCGATCACACGCCTTCCTAGGTGAGCTGCTCGGAGTGACAGCTCCAACCCGCCGGCCCCACGACCCGCGCGCGCAGCCCCCGCGTTCCCGCCGCTCTGCTCACCACTGGGAGCTGAAGGTGGCGTAGACGCGGGCGTCTGCGGAGGCAGTGGCGGGCAGCAGCACCGCGTGGCGGACGACGTTGAAAGGCAGCTGCCCCGGCTGCGCGCAGAGCAGCTGCGCCTTCAGGAAGGTGGTCCACTTCTTCTGCAGCAGCTTGTCTCCGCCCACGTCGTTCTAGGGCCGCGTGGGCGGAGTCAGTGGCGCCCCGCCCCGCTTCGCGCGAGCCCTGCGCCCCGCCTCCCGCGCGCTCGCCCCGCTCCCATTGGGTCCTGGGCGCTCCGCCCCGCCTCTGCCATCTCCCCATTGGCTGCCCCGCGGCCAGCACCGCCTCCCGCCCGGGCCGCACACCTTGCAGACTCTGGCCACGCGGGACGTGTGGAGCTTCTCGAAGAACTCGAACTCGCTGGCCGTCTCCTCGAAGAAGAAGTAGACGAAGTGGGTCGAGGGGATAGCTGCCACGAAGGAGGCGTCCGCTGCGGGGCGGGGCAGATAGGCTTAAGGCTGGGACTACCCCCGCCCCCACCCCCCCAAGTGCTGGTCCGCAGACTGGATGCCTAGAGGCCGGCCGAGGGTGGCCCTGGGGGGGGGGGTGGGGGGTGGGGGGGGGGGGACACCTGGTCCCTTTTGTGTTTACTGACGCTTCGCGGGGCTGAGAACTGCACCCCCAGCAACAGTATTGCCTCGCACGGAGGAGGCCCCCTTCAAGAAGGACACAAGGGGGAACAGCGGGTCTCAGGTTCTCAGGCCTGGCCTCCGTGCTTGCTCTGTGACGGGCCAGACCTGTGCTGGGGACTGGGGTCCTTACGCTGCAGCCAGCGGAGGAAATTGTCGGTCTTGAGGACAGGCTGGGGTCCCAGCGTGCGGATCAGGATGGGCTCGCTGCCCAAGAAGTTGTTCATGGTGCCAGAATAGAGCATCCCATCTAGGGCGGGGAGAGGGCGGGAGGCCTCCTGGTTGGAGGGGGTCCCTGCTCTCTTCAGACCTGCCTCTGCCTGGGGCCAGCATTCACATCGGTCTCTGGCCCCCTTCTGTGTTCTACACCTTCCTGCGGTGCCCAGAGCCCAGCTCACAGACCCCGCTGAGCCCCCTTCTTAGGGAATACTGCCTCAAGGGAATAGTCATGCCTTGTGTCCCTCTGTGCACTGGCCTTGTCCAGCCTTCCTCTGGCTGCTCCCTCACAGGCCCAGCAGAACCACTTGGCAAGTAGAATCACTCCTGGTTCCCCAAAGGTGGCTGTGTTTTCTGCCTCCACCCCTTGGCCCTACCCTTCTCTTCCTGGAACATCTTCGTTGCCCATCTGCATATCTTTCAAGGTCCAACTCAAAAGCCAAAGGCCACCTCTTCCAGGAAACCAGGGCGGGGAATCTGTTATGGTCTGTGTCTGGGAGGGCACAGGCTGTGATTTCTCGTAAACTCCACAGAAAAAAATGGCTGAGCCTCAGGCCTCTCTTCTGCCCAAGACCCCACCGGGACCCTCTTGCCTGTGTGAACCTCTCTATATCTACCTCCCTCCACCTCCTTTGGGGCAGCTTCAGCGGGACCGGTTGGGGTGCCCGAGTCTCTCTGATCTGGTGCCCTGAGGCTCCTGGCTTCCCCTCCCTCCATCCCCTGCCTTTCAGAAAACTGTCAGATTCCATAGTTCCCAGAGTGACCTGGGAAGGCAGATACTGGAAACCTGATACTCACCTGCCAAGACAGCTGTGTGCTTATGGGCGGGGTCGAAGGGGCTTTGGCCTTTCCCGTCCACAACTTTGTCCTGGGAGATGGGCATCAGGTAGGAATCTTGGAGTTCCTAAAGGGGGGGGAGAGGCTGGGGACCAGAACGCCAGGGTCTCATGTCTGGGAAATGAAGGGCTTGAGGGAAGGAGAGGAACATGGAGGGAAGGTGGGGCCAGGAAGCTCACGAGGGTCCTGCATCTGGAAGAGCAGAGTTTTCCAGAGCTCCAGAGGATGGGCCGGGAGTAGGTGTGGAAGGGATGCTTGGGTCCGAGAGCTGGGTGCCCAATAACTCACGATGAAGGTACAAGCGGGGCTGAAGGCGAAGGTGCCACATGTATATAGGTGGGTGGCGTTGAGAGAGACCAGGACACGGATAAAGTTGAAGCACTGTGTCTGGGGAGACAGAGAATTCAGGCTGCCCCTCCCCTGCTGGGGGGGAGAGGGCGGGGCACCGCCGACGCAGTCTCAGTACGTTTTCACAGAGGGTGATACAGGCGTCCTAGTGGAAACAAGCATCCTCCGCTGCCTGTCCCACCTGAGGTCTTCCGGTGGCGGTCTGGGGGCTCTGCCCAGAGCCCCTGCACCCCCACTTCGGCTTACCTCATTACTCTTCTTCTTAAAGGCACATTCTCTCTTTTTTTGGTCACTGGCCGGCCAGGGTATCTGCAGTGGGGAGTGGGGAGGGAGACGAACGAAAGTGAGGTCTTCGGCTCTAGCTTTGACCTGCTGCCGTCTCCTTGGGCCAGGTGTGAAATCACCAGAAGGCATGGTGGCCAGTGACATGCTAATGAGCTGTAATAACATCAGCTTGTGACTGTGGCCACTGCTCTGATGATGCTGGCGTTCCTTGGGACGCAGCTCTATGGTAGAACACGGCCTGCAGAACCAGACCTGAGTTTGAATCCAGAATCGGCCGCTTGGTGGGGAAGTGATCTCAGTCAATTGCACAGGCTTCTGGAGGGCACCCACCAGGAACATATGCAAAGTACCCTAGGGCAATGCCTGGTATACAGAGCAGCTGTTGTCAAACCACACGTTTCCTGGAGAAATGGTTTAAAATGTCGGTTCCTGGCTGCCACCTCAGAGAAGCTGCGTCTTCACCCGGCAACCCATACGCGCGGGTGGCCCAAGGCCACACGCTGAGAGGCACAACCGGGAGATGCTCAGAAATTGCTCCCTCTCTCCCTCCTTCCTTCCTCCCCCCTCTCTTCCTCACACCATTCCCGTTAGGAGGCTGACCGTAATTTAATACACAGGCTTCAGTGATTTCTACCGGTGGGTGGATGTCATGTTATTGATGTCATTGGAGTCAGGGTTTCTGTCGTATGTCAATGATTTCCATTTCAGCCATTCTAGCAGTTAGTATCGTTCAAGCAGAAGGCAGGGTACCAGCAAGTGGGGAGACCACTGTGGTATCTCTTCTCTGTTCTGCAGACCGGGTACATCCGACCCGGTAGGATGGGTAGTCGGTCATGCGTAGGCAGACCAGGCACGGGGGTGGGGAGGCACTGTCGGCCCCCTCCCCACCCCCGGCCCATGCCCTTCACCCCTGGCCTGCTCACCATGTTCTTCAGCTTTGGCATCCCTGGATCCTGGATGTTCAAGGCCAGAATGGCCTCCCGAGCCCCCACGTAGAGAGTGCCTCCATCACCACTCAAAAGCAGAGTGTCGAAATCCTGGAGGCCCTTCTGGTGGAAGAGGCCGAGAACCCTGCGTCCGTCCCCTGTTGGGAGTTGAGGAGAAGGGGTGAGTGATGAGGGCTGGCTGGGCACAGAGCTGACTTCCGAGATTGAGGTGGGGAGGGGAAGTGTTGGCAGAGTGTGCCCCCCCCCAGGCCCTGGCAGCCAGACCTACACTCCACCAGCAGCCGCCGCCCCCCCCCCCCTTCACCCACCCTGCTGGGAGGGCAGGAGTTTTGTGTTGATCCCACAGCGGAGAGAAGAGGCAGCCAGAGACAGGGTAACGACAGCCCGGGGCTGGGGAAGGGTGGCCTGAACCCAAGAGACACACAAAGGGCCAGCAAATAGAGTGAGCCACAATGGACACACTTCCAGGCCTGGCGGGGGTGGGGGGCTGTGGGGGTCAGGGGGAGGAGCAGGGGGAGCAGAAGGCAGACAGACAGCTAGGACTGTGTGTCAGGGTGGCTGTGGGCTGTAGGGTCACACTCCCCAACCCCCCTTCCCTTCTCTCGCAGGACATTTCTACCACTAGAATCACTGTCATCAGCTGAACAGAGAGGAAACGTTCATCCCCAAAGGCCCCTGTGGGCGTGCCTGGCTGGCACCTATGTGGGGGCAGCGAGCCGGCCATCGGGAGGCAAGTGAGGCCCTCATGGTCACCTCGGGGTGGCGGTGGTGCCGGGGGGATGCTCCTGTCCCGCTGGTACATCGGCAAGGGGACAGGCTCCCCCCCCACCCAGGGCTGTGTTTGCACGTCAGCCCTAGAGGCCTGTCCTGTCTAGCTAACCGTTCCCTTTGGAAGCTGTGAGAATCTCAGGGCCAAAAGGAGAAGTCGGCAAGGTGCTGGAAGGGGTGGCTCCCCCCAGACCTGCGTGAACCCCTCGGTTACTGGACGCCCCATCCTGCGGCATGACCTCCGGGCCTCGCATCTGCTTCCCGCGCAGAACCCGGAGGGCGGGCTGAGTACCAGCGTTGCTTATGTTGGGGATGCCAGCACTGGACACAGAGGCGTCCTCGCCAACAGCGGCCAGCGTGCGTGTCCTTTACCAGGTTGCCCCAGACAGATACCAGAGACACAGCCGTGCCCAGGAGACCCTGCGCCTACAACTCCTGGCATATCCCTTCCTGAGCCTTCTGCCTGGAGCTGAGAGGGCGGGCGGCAGAGCGTCAGGGCCTGCATCCCAGGGGGCCACCCCGAGTTCACTTATTCCTGGCGTCTGGACGTGGCGCGGTCCAGCACCCTCTGTGTGGTTGCTGCGGGCCTGGTGTGTGCGGGGCCACCGGGTCCACGGATGATCTTCTAGCGTGGCTGTGGCTTTGCGGGCACGTGGGGGTGTGAAAGCAGTTAGGGGGTGGAAGTGCCCGGCTTGAGGACAGTGACACGTAAGGAGGGAAAGAAAAACCACCAGCCCTGGAGAGAACCACCCCGGCCCCTTCCTCTCCTCCCTTGGTCTTCCCCCTTAGTCTTCCGGCCGTGGCACATAGTTTCCTCATCCACCCCTTCCTCTGCCCCTCCCCTCCGGCTCAGCTTGCCGCCCTGCGCTACCTGGCCGTCGGACACTTACCTGCGTGGTATATGACCCTGGGTAGGGGCCCCTGCCCGGCGGCCCCCGCGGTCAGCAGCCGTGGCAGCAGAAACAGCCAGAAGAGGAAAAGGCCCGGGAGGCTCCAGGGGTCCGGGCCCGGGGCTAGGAGGGCCATGCTCAGCCAGAGGCTGTCACCAGATGGCTCTGCGGAAACAGACACCCAGACACCCTCTGGGTGAGCAGGCCTCACCACATCCCCCCCGGGGAGCCAATAGGAGAGCCCCAGGCAGCAGAAGTGCGTACGGGGGTGGGGGGTGCCGGGGAGGGGACAGTTTCCTTTCCAGAGTGCCTTCTGAGTCTCACTTCCATCATCCACGGGCACCAGCCTGGTGCCTCGAGCTCCCCTGTGGGTCGGAGTCCAGCTTCCTGCCTGCCCTTCTGATCTTCGGCCCCCAGCAGCCCTGCTCTGCCCTCTCTCACCTGAGTCTCAGGAAGTCCTTCTTGCTGTCTACCCTTTGCCTTCCCTCCCCCGTCGCCCAGAGCCCAGACCTTTCCCTTCCCCGGGCCCAGGCAGGGGACTTTCTGGGGAGCAGCTTCCTACACTCAAAATGTAGGTTAATCAGACCCATCTCTGCTGGGACTTTCAGATCTGTGGCCGACCTCTCCCCTGCCCTCAGAGGACCCAGGCAGGCCTGATTCTGCCTATGCTGACCTCTCCCCTTCCCCTGCTGGGTGCAGGTCTTTGACACTCTGGCCTACCTGGCCTTCCCTTGTAGGGAGGTAATGAGGGGCCGCGCCACCAGGCAGCTCTGCGGCTGCCCCTCCCCCTGCTCTCTGACTCCCTGGGTCGCTGCATCAAGGTCCCCAGGATCGTCACCCCCCAGCCGCCCACCTCATGGCACATACCCTCGAGCCAGCCACAGTGCAGAACCCCAGGTGTCCAGAGTCTTGGGTAGGGGTGCATCCAAGGGAAAGAAGAAGGGGCTTCCTAGGCCCCAGAGGCAGGGGACAGGGGATGGAAGGTCAGCCCGGCTGGGCCGGGAGTGAGGCCCGCCAGGTACCCATAGCGCCAGAGCCGGCCCTGAGAGCTCTGGAAAACCAGAATTTCCACCTCTGGAGTCGAGTTGTGACAGATCCCTGGCTCAGGCGGAAGTGGGGGGGGGGGAGCCCTGGGAGGGCAAGAAAGGAGACACGCCTCTGCCCCCCCCTCCGTCTATCCAGAAAGTTTCTGGGCCATGCCAGCCACCCCACTGCCCTCTGTCGTGCCACCTCTAGTCCAACCAGCCCGGGAGTGGCTTCTTCTCTTGCTCAAGATTTCTCAGATAGGACGTGACCCTGTCCTCTCTGTTCCTCTTTTCGCTCACCCGCAAAGCGGGGTCTCTCCACGGCTGTGTGCTCAGAAGTGCCTGCGGTGGTCTCCCCTGGGGACCCCCGCTTCAGGGGGGCCTCAGTCTTGAAAGACTAAGAGGGCTGCGTTGGGCTCTCCCCCGTGGCTGGTTCCCTCCCACGGCCTGGCGTCCATCCCTCCCCGGGGCAGCATCAGGCCAGGGGGAGCCCAGAAAACTTCCCATCTGAGCTCACACCCAACCCCCCAGTGTCTGCTCACCTCTCCCTGGAGGCCCCGGGGCGGGGGGAACCTCCTAATGCAGGGTTAACGAGGCATCTCCAGCCGGGGCGCACAACCTATAAAGTGGGCAGCTTCCGGCGCACTCGGCCCCAGGCCGGCTGGCTGCTGGTTTAAGAGCACGGCCATCCCAGGGCTAACCTGACTCCAGCTGGTGACCCAGCTCCTTCTCACACTGCCATTGCTCAGGCAGGATGGCCTTCCTGCCGTGTCACTGCCATCCTTCTGGTCGTGGTGCAGCCCGTCATTCCCTAGAATTCCCGGTCAGGGCCCACTCATCTTCCCTCAGTTTCTCTGGGGGCTGGTCCCAGCCGGAGCCCTCCTGAAAACTGTTTCGTGGCGACTAGCCTAAGACTCTCCCAGACTTTCGTGGAGGCTGGCGGCCAAGTCCTGGGGAGAAGCCAGGGGCCACGCCACTCAGAGAAAGTCTCCCAGACTCAGAATCCAGGGAAGGGAAGATCCCTCCTGGACTCCGCCTTCTGCGCCTCCCCAACCCCTAGTCCAGATCTGGGGCCTGCTCTGCCCCTTGGCCTCTCTGCTTGAACAGATTGGCTTATCTGGGTCACAGGGAGGGGTTCTGACTGCGGGGGAGACGGGGGAGGCAGCCCAGCTCCAAACTCCCAGCCCGACGCCCTGCGTCTGCCCTCTGGAAGTGCTCAGTTCCCCGGGCTGGCCCTAGTTCCTCCTGCCCCAGAGACCCGGGATTCTCCTTCCCCAGCCCCTCCCGCCAATATGAGTAGTTCGCGGTATTAGGCCTTGGTCTCCCCAACAGTTTTAGCAGATGGGCACCACCATAGTCCCATTTCGCAGATGAGGAAAGTGATGTTATGCAGCGAGAAGCCAAGTTAGACTCAGATGGGCCTCGTTCAGAAGCCAACCCCTTGGCCACCCAGCGTGGTCCCTTCTCAGCTCTGAGCCACTTGGATGGGGAAGACACCTCGGAGGGAGGGGGTGGCCAGCTCTGGCTCTTCTGGGCTGAGAAACTGTACCTCAGGGACCCCCGATTCCGGAGGGGACAGAGACCTCTCTGGCCATCAGGTACGAGCACCAGCCCCACACGCAGCAGGGCCATCCGCTTCCGCGGGAGAGCCTGCCGGGGGGAGGACACCCTGCCCACCACCGTCCCTCTTGCGTGGGGGGCTCTGGAGTCGGAGGCAAAGTCACACGGCCATCACCCCCGTGCGGCTGGGGAGCCCACGGCCAGGGTGGCTTCAGGGGCACATGACCCGGGCAGTCACGGGGGCCCCCCATTCGGAAGGGCCCACACGTGACCTAGTGCTCTCCTGCTGCCGTCCTGAAGGTGCCTGATCACTGCTGAACGCGGGACCCCACGTCTTCTCTCTGAGCCAGGCCCGCAAGTGATGGAGCAGGTCCTGCCCCGGCATCAAGCAAGCTCGTGGCCGCCAGGGCTCCTCAGCTGACCTTCCTCATTGTCCACACAAGAAGCCAAGGCCAGCAGGGAAGTGTCTTGGCGGGGGCTGGGGTCTGCAGGGTTCAGGTGGGGCGGTGGCGAGAAGGGGCCAGGTGTTCAGGGCCCAGCCTTAGGGGCTGTGACATTTCATGGCACCGATGTGGGGGCTCCCCAGCTCCTCTCTCCCCAGCCTGGGGACCCTCCCCCCCCACAAAACAACAATGTCTAGTTCCACCCTGTCACCCGCTGAGGGTCCACCTCTTCTGGGGACTCCTCCCCTCTGGCCCCTAGACCACATCGAATAGTAGCCCCTTCCTGCCAGGCTTTCTGGCCTTTGGTAGAGATGTAGCTGTGGGGAATGGAGGGGGGAGGGGAGATGGGACATCGTCCTCGACCTCGACCTCGTTCTCCACCCTACTCTGTACTCACCCCCCTGCGCCCTACCCTGTACTCACCCCCCTAAGACCATGCCCCATGCTCACTCCCCTGCCCCCTACCCTGTACTCACCCCTCTGACCCTACCCCATGCTCACTCCCCTGCACCCCTAATCTGTACTCACCCCCCTACCCCTACCCTATGCTCACCCCCTGCCCCCTACCCTGTACTCACCCCCCTGCCCCCTACCCTGTACTCACCCCCCTAAGACCATGCCCCATGCTCACTCCCCTGCCCCCTACCCTGTACTCACCCCTCTGACCCTACCCCATGCTCACTCCCCTGCACCCCTACTCTGTACTCACCCCCCTACCCCTACCCTATGCTCACCCCCCTGCACCCCTACCCTGTACTCATCCCCCTGCCCCCTACCCTGTACTCACCCCCCTAAGACCTTACCCCATGCTCACTCCCCTGCCCCCGACCCTATGGTCACCACCCTGCACCCCTACCCTGTACTCGCCCCGTGCCCCCTACCATGTACTCACCCCCCTAAGACCTTGCCCCATGCTCACTCCCCTGCCCCCTACCCTGTACTCACCCCTCTGACCCTACCCCATGCTCACTCCCCTGCACCCATACTCTGTACTCACCCCCCTACCCTACCCTATGCTCACCCCCTGCCCCCTACCCTGTACTCACCCCCCTGCCCCCTACCATGTACTCACCCCCCTAAGACCTTGCCCCATGCTCACTCCCCTGCCCCCTACCCTGTACTCACCCCTCTGACCCTACCCCATGCTCACTCCCCTGCACTCCTACTCTGTACTCACCCCCTCTGACCCTACCCCATGCTCACTCCCTTGCACCCCTACCCTGTACTCACCCCCTGCACCCTACCCTATGCTTATCCCACCTGCACACTACCCTATGTTCATCCCCTCTGCACCCCTACCCCATCTCATCCCCCCTCTACCCCTACCCTATGCTCACTCCCCCTGAACCCTACCCTATGCTCATCCCCCCTGCACCCCTACCCCATACTCACCCTCCTGCACCCTACCCTATGCTCATCCCCCCTCCACCCCTACCACATGCTCATCCCCTCTCCACCCACACCCTGTAATCACCCCCCTGCACCCTACCCTATGCTCACCCCCCGTACCCCTACCCTGTACTCACTCCCCCTGAACCCTACCCTATGCTCACCTCTCTCCACCCCTACCCCATGCTCACTTCCCTGCACCCCTACTCTGTGCTCTCCCCACCTGCACCCCTACCCTGCACTCACCCACCTCCACCCCTACCCTACGTTCACTCCCCTGCATCCCTACCCTATGCTCATCCCCCCTCCACCCCTACTCCATGCTCACTCCTCTGCCCTCTACCCTATGCTCACCCCCCACCCCCTACCCTATGCTCATCCCCCCCTAACTCTACCCCATGCTCATCCCCCCTCCACCCCTACCCCATGCTCACTCCCCTGCACCCCTACCTTATGCTCATCCGCCCTGCATCCTACCCTATGCTCACCCCACCTGCACCCTACCCCATGCTCACCCCTCTCCACCCCTACCCCATGCTCACACCCCTCCACCCCTACCCTGTGCTCTCCCACCTGCACCCCTACACCATGCTCACCTCCCTTCATCCCTACCCTGTGTTCACTCCACACACACACCCTACCCTGTGCTCACCCCTCTCTGCCCCTACCCTGTGCTCACCCACAGAACTCTGGGGAACTCTGTCCCTTTGGGGCTCCTGGTAACATGGATACCTCACTGGAAGGGGCTCCAGGAGCTGGGAGAAAAGCCACTCCGGGCTTCATCAATGACCAGGTCTAGCTCCCCTTACCCCCTCTCCCTCCCAGCCTCAGGGGTAGCCCTAGAAGAGCGCAGTCCTGGGGTACATCTGCTTCCTGGCTCGCCTTCCTCAGCCCTACCTGCCCTGCACCGTCTTGCCCTGTTTTTATGATCCAATCAACTTATATTTAGGTGCCTACTGTGTGTGAGGCGCTTCCTTAGCCTCTACTCCCCCGGCATCCCCGCACCTCTTCCCACCCACACTGTCTCTCAGCATTCTCACCACCCGCCAAGCCCAAACCCCCCAACCCTTTCCCCAGGGCCTCCTAGGCCTCCTGGATCTGAGCTGGAAGGCTGAGCTGACTGCCGCACACAATGGCCCGACCCCTCTCTCTGCCCCCTTCTCAAGGCAGAGCCAGCACCAGACAATGGCCCGCCCCCCCCCCCCCTTCAGCCCTCCGGCTCCCTTACCTGGAGCTTGGGGATGCACCGAGCTTCCCTCCCCCTGGAATGCCAGGCAGTTCCTGTCTCCCAGTGCCTTCGTCCGTGCCACACCCCCGCCCCCCATCCCCAACCCCATCCCGCCTCACTGGTCCTCAGTCACCATGGCGACCGCATCTCTAAGTGGGAGGGACTAGAATCTCCCCATATTCTTCCTCCTCCTACCCGTGTCCCCCTGCGCCCCACCTTCTGCTGCTCGTGGATCCACAGTGTGGGGGAGGTGGGACTCCAGATATGGGGGGAGCCCCTGGGGGTCCTTGCTCAGCTCCCTCTCCCCCTGTCAGGCAGGCACCACCTCGTAGATGTCCCCTAGCTGGGTTCAGGGGTCACGTGGGGCCAATTCTCTTTTATGGTGAATTTCTCAGGGTTTCCCTCTTCCCTGGGAACTGTGTATATGCACGGGGACAGGGGGTCATAACTGGATGCCAGCTGGCCAGACCCCGTGCAAACTGAGTTTGCCAAGGAGGAGGCGAGTGCACATACAGAGATCTGTGCAAACAGGCCGAGGGACAGGGGCTCCGTCAAGCGGGCTAAGAGGCCCTCTTCCATCCTCACTATCCTGGCTTCCGGGTTCAGGTTCTGCCATTTCTTCCCAAGCCACTGTGACAGAAGCCTTCTTTGGCCAACCCCCTGAGACCTGTTAGGAGAAGTCTTATGCTCTGAGAGGAAGGATGAGGGCAGACTTCAGAAGGGACTTTCCAAAGGTCGAGGCCAGATAGGGATAAAACAGAGACAGGCTGAGCTATTATTGTTCCCCAGCTATGAAGGAGCAAGCAGGGGCTCTGGGGGCAGTGTTGAAGCTGGGCTTGTGTCCTCTCCCAGCCCCGACCCTGAGCACCTACTCGGCAGAGCACCCTCCTGTCCCCGCTGGACCTCAGCTTTCTCACTGCTAACAGGAGGAGGTGGAAAAGCCCCTTCAGGGTTGGCCCCTCTCTCGGCCTGTGGGAAGACTGGGAAACAGATGGCCCGGGGCCAGGGCGCAGAAGGCCTGGGTCCCAGGCACGGCTGCCTGTAACTTGCGGTGTGACCCTGGGCAGCTTGCTTGTCCTCTCTGATTCCAGCCTACCTGGGAGCAGCTCAGCTCATTTCGAGACGTCATAGTATTTTTAAGAAGGAAGTAAGTGTGCTGGGACCAGCCCCAGGCTCAGGGGTTCAGAGGCCAAGCCCGGTTCCCTTTCAGGTCTGGGTAGGGGTGGCGGGTGAGCGTTTCCGTCTGGAGTGGGGTGGCGAGGGCAAGGCCGGGGCCAAAAGCAGAAGTGGGCTCTGAGCGGAGCTCTGTCACCACCCCCACCGCCACCATCTCTTCACTGCCGACAGCACCCAGGCCTCGGGGCTTCGGAGGGCGCCCGCAGGCTCCTCTCCCCCTGGACGGGGCCGTGGTAGCAGGCGAAGAACCGATTGGAAATCCGGGTGGCCGGGCCCAGAGGGAACTGGGCTGGCGGTGGAACAGGAAGGAAGAAGGTAAGACTGTAGCAGGACTTCCCGCCCGCCGGGGAGTGTCCTGGGTCCTTCCCCTCTCCTTCCCTCCTTCCAGGGGAATTGGGTGCAGTCTCTGAACGGAACTGTAAGGGCCACATCTCTGAAATACTCCAAGGGAGCAAGGTGGAGGGAGCCTGCAAGCTTCGGCCGCATCCAGGGTTACCCGGGTGAGCTTCGGGGAGCCTCTCCCAGCCTCGATGTATGGAATCAGGGCTTCCAGGAAGGAGCCCAGACGTCCTGGGAGGCAGCAGGGACCCAGTCTCGGGCAGCGGCTGTGGCTGCGGCTAGAAATGTGCCGGGGTCGAGCTGGACACCCAGTGCCCCGTATCTTCTTGTTCCGGGTGGGGGAGGAGGGAGAGGCTTTCTGCAGCCTGATCTCCACTTCCCCTGCACCTGCTCAAACACCTCCCTTTCCTGTGGCTGGCCTGGCCTCAGTTTCCCCACCTGTCAGGGCCCCACGTCTTTAATCGCAGGAAGGGCAGCGAGTGGCTGATGGAGTTGATCAAAGGAGAGTCCCAGGAAGACAAAACAGGGGAGTGGAGGGTGAGGAGCCGCAGGCGCCCTGCCCCGTGGTCCCTGCCCCTCCAGACCCCCGGACCTGCCCTTCCCCCAGTCCGAGGCCGAGGACCACCCAGAAGGACCCCCTGTGTTGTCCACTGAAATTGGCACAGACACCTGGGGTATGAGGAAACTGGCATCCCCCCTCCCCTCCCCCTCCCCCGGGGACCACGGTCCCCCTTCCCCACCACTTCCCAGCCTTACCCCCAGCCCAGCAGTGGAGACCCTAACCCAGGCGTCCAAGACTTCCAGCAGAGTCCGGCCAGGGCAGGGGGCGGAGCAGAGGCGGGCTTGGCAGGGGGAGGGGGTAGGGGCCCCCCCCCCGCCAGCCCCCTCCAGTGCCCCAGTTCCCAGGCAGCTCTTAAAGGAACCAAGACGAATTAGCTAGGGACAGCTTCAGGGGGTGGGTGTAGAGGAAAGTGGGTGGCAGGGAGAGGATTAGACCTGTCAGGGGCAGGAGGGCCAGAAGGGGGGTGCTGACACCCCCTCCAGGGCCCGGAAGCCCTCCAACTCCTCAGTCTAGCCGTTCCCTCATCCCACGTGACCCCCACGGTGGCCACCCAGCTTCTGACTGCCACCCCCTCGGATCCTGGCCCCTATTCCCCTTGGGCCCCTGCCCACTTCCTCCCCCTCCCCCATATTCGTGCCACCTCAGTCTCCGGTGAGAGCTGCCAGCTGGCACGGACTGGTACTAAGCGCGGAGATCTGGCCCAAGGATTGTAAGGGCCTGAGGCCTGGCCCCAGAGGCGGGGCGGGGTGGGGGGAGGGGAAGGGGAGGCCAGCACCTCAAGGTCACTGCAGGGGGCCGGGGACAGGAGGCACCCTCCCCTCCCAATCCCCCTCCAAGTCTTGCCCGTCTCCCCCTCTGGCTGTGGGATGAGGGGCTCCGAGGGAGCTGAGGATGCAGGGTCCTAGCCTGTGGCTTGTTAGGGCGGGGACAGCGAAAAAGCAAATGACTTGGTGGGTTACTTGTGGCCACGGAGGGGCCGGGCAGCCAGAGAAACGTTCAGCAGAGGGAGACAGAAATGGAGACGGAGAGACAGCAGCCAGTTTTCAGCCCTGGCCCCCCAGCGTCCACAGCATGAATTTCAGTCTCTGGAGTGTGGGAAGGCTCTGCCCCAGTGCTCCTGGGCCCCGCCTTTCCCCCAGCTTCAGGGAATGCTAAGTCTGCGACCTGCAGCGGGTTTCCTTCCATTTCTACCTGATAGAATATTCTGAAAGTCATCTCTACACCCAACGTGGGGCTCGAACTCACGACCCCGAGATCAAGGGTCGCAGGCTCCTCTGAGCCAGCCAGGTCCCCCGCCCCCATAAAACTCTTCCTGTCCTTCCCTGCCCCCCCCAAAAGAACCCCTTCATCCAGAAAGCCCTCTGGCGTCCCCACAGTGTTCTGAGTTGCCACCGTGTTTTGTGGGAGTCAGGAGCCCCGCGCCCCACCACCAGCAAGCTGGGTGACTTTGTGGCCGACCCTGTCTCCTTGCTGGCTTCGGGGTGCTTCACCCAAAGCGAGGACTAGCCCCCAACCCACCCCTGCCCGCCCAGCAGTGGCTCTGCAGGAAGTGCTCACACTGAGCGGTCCCATTCCTGCACTTACGGGTACTGACCAAGTACCTGCTCTGGGGTCAGGCCCTGCGCTAGGTGCTGGGGGGGTCAGCGTGAATAAAACATGAAAACGCCTGTCCGGGGTGGAGGACGGAACATGAGGAGATACAGAAATGAGATATGTCCGGTGGTGCTAAGTGCAGGGACAGGCGCGCAGTATTTGATGGGAAAAGTGGTCCAGGCTGGGGAAGCACTCAAGGCGGGCAGGCACTTGGGGGGTTCCAGGAACACCAAGGCGGTCAGTGCGGCCTGAGGGGCTGGTGAGGGACGCGCTGTCCCCCAGGTTGTCACGCAGGGCTTCACACGGCGTTCGTGCCTGCTGTCTGGCCTCTCACTGCTTTGGGAAGGCTCTGGAGAGTTTTGAGCAGAGGAGTGGCCGGAGCAATAAAGGGTCACTCTGCCCCTGTGTGGAGAGCAACGCGTGGGGGGCGGGGGCAGGAGACCAGCCAGGAGGGACTGCCACAGTCCCGACTAGAGGCGGAGGCGGGGGGGGGGGGGGGTGCGTAGAATGAACTGGATTCCAGATCCACACTAAAGACGGAGGTGACGGAACGTGCCGATGGACTGAGTGTGGGGCTCGAGAGGGCTTGAGGAGTTACGGGTGGACTCCAGCCTGAGCAGCTGGGGAGAAGGACGGTCAGCAGGTGCCCCGGGGAAGACGACAGGCAGAGCAGGTCGGGGGTGGGTGGCAGTCAGGCTATCCGCTCCGGACATGGCAGCTTGGACAAGCATCAGGTTTGGGGTTCAGGGCAAAGGAATGAGTTGATGGTGTCAACCTGGGAGTCAGCAGTGTGTGGATGGTGTCGAAGGCCGTGAGCCTGGAGGAGATGTCTCCAGGCCCCAGTGTAGACAGAGAGGGGTCGGGTCCGGGCACTCGGTCTGTCAGAGGTGGGGGAGAAGAGGAAGACCCAGTAGTGTGGGCTGAGAGGGACCAGAGTCATCGTCCGTGACCAGCAAGGTCAAGGAAGGTGAGGACGGAGCAGGGACCAGTGGGCCAGCCACGTGCAGGGCCCATGGACGCCAGCGACATCAGTGTCTCTGGAATGAAGCCAGAAACGGGTCGGCAGCTGAGCGTGAGGAGGGCAATCTGAAGAGACAGGAGGAGGTGTGATGTGGTCATCTGGAGAAAGGGAGAGACGGGGCTAGGGACAGGAGGGGCAGGGGGCCACGCTAGGGATGTGTGGTCATGACTTTAAAGTCGGCCTAGTCAGCAGGGGAACCACCCAAACTCCACCGTAAGAAATTACCTGGAATCCTTAAAAGGTATTCTCTGCCCCATTATTTATAATCACAGAAGTGAGAACAAATTCAAATACCCAGAGACGATTATGAAATGAGGTGTTACATATACACTTAGCCATTTTTAAGTATTTCTTTCTTTTTTTTTTCTTTCTGGGACAGAGAGAGAGACAGAGCATGAACGGGGGAGGGGCAGAGAGAGAGAGGGAGACACAGAATCGGAAACAGGCTCCAGGCTCTGAGCCATCAGCCCAGAGCCCGATGTGGGGCTCGAACTCACGGACCGCGAGATCATGACCTGGCTGAAGTTGGACGCTTAACCGACTGCGCCACCCAGGCGCCCCCATTTTTAAGTATTTCTATATGATAAACATCCTTTATAAGATATTTGCAAAAAATATGGTTTAATACCTATAGATAAAGTCAAGAGGGCTTTCTCCCCTAATCTTAAGAACCAATATGAAAAAGATAATCTTCCCAAAAAAAAATGAGCAAAGGATAGAAACCTTATTCGCACCAGGAGAAATGCAAATAACCATTGTACACGAATGAAAAAATAATCTCAACTTCTTTTTCAAAAAGCATATTTTTTACTGTTTATTCATTTTTGAGAGAGAGACAGAATGCGAGCGGGACAGGAGCAGAGAGAGAGGGAGACGCAGAATCCGAAGCAGGCTCCAGGCTCCGAGCTGTCCGCACAGAGCCCGACGCGGGGCTCGAACTCACGAACCGTGAGACCGTGACCTGAGCTGAAGTCGGACGCTCAACCGACTGAGCCACCCGGGCACCCTGATGTTTTATTTATTTTTGAGAGAGAGAGAGAGGGAGACGCAGAATCCGAAGCAGGCTCCAGGCTCCGAGCTGTCCGCACAGAGCCCGACGCGGGGCTCGAACCCACGGACCGCGAGACCGTGACCTGAGCTGAAGTCGGACGCTCAACCGACTGAGCCCCCCGGGCGCCCCTGATTTCAATTTCTTTTCAAAGAAACGCAGTTGGGAAACAATGACGTGTGATCACTTTCCTATCAAGTTGGCAACGATTAAAACCAGCAAAAGCTTGGTGGTCAGGAGCCACTCGCGGAGAAGCGAGCTCAGCAGCGGGTCAGGACAGGAAGTCCAGTTTCTCTGGAAGGTGGTTGGCAACATCGTCAACAGCTTTTGCGACGCACACAGCCCTGACGCAGCCAGTCCTGTTCCTGGAGTTGACTTCGTGGAAATGCCCAGAGATGCCTGGGCAGATGTCTGTCCCAGGAAACGTTATTTGCGACGAGCCGCGGAACATGGCAGACGTACGGACGTATTTGAAAATCGAAACTGCACAGAACGGTGGGAGGCCTCCCCCCGCAACTGTTGACGGTGGCCGTGGGGCAGTAGTGAAAGTGCCGATAAGGAGGGTGGGCCTCTCTCCCCTTTTCTCCCCACTCTGGGACGACCAAGTATCACTTACATGAGCCAGTGGAGAAAGAATCCATGTTATTTAAAAATCATGTGTATAAACTTAGAAAGAACCTGGGAAAGGGCTCACGCACGTGAACTGAAAAGCAGAATCAAAATTTAAGCCGCAGTGAGATCTTAACTGTGTAAAGCATGTGTTCGGGGACGACGTCTGCGAAGAAACCCGTCAGTGGCTGTCTCGGGGTGACTGCAAAGGGATGACTTTCTCCCCTTCTTTCTACTTACCTGCGTTTTCAGTTTTACCGCAGACTATCACTACGTGATGCCAAAAAAACCCCACGTTTTAAAAATTAATCTCTTTGGCCTGCCACATGCGCGGGGCTGCGTCACGGCGCGGTGACAGGCGTGGGAGCCGAGGCACCTGGGCCCGAGTCCCCCGCGCCGTCGCCTGGGTCCCCGGGGCCGCGCCCGCAGCCACAGTCCGGCCGGCGCTCTGGCGCCCTCGGGTGCCCGGCCCGGGGAGTGCACAGGACGGACCCCTCTGCCGCCGCCCAGGGGCCCAAACCCGTCGGCCCGCGGCCCGTGGGCTCCATCGCCGGAAGGGGGGGGGGGGGCCCGGAGGGGGTTTCCTTCTCGGAAGCTGCCCACCTCCGGCAGGGACCCTTTCCTCAAGCTCACACCCCTCCCTCTCAGCATCCCTCTTCCAGGGGCACCTGGCCGCAGCCCCCTTAACACTTTTTCGAGAATGTCCCCCATCATCCCAGACCTTGCTCTTTTTCTCACTGACTTGTCACTGCGGCCCAGCTCCTTCGCCCCAGGGAACATATACTTTAACATCTCTGCTTTCCCTTCAGAGGGGAGAGTGATGTCACAGGAGCAGGGGCGCCTACTGGCCGTGTGGCAGTTCACTTAGAGCCCCCCTTTCCAGGGGCAGAGGGGATGATCCCTCTCAAGACTACGGGGGGGTCAAATGAAGTAGGGCAGAGATGCTTCGGGATCTAGAAAGGGCCAGGGGAGCGGTTGCTCTCCGTGGCTCCTGTTCCCCGTGTGGGGCCCTCCCCTCGCCCCAGACCCCTGGCTCCTGGCTTATAAAGTCATCTCCCCCTCCGAGGCTCCTGCTCCCCCGAACAGTCCCCTCGTCTGCAGCCGCACGCACGTGCTGGGACATCGGCTGGGGTGGAGTTTCTCCGAGGACGCAGAGTGTGCGGTCCTGTTTGTCTCCCTGCCCCCAAGCTGAGCACAAAGGGACCTCAGCTGCTGGCTTGCAAAGTCAGACCCGATGCTGTCCTGCTGCCCTCACTCTCTCCTACACCCTCCCCCGTTTGTCCTTGCCCCAGGTCCCGAGGCAGCTCGGGGCCTGGCAGACAGAAGGCTCCCAGGTGGGTGCTGACCGGATGAAGGAGGTTAGGAAGGCGGGGCCCTCCATCAGGCTCTACCCCTCTGTCCTTGGGGACAGGGCCCTGCTGATGCCAAAGCCTCTCCCCACCAGGCACCGGAGGACCCAGGTATGGATCCGAAGCTCTGAGGGCTTCAGCTCGCGTCCCCCAGAGCAGGGGTGAGGCTGGACGGTCCCGAGCACGAGGATGTGGGTGACCACGCGACGTGTGTGTGCGTGTGTGTCTGCCCCTCCAAACTCTCGGTGACGCCCATCAACAGAGACAGATACCACAGCAGCCAGGGATAGAAACAACTAGTGTATTGATTTGGGGAGAGAGAAGGGTGCAGATGGGAAAGGGGGGGCAAGGGGCTCTTTAGTGTTTGCAAACCCACAGACGCACACCCTCCACCGCTTGTCACCTTCCTCCTCCCGGGTGGGGCCACAGCAGGCTCCCACCCTTCCTCGAACCCTCCCCTCTCCCTGCACCCACTTGACCTTGACCTCCAGTAACAGGGCAGAGCCCTCCCTTCTGGCTTCCAGGTGAGGCAGGCTCAAAGAACCTTCCTTCCCCTCTTTCCCACCTCATTCCCATCTCTTGTCTAAATAAAATACAGAAAAAGCAAGTGCGGCTGGTACCTGGCAGAATGAGTCGCCCCCGGGGCTGGGGCAGGGGTGGGACTGGGACGGGGCGGGCAAGGAGCCTCAGCCAGGTGTAGTGGACTGACGGGGGCTGGCCGAGGGGCCCGGCTCGGCCCCCTCTCCCTTGGAGGCCGGCCCAGAAGGCTCCACACCCGCCTTGCAGGCACCATGTTCGTGGGGTCCCCGGGGTGGGGGCAGCAGCAGGGCACAGAAGCAGAAACTAGGCTCTGTAAAAAGCATCCCTTTCCCTCGGCTTCTGGAGGAAGCCCTCTTTGGTTTTAAGGCAGATGTGAGTTTCCCGGAAGCAGGGAAAGGACGGGGGTGGAGATAGAGCTTTTTTTTTTTTTTTTTTTTTTTTGCTTGTGTCTCTCCTTCAGTATAAAACCACTGTAGAAAATAAGTTCTCTTAGAAAAAAACGAAACATAGAAGACAAAACCAAAGGGGTATTTTCTTTGGCTTCAAGCCCCCTCCCCTGAGGTGCAGGGCAGGGGGTGGCCATGAGGTGAGGAGGACTCAGGAGGTCTCCACCCTCACCCGGGCCTGGCAGGTCCCAGATTACATGATGCTGCAGTTCTGGGGGCTCTGAGAGAGAAGAGAGAGGGGACGGGCGTGAGCCATGGTGTGGGGGGGACTCCCCCGGAAGCCCTCCCGGTGCCCCTGGCCCCGCCCCCGCCCTCCAGTCTGGGGCTCAGACGGGAGGGGCAGGACGCAGGAGCCGACTGTCTAGGATCTGGGGCTGAGGGGAGGAGGCTCCCGCTCCCCCGGGCTGCGGAAGAGAAGGCCTCCCCCCCGACAGGGCCCCCTCGTCTTAACCCTCAAGGACCAGGGTCCTCTGTTCGCAGGGGTGGAGGCGAAGGGACGAACTCACCTGGGTTCGAGGGCTGGAGCTGCCCAGGAGGTAGGAGCGGGTGACCAGGCTGTCCCCGAAGCCGCTCCCCCCACTGCCCCCCACACTGCGGTAGCTTCGGGTGACCGTGACACTGGAGGCGGAAGAGCCAGAGGAGATGGTTCCGCCCACCTGGGCTCCCGAGCCGCTGGCGGAAGCCTTGTCCGCAGGCTGCCCGCACGTCCCGCACAGCACGGTGCGTGAGCGCAGGTTGTACTCGGCGGGGTCCCCCGAGCTGCTGCAGTGGGAGCCCTGAGGAGGAAGACAAGGCTCAGGCGGGAGGGCGGGTCTGGGACAGCGCTCAGGCCCGGCACCCGGCACCCGGCTCTGCGCTCCTGCGGCACCGCCACCAGGCAGGAAGGCGGGTTCTGTGCTCAGGGCCCCCCGCCCCGGAGCAGGGCCCGGCTGGGAGGAGGGCAAGGCATGGAAAGGCAGAGACGGGGTCAGGAAGACGTGGGGACAGGGAACTGGGGTTCTGGCTGGGCTCCGCCCCGGCCTCTCTGGGCTTACAGGGGAGGGCCAGTGAGCAAGCTTGTTGGGTGGCAGGCATGCAAAATAAATGGGGTGGGGGGGGGGACGGTCCTGCAGGAAAATCCATGGTATGAGGGACAGGGATGGGAGGGTGGGGGGAGGAGGTGCATGCAGCAGGGGCTGGGGAGAGAGGCAGGCTGGGTGCCCCACTTCTGTCCTCCCATCCCCGTCCCGGGGGGACAAATCCACAGCCCCGTCCACTGCTCCCGTGGGAAGACGCCGTGGCGTCAGGAAGTCCCTCCTCCCAGACACCTGGGCTCCCTGCTCAAGGAACAGGGAGGAGAGAAGAAAAGCCAGGGCAGCGCGTGAAGTTCCAGAACGTTCTTTAATGAAAAGATCTTTGGCAAGGGGAGGCCTGGCTGGGAGCCCCGGCGGGGGCTCGGCCTCAGCGGCGGCTGCCACTCACATGGTGGTGATGGAGCAGATCGTCTCCGTCCTCGTCCTCGTCGTCCTCGACCACGGTCACTGAGCGCACCAGCTTGCGCATGGCCACCTCCTGCGGGGACACGGGGCCAGGCCCCAGGGTCAGCGGGTCGGGGCAGGAGCGGGGTCGTGTATCCTCTCACAGTGGCCACCAAAGAGCCTTTCCCACAGCGTGCCCTTTGTCCGGCCTGCTGCCGACCTCTGTGGGGTGCAAGCCAAGGAGCTATTCTCCCCCAGAGGGCACTGCCAGGCTCTCTGGGTAGGAGTGTGCTTCTGCCTGTAATGGCCCTCGCTGCCCACCTTCCTTCCCTCGTGCTGCTGAGGGAGGCATCTTCGGGTGTGAGTACTGGGTGGAGAGTTTGGCGCCTGGGGTTGCAGCGGAGGGAGACTTAGGGCGAAGTGGCCTTGAACTGGCTCCCTGGGGTTGGGTGCCCCCGGCTCCAGTACTGCCCACCACGGGGGGGCCCCCGTCCAGCCCTGTGCCGGCCCGCGGCACACTCACCTCGCCGGTGGAGTTGATGAGAGCCGTGCGCAGGCTGTTCCCGCAGCCCCAGGTGTTCTGTGCCTTCCACACCAGGTCGGTAGGGGGGCTGTGGGTGGCCCCGGCTCCTGCAGCCCAGATCTGGAGGGGGGCAGGGTTAGAGAAGGTGCTCAGTCCGGCGTGCCCATCCTCAGGCCAACCCCTCCCCCACCCAACCCGCCCCAGGGTCCCAAACGCCTGCCACTCACCGTCACCACCTGCCCGGCCTTCAGCGTGAACTTTGGTGGGAAGCGGTAGGTCAGTAAGGGGTCATCTCCATTCTGGCGCTTGATCTGCCAATTGCCCATGGATTGGTCCTGCCAGGAAGGAAGGGAAGGGGGAGGCGGGGGGAGGCTCATTCAGACTCCTGGTCCGTCTTGCTCAAGGGCCCAGGCAGGGCCCCGGCGCGGAAAACAGCCGAGGTCCGCGGACGCCCAGGCGGGACCGTGCACGCTGGACACTCGGCTTCCAGCAACTCAAAGACCGAGGGGCTGTTACTCATCTCGGGCGCTCAGAGGGGTCAGATAGCTCACGGGGGCCTGGCCGCCAGGGGCGAGTTCGGAGCCGCTCCCCACCGTGGAGGGACACACCCGCCCCCGAGTGCCTCTGGGAGGAGCACCACTCTCTTTCTTGGGGTCTGCTCCCTCCCCGAGCTGGAGCCCCTGGGCCTGGGGCTGGGGGGGTGACGGGGAGGCGGGGTGGGGGGCACCTACCTCACTGGACTTGTTGCGCAGCCGCACGAACTTGCCCTCCTCGTCCACCTCCTCCACGGCCACGCGCCCGCTGGTGCGAGCGTGCTGTGAGAAGCTGCTCCTGCTCTCTGCGGCCTCCAGCTTGCGCTTCTTGGTGACGCTGCCCGAGCCCTGCGTCTGGGAGGAGTGCGAGGAGGCGCGGCCGCGGCTGCGCTGCGAGGTGGGGCTGGGGGACAGGCGCAGCCTGGCGAGGGGGACAGAGGGGCCCCGTCAAGGTGGGCGGCCGGTGGGGGCGGGGCGCTCCTCCGCCACCCCCACCCCCCGCCCCCCGCCCCGGGCCCTCCCGGCCCCACCTCTCCTCCTCGCCCTCCAGGAGCTTGCGGTAGGCGTGGATCTCCATGTCCAGGGCCAGCTTGATGTCCAGCAGCTCCTGGTACTCGTCCAGCTGCTGCTGCATCCTCGCCCGCATCTCCGCCATCTCCCGCTCCTTCTCCGCCAGCAGCCGCCGGCTGGTGTCGCGCTCCCGGGCCAGCGAGTCTTCCAGGTCCCGCAGCTTCGCCTCCTTGGCGGCCAGCTGGGTGAGGGAGCCGGGGTCTGGTGAGCGCCCACGGCCCCCGGGCCCCCCTCCCCAGGTTCTCGAGGCGCCGGAGCCCGCAGGGGGCTGTCACGTGGCGCGGCTGGTGGCCGGGAAGCCCTTCCCCGCATCTAAGTGAAACCCCTGTGCCGAGCCCGGAACCTGTCTCCCGTGGCCACACGCACGGCCAGCCGGGAGGTGGCGGATGCTTGACCGCACACTGAGCCTCGTGCAGGGCAAATACAGCCCCCGTTTTCAAACGGAAAACCAAGGCTCTCGGGAGTGAGGGTCACACGGGGACGTAAGAGGCCTGGAGGAGCAGCCAGGTCATCTCAGTCCGTGGTCCTGGGGGCACATTCTGTCCCTCGCCTCTCCCCTCCCCTCCTCCGGGCCCTACATCCCACCCGACCACTGCCACTGGCTCCCGGCGGCAGGATAGAGGTGAGATGGGACAGAGGTGAGGCGGAGCGGGGTAGAGGCGAGGCAGGAGAGAGGCGAAGTGGGGTAGAGGCGAGGCGGGGTAGAGGCAAGGTGGGGTAGAGGCAGGAGAGAGGCGAGGCAAGGAGAGAGGCGAGGTGGTATAGAGGTGAGGTAGAGGCAAGGAGGGATAGAGGTGAGGCGGGGTAGAGGCAGGATAGAGGCGAGGCGGCACAGAAGTGAGGCGGGTAGAGGTGAGGGGGTGGAGAGGCGAGGCGGGCGGCACCTGCTTCTGCAGCTGGCTGAGCTGGGCCGACAGGCTGTCGATGCGGATACGAGACTGCTGCAGCTCCTCGTGCGCGGCCCCCACCAGGTTGCTGTTCCTCTCGGCCGACTGCCTGGCGTTATCCAGCTTCGGGGGAGGACGCGGGGTTAGGGCCGCGGGGACCCGAGGGGGACCCAGGGGGCGCAGGGCGGGGGCCCGGGGGGCGGGCAGGCACCTTGGCAGAATAGGTCTTCTCCAGCTCCTTCTTGTACTGCTCCACCTGGTCCTCGTGCTGGGCCCGCAGCTCCTGCAGGGCGTCCGCCAGCCGGCTCTCGAACTCGCGCTGCTTGCCGTTGTCGATCTCCACCAGCCGGGTCTCGTGGCGGCGCTTGGTCTCCCGCAGCTCCTGGGAGCGGGGGGACAAGGAACCGAGATCAGAGCTCGTCCTCGGAGGATGAGGCGGCCCGGATGGCCGGCCCCCCTCCCCACCCCGTCCCCCGTCCCATCCTACCCCCGATGGGGCCACCGTCACCCCGCCGTAACCTGGGGGCCGGGCGCCAGACACCCCGCACTCCCCGTCCGGCAGCACGAGGCCGGCGGGCGAGCTCCGCCCACAGCTGCCCCCAGCCCTGCCCCCCTGCCCCTCCAGCGGGCGGGGCACAGTCCCCACCTCGCTGTAGATGTTCTTCTGGAAGTCCAGCTCCTCCTTCAGGGTCTGCAGCCTGTTCTCCGCGTCCACCCGCCGCAGCATCTCGTCCTGGAGCTGTTTCTTGGCCTCACCCAGGGCGGCCTCGAGCTGGGAGCGGGGAGGCAGAGGTGAGGGACAGGCCCGGGGGACGGACAGCCTCCGCTGTCACGGACAGAACGGGGTCCCCTTACCCGCCGGAACGGCCCGCTAAGAAACGAGAGGAGGCACCACACACAGCAAGTGCCCCACAGGACGCACGTCCAGAGTACGCTGGAACCACAGTGCGCCCGGGGTGGAAGAGGGGGTCTGGGAAGGCCTCCGGGGGGCTGAGGCCTGCGGGACAGGCTCTTGGGACGTGCCCAGGGCAGCGGGGGACACTGCCTGAGCACAGGAGCAAAGGCCCGTGTAAAGGCCTGGAGGCGCAGAGGCACAGCGAGCTTCAGGGTCCTCGGTTCTGCCAGAGCCGGCAGGGCTCAGGGGTGGCGACACGGACAGCGGCTGCGCGGGAAGGCAGGGGCTGGACCGTGAAGAGATGCCCCCTTCTCTGCCACAGAAAGATCTCTGAAGTTTGAATGGCAGAGAACCCCTCCCAGATTCTGGTCTCCGAGAGGCCCACTGGCCAGCGCAGGGGCCGGCAGGAGGCCTGGAGGAGGAGGCTCCAGCCCAGCCTTAGTGCTCAACCCGCTGGCGTCTCCCGTGTGCCGGGCGCACTCTGGTGGCGGGGCCTGGGAGAGGGCCGAGCCCAGAGAGCCTGGCCCCTGACCCTGGTCCTGGCCCTGCTCTGAGCAGTGAGGTGGCAGAACCGGGAGCCAGTCGGCTTCTTTGATTCTGTTCTGAGCTTGCGATGTGAGAGACGAGAGCCCAGGACAGACAGCAACGTGCCTTGGAAGGAAAGACAGCCATATACACGCCGAGCATCAAGGACACCCGTTCCCGTCTGTGATAGACCAGCCACTGCCAACTTCAGGCTGGCTCGGTCTTCCAGAGACCTCCGCTCTCTTACAGGACAGCCACCACCAGGAGGGATCCAGGGCCAGGCACGGTTTGTTGCAGACTTACGTGCAAACGTCTGCATACTACTTTATTTATTAACATGAGCTAGATGCCCAACATGAGGCTCTGACTCGTGACTCCGAGATCAAGAGCCGCACGTTCTCCCAGCCAGGCGCCCCAGCTGTGGACGACCGTAAACCCGCTGTGCCAGATGCACGGGCAGGACGCAGCGAGGTGGCGGCGGGTGAAACGGCACCAGGGCGGGCAGATGGCTGTGATGCCCTGTCCGCGTAACGGGACAGACAGGTGCCTCGGAGAGCAACGGGGGTGAAAGGGTGGGTAGGGCGAGCCTGCACTTCTCTGGGGGGAGGAGGGGTCATGGCGGGCCCTGGCGGGCGGCCTCACCTTGGCCACCTGGCCCCGCAGGTCATGGAGCTCGCCCTCCAGGGTGCGCTTCTCACTGAGCGCGGTGCTCAGGGCGGCCTCCTTGGAGTTGAGCAGGGCCTCCAGGTCCTTGAGGCGGGCCTGCGCGGCCATCAAGTCGCCCTCCTTCTTGGTATTGCTAAAGAAGCAAAGGAAGAGTAGCTTTAGAATCCCTAGAGAGAGCCAGGTCCCCCACGGAGAGACAAGCCACCTCCTAGGCGGCCAGCCCAGCCGGGGCCTGGCTTGGCTGTCCCTCAAACTGCCAGGAGAGGGCATCCTTGCTTGTGGTTTGTGAGCATCTGCCCGCCTCTGGGACTGGACTCCCACTTCCCCCAAGGTCCCCAAAACCCCCTTCCTGCTTCTCCACCCTTCCCATGACTCAGTGCTCAGGAACGTGCCCGGGGCCAAGGGGAAAGCGCAATCCAATCCCGTGAGATCGATGCTTTCCCTCCCTCTCCTCCCATTCCTTCCCAAAGAGACAGGGCCACCTTTGTCAACTGCCCCTTCCCACACAGGGCCTTAACCTCCTCCTCCCTGACTCCACCTCCCTCCCATTGGGCCAGGCCTCCCTCCCTGCAGGGACCCAGACAACCAGGCTCCCAGTGTTGGGGTCCATGCATCCCTATAGCTTCTCAGTTTGGGCCCCCAAGGTACTGGTCACCTCTCCCGGCCCCTTTTACACACGGAGACTGTGCAGAGGGAAAGTCCGGTTAAAAGTCAGGGATAAGGACAACTAGGCTCGGTACTGGCCCTTCCCTTTCCAGACCCAGGCTGAGTCCCCTGACCGGAGCCAGGCACGGGGGTCCAGCTGCCTTCCCCCCCCAGGCCTTACAGAGCTTGAGAGAACACTAAACCCTACCCTTCGGCCACAAGCCTCAGCATCTGGCTCCAGATGTGGCCCCGGAGCCTCCAGGCCCATCTGGGCTCCAGCCCTGAAAGTGGGTGAAGCTTTAGCCAAATAAACACATGAACGGGGGATGCCTCTGCCATTTCCTTCCGTTTTCTGGGCCCCAAAGATACGGAACTGGAGAAGGAGAGGGGTCCAAACTTCTGGGGAACCCAAGAACTTTCCAGATGTTATTATCACCTCACCAGCATCTGGTGGGAGAAAGCAGGAGACCCAGGGAGTTCAGGGAAAGACCCAGGGGGCCTGGCCCCGGCTGCCATCCGTAACTCCTGTGTTGTAAGCGTGGGCCACGTGACAGAAGGGAAAAAAGGAGGCAAACGTGGGCACGAGGGGACATTTCTGTCCTGGGAAGAAGCAAAGTGACCCTGCCAGCATTTTTCGCCTCTGCAAAAGCCCTAAGCTCCAAGGGGCCCAGCGGTGACGGTGACACGGGTGATGGCGACAAGGTGCAGTGGCAGAGGCCAGCCTTGAGGAGGCTCTGCAGGGAGGGGCCCGGACAGGCAGCACTCTCCTGCCACCAGCTCAGGACTTTTCAAACAGGCTCCACCAGGAGGGGGACACAGAGACACCCTCGGAGGTGGGGGGAAGATGGGAAGACCTGGAGGGGGCGCTGACCTCCCCCACAATCTTGCTGCTCCCGGCCTCTGGCCACACCTCGGAACAAGCAACAGTGTCTGTCTCCCGTGAAAAGAGGCCCTTCCAGAACTGGAGGATGTCTCCCCTCCTCCGTCTCAGCCAGAAAAGCTAAAAATAAAGTCAAAACCCAGCTCAGGTTTTGGCTGCCATCCGGCCCAGCCCCTGGCTGGGAGCACAGCCCCAACTTTCCATGACTTCAGAACTTTTCCGAAGCTGAGCCAGCTGCAGGGGGGGGGGGGGGGGGATGAAAAAGAAGAAACCGCTGGTAAAGTGAAGCTCCGCGGCGGCCGCAGGCTCCCGCTCCTTGGGCCAGTTCCAGGTGCAGGGCCTGCCCCACAGAGGCCTCCTCTGCCTGCAGGCTGATGGCCACGGGCATCGCCACGGCCGGCTCTCAGCACCTGGGAGAGCTGCAGGGAGCTCAGGGTGGGGCCAGCTCAAGCCCTCCTTAAACAGATGAGGAAACTGAGGCCCGTGTGCAGTGCCGCACATGGTGGCAGCAGGGACAGGGTCACAGTCCACGCTGCCGCTGGGGGCTCTTCCCCTCCGCCGCACCGCCCTCCTTGGCCACAGGAGGAAGAGGGGTGGCCTGGGCCGGGGGAGGCGGGAAGGAGCCCCCGGCTCCCGAGGCTTCAGGCAGCATCTCTGGGGACACGACTTCCCGGACCTCGAGAACAGAGGAGCGGGTGCCAGCCCTCTGCCAGGCTCAGTCGGCCAACCACCCTCAGCCTCGGGCCGTGGGGTACAACGGCAGTAATCCTGACAACACGACGGCAGCAAACGCCCCGGCGGGGCTGGTCACGGAGCAGGCACCGCTCTCAACGTTAGCACTCGGTCTGCACAGCTGCCTACAAGTCGGGCCATCACCGTGTGACCAGGGACACTGAGGCACAGAGCACGTCCGGGGGCCCGCAGCAAGTCGGGAGCCCAGCAGCCAGGGGGTCTGCGGAGCCCTCGGCCCCGCCACCAGGGCGGCCTCCCTAGCAGCAAGGGGTCTAGCTGCCTATCCGTCCCGGAGGCTGGACTGGCTTTGCCCACAGGGGGAAACCGCCAGCACCCGGGGAGGGGAGGGGGGGCCCCCGCGGTTTTCTCAGTCAGGCTGGGGAGCTCCCATCGGTGGGGAAGAAGCCACTATCACCCACAGGCTCATGACTCAGCCCTCAGGAGTTGTGGCCGGGGAGCCACACGCACACCCCAAGAGAGGGTGCAGGGCCCGGCGCCTCCCCCGTCCCCCACCTCCCTGCGCCAGCAGGGACCACAAGCAGAGCCCGGCCAGGCGGTCAGCGCGTCAGGTGCCAGGGCCACTGGGGCGGCGGGTGGGGTTGGGCCGCCGAGCTGGGCGGCAGGTGACTCATCCTGGGGCAGAAAATACCCCGGCGGGGTCAGGAAATCCTCTAGCGCTCACAGGGGAGACCCTGACTCTGCCCCTGTCCTGCCCCGGCCCTCACGTCCAGGCTCCTCCATCCCAGGGGCCTCGTGGGGCGAGGAGGGCTGGGCATCCTGTTTCTGCCTCTTCCCACGGCAGGCAGCTCCCATCTCGGGAGGGGGGAGGGCAGGGTGCGGAGAACCCGGGCCCAGGGCGGGGCCGGGGGGTCTGCCGGGCCTCGGGGGCAGCAAAGGGGTCGGCTGGGCACGGGGCCAGGAGCTGGCCCGCTGGCTGAGTCACACCCCCCCCCCCCCCCCCCCCAGCCCTGCTCGGATGCCAGATATGGAAGCCAGGCCGCCCAGGCCTGTTTGGGCCCCGTTGCTGGGGACAACTTGCAAGGCCCTCGTTTCCTCCCCCACTAGGCTGAGGAAGAGATACGGGGACGAGACCTGGGGCTGAACATACGAGGGGGAGGGGAAGATGGCCACGGGGCTTCCAGGAGCTGGCCCAGCCCTGCAGGGGCTCCCGCCCCAGTCCCCTCCAGCCTCAGCCCCTCAGCCTCACCGGCACACAGAGTTCCCCATGGCGAGACCCCAGGACCGGAGGGGGGGGGCGGGGAGCGGGGGGGCAGAAGAGCGAGGTTTCCGAGGACCCGCAGGGAAGGGCGCCCCCTGTGGCTGGGCGGGGCGCCCCCTGTGGCAGGACAGGGCCGTGCAGGGCAGGCGCCCCTTGTGGCAGGACAGGGCCGTGCAGGGCGGGGCGTCCCAGTGTCAGGATGGGCGGGCGGGTAGGCACCAGCGCCAGGACTGTCCCCTCTTTTCCCTGGACGGCAGAACTCGGCCCAAGCCTACTTCCTGCCAGTGAGGGGCGGCTCCTGTTGGCCACCCTTCCCTTTGTTCCTGCAGCTCCTCCCCCTGCAATCTATCTGCCTCCACCTCCCTGGGCCGCGCGGGGCCCTCAGCCCTGCAGCTCTTGTCCCCACCCCTGACATGTGCTCAGCTGTTGTTTTCATCTGCCAGTTTATTATCTGTCCACTAATGTCTGGGGCTTTTCCAGTCTGTGCCTGGAATGCCTGGGGGCTAGGAGTCCACACAATCCTGGCTTCCAGGGGGCCTCCCCCCGGGCCAGCCTCTGCACCTTTACTGGTGGGGAAACCAAGGCCTAGACAGGAAAAGGCTCAGGCACTGAAAACCCGCCCGCCGGGTCACCTGAGGACACTCACAGCAGACAGGACAGAGCACTGAGAATGGCAGGGTGCACGGTAGGGTGGGGGGAGGGGAGGTGCGGGGAGGGTGGCACCCAGGCACCCAGGAAGACAGCCTGGGAGAGGCCTCGACCTCCGGCTCCCAGTCCAAGAGTGATGCGGCCCAAACGCACACACTCCCACAGCTGGGGGTGAAGCGGGTTGGACACCCCCCACCCCGAAAGGGGACCACTGCTTGGTCTCTTGGCTGGTCTGTGGGTCTGCCAACACCTTCTGGTAAGGGCAGGATGTGGGAAGGCGGGGACATCTGGCGCTCCAGGCACCAGCCCCGTCTGGAAAAGAGACCTTCAACAGAGGAACTGAGGGGGGACAGCTTTCTTCGAATCCCACCCGCTGACGTTCTGAGGGTCTTACAGCTGGAAAGCGCAGGTAGGCCCCTCGGGGTGGACCCCACCCCGACCTCCCCACACAGGCCTGGCCCTGCTTCCACCTGCCGCACGTGCCTGGGGTCCGGGGCCCTCAGATCCCGGTCCAGGGGCGCTCGGCCCCAGCTGTCCTCCCCCTAGACAAAGCCAGGTGGCAACTGTAGGCAGAGGGAGGGCTGGAGGAGAGGAGCCGGGGCCGAGAAGGGGACGGGAGGCCTGTGGACATGTTCAGACTCAACTCCGGCAGAGGCGCTGGAGCTGGCAGGGGGCCAGGCCTGAGTCACAGCTGCCGGGTGTATCAACGTGGCGTTGTTAGCAGGCAGGAGGAGCCTACGGCTAGGAGCCGGGCCCCGGGTCCTGGACGACAGGCAGCCGGCTTCCTGACCAACTGCTCTCTTGCGGTCCCTGCCAACTCCGCTTTCCTTCTTCTTGGCCTGACTCTCAAGAAGTCACTCTTGACTTCTGTGCAACAATGAAGCGCTGAGGCCTGGGGACAGACCAAAAGAAGGAGGGGCCTGGCTCACAGCCTAGCGAAGAGGCAGACTGTCCTGAGGGGAGAGAGAGGGAGGCGCCGGCCAGAGTAGGGACATTTAGGGGATCCCCACAAGAAGCTGACTCAGGAGTTCCTTCTTTGGGATGCATTAACCCTCTATCTGGATTATCAACCTTGATGATGGCAAGAGGGGGTGGGAGCCGCACCCCAAGCTCCGCAAAGGAAGTGGGAGGGCCTAGGAGTTCTAGTCCCGCCGCATTCCAGCCCCAGCCTGGGAAGGTGCAGCCTTAGGAGCCTCGGCACCAGGGGGCCTTGGCGATCCGTCTCCCCTCAGCTGCCCAGAAACCGGGCTCCTTGATATGAGGGTCTCTAGCTCCCCCGATCCAGCCCTAAACGGACACACGTGCTCTGTCCCCTCCCTTTGTCCCCCATGCAGGGGCCACCCGGAGCCATCTCTTGTCTGACGGAACAGCTCAGGGTCTCCCGTCCACTCTGCACTCCGCCCTCTGCCGTGACTCAGCTCCTCTGTCGGGCCTGGGATCCCAGCCAGAATTAATCCCGGCTTCCTCTCCCGCCAAGGGACAGGGAGCACCCCTTCCCCGCCCGGCTCCTCCTTCCCAAACTCTGTCCTCTTGCAAGACCCCCTCACAGCCCGGCCCCAGGTTGGGACCCAGGTTGGGAAGGGAAACGGGTAGGCCACCCAAGGTCAGCGTGCGCCTCCCTCCGGCTGCAAACACGTGTGTCAGGCCTTGGCCAACTCTGAGGCCTTTCCCAGGGCCTCCCCGCGCCCCCAGCACAGGCCTTCTCCCCAACACAGCCCTCGCCACTGTCCTCAAAGGGGAGGCGTCCCAACAAAGTGTCCTTTCCTACTAGCAATAAAAACAGCAGAGGCCAAGAGCGTATCGTCATAATTACCTGCTCCTAACAAACTTTCTTTGAGAAAGAGAGAAGCGTGTCCGCACGTTTGACTCCACGGCTTGTGGCAGACATTTCTACTGAGCATAGCACTGGCTGCTAATTGTATTCACATTAAGTATATTTGTTTCTCACGTTATAGCTGGGTATTGTGGAGGACTGACGTCTCACGCCGTGGGTCACGGTTCTACTCCGTGAGGGCTCTCTGCAGACCTTCTGCTCTAACCCCTTTATTTCATAGCTAGGGAAATCCAGAGAGGGGACGTGGCTTGTTCAGGGTCACACAGCCACTTAGTGGCAGGACCCAGCCTAGGACACCGAGGGCCAGGGCTGTTTCCACTACCTCATGCAACCTGTCGCTTGGCTAGTGGACCACCTCACGTCTTGTTAAGGGACAGGAGACCTGCGACCTCTCTCCAGACATTTCCAAGAACGTGAGAGGTTGGCCTGCATCACCTTCAGGGGCACTGGGGCTCCAGGAGGTGGGAATGGGGTGAAGTTGCTGGGGCCAGGCCTCTGAGCCGACCTGGTGGGGGGGTGCGGGGAGGCAGGCTGGGGGAGGGGAGCGGAGGCACAGCTGGTGGGTGAAGGCGTCCCCTCCCAGTTGTTCCCCCAGCTGTCCCTGGCTTCAGCCCTGACACTGAACTACTGAATCCCTGGGGGGTAGGACTGAGGCATGGGCCTATCCTGTGCAAGAGAAAATCTCAGAACGGAGGCCAGGGGAAGTGCCAGCCAGGGGCCTCGATCACAGGAAAGCTGTCAGGGGCTGAGTAGGAATTACCGTCTCTTCTGTTTTCTCTTGGGCTCCCTAAGCGGTGCTCAGTCCCCGAGTTTAGCTGCACCCTCTTTCCCTTTGGATCAGAATGCAGACTTCAGGGCTGGGGGGGCCGTGGCAGGGACAGACAACACCAGGGGCTCCCTCAGGTGAGGACACAAGCCCGGGTACCCTCAAAGGCTGCATCCCTGTCATCCCTAGGTCTCTGCCAATGGGCACAGCCTTCGTCGGAGCCAGGCAGACACTTCCCACGACAGGTCCCAAGACAGTCTCAAGACAGGAATCCCCAGCCTCCCAGAGCTGTGTCTCACGATCCCTGTCTTGGCAGGGTCTTGGGTCTTTCCAGGGACAGGGTACAACAAAGGATGGGTATTAACAGGACAGCAGACCGTTCAGGTATCACTGGCCCCACTGGTCTCTGACCAGAATCTTCAGGCTGCGGGAGCCTTGGCTACCCCATGCTACCCTCAGGACCCTCCAACCTGTCCTCTAAGCTAAAGAAGTAAGGCTTAATGATATAGGCACACAACTGGAAGTCAGAAGGCCCGTGCTCAAGTCCTGACCTGTCGCTCTCTTGCTGTGTGACACAGGACAAGGCTTTGCACCTCTCTGGCCTTTGCTGTTCCTGTCTCAGTGAGAGCTGGAATAAGCCTGGGCCCGCACTTCCCTGTCCTTCCCCACTGGGGCTGCACAAGGCAGACAATACAGGAAGTCGTCAAGCACCCAGCCTCGTCCGGGGGGGAAGAAGTGCTTCTGCTTTGTGGGCCCAGGATCTCCCCACTTCTGACTCAGGCTTCCTCCACCAGTTCCACATGGGAAGACACAGACCTCGGTCCTATGCTGCAGCCCCGTAACTGGACTCTGCTCTAGAGCCACCTGCCACATACTGGCCACGCGGGTCCCTGCTCCAGACCACCACCAGAGGTCCTAAGGAGGGAGGCGGGAAAGGCGCCCAGGATGTACTGGGAAGCAGGGACAGAGGATGTAGATATTCAGGCCCCCATCCCTCCCTTTAAGACATCTGCCGTCTCCACCCTGTCTCCTGCTGGCTCTCATAAAGCCACCAGGGTGGAAGGGAGGGGGCAGCATCTGAGTCATCTACCCAGCTGTCATGCCTGGGATGGGGCCCAGCTCGAAGCCTGGACCCCACTGGGGCCCTGCCTGGTGCTCAGCTCCTCATTCTTGCCACACTTAGGTGTCCAAATGTTTCAGACTCCAGAATAGACAGAGTGTGTGTGTGTGGGGGGGGGGGGGGGGGGGACTTGGGGGTGGTGTTTTTGCTTGGAGCCTATAACCCAGCCCAGTGAGAGGGCACCCCAAGCCCCTGGGTGTGGTCAAGGTACCAGGCTGGGCCAGGGATTGCCACAGGATCTTACAGACAGCTTTGCATCCCAACCGGAAGCCTGGCCCTGAACTCTGAGCTCTAATTAAACATTAATCCAGACAACACCTTCTCTCTCGGCTTTAGTGGGGAGGAGTTAGGACAATGCCTTTCTTCCTCTCCCAGATTCCTCATTCTGCTCTCCTCCACTTCACCCTGAGCACAGCAGACACAAAAAGAAGCCACAAATCCTGGGTCCTCCGGCTGGGGACACGGAAGGGGACAGACAGCCCAGCCTGAGCCCCCTCTGACTCCAGCCTGCCTCCCATCAGCCTGAGATCCAGGTGTGCAAGCCCACCCCCCTTTTCCGGAAGCCCAGCCTCCCCAGCCAGGATCAGTGGGGGAGAAAGAGAGGCAGGTGGCTAAATATAACAAGTACACACACCGCCCCCGCCCCCGCCCCTGCCCCACGTGTGCGCACACCCGCCTGGTGTCCCAGGCCCGGACAGCTGCAGCAGGAGGCAGAGGAGACAGACTGGCGTGGCTGGGTTAGTAAGGGATCACACACTCTGCTCCTCCTGATTCCCGATCAATGTCCTCCCCACAGAAAGGCCTGCTGAGAACGCCCTGCACAAGAATCCACGAGGGGGGCTTTGCTGGGTGGACTAGTTTCGTTCTCTGGCCACCCCCCAGCTTGCCTGTCTGTCCGGCTAGCTAAGTCGGCCATACCACCAGGAATGACCTCTGTCAACAGTCTCCCCCAGAAGTCAACCTGTCTCTGCAGTTGCCAGCCACCCGTCACCGGGGCATAACAGAACGAGCACGGGATACAGAGAGGCTCTGAAGAGAGCGGTTGTTCGGAGAATAGGATCAAAAGGGAGGTAAAGAGAGGAAGTCAAGCCAGGGCGGCCCCCGGCCCAGGGACCTCCAGCACCTTTAGGGCCCTTTGGCTCGGGGTCCTCGGAGAAAAGGGGAGGAAAGCGGAGGAAAGCAAGTTCTCAGGGGCTAGGGAAAGAGGGCCTACACTCCCAGGCTCCAAAGGCCTTTTTAGACCGGAGGGTGGAGTCAAGTAGGGTGGGGTAGGGTGGGGCAGTGATGGGTGCGGTAGGAGTGGCCTGCAGCTTCCAACGGCTGGATTTCAAAAATGTCACTGTACTCCAGCAGTTTCATAAGGCAAAGATCAAGAAAACGTCAGTGGCCCAGCGGATAGGCCAGAGCAAAGACTACTGGGCTTGGCCGGGAAATGAAAGTGGCTCACCCCAAGCAGGGAGGCAGGGAGGGGCAGAGCCCCGAACCTCCGGGACCCCAGGCAGAGGGCCGAGGCGGGTGCGGCAGACCTGGGCATAGCACGACCTCCTGAGCCCGCGCGGGGGGGGGGGGGGCGGCCCTGTCCTCCGTCTCCCTCCCTCTCTTGCATTCCTGGGCCAAGCAGGCCAAGGGCTGTGGGAGCTGCGGGGGAGCTGAGCTCCTGGAGCTGTTCCGTGGGCCTGTCAGGGCCTAGAGAAGGTCCCAGACGTGGGGCGGCGAGGGGAGAGCTTCCCGACTCTTAGAAACAATGCCGCAAAGAGCTGTGCCCGGGGGGGTCACCTCCGTGTCCCTGACTTGGTAACCTCTCTCCAGCACCACTGGATATCTGCCAGCACGGGTGCTCGGTCTTAGTGGGCATCATGTGTCCAGAGCCGGTCTGGGCAGAGTTGGCACGGTGCCAAGCCCGTCAAGAAAGTTCTAACAGGACCCTTTCACCCACTCCAGTGTGTCCTGAGGAGCCCGATTTCTTAGACCAGCAGGGCCAGCTGTCCTTTGCCCAAGCCCCGGCCCCTGGCTCCAAACGGCCGGCAACCCCCAACCGGACTGAACGTGGGCCGGCCGCCCGCCTTTCCTCGGCCCTGACGCCCCCGCCATTCCCTACACACGCCACCCTCTCCCCGAGACCCCTCCCTTCTCTGTCCGGTCCCGACGGTTTCCCTCGGCACTGCCAGTCACCGCTGGGGCAGTTCCGGGGACGGAGGGGGCGGTACAGCCTAGTTACCAGCCGCCCGCCCCCTCGGCTCCCGCCCGCGCGCCGCCACCTGGGCGCACTCACCGCGCTTTGAGCTCCTTGAACTCCTCGCGCACTTTGCTCAGCTCCAGCTGCAGGCGGGCGCGCTCCTTGGCCACCGAGTCGAGGGTCTTGCGGGCATCCCCGAGCTCGGCCTCGTAGGCGGCCTTGATGCCGGACACCTCGCGGCTGACCACCTCCTCGGACTCGGTGATGCGGAGGCGCAGCCCCGCGTTCTCCGTCTCCAGCGAGCGCACACGGTCGATGTAGACCGCCAGGCGGTCATTGAGCTCCTGCAGGTCCTCCTTCTCCTGCAGCCGGGTGATGCGCGTAGGCGACAGCGGGGTGGAGCTGGCCTGCGCCCCGCTGCGGGTGGCGCGCCGCTGGGACGGGGTCTCCATGGCCGGCAGGGTGGCAACGCTGCCCGCGGGGCAGAGGTCCCGGGAAGGGCGCGGGGCTCGGGCCGAAGGGCAGAGACTGCTGGGGTCGGAGCGCGCCGGCCGGCTGGCTCGCTCCTGGCAGGCGTGGGGTCTGGGCCGGGTGCTGTCGGACCTCGGAATTCGGGTGCGCGGCTGTGGCTGCGGCGCTCCCGCGGACACTCTGAGTCACCGACGCCGGGCCGAGGCTCTAATAGGTCTAGGGAGTGGGAGGAGGGGCCGCCGCTCTTAAAGGGGCCGCCGCACACCCGCAGCGGGAGGTGAGGGGGCGGCGCGGAGGGGCGAGGGCCGCCGGGCGGTGGCCGAGCGGGGCTCCGCCCTGTCCCGCGCACCCGGTGGGCCTGGGGCTCCTCCCGTCTTGATTCTGCCTGCTCAGGGCTCTCGGCTTCAAGCTTGCCCCCACCCCACCGTCTCGGGCCTTCGTGGGTAGGAGGCAGAGCCAAAGGGTGAGAGTGGGTGGGCAAAGAGCAGTGGGGGGGCGAGGGAAAGCGGGTGTAAAGCAGGGGAAGGAACCAGGCAGGCAGATCCAGGAAAGTGGGGGGGGGGGGGGGGTGCTGAGGCTGGTGCCCATCAGGGTGACTCACTCTTCTTCCACAAGTGGCTCCCCCTCTCCTCCCCATAGTAATAGTGAGTCACCCCAACCCCCCCCCCTCCACACGTGGGCAGCCCATTCAAAGCTGCATTTCTGTATGCCAGGGTGGGGTGGGGAAGGAATGCCTGGGTTCCCCGGGGAGCTGGGCTGCAGGGAAGTTCTGGATCCTGAGATCCTTTAACTCTCAACTTTGGGGTCCCTCTTTTCCTATCTTGTGCCCCAACCTCTCCCTTCAAAATCAAGCATTGGGTCTTAGACCCAAGCACCAAGCCACAGGCCCCCTCAGAAAGTCAGAGGAGGACCCGGGCACTACCCCCATCCCCTGCCCCCTTCCTTCGGACCCAAGCAATTGGAAATTGGAAAAAGAGACTGCCTAGCGCCCCGCCCCCCCCCCCCCACCACTTCAGTCCCTTTCTACTCCTTCTATCCCACCCCGCCAACTCCAAGACTGTACTTATTTTTTTTTCCAGGACTGTACTTATTTTAACGGATAATTTAAAACAGATACCAGAGCTGTGCATTCATCACGTTGCCAGGACACCAGGTCCCAGATTTTTGTGGTTCCCAGAGGGGCCTGAAAGGGGGAGCAGGGCAGGGAGCCGGACGGACAGTGGTGGCTCTCCATCCTGGTTTGAGCCAGAAAGCGGGTAATGGGGGGCAGGACAGCAAAGAGCCCACCACCTGCCTGGTGCACCACACTTACCGCTACATCCCTCTCTGACCAGGTCTGCTCCCCCATGGGCTCAGGGAGGGGCCAGGCCCCCTCAGAAAGCAGGACCACCCAGGCCCCCCACCCCAGGCCTCACCAGCCACCCCTCTGATCAGTCTTCTGCTCCCCTCCCCTAATCCTGGCCCCGGCCCCACCGGCCACCTCATCCTCTCTAAGACTTAGGTGGCCGTGCTGAGGCTCCAGAACCCGTGCGCCTCCCTGCCCTGCCCCTGTGCCTCCCACAGTGGAGTCTCTGGTGGAGAATCCAGAAGACTAAGTTACGTTGCTAACTCCCGCAGCCCCAGGACATCGGGGTTTCTGTAATGCGAAAGGGAAGCCTGGCTGGACAGGTCCTGTGCCAGGCCTGAGTCCTCAGGGGTTGGACTGGGGTTAAGACAAGGACTCTGAGTGTTTACGGAGGGGAACCGTGGAGGGGGGATGCTCAGGGCCCTGGGTCTAGGAGGGTGGCTGGGCATTGTGGTGAGAATCCACATGCACCCAGGTGAGGGACCCATGGTATGCCCCCCCCCCCCTGCAGCCCTCTCCCCCAGGGCGTGGCGCCCACTCTCCGCTTTTCAGACAAAACAAAAAGCCTTGTTCTGCTTCTGCTTCCCAAACTAGAGCGGAGGCGGGGTGGGTTACCCTGAAACGTGAGGGACAGGGCTCATGCTGTTCCCACTGCCTCAGCCCCCCCCCCCCCCCCCCCCCCCCCCGCACTGCCCCACCCGGTCCCAGACAGGCCCCGGCTTCCCTTCCTGGCTGGGGAAGCAAAACCACACTTAACCCTTCCTATCCCAGACCTCCCCATCTCTGCAGAAAAGAGGCAGGAGAAGGGGGGGGAACTTAACCACAAATTTCACTCTAGGCTCTTTCCAAAGCCCTCCCCCCCCCCCCCCCCGCCCAACCTGCACCACCACCCTCAAAGGCCTCAATCCTAAATCTGAACTTCAAAGTGGGCCTGTATCCTGAATATTCCATCCTCACTCTGGACTCCAAATGCCATCAGTCTGCTCTTCCCCTGCCAGGGCATAAGATCCCCAGGCCCAGAAGAAGCTGGAGAAAGCAGAGGAAGCCAGGTCCAGAGGAGGGAGCCTGCTGGGGTTGTGGCCGGAGGTAGCTGGCTGGTGACCAGGTTCCAGTCCTGCCTCTCCCTTGCAGTGTGATGACAGACCTGCTCCTGAAGGCCCTGGGCCTCCATTCCTCATCTGTAACATGGGCAGAATGCCTAGAAGAGGCACAGGACTGAGCCACCGTGCCTGCCCACAGGGGACTTGCCCACTGTAGGGACACAGAGGGAGAGGCAAAGCCAAGCACAGCGGCTGAAGAGCAGCACAGGACTCTGGACTGGAAAATGAGTTCCAGATGGAATCCAGAGGCCCGAGAGCTGGAGCATGAATGAGTCATATCAGAATATAGGGGTTCAGTCCGAGGGTTGGTTTGGACAGTGGAAGTGCCACTTGCCTTGATGACTAATGACCCCAGAGGGGGGAGCAAAGCATCCTGGGCCTGCCTCCATGACCCTTCCTCCCAAAAGTGCTGTGAGAGACAGGAGGGACCAGGTCTCGGTCATCTGTGTCCCTAACAAATGCATCCGGCCCTGCCACTTTTCAGGTGAGTGACCCCGGGCAAGCGCCTCCGTTTCCTTAGCTATAAAATAAGGGTGCTGCGGTGATTAAGTAATATGCATGTGGGTGCACTGGGCTGGCTCAGTCGGCGGAGCATGTGACTTGCTCTCGGGGCCATGAGTTTGAGCCCCACGTTGGCGTAGGACTTACTTTAAAAAAAATCTGGGGCGCCTGGGTGGCTCAGTTGGTTAAGTGTCCGACTCTTGCTTCTGGCTCAGGTCATGGTCTCATAGTTCGTGAGATCGAGCCCTGTGTCAGGCTCTGTGCTGACAGTGTGGAGCCTGCCTGGGATTCTCTTTCTTTTCTTTCTGCCCCGTGCACTCTCTGTCATAAATAAACCAACTTAAAAAAAAAAAAAATCTATGCATTTGAAGGGAGGCTTCTTGAAGGAGGTAGATTTAGGAGCTTTAGAGAAATACCCTCTACATAAATAGTGAAGTCACTCACCCAATAAATATTTAGTGGACAACTACGATGGGCCAGGCACTGCTGCAGACACTAGGGATACAGCAGTGAATAAAACAGAGAAAAATCCCAGCCCTTACGAAGCTGACACTGACATTCTAGAGGACGGAGACAGTTAATAAACAAAAGAGAAAATTATGGTTGGTTAGAAGGTGGTAAGCGCTATGGAAATAAAGTTATAAAGAGAGACAACGCTCCACAGTGAATCGCTTCTATGTTTCCACACGATTTCATAGCTGTGCGTTTTCACACACCTTCTCAGCTTGGTCCAGAGAACCACCTCACAGCTGGAAGACTATTTCCCTGTTTTACAGGTGAGACTGGCTTCCCTCAAACTAGATAGTAATAGGCTGAGCTCAGGATTGGACCAAGCAGCCAGGACACGCTTCACTCTCTTATGCCGCCTTGACGGGACGCGTGGGAGGTACGCCGTGGCCTGGTGCCCGAGAGGAAGTGTGTGCAGAGGTGCCGGAGTACGCAAGAGCAGAGGAGGGTTGCAGCCTGGCCCGCTGGCCTGAGCAGGGCCACCGGATGCAAAGTGGGAAAGGGTGGGCCAAGAGGGGCACGGAGGCAGGGGCCTGCTGTGGGAATAAGGCTGGGGTCAAGAGGGACAGCAGGGAGGCACTGAGCCCGGCAAGGGAAGAAAGAGGTGGTGGCCCCGGCCTCGGCACCAGGTAAGCCAGAGGGAGTGGGCTCAGAAGCATGAAGCCAGGAGGGATTCCGGAGGTATCCAATAATGAGCGGGGTGGGGATGTTTATGGAGTACTTGCTATTATGAGGCACTGAGCATCCGCGCTACCTTGTTGAACCACCACAATAGCTGTATAAGGGCTATCATTAGCCTATTTTACAGATGAGGAAACTGAGGCCCTGGAAGGTAAACTTATTCACTTAAGGCAGGGTCTCTGAACCGTGGCACCGTTGGCACTTGGGGCCAGTTATTTCTCTGTCTTGGGTGGGGTTCTGTGCCCTGTGGGGTGTCTGGCCTCTACCCACTAAATGCCAGGGGCATCTCCACTGCCAGCTGTGACAAGCAAAAATGTCTTTGACATTGCCAAATGTTCCCCGTGAGGCAACATCTCCCCCAGTTGAGAACTACTTGTCTAAGGTCATGTGGTTAGTAGCACAACTGGAATTTTAACACAGGTTAAAATCTGAAAAGCTAGGGAGTGGCGAAGGGTGGGGGGAATGATTTGGAGATTCAAGGCCATGGTCTGGGAATCCTTTAGTGAGTTCTTCGTGGAAGGCCGGGGTCCTGCAACCTTGGCTCACAGGGGCTGGTACTCAACCCCCGTTGAAGTGCTGAATCAATCGTGCACAGGTGATCAATGTAACCTTGAGACTGGAAGGACTCCAGGCGCTGAACTAGGGGCTGTGTGGAGGGGGTCCCATTTAATCTTCAGCTCAGCTTTAGGAGGAGTGGGGCCAGGGCTCAGCCATCCTCCCTCACCGCTCCAGCCAGGCCAGGGGGGTGGCGGGTAAATGAGTAGAGAGCCAACCCCTCACTCTCACACCCAAGCGATGTCTCTGGGGTGACAAGCCTTTCACAACGAAGATGGCTATCGTAACCCTCCACATCTCCTGGAGGTGCACAGAGCGAGCACCATGATCCCCACCATACAGATGAGGAGACTGAGGTTTGGGTTAACTGACTTGTTCAAGGCTCCATAGCTGAAAGGTGACAGAGGCAGCCCCAAACCCCAGGTGTCTGCCTCCAGGTTAACTACATCCTACTGGACCCCAAGAAGACCAATCCAAAAGCAAGATCCCGGAACTGCCCCGGAGCTCCTTCCCAACATTCCAAACCACTCCCTTCCCCCCACCCACCCCCAGCAAACTGGGCCCAGGTAGTCGTCCCACCCTCGAGTCTTAGGCTCCCGGAACCGTCAAAATACACGCGGCAGTGCACCTTACAGCCACACGCACACCAGACCAGAGCCAGTCCAACAAAAATCCCACACCGCCCTCTCCCTCCCCCCTCCCCACACAGCCCCCGGCCCCGGGCCCCGCCCCTGCTGGAGGTGGGGGAGGTGGGGGGGGCGGAGAGGGGCGGGGCCCCGGGACGGGGTTGGGGCTGCAATTGGCCCGGGCGCCTCCGGCCCCGCCCCCCGGCCGCGCCCGGCCCCGCCCCCAGCCCCGAGGCGCGGCCGGCGGGCCGTGCTGACGCAGGGCCTGCGCGTGGGCGGCTGCGCGTGAGGTTGTGTGCGTCTGTGGGCGCGGTTGCCGGGGCCTCCCCGGGCTCGCGAGCGGGGGTTTCCTCTCCCTGTTGCCAAGGAAACAAACAAGCGCCACAAGCCCGGGGCCGGGGCCGGAGCACAGGGTCCCCAGGCCCCGCACCGCTACACGCTTCCGGGAAGTGAGGCAGAAGAGGATTCCCTCTCACCCGCCCCTCGCCCCGCAGCCGGCCAATCGCTGCTGGGGCCCGAAACTGGGGGGTCAGCAGCCGGCAGCAGTGACTGGGGCGGGGGGCTTTCGGTGCTAGCACCAGGCCGACCGGGCAGTCGGTCTCCCTACATGCTCCTCTTGTTGTTGCGGGGAGGCCCTATTTTGAAAAGTGTGAAAATACCTTTTACAAATTGTCCGCGACTATGTGACCACCTGGGCAGGCCCCTCCAAGCGTCTTGGAAGCTCCACCTTCCTGCCAGTCCCAGCCCCCAAGCCCCTCCGGGTCCCTTCCGAAGGCTCCCCAGGGCCCTTTAAGCGGGGGAGGGGTGGGGGGGGGTCTACTGGTCAAGTGAACTGTGGCAGGGAGGATGTTGGTTAAAGTGCAGATTTCCTTATGGGTGGGACAGAGCAAGGGGCACTCGCTGCAGAAGTGGTGGGGCTGCAGGTGGGGCAGGTGAACCGGGCGGGGACCAGGAGCTCCAGGAGGGAGGCCCCTAGGGATTGGGAATGGACTGTCTTGGGCCCGTGCTCCCCCACTCATGGCCTAGAAGCCAGAACTTCAGAGCTGGGAGGAGTCTTAGGGCATCACCCAGGCCAACCCCTCTTTTCTAGCCCTGCCTTGGTCCAAGTGCCCAGATTCCCCCATGGCGCTCTCCCTAAGCTAGCCCACGGGCCTGCCGCGCAGTGCAGTACGGGCCTCTATACCAGTAAGTCCACAGATTTCAGGGCACCCTGAGAGCCCACCTCATTTTGGCCCTGGATCCTCCCCCCAGGGGCTCTTCATCACAGGGACAGGTAATGGGGAAACCACTGGAGGAGGGGGTAGGGCAGCAGGGGGCCGGCTGGGACAGGATGCAAGGGCTCAGGCTGGAGCACTGTCACGCTGCCCAGGGAGGGGCTGAGGGGGCATCTGTTTCCTCTTGGCCATGGTTTTCCCTCAACTCTGTCCCCAGAGGAGGTGAAAATGGTGCTGGCTTCCTGAAGCAGAGCTTCCTGGGGATGGTGGGTGGCGGATGGACAGGTATCCATCAAAACATCCCGCATCCCTTCTCTCTCCCCTTGGAGCCTTGGGGAGCTGAGCTAAGGCTTAAGGCATGGGGGCATATTCCTGTTGAAGCAGAGAGGTGAGGTCCTGGGACTCAGCACCAAGATCTAGCAGAAGGGAAAGCCAGGCTGGGCTCCCAGTGGGATGTGGCAGGGACCTATTCAGCTCAGGGGTGAGGTCTCCCCCAGGTACCTTTGTGGATCAGGGGCAGAAGGTGGATTCAGAGAGGTGAGCACAGACGGCAAGTGGGAATGAAGGGAGAGATCAGAGAGGGTGAAGGGAGGAGCCTGGGAAGAGGTCTACTGGGAGGGGGGAGGAGGAATGGAGCTTTGGGACAAGGCAGTGGGGGTCACATCTTGAATCCAGGCCAGAGGGCTTTGGAAAGGAGAGCTGGACAGAGGAGAGGCCCAGGAATTGAGGAGAGGGGCCGCTGCCTAGGCTGACACCCACGCTCCAGCCCCAGATCCTGGTGGGGCAAATATTTACCCAGCAACAACGGTTGCTAAGCACAGAGGAAGGAGGAGGGAGGCCAGTAGCTGGAGGGCCTTCCAGGCTCCTCCCTATCCCTCACAAAAGACTGCAGGGAGAGGGTGAGCCAAACCGCTCCCCTCAGCCCTCCCTCCTCCCGCCCAGGCTCACTCCTACCCCTCCATGCACGCAGATCTTGGGGTCACCTCTATCCACCCCCCCACCCCAGGCTGGCCACAGGCCAGGGGGCTGGGCTCAGGGGATTTAATCCCTCGGCTGCCAGGCTTTCCCCCACCCTAGGACAGTCCTGGGGGCTCAAACCTCGCAAAAGGCCCCCTTCCCAATGGGCTATTCAGTAGGAGCTGGAAAGGGGGGTGATCCAAGGAGTCAGGATATGTTGAGGGAGGGGTCACTGAAGGATGGAGTCCAGATGTCCAGGACTTAGGAGGTGGAAAGGAGGGGAAGGAGCCAGTCTGCCACTGTGAGGGGGCAGGACAGCAAAGAGGGGTCCTCGGGGGTACTCCCTGCTCAGGCCCCCAGGCAGAGAAGGGGGAGGGACAAAGGCGGGGAGGATGTGCTCAAAGGGAGCCAGATGTGGCCCATGTGATGTGGGCTGTTGCTGGCATGGGCACAGGGGGGCAGGATGTGCTGCCCTGCCAGGAAAGATTAGTCAGACGCCGGGAGGGAGAAGGGAGGGGGACAGCTAGTCCCAGACCCCCGTGAAGCAGACGGGCACTTTCAGGAAGAGCAGGAGGGCTCAGAACCTGTGAGGAGGCACTGGCAGAGCAGGGCCGCCCTCCTCATCCCTCTGTCCACCACCCTCAGGGCTCCCACCCACTGTCATGGCTGAGTTTAGGAGTCTGTGTGCAGGACAGGAATTGACACCCCTTCCCAGGGCACAAGACCTGTGCTGCGCACAGGACAGACACGCAGCACGTTCTTTCTTACCCACCTCCTTGGGGTGAGGTCTCTGTTCTGCAGGCTTCTCCCTGGGAGTCGGTGGGTTCTTACCCCCAGCCACAGGCCCCGTGGAAACTGGGGTACAGAAGTGGGAGGGGAGGGCACCGACAGGAAGCCTCTGGGGCAGAGAGGAGGTTCCTGGAGCCCATGCTCCCTGGTGCTGATGGTCGCTCCCAAGGGTCGCAGGGCTGGCCAGAGTGACTGCAGGCCCCATGGGTCCGCCCTGAAATGGGGTAGATGGAAGGCTGTTACTGTGCGATGGCAGCAGAGGACAGACTGAAGTCGCCCCAGGAGAGACTTCTCTGGGCCCCTCCAACAGGGACAGCATGGGCCCGGAGGGAGAGAGGGAAGGGATCCCCGGAGATGAAGCAGACCCGAAGGACTGGCCTGGGTGCAGTGGCGGTCAAGGTGAAACCTACAGACACAGAACCAGGAATCCCTGGAGAGCCAGGTCTAAGTTGGCAACCAAAAGGCTGTTGTTTCCCAAACTCCCATCGGAAAGTTTGAAAAATACACATGGAAACATGACTCACTGCCCCCTGCCCAGGCCCCCCTTTCCTGGTTTCTGTGATTTTTCTCCCAGGAGTTAATTCAAATCACATTCTCCCAGAAACCAAGTTTCACGAGGGAGGGCACAGAGCAGGCTGAGGAAGCAGAGAGGCGTGCAGGAGGAGCCTGGAAAGGGAGCGGCCAGGGCTGGGGCAGACAAGGACACAGTGACCGGCCGCTGCAGACCCCCGGACTGGGGCAGAACTCAAGTGCAAGTGGGAACATTCACGTTTCCACCATCGAACTGCCCTTCGGCCCAGAGAGCTTGCCTTCTGGCCTCCCCTTTGCAACCTGTTCCCCAGGGCCACAACTGAGTTCCCCAGGGCCAGAGGCCGGAAGGTGGGAGTGGAGCTCCCGGGAACTCCCCTGCCCGCACCTCTTTTGGGTCAGAAACACGCATTCCCAGAGCAGGCACCCCGCACATCCTGCCCTGTGGGCTGGGGAGGATCCAGATAGGCCTGCCCCAACAGGGTGTCTCTGGGCCAGGGATTCCCAGCCTGGAAGTTCCGGGAAGGCCAGGGAAAAGGCCTTCCCTGCAAGCATCCCCACCCGGGAGTGACCCGAGCCTCCGTACTGGCCATCCCCCCACCCCCTGCATGCACCAGATGGAGTTCTTTGCATCTCCCTTGGCCACTGAGCCCCCACGTCCTGTGGACCCTGCCTCTAGAATCGCTCCCCATTCTAGGTAACTGCTGGAGCCCCCGGGCCAGTCTCCCTGCCTCCACCCCTGCCTCTACACGACCCTTTCTCCTCCCCACACCACAGCCATCTGTCCAAAACGTAAACCTTGGCATGTTTCCACAAAACTTCAAGTTACAGTGCACCCAACGTATCAGGGATAAAGTCCAAATTCCTCGAGCTGGCTCATTAACGCCCTGGGTCCCCAGAGCCTCTTCACTTGCCCTCTAGATTCTAACAATCCTGACCTCTCTGCTGCTTCTAGGCTAACCTGCCTGAACTTGGCACAGGTTTTGCCCTCTGACCAACTCCTCCTCACCCTCTAGGCTCAGCTGAAAGTGCCACTGAGGCCGGGTTAGTTGTCCCCGCTAAGCCCCCAGCATCTCTTGTCACACGTAGTGACACCGTGGATGCCTCTGTTTATCCCCCAATGAGGGGAATTCCTTGAGGGGAGGGCTGGAGGGGTCCTATCCTGCCCCCCCCCCCAGGCCCTGGCACAGTGGCTGACGCATGCTCCACCCACACTTGAGCCCAGCATGTCACCATACTCCTTCCTGAACCTGCACACCCCCCTTTTTACCGCATGCCCTGCAGCGAGGCGCCTCCCCACCCCCCGCCTGGCGGGTGTCACTGTTTATAAAGCACTCACTGCGTCCCGGCCTGTTCTAGGTTCTTTCTGTTCATTGGCTAATTTGATTCCAAGCAAGAGCTAACGAAAGACATTAGCCTCAGACCCTGACTTGTCCAATGGGTCAGGACCAGTCGCTCTGGGAGCTTAGAACTCAGTAGTCACTGTGTGTAAAGGAGGTGGGGTACATGCTAGGTGCTCAATAAATGCCTAGAGCGGGAGGAAATGCTAGGTGCTCAGTAAATGCCTAGAGCAGGAGGAACAGTATAATTGCCCACCTTTGGACCAGGCTCTATCACTAGTGACGTTATCTCCAGGGAGGTGAACACAGCAGGTTACTGTTCTCATTTTATAGAGGAGGACTCTGTCCAAGTGAGCGGGGAGGGACCTGCTTCCGGTGTGGGCAGGTGCACGTCCTGGGGCCTGCGTTGCTGCGGTGCAGGGCGGCAGGTGGGTGGTGGGGGGGGGCGCATTACTTGAGAGTGAGTGTTCAGGGGTCAGGGCTGCGGGGGAACCTTCCATCCAGTGCTCTCAACCCTCACTGGGCGTCAGAATCACAAGACTGCCAGCACCCGACGTCTCAGATGTTTTGATTCCACACTCTGGGAATGGTCTGGGGTGGGACCTGGGGGCACGTCTCAGTAAACACCACTTCAGTCTGTCATTTTACAGATGAGGAAGCTGAGGTTGGGGACGGGGACTGTGCCAGCGGCTGACAGAGTGCTTTCGCGGCTGGGCCCTGTTCTAAGTAGCACAGGTGCCTTATTTACCTGGCCCTCCGCAGAGCGGGCTCAGCGAGGGGTTGTTATTATCAGCTCTGTTTTAAAGATGAGAAAACAAAGCCCCACGGGTTCAAGGTCACATAACCAGTAAGCGGTGCAGCTGGAATTCGGACCCCAGAGACCCAGTCGAAGCCCACACTCTGAACCGTGACCCCACCACAGAGGAGCCAGGGGTGGGTCCAGGCCCAGATCCCATATCTCCTCTGGGCAGAAAAATGAGAAAGCCCCCAAGAGTGGGGAAACTGAGGCCAGAGGCACCAGATGGGAGGCCGAGAGGCTCCCGGCCCCCTCCCCCACAGGAGCAGAAAGGCTGGGCACGGGCCCACCCACGGGCCGCCTGCCTCCCTCCCTTCCCCAAGGGGAGCCCTGACCACCCCCTGCTGAGCTGTCACCCTTCCCCTGCTAAGTGATGCAGTGTCTTAAATGCTGAGCACAAGGAGGCAATTAAGTCCAATTAGGGAGGGAGAGCTAATTAGTGCTCAGCTTCCCACAGCCTCTGGGTACCTCCCCGGGTCTGGGGAACCTGCTACCCACCCCCCACCCCCAGGGGAGGCGACTGCTGCTCCTATAGAACACAGCAAAAATCCACACGCCCTCCTTGCTCTCCTGAGGGGCAGGGGGCAGGCACCTTGCTCGTCCCCAGCCTCGGCCCTGCAGGGCGGCTCTGTCTCCCGGTCCCACAGGACATGACTTGCCTTCCCTGACGACCAAGAACATTCAAGGCACCCCGTAATTCCTAAGTGCTCCCCTGCCACCTCATCCACCCTCCCTGCAACCCTGGAGGTGGGTTAGCCCTGGGGCCCAAGGTCACACAGTCCACTTAGCTCCCCGACACTGACACCCCTGACGTGCACGCGATGATCTCCCCTCCGTCATCCTGAGGTAACAAGGTAGAGAGCTGGGGCTAGGTTACGCCAACTAATCTGCCCTCTCTCCCTCTGTTCATCCATCCGCCTGACTCCGTTCTGAGACCCCAGTGCCACGTTCCAGAATATTCTTCCTGGGATCACAGAATGTAGTGTCAGGAGTTAGGGGATCTAGTTTTCTCTTCCAGGGATTCACTCCGTGACCTTGGAAGAACTGCTTTCCTTCTATGGGCCTCCGTTTTCTCATCTGCAAGACAAGAGGAGGCCTGGAATGGAAGAGCCCCAAGGCCCTAACAACCTCGGTCCCTCCCACTGCAGGTGGAGAGATGGGGACTGGTTGGGCTTCCCTCTTGCGTGCCATCAGGGCCTGGGGGCAGGAGAGGATACCCCTTTCATACTGAAATTGTGGGGGCCCCCGTGGCTTAACAAGAATGAAACTGTCCTGCCAGCAACAGAGAGGCCAGGAACTCCCAGGCTCTAGCAGGGGCCCGAAGGGTAGAACAGGGGACAGATATGACGCCCTCCCAACTGTCCCTCTCGTCCCCAGAACCAGGGAACAGGGAAAGTGATGGGGGACGCTGGCTCGACCAGACCTGGGCACTGCTTTCTTGGGCTTGGAGGAGAGGGAGGGAGGCAGGATGCCCAGTCTCTGGCCCACATCCAGCCAAGCACTGTGCCAGCCTCCCTCCCTATCAGTGTTGGGCTCACACAGGGCAGGGCAGGCAGGAAGGCCAAGGGAGCTGAAGGGCCCTCTCCCGTCTCGTCCTGGGTCTTAGCCACACTCTATCTCCCATGCCTCTGTTCCTCTTTTTCTGCTTTCTGGGTCTTCACAAGCACGGTCAGGGTGAGACTAGCCTGGGTTCTAATCCTCATGTCCCACCCATATCATCCTGGCGCAGGTGACTGCTTCCTTTTCTCTAAAATGGGGTAACAATAGGGGCACCTGCGTGGCTCAGTCGGTTAAGCGTCCGACTTCGGCTCAGGTCATGATCTCACAGTTCGTGAGTTCGAGCCCCGTGTCAGGCTCTGTGCTGACAGCTCCGAGCCTGGAACCTGCTTCGGATTCTGTCTCTCCCTGTCTCTCCCTCTCTCTCTGCTCCTCCCCTGCTCACATGCTGTCTCTCTCTCAAAAATAAATAAAGATTTTTAAAAAATTGTTTTAATGGGGTAACAATAATTCCAGAGGGCCGCTGCGACCATCAGTGGGCTGTGCAAGTGCAGTGAGGAGCAGGGGCTCGGTTCCCCACCTGGCATCTTCCAGAGCCCAGGCCCTGGGGCCGCGCTCGGGGTGCGTGCGCTGAGCACCGAGAAGAAGCCACAAGGCATCCGGGCTGCAGCACCCAGTCCCTCCGAAACCTTCCCTTTCCTGTACTGAATCACTGCTCACAAGCCTGGGGACCCGGGCGTCCCCGGCTTGCCACAAACACTACCGTTGCCATAGAAACCGGGCCTCCCCTTCCTCTCACTGATTGATTTCACCACATCGTCCCCCACGCTGTGTCTGGTTCCTGGATCTCAGCTTTTGACTCACCGACTGAATGGCCTCTCATTTCACGTCCCCACCGCACGGTCTGTGCCCTGAACCCCCCAGCCAGGCCCCTTTCCCCAGCATCTCCACCCCCTCCCGCCAAGTGAGGCTGGACACCCCGACGGAAATGTCTGTCCCTGAGGCCGCCAGCCGGGGCTCCTCAGCAAGGGCAGGGAGGTGGCCCCGGGCACAGCCCCGCGGGCGCTGGCGCCACCTGCTGGCCTCCCGACTGGTGCGCCGCGTCCTCCGGGCAGCCCGTGTCCACTCCCTCCCTCGCTCCTTCACCAGCGTCACCACCTGTGCCCTGGCGGGCTCGTGCCCTCGGGGACCACGCACGTGCAGTGAGCGCCCCGAGCCAGGCACCCCCTCCCCCAGGCTGCATTCGGGAGGAAGGGATGACTAAGGTGAGCCCTGAGCATTTAGGAAGCACCTTCTGTGCACTAGACGCGGTGGGAGTTTACATGCCTCCTCCCACCCACCGCGCAACAACCCCGGGAGGTAACTGCTGCTATTATCTTCATTTTATAGATGGGGAAACAGGTTGAGAGAGAGAAGGAATTTGCAGAGGGCCCGCAGGCAGTAGGCACCTAGAGCCCGGCTCTCGGGGACAGCCACACCCGGGGCTTCCGCTGGGACAGCTGGGCAGAAAGGGAGCCGGAAGCGTGTGACAGAGGAAGCGACTGCAGGCAGGGGATCCACTGGCCGGTGACACAGGAGGAGAGGTGGGCAGAGGAGACGGGAGAGGGGCACCCAGTGGCGGGGGGAGGGAATAAAGAGTTTGGAGGAGGAGGGTGGGACCAGCAGGGTCAGGGGTTAGAGGTCAAGCGAGAGCAAAACTGAGCCTGGACACAGCCCCTGCTTCCAGGCAGCCTGGGTCAGGTCAGCGCAGTCGGGAAAGTGGGGCACACAAACACGGGGACCCGGCACAGTCTGATGTCAGGGCCTGGGCCAAGCAACCGGCCTTAAATCGTCTGCAAAGGCTGCTGGGGAGAGTCACAGAGAGCTGTCCGCCCGGCGGGCACGGAAGCGCCCTAGGATACTGGCAACAAGGGCACCGGGCGGCCCGGGTGCAAGCGTCCGGATCCCGGGACTGGATCTGAGAGATAATTGGGGGTGCTGGGGGTGGCGACGAGGGCGGGGAGCAGCCTGCCCCCCTCCCCCCAGGCTCCCAACAGGGGCCCTCGTGCAAGGACGTGGACCCAGTGAGTGCCGTGGAGGCTCGGGGCCCTTCAAGGCCGGCCTGCAGTGGTGAGCCAGACGCGGCTTGCACCTGCTAGTGAGAGCCCGTTGTTCACACCGCAGTCGGCCACGGCGACACAATTTACACCATGGGAATTGGCAGTTGCCACAAACACAGGCTCTTTCTCCCCTTGGTTGTTAAACATGTGCAGGCACGTCCTTGTTCCCTCGTTCTTCGCTCTCTCGCCCCCACTTGACAGAAAACGGAACTGAGGCCCAAAGATGGAGACTGGCCTGTTCAGTAGCATAAAGTAACGTTCTTCCTTTTATTCGCTCAGTCATTCACTCCACAAATCTTTACTGGGCGCTCCCCCACCCCCCGCCCCACACTAGGCTTTGGAGAGACGGGTCCCATCCTGGGGGGGGAGGGGAGGGGTGGCGCTTTCGGTCCGGGCGGCCTCCAGAACATGCTCTACGCTACGTTAACTAAGCGCTAAGGAAGGAGTAAGTCCTGGGCGCACAGCTGACTCTGGAGGCGAAGCAGTCAGCGTGGTCGGGAAGGCTGACCGGGGCACAACGCCTCGGCTCAGCTCTGAAGGATGAGTGGGAGATCGCCGCAGGGAGTGGGGGAGAGGGGGCCCCAGGCAGAGGGAGCAGCAGCCACAGAGGCCTCGGGGGAGGACAGGAGCCTGGCAGGAGGATACGACCCACGCATACCTGGCATTCTCACAGCCTACTGTGTGCGAGACTCCTTTTACCAGCGGTGACCGAGGCGGTTACGTGATCAGAGGTCCGTTCTGAGCCAGTGTCTGAAGCCACACTGGTGGGTCAGTGCCATGACTGAGCTCCTGCCGTGTGTGAGCTCCGGGCTAGGTGCCAGAGGGGAGACCGGTGAAGGCACATCCCAAAGCCCGTGTAGACAGCACCCCCCTGGAGATCAGATGGGGGAGGGCTGTGAGGGCCCCAGTGTGTGTGGCGGTGGGGGGGCGGGGGTAGAGCCGGGTACGGAGGGTGACAGGTAAGACGGAAAAGACGGAGACAGGTCGAATCTTTGGTGGGGGTGGAGGGGCGTGTGAATGAGCATGCCCAGCTTCCAAACAGCAGGCATTGAGAACCTACTGTGTGCCAGGCACGGGGCGCGGAGCTGGGAAACAGGAGTGGGCTAGATGCAGTCCCTGTCCTCAGTGAGCGCCCAGTGGGCTGGGGAGCCGTTATAATAGTGTGTGACAGGTGAGGGAGCCCCAAAGGGCCCCGAGGGAGATTCCCCAGGGAAAGTGACACTGCATTCCAGTCCTGCAAGATGAGCCAGCATTAGGGCTGCGAAGGGCGAGGGGATCATAGATGGCTCAGCACAGGCTGGGTGACCAGCAGAACGCCCCTGAAGCAAGGCCAGTCTGTGGCTGGAGCGGAGAATGGACAGAGGGCAGGGCCGGATCGTGAACGGCGTTCTAAACACACGGAGGAGTTTGCTCTTGGATCTAATGGCCGTGGGGAGCTACTTCAGGGTTTAAAGAAGGAGTTTCAGGATCGGATTCGTTTTTAAAATGATCTCTCCGGCCACCATGTGGCGAGCGGTTGGGGGGCACCGAGGAGGCAGGAGTGGAGGAGGGAGAGCGGTGGGAGGCGGCTGCAGGCAGGGGTGAGGGGTTGTGGGGGGGGGGGGCGCCAGCTTCGTCAGGAGGGTGGCAGCAGGGACAGGAAGTCAGTGGGCTTGGGAAATGTCCAGAGGTGTCCAGGGAGGTCTGGTTGATGGGCTGGATGGGAGGAAGTCCAGGGAAGGTGGGAATCACAGCCGGCTCCAGATTTCCAGCCTGAACCACCCGGTGGGTTTACCGGAAGCAGGGAGCTGGCCGGGAGGGGCAGGTTGGGCCGTGTGGCAGGACCCAGTCCGAACACTCTAGGACTCCCGGCTCCCGGCCGGCACCTGTTTCCCCCACGGGGGCTGCCAGGAGAAGGCACGGGGAACGTGGGCCACAGGAAGGGAGCAAGGGGCAGGACGGGCTGGAGCACGGGGAGCAAAACGATAGCAATGGCTACACAGCGTCAGTGTTGATGACGTGCCGCTAAGTTCTCACGACGTGACCACCTCTTCCGAAGGAGCCGCCTCACGCCTTTCTACCCCATCTCCCGCTGGACGTGTCTACTGTGTGTCTGCCTCCCTCCCCCGCAGCGTATCCGCTCCGCGAGGGTAAGGCCTCCGTCTGTCTTGCTCAGCGCTGTATCTCCAGTGCCCAGAACAGTGCCTGACACAGCCAGTGTCCGGTATATATTAACTGGATTAAAATTAATAATAATTAACTCCTTGGTGGCTCGATCGTTTAGGCGTCTGACTCTTGATTTCAGCTCAGGTCACGATCTCACGGTCGTGGGTTCGAGCCCCGCGTCGGGTTCTGTGCCGACAGTGCGGAGCCTGCTTGGGATTCTCTCCTTCTCTCCCTCTCTCTCTGTCCCTCCCTCATGCTCTCTCTCTCAAAAATAAGTATATCAACTTAAAAAAGAAAGAAAGAAAACCTCCTTATTAGGTACATATTATTATTATTTTTCCCCTTCAGAGCGAGGCCAGCTGGAGTCAAATGTTGGTTTCCTTGGCCTGTTCCTTGAACCGTGTCTCCCAGGGACTCAGGAGGGCAGGTGGGCACGAGGCCAGTTTTTTAAGCAGCTGGAGGGGGCTCAGGACAACCTGAGGAGCTGGTCTGACCAGCCTCAGCCACCTGGGTTTTCACCTTGAGTCGGGAACAGACTGGTCTCCCCTGTGCTGGATGCCCCGCCAGAAAAGGGCAGAGTGGAAGCCCCGTGACACCTGAGGAGGCGGGGCTGGGCACCGAGCCCCAGCGGACAGGGAAGAAACATCTGGGCCCCGTGTCCAAGTCCAGACCAGAGCGGCTCCCAGCAGTCGGCCTGCAGCGCCACCTCGTGGTCAAGGTTCAAAGACGCGTCTCCTCCACCTGCGTGCCCCACTCAAGACCCAGGCAAGCTGGCCACCTGCCCCACCAGCAGGCCTCCCTGGGCACCTCTGGCACCAACCTCCGGGCATCCCTCCAGTCCTCTCCCTTCAGAGTAACCTCCCTCATCCCTCTGGGACTCTGGATCCTGTTCATCCAGGAAGCCTCTCCAAACTTCTCCAGCTTCAGTGATCACTCCCTGCTCAGTCTCCAGACACTCACTGGGTGTCACTATCTTACCCCTGGGGTCCTAAGCTCTGGGGTCAGATAGACCCCTCTGAACACCGGAGGGTCCGCTTACCAGCTGTGTGACCTGAGCAAATTATTTGACCTCTCTGAGCCTTAGGTCCTAATGTTAGGCAGAGGTGTGTTTCCAGCCTCACAGAGCCGTGAAGAGGGTTGAGCGAGATCAAGTCTGCAAAGGCCAAGAAGAGGGCCCAGCAGTAAACAGGCAGTCAGCAAAGGGCAAGCCCATTCCCACCCCTCTCTCTGACTTCCTCTTCCCTTTCCTAAAAAAGAGAGCATGACAGGACAGAAGGCACAAGACAGTCATAGGACCTGGGTTCTCCTTCTCTGTAAAATGGGGCCATCAGATAATTGATGAATCTATTCGAATACTGATTGATTGATTGATTGATTGATTCATTCATTCATTCCACTTCCATTCCACCTGTGACATTCTACAGGATGAGTATGACTTTTATGTCCATTCATTCATCCGTGCCAAGCTGTGTCTAATGCTCCAGTGTCCCCTGTTAGTATCTAGCACAGTTCCCGGCATGGAGAGGGCACTGGAAAAGTCCTTCCTCGATAACCTACCAAGGGCATGCTTGCTGTCGCCCCCCCCCCACCCCCACCCGGCCCCAAGAGAGCAATCAGCCCAGCCTGGCACCAGGCGCCCCTCCCCCTCCCTCTCCCTCTCCCCAGCCCGAAACCAGAGCTGGCGCCACTGGGTGAGGAATCTGGGGACCAACTGTCACAGCTCCGGTGTCACCCGCCTCCCGGACGCCGGGGTCCAGGGCCCTGTCAGCCAGCTGTCCTGGGGGACCCTGGCTCCACCCCAGCCCCTCTGAGTTGCTCTCCCTAGGGAAATCAGAGAGTGCAGGGGACCTGGTGGGGGGTGCTGGAGTGGGCGCTGGGGAAGGGCAGGGGCCTCTGTCCAGGCCAAACCTCAAGCTGGGCGTCAGAGCCCTTGGAGACGGGTCCACGACAGCGGACGGACCTGTAGTGGCCTCCTCTCTTCTCCGTCCCCGTAGCCCTCCAAGGCCCAAAGACCGTTCTGCCCTCACGTGCAATCCTGTTTGACCATGTTCTCTGAGTCACATAGGCTAGTTTCTGTGTCTTGCTGAGAGCAGAGATCAAATCTGGTATTTCTTTTGTGTGTCCTACAGAATTTTACTTAATACATTCTCACTGAGGGAAATTAATTCATTGTTCCAGCAACAGAGGGAAAACTGGCTGCACTGTCAGCAGGAAACACGGTGTTTAGATAGGTTCCCAGGAGGAGGGGTGTTAGGAAAAGAAAATGGAGACCCCGTAACACATAGGAGGGGAGGCTCCTCTGATGAGGACAGATGGAGAGGACGGGGGAGGTGGCTAAGAGGACCTCCATAAGGGCCAGCCAACTTGGTGGGGCAGCCTCCCTGGGGCTCCGGGAGTAGGGCATGGGGGGGGGGGTGCGCAAGAGCTAGGTATGTGCCCCATCCCTTGGTACTTGGACAGGTGGTGACAAAGGGTGCCCACGTTTGCCCAGAAAAGAGAAGGGAGGTGCCTAGGTGGCTCGGTTAGTTAAGTGTCCGACTCTTGATTTCAGCTCAGGTCACGATCTCATGGTTCATGAGTTTGAGCTCCACAGTGGGCTCCACACTGACAGTGCAGAGCCTGCTTGGGATTCTCTCTCTCTCTCTCTCTCTCTCTCTCTCTCTCTGCCACCCCAGCCCCACCGGCACTCTCTATCTCTCTCTCAAAATAAATAAATACACTTACAAAAAAAAAAAAGAGAGAGAGAAGAGAAGGGACAGAGCTCCACACACAGACAAGCACGGTCTGCATCACCCTACCCCACTGCTGTCCTGAGCCGCCACACAAACCCTGGGCCACTCTGCTGTCCTGCCGTGTTTCGTGGCCAGGCCTGTGTGCACACAGATACACCTGGACTGAGCCACGCACTGCACACACAGCCAACTCAACAGCTCCACGGGGTTCTTTGTTCCTCGGGCCCGCGGCTAGAAGCCTGCCCGCGCCAGCCACGGAGACAGAATTCGCTTGCATCCCAGCACTCGACAGGAATTATTTTTGGAATTATCTGCTGGTTGTTTGGGATAATCTTTTTTTCTACGAGGCCAGATCTAGAACTGGCTTTGAGTGACTCACAGTGGGTCAGGATCTCCTCCAGGGCCTGGCACATCCTAAGAGCTCAAAAGGAAGTAGTTAGCTGAAAGAAGGAATGAATGAAAATTAATTAACGAAGAGCGCAATCTAGCCAAAGTCCACTGCGAGGAGAGAACAACAGGGCCAGAGCGCTAACATCGACCGAACACCTATCTTGAGTCAGGCACTGCGCTGGGGGCTTGTTTTTCCGTTTCAGAGACGAGGAAACCAAGGCTCGGCAGCACCCGACTACTCAGGAAGCATGTCTGCCTCCAGAGGATTGCTCCTTCCCCTCACACCATGAAACTTCGAATATGCAGTTAACTGGACACCCTCTTACTGAGCTTCTGCTCTGGGCAGGGCTGCGTGCTGGGCACTGGGGGGCCAGGGAGGGGGACAATGACAAAGAGGCAAGACAGCGCTGTCCTTTAAGGCCTTGGAGTGGAGTGGAGAGATCCGCCATGCACACACCTTTCTGGTCACAGGCAGACAGTGAGGGGTGGGGTGGGGTCGGCACGGTTGTCCATTTCCAAGCAAAACTGTTTAAGTTAAGGCCTTCGGCCTGAATTCTGGAGCTGGCAGGCAGGCGGAAAGAGGAAGAGAAGGGCCCTGGACAGAAACCTAGCTTGTCCAATACAAGTGTCAGTGGAAGAGGGGAGTCCCCTGAACAAAGGAGGCCATCAGCCTCTGGGAGCAAGAGAAGGACTCAGCAAAACCCCGCCCCATGAAAACTCTGTCACCTGGGCAGGCTGGTGGTCCCCACTGTGGGTGGACATACCCCAGACCATCTGCAGGCACACGGTCCTGCGCGTGACCCAAGTGCCACTCACGCACGCACCCTGCCCTCCAGGGGCACACGGTCACGTCTGCCTCCCCCGCCTCGGTTATCTGTCTGGAGTCTCAGTGGGACCCTGAGGGCGACACGTGGCGCATTAACACACCCAGGGCGGCGGGGGGAGGGGGGAGCTGACTTGTCTTTGTGGGCTCAGTGAGGTGGGTCCAGCAGGGGCCTCCGCCTCCCCTGCCCCACTCCCTACTCTACCCTTCCTGTTCCGCGGCTGCCCCCTCCCCGCACACACACACTCGTTTCTGTCCTTTGTTTTCCACCCGGGCCAAATCCCGGGGGCTTCTCTGGTCATTAACCTCCTGCTTTAATTAGCTTAGTGGGGAAGCAGAGCAAATTCAGGGGTGGGTGTCAAGGGGGAATCTCATTTCGGTGGGGACAGGAAGGCTCGGAGCAGCTGGTGACAAAAATGCCTGGCACACAATAAGTCCTATACAAGTGTGTGCTATTTCTATTAATGTGAAAAACAGTCACCTGGTCCACAGAGCAGGAGCCTCCCCCCACCAGAGGGCCCCACGGGCCCCCAGGAGCACAGGTGGCCCAATCCACGTTCCTGGGGCAGAAGGAGAGGGGACAAGAGCCTACCTCTCCACTCCCTCTGCCGCTCAAGCCCTAAAGCTTGCTGTTAATGTTCGGTCAAATCCCCAGCGCAGGGGGCACCAACTCTGGGGCCCTCCAGGGGTGCCTGGCCATGGTTCCCCTCCCTTTGATCTTCTGCTGAACAAGAGCCCTGCCCCTCCTGGGATCCTCCACTCTGGCCCCCAGCCTCCTGCTGTTCAAATCTCCTCTTTCCAAGAACCAGCTGAGGGAACTGGGCTTCACCACCCGGCCCTCAAGGCCTCACAGTGGCAGCTCTGTGAGGTCACCTCATCTCTCTGTTCCCCGCCTCCAGGCAGGACTTCACCTCACAACCCAGTTCAGAGTTTGGGTTTCCAAGGCCCTGCAGAAAAGGACACCTTCCCACTGTAGCTCACCCCCACCCATTCTCACGAAACGATTTTGGGAAGTTCTTCTGAAAGTCCAACCTCAAGCCCTCGGGCTGCAGTGCACCCTCTCTCCCCTTGGGAAGGGCCCAGGCATAAGAAGGGAGACAAAAGAAATGCTGGAGAGGCGGCGTAGGGAGGGAAAAGGTCGCAGTACACCCCGACTTGCCCCAACTCCCTCTAGAAGTACCCGGCTGTCCAATTCACGCCTTAAAAACTTATTTTTACTTTCACCGAACGTCCAGAGTGCAAGGAGCCGAATTAACGGGCTCGGGGGTGGGGGTGGGGGCAAGTACAATGACGGCGGAGGCCCGAGAACAGATCACCCCCAAGGCGTCTGCGGGGCCCGGGCCCGAAGGAAGTTCGGGTCCCGAGCGCACCCCGTCTCTCCTCCCTCCTTGGGTCGCGCCCGAAGCCCGGGGCTCTCCCCCGAAACTGTTAAGTCACATCTCGCGTCCAAGCCTTCGCCTGCCTCCCCGCTCGCTGCCCTGCGCCCCCCCTCTCCCGCCCCGCGCCTCGCCGCCGCTCGGAAGGACCAGAACTAACTCACCTCCCAGTCGCCGCCGCTCAGATCTCCGAGCCTGGGGGGGGGGGAGGGAACGGGAGGGCACGGGCACGGGGTGGGGGGGTGGTGGCTGGCCGCTCGGCGGGGCGGGGGGGGGGCGGTGAGCGGACCCCGGCTTTGGCCAGGGGGTCCCGCCCTCCGGCCCATCCCGGCCTCCTCGGCGCGCACGGCCCGGCGGCGCCCGCATCGCGCTGCGGGCTTTGTCTGCTCTGCGGAGAGGCTGTCCCCGCGGCCCGCAGCCGGGACGACTCCGCGGGAGGGAGGGGCGCCGAGGCAGCGCGCGGGGAGGGGGCGCGGCCAGGGAGGGGGCCGCGGCGACCCGGCCGGGCCGCTCCCGCCCCCTCGCCCCCTCATTACCATAAGAAAGGGGGACACCCCCCCCCCGGCCGGCCCGGACGAGGCGGGGGCGGGTGGCGAGCCCGTCTGGGGAGGGGGCGCTCCGTCAGCCTTTTCCGACCCGCTCCGGTTCCGTCCCCCGCGCGCGCCCCTCCCTCGGGGAAACCAGGGACCTCGACTTCCACCACCCCCACCCCCCACCCCGCTGCGCCCCGGAGCCGGGCTGGAGACCGGAGGCACGTCCCCATCCTCCGCGGGGCGAGGAGCCCGAGCCCGCGCCCCCGAGGGCGGGAAACTACAACTCCCGGCATGCCCCGGGCGCCCCCGCGCCCCCCCGCAGTTCCATGCTGCTCCATCCAGTTCATTTAAAACAAAAGAGTTTGAGCGCTGGAAGGGGCTGGGCTCGACTGGGGGCCACTGGGCGCCGCTCCCGGACCGGGGCTCGGTGCGGGAGCCTGAGGGGGGCGTCTGGACGGCGGGGTCTAGAGCCGCCCGGGTCCGAGGCGGGAGGGGTGGGGGCAGAGATCCCGCAGCCCCCCGCCCCCCGTCACCCCCGGAGCGGAGACGAGAGCGGCTTCCTCGGTTTTGCTTCTCTTTCCCCCCACCCCCACCCCGGGGGCTGGGGCGAGGGGAGTCGGGTTACAGGGTGTTTGGGGAGGGGGGCTTAGGGGGAGGGTCTATCTTTCTATCTCGCTTTCTTCCCCCCTCCCCAGTTCTTTGTTCCCCCCTCCCCACACGCCCCCCTCCTCTCCCCTCCCCTCCTCTCTCCTCTTTTCCCTTCCACCACCTCTCTCCCTCTCTCCCCCAGCTTTTGTTTCGCCATGCCTAGTCTAGTGGTATCTGGAATAATGGAAAGAAATGGGGGCTTTGGAGAACTAGGATGTTTCGGGGGAAGCGCTAAGGACCGAGGGCTGCTGGAAGACGAGCGCGCCCTTCAGCTGGCTCTCGATCAACTCTGCCTCCTGGGTTTGGGGGAGCCCCCCGCCCCCACGGCGGGCGAGGACGGGGGAGGTGGGGGGGGCGGCGCCCCCGCGCAGCCGGCCGCCCCCCCGCAGCCGGCCCCGCCGCCGCCGCCCGCGGCGCCCCCGGCCGCCCCGCCGGCGGCCCCCGCGGCGCAGACGCCCCAGCCCCCCACCGCCCCCAAAGGGGCCAGCGACGCCAAGCTCTGCGCTCTCTACAAAGAGGCCGAGCTGCGCCTGAAGGGCAGCAGCAACACCACCGAGTGTGTCCCCGTGCCCACCTCCGAGCACGTGGCCGAGATCGTGGGCAGGCAAGGTAAGCGGGCGCCGGGACCGCGGAGACGGACTGGAGTGGGGGGCACCCCATCCCAGCACGGAAAGTTCATTTCCTCTCTCCTTGCCCGCCTCTGGCTCTGTCCCTTCCCCACAAAGGGGGACCCGCCCCCTACCCCGATTTCCAAGTGCCACAAAGTTCCCTGCCACCCCCAGTCGGGACTGTTCTTCGGATCCTTCCTTCCCCAGGGCTCTGCCTTTAGACAAAGAAATAGCCTCTCACAGAGAGAGGGAAAAGGGAGGGGGATCGGTCTCCCAATCCTGGGAGGCTGTCCGGAGGGGATGTCCACTCCTAGCCGGAAAAACTGGAGGAATGCGCAAAGAGTTGCTCAGAAGCCCCTGCTCCGGGATCTGCTCGTGGGCTGGGGAGGGGGCACCCCTGGGACCCCCTACAGCTGGAGTTACAGACTTTGGGGGAGACCTGGCCCGGGAAGCCAGACTGAGTATCTGTCTCTTTGTTGGGCTGAGTGCAGGAATGGAAGGGGGTGTGGCTCATGGGAGGGTCCCAGCCCAGGGGAGAAGTGGGGAGGGGGGCTGCTGGGAGGAGGGAGTCCTGTGGTCACCCACACACCAGAGTTGAACGATCTGTGGGGTTTTGGAAGGGGTGCCTCCAACGAAGTGCCACGTCCTGGCGTGGACCCGTCCTCATCCCTCTCAGGCTTTTGTTCTGGGCTGGCCACGGCCAGGGGCCAGAGGCCTGGAGAGGGGTCTCTGGTAGTGTGAGAGTAGGACAGAGCAGGAGGGGGCCTGCAGGGGGGCTGGTGAGAAACCTTCGGGCCGAGGTTCGGTTGGAGGGCGTGCGCCTGGGTGTGTTGTTGGGGTGGGGGGTGTAGAATTAATCCAGTGTGGTGTGTCTGATACCACACCCTCCTCAGCTCCAGCATCCCTGGGCGGGTGGGGGTGGGAGTGTTGGTGAGGGTCCAGACTGAGCAGACGGGATCTTGGGGACCCTTCCCTCTCCCGGTTTCCCAAAGGGGAGTGGGGGGGGCGGGATTTGGAAATTGCAAGGGGGCTGGGCTGGGAGGTAGGGGTGGGGGAGGAGCAGGGGAGGAGCTGTCCCACAGTGGGGAACAATAGAGGAGCTGCTTTCCGGCTGGGAGTGAGGGAGGAGGCCGGCTGCGGGCAGGGGAGGAGGGGAGACCAGCAAGGGGGGGGGCTGCCTACCGTACACCCCACCTCATCCACCCGAACTGCTTGGGGGTTGGGGGCATTTTGCAGGGCGATCCAGAATGGAGGAGGGAAGATGCCACTCCCCTGCACAGCCCTCACCGACCCCCCCCCCCCCCCGGGGCGCTCCATCTCGAGATTCCTGGTTCAAAAAGTTGGATTTCCTCTTGTTGCCAGAAACTAGGGACCCCGAGCCCTGGAATTGGGTGGGGACACTGATAGCTCTCCCTGGATGCGGGGGTGGTCTTGGGAGGGCCCAGGATTTCATGGAGTCATCTGCCTCTGCAGCAGACGGATGGACCTGTCTCTCAGAAAAGTAGGGGGATCTCTCCTATTCGGGGAAGAGAAGCCCCCCCTCACCCCTGAAGCACGTGGAAGTCCTCCCTCTTGTCTAGCCCCCCTCCCTGGGCCGCAGCGCCAGGACTCCTCTTTTTGACCTCTAGAAAGGTGAAGCCCCGTGGTCTTCTTCGGGGTTCTGCTTCTTCGGTGTTCCAAAGCCCAGGATCCCGTCCACCAGCTCTGCACCTCCGGGCCCCCAGCTTTTCTTCTTACTCTCCTGCCCTGGCCTGTCTGCCCCACCCCCACCCCCCACCCCCAAAGACACCCCATTGCTTCAGCTAATGGACCTAGAACTTAGAGCCCCCCGGGTGCCCAGCAGACGCCATGTGAGTGGAAGTTGTAGGAGAGGGAGTCACTGCTCCTCACACCTCCAGGCCTCACAGAAAGGAGGACCAGCATTTACTGATATTAGAGCAGCAAGGATGTGGGCTTGACAACAGGTAGGACTTCTCAACTGCCAAGAGGCCTGAAGACAAGAAGGGAGGAGCCAGTTCTCCTTCCCGAGGTCTCTTGAAGGTGAGGAGCACTGCCCTCAACGCACCCCATCCTCCCCCCTGCCCAATCTGGTGGGGCTGGAGAAGAAGCCACCTGGAGAGAAGGGAGGAGAGAAAGCCCCCCCCGCCCCCAGCTGCCCTCAGACCCGTGGCTGGAGGGCTGGGGCCCAATGGGAGAGCTAGGACCGCTGGCATGGGTTTTGGGGGGAATAGGGCACGTGGTGGGGGCTAGAAGAAAGAGCACAGTATGTACCTGCAGAGCGGTGGGAACATGTCTCCATGTGCGCGGGGGGCAAAAGTTGTGGGCGTGCAGAGGAATGTGCTGTTTGAGGGCTGCGGGTGATGGAGATGGGAGAGCAGGGTGTGCGAGAGGTTCAGACACAAGCAGTCCGTGTGTGAGTGTGAGTGTGCACTGCGTTTGCACCACGAGTCGTGTTTAGATAAAGGCACACGGTGCATCACGGCTCCTAGGTCCATGTGTGTGCAAACTCACACGCGTGTGGCATGTGTGCTTCGAGGAAGCACGTGAGCCTGGCTGCGTGTGAAGCCAGGGGGCAGAGAGACAGAACTTGGGAAAGAGGAGAGAGGCTTGGCCTGTCAGCCATCAGGGGGCTGCGGCCTTCAGAGATGCTGTGTCCACGCCAGCCTCCTGGACCCTTCTCTTCCCCTTCGCTGTCTTTGTCTCTCTTTGTCTCGGCTCTCCTCTTTCTCTTCCTGCCTCGCCCCCCAATCTCTCAGCTTTAACCCCCTCTACTTCAGAGCGTCAGTGTGGGTGCAGAATACCTTGTCTGTCACCTCCTCAGCGCCCAGCCCATCTCAGCGCTCCTGCCCCCAGGGGACAGTGTGGCTGGAGTGTCCATGGGCTCGGGTGCTGTCCCTCACACGCCATTATTTTTATCTTCATACTTCTTTCCCTCTTGAAACTGATTCTCAGACCCTTCCCAGTCTCCCACACTCCACTGGTTGCTGCAGACGTGCTATGAATTTGGGACCCTCTGAGACGCACTAATGGGTGGAAGGCACAGGTCGGGGGGGGGGGGTGATCATAGATCACAGAGCAAATGGGTGTCAGTGGTCCCTGAGTAGACTGGAGGACACGTTTAATGAATGGAGGTCAAGTCAGGAGATTGTGGGGTTACCGAGCACTTCGGGGCCCTACAAGGTCAGTGTCAGCCTTGGTGGGGGGGGGGGGGGCGGTGTGATTAAGTGACCTGGAAGTTTGTGAGCAGTCAGGAATCAGTGGAGACATTGAGGGAACAGTACGTGGTTGGGCGGAGTTAGCAGATTTGAGGTTAGCAGCTTGTCCGGGAGGGTCCGTGATTATCTCCCGGTTTCAAGAAGTGATTGAACTTGGAGGGTCCTGGCTGGAATCCGAGCGAAAGTTGGTACATTTTGAAATCTGTGGTGGATAGAGGCGTTGGGGAGACCCGAGACGGGGGACGGTGGAAGGCAGGGGGCATTCGCACCTGGGGGCCTGGGTCTGAGTAAAGATCAGGAGCCGACTGGCCCCAGCACAGACCTTCTTGCCCTGTGAGTTTCCTTCTCTCTCCCCTCCCCACCCCCCCACCCCCCACCCCAGGCTGCAAGATTAAGGCTCTGAGGGCCAAGACCAACACGTACATCAAGACCCCGGTGCGCGGCGAAGAGCCCGTGTTCATGGTGACCGGGCGGCGGGAGGACGTGGCCACAGCCCGACGGGAAATCATCTCGGCGGCCGAGCACTTCTCCATGATCCGCGCCTCCCGCAACAAGTCGGGCGCCGCCTTCGGCGTGGCGCCGGCCCTGCCGGGCCAGGTGACCATTCGCGTGCGGGTGCCCTACCGCGTGGTGGGGCTGGTGGTGGGCCCCAAGGGGGCCACCATCAAGCGCATCCAGCAGCAGACCAACACGTACATCATCACGCCGAGCCGCGACCGCGACCCGGTGTTCGAGATCACGGGCGCCCCGGGGAACGTGGAGCGCGCGCGCGAGGAGATCGAGACGCACATCGCGGTGCGCACGGGCAAGATCCTCGAGTACAACAACGAGAACGACTTCCTGGCGGGGAGCCCCGACGCCGGCCTGGACAGCCGCTACTCCGAGGCCTGGCGGGTGCACCCGCCCGGCTGCAAGCCGCTCTCCACCTTCCGCCAGAACAGCCTGGGCTGCATCGGCGAGTGCGCGGTGGACTCCGGCTTCGAGGCCCCGCGCCTGGGCGAGCAGGGCGGGGACTTCGGCTACGGCGGCTACCTGTTCCCGGGCTACGGCGTGGGCAAGCAGGACGTGTACTACGGCGTGGCCGAGACCAGCCCCCCGCTCTGGGCGGGCCAGGAGAACGCCACGCCCACCTCGGTGCTCTTCTCCTCCGCCTCCTCGTCCTCGTCGTCGTCCGCCAAGGCCCGCGCCGCGCCGCCGGGGGCGCACCGCTCGCCCGCCGCCTCCTCCGCGGGGCCCGAGCTGGCCGGACTGCCCAGACGCCCGCCGGGAGAGCCGCTGCAGGGCTTCTCCAAACTGGGGGGCGGCCTGCGGAGCCCCGGCGGCGGGCGGGACTGCATGGTGTGCTTCGAGAGCGAGGTGACTGCCGCCCTCGTGCCCTGCGGACACAACCTGTTCTGCATGGAGTGTGCAGTGCGCATCTGCGAGAGGACGGACCCGGAGTGTCCCGTCTGCCACATCACGGCCACGCAAGCCATCCGAATATTCTCCTAAGCCCCCTGCCCCAGGCCTCCTGCGTCCCTCCCCAGGGGCCCGCCCTGGATCTGTTTTCCACCGGGGCCTTTTGGAAATCAGTGGTCTGAGGGGCAAGGTGCTTAGAGATACTCGCTCCGTGGGGAGGGGGAGGGGAGGCGATGGTGGCTGAGGAGGGGTAGGCCACTTTCAGAGCCTCTGGTCACCCCAGTCCTGGAATGGTGGGGAGGGGGCCAGGCAGGAGATTTTACTAGAGTTACAACTCTGATACCTCAACACACCCTTCAATCTGGAAGCAGCTAAGAGAAACTTTTGTTTTGCGGGAGGTGACCGTTAAGGCACCCTGACCCCCTCTGTCCACCTCCCCATCTGCATCACACTGCCCCTCCCTCTGCGGAGGGGATGGGGAAAGGGAGGGGGACAGGTTCCATCTGTATCTAGAGGTGCTCTTTCCAATCCTCAAGCCCTCTCTGGCCCTGACCTTTGACCTCCCAACATGACCCTTTAGACCCTCCACTGCCATATCCTGTTTGGGAATCTGTTCCTGGGTTTCCAATGGTGCAAGGGGGTTGGGGCCCTTTCAGAAGTCTGCACAGATATTCCGGGCGGGGGGGTGGGGGGAAGCATGTCAATCTATAAAGGGCTCAGAGCTCATCTCCCCGACAGAGCTGGGTGCAGGGGTCTGGAGAGAGAGCTCCTCTCTGCCCCTCCGGCTCCCCGCCCCCCCCTTCCCTCCATTGGGCTCTCCCTTCCCTTTACTGTTTCCACCGGCTCTCCTCTTCGCTTCCCCTTGATGGCTGCCCTTCCCAGCCCTGTCCTCCTCCCCTCTCTTCCCTTCTCCCCCTCCCTCCTGCCCCTTCTAGCCCAGCTTTGGGTTCACCACCTCCCCTGGGGAGAAATAGGGGAGAAGAGCATTTGGATGGACCCCCCACCCCCATTTAATTCCTCTTCTGGCATTCGGAGGCCCTCCCCACTCCAAAGAAACACCTCTCATTCTTGATGGAATGTATCCCCATTCTCAGTGACAATTTGAGGAGGGAACGAATACTGGGGTACATCAAGGGTCGAACCCCCGCCTCTACCGTCTTTGGGCATTGCATTTGGGGAGCGGTTCTCGGGCTGGATTTTCTAGCGGCCGGCAGTGGTGGAGAGCCAGGGTCGTGTGTGTGTGTGTGTGTGTGTGTGTGTGTGTGTGTGTCTGCTGTTCAAGGGGACAGGAGGGAGCCTGAGGCTGGTGGATGGAAGGGCCCCCCCTCCCCCTGCAGCTCCCACCCCTGCGCCCCTCTCTGGGCCTTACCCGAACCCCTATCAGCGGGCGAATCATGAAGTCTCTGTCCCACCCATTGTGGCTGAGGAGAGAGGCTGGGTCTTCAGAGAGAGCTCAGTCCCAGGCCGGTCGGGATCGTGGTGCCGCAGGGCCCCATATTGCTAACAGGCCTTGCATCGCCCCTCCACTGCTTGCCTGAGGCTCACTTGGGGCTGCCACCAGCCTGCCACCCTCCTGGTTCCGCTGGCCGGGCCGGGAGAGGGTGGGGGGTGGGAGTCCCAGGAGATTCTTGTATATAGTGGGGTGGGACTCTTCCAAGTGATCTCTGAGCACTTAGCTCGGGAATCCCATTCTGTCTGATGGAGAGGGAGTGCAGGGATGGACGTACAGGGGGGATTTCCTCGTCTCCTTCCTCCTGTTGTGAATTAACTCACCTCTCCTCGGCCTACCCCTCCAGACCACCAGCCAGGGAGGGGAGAGGAAGGAGGTCACAGTCAGGAAAACTGGCCGCTGACAACTTCCCTCCTTCCCGCCAATGTGAGCCATCCTGAGATGTCTGTACAATAGAAACCAAACCAAATGGGCACCCCCGGTCGCCGAGGGGGGTGGGGAGGGGGGTGGGAAGAAGGGATGTCTGTCTGTCGATCCCCCTCCCCCTCTCCACCTCTTACCCACGAAGGCAGAAGACTGTTACTCTAGGGGGCTCGGAAAATTCAATCCCACCCTTATTAATTGAGCCAAACCTAGAAACCAACGCAAAAACACATAGTGAGAGACAAAACAGAGGAGAGAAAGCGTGAGAGGGAGCGAGATAGGCGACCAACGCAAAGGAGAGAAAACAAAAATAGCAAAAAAAAAAAAAAAAAAAAAAGCAGTTCTTTATAATTTAATATTCTATTTTAATAAAGGCGTTTATTACCGTATAAATGTAGCAAAGAACCTGGGCTAATATGAAAAAAAAAGACTTTTTATTAGGTAATTTATTATATGAAAAGGATATTTTATTTTATGATAAAGTGATCCTTAAAAAAAATAAAAAAACTTTAGAAGGTTTAGAATATATGTAGGGAGAGAAGAAGAAAAAAAATACATTTGTATTCAGAGTTAAATCTTAAAAAAAAAAGTGTTTTTAATATATGTTCGGGTTTACGTTCCTTTTTTCCCCCACTTTTTTTTGGGGAGGAATGTCATTTGCTTTTCGTGGGGAGCATCCTGGGATGTGTGGTGGAGACAGGGGCTGGGGGAACCTGGTCCTTCTGGGGCCCCACAAGTAGATTGGATTTCACTCCATGGGCCCCCTCCCCTCTCCCCTCCCCCTCGGGGGAGCTGGCAGAGCCAAACAAAGGAAGGGATTAACAAGAAAGGAAGACGCACTAGGACTGAGGATCCTGGGCTGCCCCCCTCCCCTTCCCCTGCCCTGTCCCAGGGGCGAGTGAGGAGGGGGAAGTCCAGAGCTGAGGCCTTGCAGGCCTGCGGGAACCCTCAGAGAGGTACAAGATTTAAGAGAAATAGTTTTGTTTTGTTTTGTTTAACCAAAAATGAGAGAGAGAGAGAGAGAGAAGAAAAAGAAAGAAACCGAGGGGTTTAAAAGAAAAGAATACTACAAAATAATAATTATTAATAATAATAATTCAAATTTATTTCATATAATCCTAGAGAAAAAGAAAGAATTACTAGTTACTTAGTAGACAATATTCAGATAGCTTAAAGTTTAGTAGCATTGAGGGCCCCTGGGTCCAGTAGAATGTATAAAAGTTGTAACGAAACAGGAAAGTAGGTGAGGGAAGCGGTCAATTCCACCCTGCATGTGAGAACTCGCCCATGTCCAGGTATCCGGGTGCGAGCAGGTTGCTAGTTCAGGTGGGGAGCTTCCAGTCTGCTGGGGTTGATTCTGAGAATCCTTGGATTTTTAAATTGTAGGACAAATAGATGAGGGGCTCGGTCCCCAGGGTCTTTGAAAGATGGCATTGATCGTTTCAACCGCATGGGAGCTGGGCGGGGCGGCAGAGAAGGTGAGCACATTTCTCCTGCTCTGTGCCCTTGCACCTGGGGGCCTGCCATCAGGCGCATCCCTGGTCTCTGCAGAGCAGCCCTTACTCCAAAGTGGAGTGTCCTCTAGGGGTCTCGGGGAGGGTGGAGCCTGCTTCTCCCAGGCCCAAGGAAGTCCTTCTTGAAGAGTAGCCTCCATCCACCCCGCTACGGATTGATTCAAGAGCCTGGTAGGTCGGTCATTCTAGAAACAGATTCGCACACGCTTCCCACGGTCGTAGAGCTTCGAGAGGACTGAGGGGGTCGGCACCCCCGTCCTCGTTCCTATCCAATATTCCACGTAGCTTTTGGCCTCCGAGGCGGTGGTGGAGGTCGCAATCTCGGTAATGGTTCTTTACAGCTGCACTGTGCCCCTTTTCTCCACAGGTTTGCTGTATTGTCTCAAAGAAGTTAGACTCCAAGAAGGACTTCCCACCACTGGGGTATAGGGGAGATGCTGTCCTTGAAGGCCTGGGAGAACAGGGCTCCCAGGGGTACGAAGGCAGGGGGAGGGCAGCAGGGACTTCGGGGGACCCTGCCTCTACCCCTGTGTTTCAGCCCACCCCCAGCTGTGAGCGGTCAGGTAGAGGCCGAGCCCTGGCCTGGGGGACAGCACCCTCCCCACAGAAGACTGGGGAGCTTGGCTTTTGCATGTAAGAAACCCGCGAATCTTTCTTAGCACTTGCCTTCTAGCGGCCCCAGCTCAGGGTGGGCCCTCCTGTCCGAGGGGGTGGCGGGGGCCCCTCAGCTCTGCTTTGGGCATGTGGAGGCTGCTCCTTGACACCAGTGACTCCGTCATGCCCCTCCCTGGCCCTAGGCCCCCCCCCCATCACATCTCCCTCTCCCCAATTTACTCTTCTCACCCCACCTAGGGAGATTCCCCCCCCCCCCTGCTCTTTTTGTCCTAGAAACCCCGCTAGTTCGGGAAGGTAGTCTGGGGTGGGGAGGGCTTCCCCTTCCCACTGGAGGGTGCGGGTGGGGTAGGGTGGGGGGGGGAGACGGCCCTGGGGCAGGGGGACAGTCTCTCCACTGTAGAAAGTAGCGTAGGATTGTGGTCAGACTTAATTCGAGGCATCTAGCGAAGACACATACAAACCCACCGAGGAAAAAGATTTCAAAAGCAAAATAAAGGCGGGAAATGAAACGGACCCATGAATAATCAAGTCAAAGTAATGTTGCACAAAATGCAGAGAAACCAAGAAGGGGGAGGGTTAATGTATTAAATGTGCTATTAAGAACTTAATTTTATTAAAAGTATTATTAATTAAGGCTCTGGCCTCTTTCTCTGCATCAGAGTCTGACCCACTGTGGGCTGGGTGAGGGGGTTTTCTCAGGGGTGACTGGGTGCCCTGCCCCCCCCCCCCCCCCCCCCGTGCAGTGCATGGGAGGGACAGCTCCCACTGCTGTTCACAGCTCCCTGCTTGAGTCTCCAGGTGCTCAGTCCCCTCCTGGGGTGTGGGTAGGGGTGGAGGGGTGCATGCACCCTGTCCTGCAGAACAGGGGAAGGTGAGGCTGGGTGACACAGACCCTGCTTGGACAGCTTGGACTCCCCCTCCCACCCTGCCAGGTTGGACACCCCCTTTCCTCTGTGGGTCTGGGGGGCGGTCAGGCGGCAAGCTGGATGTGAGACTTGGACCTTCCACCTCCCAGGCTTCAATCTTGCCCAGCACACGCAGGCTGGCCCTGCCTCTCCCTTCCCTCCAACCCCTCCCCTGCCTCCTCCCCTCACCCCTGGCATTGGAGCGACCTCAGTTCTTGGCATCAGGGCCCTGGGCACCAGATGGTACCTGCCGGTGATTTCCTTTGTCTCTCCTTCCAGATACCCCATCTTGGCCCTGCTGTCCTCCCTCCCCCACCTGCCCTGGGGGTTGGCACAGGGAAGGCTGGGCACCTCCCGCCCCCTTGGCACTGTCCCCAGACCACAGGACTCTAGAGGCAGCTGGCCCCGGGAGGGGGGGGGGTGCAGTGGGTGTGGTGGGGAGGGGAAGGAGGGGGAGGGAAGCCCAGAGGGGCCAGAGGTGAAGGGGAGTCAGGGATGGGAGCAGCAGGATGGCCAGACGTTGGTACAAAACACAGCTTTATTGGAAGACTGAGTGTGTGTGGCGGGGGAGCAGGCAATGGAGACATGGCAGGTGGGGGGACCGTGCTGACCTCAGGGCCCTGTGGTCTGTGGGGCTGGGAGCAGGGAAGCATCCGCTCTGACATCTGGAACCACCATGGGGCAGGGGCAGGTCCCCGAGCCGGGTGGCGGTGGGGTAAGCCTTGGGGGCAGGGTTGGTGTGAGCCCAGGTCAGAGGCTAATGCAGCAGGCCCTCTTCTCACCAGGGCCCGGCTCCTGCCCAGCCTGGGCACCGCCCAGGGTGATGGCGTTGGTCCGGGTGCTGTTCTGCCTCTGCTTGGACACTTTTGCGAAGATCTCTGAGGGGGCGGAGGACAGTGATCGGGTCAGAAGACTGAGAACCCATGCTACACACACACACACACACACACACACACACACACTCCACACTGGCCTTACTGAGCACTGGGTGTGGCCACACAAGGAGGTTTTGCTGGAAGGAAATGGAGTTTGGGCACCTGGGTCCCTTCTACTTACCTGGGTGAAGGGCTAATGCTTAGCTCCCTGCGAAGTGTAGCGTTCTGGTTCCTTCCCTAAGCCTCAGGCTTGGAGAGGAGAGGGCACTAGGGAGGCTCTGAGGAGGCTGGGGGGCCCCCAGAGGGGCTGAGGGATCATCTGGGGTGGGCAAGGGCTGCGTGTCTGCATTCCCACTCCTGCCCACAGGAGCCTCAGGGACGGGATGGGGGGGGGGGGGGGCGTTGCCAAATCCAGGCAGGGGCTCTAACCTTTGAGGACAGTCTCAAACGCCAGCTCAACATTGGTGGAGTCCAGGGCTGAGGTCTCCAGGAATAGCAGTCCATTGTTTTCTGGTAGGAAAAGAAACACAATAATAATAATATTTACTTAATGTTTACTATGTACATTCGCAATGTGCTATAAACCCTTGGCACATGTTGCTGATTTAACACTTAAAACAACCTGTGAGGTGGGTTTGAATATCATCCCTTTTTTACAGAAGAGGACAGAAGACCAGAAACACCGAGAGCGTCCACAAAGGACTTGCTCACTGTCCCCTATCTAGTGAGGCTGGGCCATGGGACGCCAGAGCCTGCACCCTTAACCGCTGTGTCCTGCTGCCTCTGACCCCATAAGACTCCTGGGGAGGGCGTGACTGGAGATGGCCATGGAGCTCTCACCTGCCACACACTGTGGATCCCTGAGTGGCCTGGCCTTTAACACCAATGACAAAATTATTGCCCATAGAGACAATCTTGGGGAGGGGGGCGGGCTCATGGGGAGCTCAGTTAGTTAAGCATCCAACTCATGGTTCGTGAGTCCGAGCCCAGAGTCAGGCTCTGTGCTGACGGCTCGGAGCCTGGAGCCTGCTTCGGATTCTGTGTCTCCCTCGCTTTCTGCCCCTCCCCCACTTGTGTCCTGTCTGTCTGTCTCTCTCTCAAAAAATAAATAAATAAATAAATAAATAAATAAATAAGTAAATAAAGACAACGTTGGGGCAAGCGGTGAAGCATAATGAGGGACGCAGGGTCCAGAGAAGGGGAGTGCTGAGAGACTGGGAGAGAGGTGATGGAGGTAGGGGAGCCCACGGAGGAAGTCCAGGCTGGGGCCCTAGGGTGGGAGCAGGGGGGCAGGAGCTGGGTGGCACGGGCCAGGCTGGGGGGGCCGGACTGGGTGGTGGAGGGCTCTCACCAGCGAACATTCGGGCCTCTTCAGTGGGCACCTCCCGGGCCTGGCTGAGGTCACTCTTGTTGCCCACGAGCATGACGACGATGGTGGCCTCGGCGTGGTCATAGAGCTCCTTCAGCCAGCGCTCTACCACGGCATAGGTCTGGTGCTTGGTCAGGTCAAACACCAGTAGGGCCCCCACCGCACCTCGATAGTACCTGCGTGGGGGGCGGCAGGAGCGACAGAGGCAAGGTCAGAGCACAGCCCTCAAGCCGAAAGGTCAGACACGAGACCAGAGGTGGGGTCATATGAAAGCTGAGGTCCAGGGACCCAAACCTAGACGGGGCAACTCCAGGGTCCTGCGTCTGATGCCGAGAGCCCTCCGGGTCACCAGTATTGCAGCCTCCAGAGTCACCTTCCTTCCTTCCTCCCGCTTTTTCTAGCCCACTGTTTCCTTGGGTCCTCTGTTCTTTTTTCAAAGTTTATTTATTTATTGGGGGGGGGGGAGGGGCAGGGAGAGAGAGGGAGACTGAGAATCCCAAGAAGGCTCGGCACGATCAGGACGGAGCCCCGTGTAAGCTCGAACTTACAAATTGTGAGATCATGACCTGAGCGCCCCTTGGGTCCTTCGTTCTGATGTTAGCCCTGGATGGCCACCAAAGAGCACCTGCGCCCCACTCGGCCTCCTGGATGCCCCTTTCGGCGGGCACGTTCCTCACATGGCTCCTGCACCCGCACCGTCCTCTTCTCGCTCGAGGCCACCTTTCTAGGACCAGCTACAAGCCCACCCCATGCAGCAGTCCCTGAGGTGACCATCTGAGGCACCCCTGCAGGCATCCAGCCTCACTCCTGGGGTGAGATGGGGCTTTTTCAGGCTGTGACATCTGATTCTTCCGTTTTACTCATGTGTCAACCGAGGCTCAGGAGAGGCCAGGGGACCAGCCCAGGAGTGGCGAGCATGCGTGTGACCGAAGCCCTGGACTCCTGCTTCCTGCCTCTTGGCAGGTGCTGTCCTCCGTCACACCCACAGACCACCCCCCTCACGTCCAGCCGGACACTGGCAAATGTCCTGCATGGGCGTCCGGAGGCGGAAGGTCCTCCGTACCCCAAATGTTTGTAAAATGCAGCTGAAGGGTCCAGCCCTTCAGGTCTGTGATGAAATGGCAGCGGTTGCTGAGTGTGAAGCAGAAGGGAGTCAGGAAGGGCTCAGGGGCGGCTGCTTCCCCTGCCATTAGCAGCCGGGGTCGCCGCGTCCTGCCTCCGGCTGCGTGGCTCACGGCACCCACCCGTGTCTCGCCGGGGCCACGGCGTCCCGGGATCCCCCCAGTGCGCACGGGGCCCGTGGCCTCTGCTCCACAGGCCTTCCCTGACTTCCCCAGCGCCCCCCCCCCCCCCCCCAGCCCCCAGGCTCACGCGGAGGTGATGGCCCGGTACCGCTCCAGGCCGGCCGTGTCCCAGATCTGAGCCTTAATGGCAGCGGTGCCCAGCATGACCGTGCGGGTGGAGAACTCAACCCCGATGGTGGTGCGGCTGTCGTGGCTGAACTCATTCCGTGTGAATCGGGACAGCAGATTGGTCTTCCCCACGCCTGACTCACCGATCAGCACCACTGAGGGGACAGAGAGACAAGGGCTGAGCTCGGGGGTCTGTCCATCCGGAAAGGGAGCTGAGCTCAGGAAACTGAGGGGGACCCAGGGGACTGCAACTCTGCAGGATCCATCCTCCCCGGGTGAAGGGCCGAGAGTCTGAAATGGGCTGCGGGCCCGTAGGGCTTCTTGGCCTGGTCCGTGGAGACACGACCGCGTGGTCAGCCCCCGTTTCTGTGATGGGGCGCCGTCTGTCTGTGGGGGTCAGTGTTCAGGGGCCGTGAGGCTGGCAGGGTGTGTGAATACGGACAGAGATGTAGGCAGTCTGGGGAGCATGACAGCGCCGTGCCTGTGTCTGTGTGTGAGCTGTGAGGACGAGGAGGAGGCTGGGCGTGCACGTGCGCACACGCGTGTGGGGAGCCGTCGTGTGAACGGAAATGTGGGGAGAAGAATGTTCGGCGGGTGATCCTCACGGAGGGACACGGGTAAGACATGATGGGGCTGGGTGTTGGGCCGGCCCACCCTGACCTCTGTCGTATGACAACTGGGAATAGTGATACTATCTATTTTACCGGTTGTTGCAAGAAATAAGTGAGATATCGCCCAGGCTGGAGTGAGTGTGCAAAAACCCGTTACCATCGTGATCGTTGTCGGCAGGCCGGTGTTATCACCGTCAGGTTTCCAGGGCCCAGGATCCACCGGTGGGGCCACAAAGAGCCTCGGGGGCGGTGGAAAGCGTCCAGGGCCCAGGTTTACCCGCCGCGGGTGAGCGAGGGGCTGGAGAAGGGCGAGGGGGCCGATGCAAGCATGAGCCGCTAACTGCGCAACACTGAGCACGCATCCAGGGTGACGGGAGGCCCCCCAGGTTCTGGAAAAGCAGGCTGGCGCCTGGGGAGCCACACGCTCTGGGCGCTGCTCCCCACTCGGCCTCTCACTAGCTAGTGACCTCGAACAGGTGGCTCAGTTCTTCTGGCTTTCAGTTTCCTTGTTTATAAAATGCGTCAAAGCCCCTCAGACTTGGGCAGGGCAGGAAAGAGCGGGGGAGCAGTGTGGGGATGTGTCCCTGCCTCCTCCCCATCTCCCCCCTCCCGGTGGGAGGGGCTCAGCCTGTCCTCAGGCCCAAGAGGTGCTCAGGGCAAGGGCTCTGGGGTCCGACAGACCCGGCTTCGCGTACGGGCTGGGTGACCATTTGTCTCGTCCTCGGCTGTGAAACGGAGACGCTGACTGTTCACACGGACTGAGTGCCTACTACGTGCCGGACGCCATCGTAAAAGCTTTACACACATTCACTCATATAATTCTCGCACTGGTGCCACGAGGCAAGGCCAGTATTATTATCACCCCATGTTTACAGACGAGGAAACGGAGGCACTTGGGCTTCGGTGGCTGGCACCAGATGCCACCGCTGGTGTGGCAAACGCAGAGGTGCCCTGCGGGGGGCGCTGGTTGGCCTCGCTTGAGGCCCTGGCGGTCCTGGGCCGCCTGCACCCAGCGTCCGGGCAAGGCCGGGGGCACAGCGCTCCCCGCCCTCGGCCGAGGCTTTGTGACCCTGGGCCGCACAAAGCTTCTCCCCGCTGCTCGGTCTTGCTTCCTCTCCCTTCCTTGCACCGGTGTTGATCCACAATAGACGTCTTATACCCCAGACTTCTTAGAGTCAACTTCCGGAGACCCCAACCCGCACTAACTAGTGACCGACAGAGCTGCCCTCTCACAGTCGATCTGGCCCCTGACCGCTTTCAGAAAGAGAGATGCATTTTGGGGTTGTTACGGTGGCCAACGAGCCAGAGCGGGCACATGCTGAGGGCTCGGTAAAGGTCAGTTTCTAGTAGCACCGTTTGTCCCAGCCTCCCCTTCTTGGGAGAGAGGCCGGGACAGCACGGGTCCCCGGCCCCAGCAGCCTGAGTCCTAGCTTGAGCGAGGGCGGGGCTGAGGCCGGGAGAGGCGGCGGGGTGGGGTGGCTGGGCTGGGAACGACAGCTCTGCCAGGGAACCCCACCCTGGAGAAGGGGTGCGTGGGGGCTGGGGACACCAGAGGGTCCAACGTAGGGGCTGAGGTAAAGGAGCGGGAAAGGTCATGCTCCCGGGGCCAGCCAGGTTGAACCCAGGCGCCTGCTATTGGGCCCACGGGGGCTGCCGAGGGACGGCCGACGGGGCCCCAGCCCTCAGTCTTCCAGGTTCTATTAGACCCTGCTCTCAATTTATGAGATCTTCCCTGTTTTCACCCCAAAATGGACAAAGCTCTCCTTTTCTTTTCTTTCCTGCACATGCACCCAGAGACAGGACTTTCTTCCTCTGGAGGTTGTTTCCTCTTTCTCAGGAGGGAAGTCCTCCCTGAAATCTGACCTCCACCTCCTACGCGGTGGTGGCTGACGACTCTTAGGGACGTGGGCTTCCTCTACGAAGGGAGCAGAGGGGCCTAACTCGGCCCTACGCAGGCTTGCTCAACATCCTCATTTACAGCAGCAGAGCCTTCCCGAAGCCCCAGGACTTTTGCCCTAGTAACCGGACCCTCCCCAACTCCCTGCAGCTTTCTTTCTAATCCAAAACGAATGAGGAGCCCTCAGGGGTCCAGGTGAGAGATTAAAAAAAACAAAAACAACAGAACGGGCGGGGCTTTCAGGCTCTGCTGGTCTCTTTTTTTATAGACCCCAACTCACCCTTGAAGACAAAGTTATAATCTTCCTCGGTTCTGTTCCCCATCTTGGCTCCACATGGAGGGTACGAGTGTCTTCAGGGACAGAGGTGACGGGACTATGTGTTGGCGCAGTGCCCTCAACCCTCAGCTCTCCAGAGACCTGGGTCCGCGCCTCCTCTCATTGGGGGTGAAGAAACTTCTGCAGACAGAGGGACTGAGGGCGACTTCAGACTGGGCAGGGCCCTGGAGGCTCAGCGCTGGCAGGTGGGGTGCTGCGAGGAAGCCAAGGGGACGGAAGCTGAGAACAGGAAGAGCAGGCGGCAGGAGACCTGGGGCCCAGGTGGGTGGAGAGACGATGACGTCAGACAGGTTAGGCAGGTTGGGTGTCTGCTCCCAGCCTGGGCTCCCGCAGCGGGGCGGGCCGGCAGGGGGTGGGGGGGTGGTGGTGGGGGCTGGGGTTGGGGGAGGGGAAGCTGGGGCCCACAAGGCACCTGCAGAGAGCCATGCTGCTAGGCTCCTGGGACCGGGGATACACCTGGGTGGCCACCAATGAGTGAGAAATAGCCTCTCAGGGAACGGAAACCTATTGGCCTCCTGCTTTTCCTTCGGACCTTCCGGGAGGGGTAACTGGGGGCACGAGGGGAAGGGCTGTTGGGGCGAGGGGCTGGGGCTGACGGGTGCCCATCGCTCCCAGAGTTCTGGCAGCTGCTCCTCCCGAAGGCCCAGGGCCTGGGATGGGCGGTGTTCCCCACCCTGGGTGGAGCTGAAACTCACCACCTACCTCTCCCCTGGGATGGGTCCCTTCCTAAGGCCCTGGGCTAGGGGCTGGTGGTTCCCTGTCCACGCCTGCTCTAGAGACCCAGGGTAGGGGGGAGACCCGGAGAAGTACATGGAGCGAGGAGTTTGAGCGCCGGGCAGGATCTGGAGATGAAGGGCTTTGAGAGCTTCTGGATTGCTTATACTCCCGCCCCGGGATCTCAGGCCTCACGAGGAAGCCATGCCGTCTGCAAAGGGCCCTGATGTCTGGAGGGTCTGTGTGAGCCCTTGCAGGTGGCTAGCAAGCACTCTTCCAACTCCAAGAGCAGAAAAGGCATTCCACACCCCACCCCCCACCGCCAAGGTGGGACTGGAGGACACTGGATCTGCAGGGCCCCATAATCTTGCTGACAAGACCCCCACGGGCGCCCCGCTCCTCCAAGATCACTTGCAATGGTGTGACAGTCGGATGGGTAAGCGGCAGGGCCGATGATACGTCCTGTTGCTGGAAAGGCCAAGGCAGCTAAGGCATCACTGCGGGAGCCACTTGGCTGCCCGAGGGCAAGGTGAGGGGCCGGCAGGAGTCGCAGGCCCTCAGGGGTCTCCAGAGCACTCCGTGCTCCTTCCCACCTCTTTGGACTCCTCCCACTCAAGAAAGCAGCCATCACGCAAGATAGATAGGAGTTCAAGTTTATTCTTGGAAAAAAGTCTCAGCCTCCGGAACCGTCCAGAAAGGTTTCTCCAGGGAGCTCCGCCCCTCCAAACGATCACTGATCTTTTCTGACCCCAGCTCCAACCGAGGCTCGCTATGATGCCGCCACTTGGGTAAGGGGCTCCTCCAGGTACTGCACCAAAGCCTGGGCCTGCAAGAGGGGAGGAGTGATCAGGCCCGCACAGGTCTGCCACCAGAGGGGTCCCAGTCTACGTGGGCTCCTCCGCTGGGCGCCCCGCCCCCACCACACACAGGCTGGGTGACAGGAGGACTCTAGGAAGGCGATGGGGTGAGAGCGGACAGTGAAAAGCCCAGGCCTGGGCCCAGGGCTGCAGACAGAGGGGCACGTACACACCTTGGCCTTGAGCATCCCGAAGCCCACGGTCTCCTTGGCGTACATACACAGCAGGAGGTTGGCCACCCGCGTGATGGCTACACGGCCCTCCTGGTGGGGCGAGATCACGGGATGTAATGTTCTGCCTGGCACCTTTAGCCCTTTCCCCAAGGGCTCCTCTTCAGAAAGGTTATCTTCCTTCCATGCCCTGGGCATGGCAGGAGCTCCAGACCAAGGGCTCTGGCCACAGCCCTGGACGTGAGATCCTGAGTTCAGATTCCAGCTTCAGCACAGCTCTCTACGACATACTATGGGAAACTCAATCTCCCAGCCGCTTGGTTTCTCTTTCTGCGACCCGCCCCCCCCCCCCCACCCCACCTCATCCCAGCTGGTAAGGGTACACAGGAGGGGGTTTTGAATCTGCAAAGGGCTGTCCACATGGGTGATGTTTTTACTGTGGGTTCACCCCAACCAAAGACACTGCGAGGAGCTAGGGAGCAGTGGCCTAAGGTAGAGTTCTCTTTTCCCCTGTGGTAATGTTTCTCAAATAGCAGGTCTGACTCTAGGGTTAGATCAGTTAAGGAGGTGGATTAGCATTTAAAAGAAGAGAAATGGAGCGCGTCGCATGCGCGGTAAGGGAAGTACTGTTTCGTGAAACTTTTGTTTTGGGGGGGGGGGGGGGGGCGTGCATTGGGCTCTGACTTAAAAGGCATTTCTTACAGCTGGGGTGTGGACAAGGTGTTGGAAAACCACTGCTCGACAGCACCAACCCCAGGTTAGGCACGAAGAAGGAGTCATCAGCTGAACTGAAATGGCGTCCTTGGTTGGGCATGGGGCGAGGACGAGGCAGACAGCCCGGTTACAGTGGGTTACGGCCCAAATCCTTTGGGGAGACTTCACTCTTGGGCCTTTTCAGTTTGGTTCGCGAACTTTCCCTGGCCATCTGCTGTGTGCTGGGAGCCAGGTGCTTCACTCCCCGCCTCTCTGGCCTCACCTCTACTCACCTCCCCCACTCCCATGCTGTACCAGCTACATCAACCTTGTCCATCCTTGACCAGATGCTACTCTGCCTCAGGGCCTTTACGCTTGCCTTTGTCAAAAATGTTCTTCCCCCAGACAGCCACAGGGCTTGCCAACTTCCTTCAGATCTCTAACGAAATGTCACTTTTCCAGTGAGATGGTCCCTGACATACGCCCCACCTCACTTCCTTTCCCATCGCATTTTCAATACCTAACATCCCAGTTTTTTTAACTTAGACGCGTTTTACAGCACACGCAAAACCGTGAGCTTCTGTGAGGAGTTAGAGCTGCAGTTTTTTGTTCCATTTGCTACTTTTTCCCTAGTCCTTAGAACACTGCAGGGACATAAACATTTGTTGGCCCAACAAACACAAAGGTGAGCGAAACAGTTTCTGTCTCCCGGAACTTCGCCGTCTAATGGCTACTTCCCCTTTCTAGACTGCAGCTCTGTTTTCTGTAAACGGAAGGAACAGGCCCAGGGTCTGGAGACTCTGCTGTGCTGCTGTGCTTCTGCGAGTCTGCGAATCTGGGATGACGACACTGCACAGCTTACATCCTTTCTTTTGGCCTTCACGACAACCTGTGTGCACGTGTGCACAGGTAATCGGTAATCGGACGGATTACCGCTTCCACCTTAGAGATGTGCTAGGGAAGCTTAGAGAGGTTGAGTGACTTACCCGAGGTTCCACAAACGACAGGTGGCTGGCTGACACCAGACGCCCAGTCAGACCCTGGGTCCCTGGCTCCTTCCTCACCACCACTTGAGGCACAGGGTCCTGCCCTACCATAATGCAGCGGCAGACCAACTCTTAGCCCTCAGAGATCCTGTCCCTGCCCCTCCAACCATCCAGGATGGGGTCCAGGTCGCCCCATGGGGATCCCCTTGGGGGACAGAGGAAGTGGCTCTCCTCTCCATACCATGCAGTCCATGAGGATGAATTTGAGATTGTCTTCATTAAACGCTTGGTTCCCGTTCCGGTCGTAGGCGGCCCAGATGTTGCTGGCGATGGCCGCGGTGACCCGGGCGTCCGTATCCCCGTAACCGGAGTAAGCCAGCAGAGAGCCCTCGTTATTCAGCAGCCTGGCGAGTGGCGGCAAGGGGTTCGGACGTGCCCGCGGCGGCGACAAAAAAACGTCCCAGCTCCCGCCGGGGCGCTTGCAGAAAGCAGGGGTCTGGGCAGAGCCTGTCCAGAACGTGCCCCGGGATCCACGCTCCGGTCTCCCCCCACCCCCACCCCTCCGGCCGCGGCCGCCCCGCCTTCCTCCCCTCCGCGAGACCCTTCCTCCCCTCCGCGAGACCCTTCCTCCCCTCCGCGAGACCCTTCCCCAGCGCGCCCCGGGCTCGCCGCTCGCCTGCTCCGTCCGCACTCACAGCGTGCTCTGGACACCGCCGGTGTTGGCCTGGCTTAACACCTGGGTCAAAGCCTTGGGACGCAGCATGCCTGCGGCTCCCAAGCCCCCGCTTCCGCGCCAGCCCCCGAGCCGTCTCCCGCGGGCCTCCGCGGGCACCTCCCCGAGCTCCGGGCCGCTCCGGAACGCCGCGCGACCCGGAGGTCCCGGCCGCGCTCCGCGGTGACGACGCAACACCGCCCCCGCCGCAGGGGGCGCCGGGAGTTGTAGTTCCGTGCGGCCTTGCGGCGCACCCTGGGAACTGTAGTTCGCCTTTCCCCGGGGACCACGCGGTGGAGGGGGGGCGGAAAGAGCGGGAGCGAAAAGGACAGTGGCAGTACTGGAAGGACGTTTAACCCCTCCCCGGGGACAGAAGCGTCATCATGCTCGCTTGACAATCCACGACCAGTAACTGAAAACAGCAATCCCCGTATTTGTCAGGCACACGTTTGTTACTTTTGAAAGCAGTTTCCTACGTTATGCACGGCCCTGTGGGATGAGACCAAGGCTCAGAAAGGCCGCGCCTGCCGAACCCAGGCCCCTGGAGCCGTACTTAGTAACGTCGTGCAGGCCACGACCTTCGGGGGCATAGTCAGTCCTAGAGGTGAGATCTTGGGTGGACGTCCAGAAGTGGGCGAACTCAGCCTCCGAGGCGGGAGGGGCCCGGGAACGGAGCCAACGCGGTGACGGGGACAGCGTTTGGTCCGCGAGCGGGAGTCCCCGCGGAGGCGGCCGGCCTGGGCTGGCTGCTGGCTGTCGTGGGGAGCCCGCCCCGCCCCGTGAGGCCCGGTGCGGCGGCGCGGCCCCGGCTGCAGTGCCCCCCCCAGGCCGCCCGGGGCGCTGTGGGCGCCGCTGGTCCGGAGGGCGGCGCGGCCGCGGGGAGGGGAGGGGAGGGCAGGGCAGGGGGGGTGCGGAGGGGCGGAGGCCGGAGCCGAGCCGGCCGGCCGGGCGGGGAGGAGGAGGAGGAGGAGGAGGAGGAGGAGCCGGGGCGGGCTGGCGGGCGGCCGGGTGGCGGCGGCGGCATGGCGGAGCCGAGCGGGGCCGAGGCCAGGCCCCCCATTCGGGTCACCGTCAAGACCCCCAAGGACAAGGAGGAAATCGTGATCTGCGATCGAGCCTCCGTCAAGGAGGTAGTACGCGCGGCGAGGGTCGCGGAGGAGGGGTCTGCGAAGAGAGGGGTGGCCCCGAGGCGCTGGGGCGGCGGGCGGGGGCCCCGCAGGCTCTCGGAGGGGCGGGAGGCGCGGAGCGGGGCTGGGGGCGTCCGGCGAGAGGGAGCCGGCGAGCGCGGCGCGTGCGGCGGACGCGAGGCCGGGGCGCGCCTTGTGGCCTGGGCTGGGGGCGTGGCGGAGAGTGGGGAGGGGGCACCTGGCACCGCGCAGGGGAAGGACCAGGGCCTTGAGGGCAGCGTGCGCCGCGGGGAATGGCCGGGGGGCCGGGGGGCCGGGGCGCCGAGGCCGGGCGGGCTCCGGGCACGGCGCTGCGCCAGGAGAGCGGGCGGGGGGCGCCTCCGGGTTCTGGGACGCGGGGCGTCGGGGGAGCATTTCCCCGGGCCCGTATCCTTCCGACGCTCCCAAATCGAGGGGGTTACGGTGGGCCCTCGGCCTCTCTGGGACTTACGGTGTGCAGTAGGTGCTCAATAAAAGTGTGTTGAATGAGTGAATGAGGGAGCTTTTCCTGTGTTCGCACCTCCTGTGGCTGCTCCACAATTTCACGCAGGCGGGGCTTAACACAGGCCATCTGGTTGGAAGGAAGGGCTCTGGAAGCTGCGTTTGCTTAGCAAGTGCACTCTTTACTGAGAGTGTCTGTTTTGGTTTAAGTTTGTTTTGGAGGGGAGAGCTGATAGATTTGGGGAGTCTCACTCTCCCAAGCCAGTCTTTAGTGCCATCACTGCTCCCTCTCCCCCCTTGTAAAGTGACTGCATTCCAGAACTTACATTCTCTGCCCTGCAAAGCTGAATTTGAAGTCAGCTTGAATTGAGAGACAGTGTGTTTGGTCAAGAGCTGGGGCTTTGGGGTCAAGTCCTGCGTTCCAGTGCAGTTACATAACTGCTCTGAGCCTCAGTTTTCTCATCTTTAAAATGGAGATAATGATTCATACGTATCTCATGGGACCGAGACTCTTAACTCCTGAGGAGTCACTGCTGGGGTGCGTTTGTCCTAGTTGTTGCAAGATGGCTGGGCGTGAGGAAAGTTGGGGTCTGAGAACGGAGGCGGGGCGGGGGGGGGGTGTGTGGACAGGGCCTGGGTGGAAGGCTGTTGCAGGAGTTGGGATGGGCAGGGGCCAGCAGGGCAGGGCCCTCACAGGGAGCTGGGCAGAGGGACTGCGGAGGGGGTGGCAGGAAGCAGCAAGGGCCTTCTGGGGTGGGAGACCCCAGGAGTTGAGCTGAGAGGGGACGTCACCGGTCCTTCTCTTTGGTTAAAGGGGCCTGCTTATCGCAGCAGGCTGGATGGAGTTGAGACTACGGAAGGGACTTCCCCGGGGGGCTAGAGGCAGGGTCCCTGGTGGGTGGAGCCCAGGAGCCTCCGCAGTGACTTCTGCCTCCTGACCACAGTTCAAAGAGGAGATCTCCAGGAGGTTTAAGGCTCAGCAGGATCAGCTGGTCCTGATCTTCGCAGGCAAGATCCTCAAGGATGGGGACACCCTGAACCAGCATGGGATCAAGGATGGGCTCACTGTCCATCTGGTCATCAAGACCCCTCAGAAGTAAGTCCAGGAGAGGAGCACATCCAACTTCTGATCAGGCCTCTTCCCCCCCCCCCCTCCCCCCCCCCCCCCCCCCCGGTGTCTCACCCGTCACTCACCTGTACCTGGAGGGCCCTGCCGAGGGCCCTGCCGAGGTCCGGGAAGAATTGGCAAGCCCTACCAGGGGAGGGGACGGGGCTCACCTCTCCCAGAATGCCCCGGAGGCAGCTGGTGCTAGCTTCTCCCTCGGCCTGAACTACTAACTGCCCCCAGCATTACCGCACCCCCGCCTGAGGGCTGCTCAGGAGGTGGCTTGTGATAGTCCTCCTCTGAGATCACCGGCTTCCCTCTGGGGCTCACCTCAGCTGGGACTTCATTTCTCTGTCCTCAGGGCTCCAGATCCAGCTGCCACCACTGCTTCTGCCCCCTCCACTCCAGACCCTGCCTCGGCACCCTCCACCACGCCCGCTTCACCCGCCGCCCCGGCCCAGCCCTCCACCTCTGGCAGTGCCACTTCGGATGCTGGCAGCGGAAGCCGGAGGAGCAGTGGGGGGGGGCCCTCCCCAGGGGCTGGGGAGGGACCCCCCAGCGCTACTGCATCCATACTCTGTAAGCCCTGAGGGAGGAGGTCACAGTCCTGCTTTGGGCTAGGGCGCGGGGGGAGCCAAGAGGAGGCAGAAACATGGTCCCTGCTCCTGGTCTGATGGGGACAGGGAACCCCTGGACATAGGGTTCCAGACATTGCTGCTTGAGCGGAGCAGGGGAGGACATCCGTCTATGAGGGTCTCCCGGAGGAGGGGAGCATGGGTGAACGTTAAGGGGACGGGAGAAATGAGGTTGCGGACGTGGCGAATGCGGGGTGATTGCGGGGTGAATGCGAGGATATTGGAGTTTGGGGACAGAGTGGGTCCAGCAGCAGCCAGCTGGGAAGTGTTTAGGCTCATTCAGCAGGCCATCGCTGGTCGCCGTCTCTTTGCTCAGTGCCGTGCCCAGCTCTCGGCCTCGGCTTCCAGAGAGGTCTCGGTCTGCTAGGCTCCCGTCTCTGCCGGCAGCGGGCCAGGGCTTGGGCCCGGGGAAGGTTTGGAAAGGGGAGATACCAGAAGCAGACAGGGCCCATCGCGGAGGCCTGCATTCGGCGGCGGCTGTGGCCAGGTGGGGGCAGGGTTTTGCGGCCGGCCGTGACCCTGGCCCCTCCCCGCAGCTGGCTTTGGGGGCCTCCTGGGCCTGGGCAGCCTGGGCCTGGGCTCCGCCAACTTCATGGAGCTGCAGCAGCAAATGCAGAGACAGCTGATGTCCAACCCCGAGATGCTGTCGCAGATCATGGAGAACCCCCTGGTCCAGGACATGATGTCCAACCCCGACCTCATGCGCCACATGATCATGGCCAACCCCCAGATGCAGCAGTTGATGGAGCGGAACCCTGAGATCAGCCACATGCTCAACAACCCGGAGCTCATGAGGCAGGTGGGTGTGAGAGAAGGTTGGGGTGGGGACGGACAAGACACCGGCGGGACTTTTCCCACCTCGCCCTGCCTTGGCTTATTTGGTGACTTACTCATCCAGCAGCCCTGTTTGGAGCACTGGGGGTGTAGTGACGACAAGGCACAGGCCTAGCTTTCCAGGAACTTCTGGTCTCAAAAGGAAATGGGACAAGCAAGCGCGCAGTAGTAACGTGGCGTGGTTGGTGATGTCATAGTCGCGGGATCCCCTAAGAGAAGGGCTCCTGGCCCTACCCGGGGAGGAGGGGGGGAGCGCTCAGAGGAGGCTCTGGAGGAAGTGTCAGCCACGCTGAGACCCAGAGGAGGAATCATGAGCCAGAGGAAGAAAAAGAGGAGAGTGTTCAGGCCTGAGGGACAGCACGTGCAAAGGCCTGGGTGTAGGGTGTTCGGGGAGCGTCGCGGCTGGGCCGGGCAGGTCTGGTGGCCGAAGGACGCCCGGCAGCGGCGGCGTGTCAGGCTTCGGGAGCCCTGTCTCATGGCCCAGTCCCCCGGGGGAAGAGGAGAGATGACGTCAGCGGAGCCGTGGGCACCGGTGCTGGGTTCCCCTGGAGATAAGTGCCTTCGGAGCAAGGACTTGCGGGTGTTTTCTTCCCTGCCTAGAATGGCTCCTGGTGCGTGGAAGTCACTCCGGAAACACTTAGAGAATGAGTGAATTATGGGGTAAGGAGTCAGGGTCCCGTCTTAGACGTAAAGGTGCTTTAGTGAGCACTTGTGGAGGGACTTGGGAGTAGGGACAGGGAAGGCATCCCAGGCAGGGTGCCCTCTGTCCCCCGTCATGCACTGCTGTCCCCTGGAGTTGACACAGGCCAGCCCTTATTGAGAGTGAGCCCCCATCCCGTCCACGGGTTTCTCGAGGTTTGGCCAGGCCGGAGACCTGGGGGTGGGGTTAGAGAGTGCTGGTCGTGTCGCCCCAACGTGAATCCTTTCTCTCCCCAACTTATGGTCATCTTCGGGGAACCGCAGTGTGGTCTTGGACAGACAGAGTGATCTGGCCTCAAAACCTGGCCCCACCACTAACCGGCTGTGTGTCCCCAGTGAATCTCAGCCTATTTCCTCATCTGCAGAATAGGGACAGAAATATCTCCTTGGGACAATTATCATGGGGAGCACGTGACTTCCGTTGTGTGAATTACTTAGCTGGGTGCCTGTGTATCATAGGTGCTCAGATGTTACTCTCCTCTGCTTCCTCCTCCTCATGTCCTTTCCTACCAGTTTCCTTTTGCTCCCTGTACTTCCGAGGGCCTCAGGTTCGAGGGCCTCCTGAACCTGAGGAAGAGAAGCTGCTGTCCTCGCCCCCCCACCCCTGGGTCGTTGTACCGCAGCACAAAGCCAGGCAGACTACCCTTGCAGGCAGGGACAGAGCCAAGATGACAGTAGAGGGAGGAATTTACCTGCCACCCTGCCGCTGTGGGGCAGTTTCTGGGCCCTGGACCCTAGTCCTGGGACAGACCTCCTCCTCAGGGCCCACCCCCGGCCAAGCCTGGTGCCCCCCTGGTTCTGGGGTTCTTCCTGTCTCTCTCCCTTCTCCACCAGACCATGGAGCTTGCTCGAAATCCAGCCATGATGCAAGAAATGATGCGGAACCAGGACCGGGCCCTGAGCAACCTGGAGAGCATCCCCGGAGGGTATAACGCCCTCCGCCGCATGTACACAGACATCCAAGAGCCGATGTTCAGTGCTGCCCGGGAACAGGTGGGACCAGGGGCTGGGCCGTGGGAGGGCTGTTTGGGCTCAGGATTCCCTATCCCCGGATCCAAGTCAGCCTCTTTGCCTACGCAGCCCTCCGACAGTGGGCCTTGGCTCGAGAGCGGTTCTCACAGCACAGGCGGGGGTGGTCCAGCCTGGCACGGGGCGGGGCAGCAGGGTGGAAGGTAGCGGAAGTCCCCAGGGAAGCGGGCGGGGTGTAGCGTGCAAAGCGTCCGACAACTTCTTGCCCCGGGGGCTCAGGGGCCGTGGGGCCGGCAGCGTGTCTCCAGTGTGGTCCTTGGATCACCTGCATCAGAATCACCCAGGGGGGCTCGCCGATCGTCAGATTCCTGGTTCCCACCTTCGAGCCTCTTCCTGACTCAGTCTCTGGAATCAGGCCCTGGGAATATGCACTTTGAAAAGTACCTTATGGATTCTTCCAAATATGTGAGAAGTGTAGACCAAAGTACAGCATCCTTTCACGTCCCTGTATGTAGTGTCAGTGCCTTTTGGGTTCTTTTTTTTTTCTTTTTTAAGTTTGATTTACACTAAGTACGCGATACAAATATTTACACACTTCGAAGTTCCGAAGTTATACAAAGTAAACAATAGGGGATCTGTCCTTCTGGTTCCATCTCCCAGCCACCTCTTTTCTACCTCAGAGGTGACTACTGTGTTTTTTCATAATTTCCTGGGCGTATTTTATACTTGCAAGTAAGGCTTTACAGAAAGAAGTGTAGCTTCATGCAGCCCTGCCCCAGTTTACAGCTCCTTCCCTCTCCAGAGCTGACTGCCACTGAGAAGTTGGTGTTTACCGCCTTGATTCTTTTATGGCCTATGTTTGTATCTGTAAATAATGTAGAGTATTGTCTTGCATATTTTTAAGCCTCCTAGAAGTGGCATCCTGCTGTTCATATAATTTTAACCTGCTTTTTAAAAACATTCCTTACGAATACTTTTCTTGGAGAATAGCATGGCTTCAGAAAGGGACACATATCACAAGCGTGCAGCTTGATGGAGTTTCACGAACTGAACACACACACAGCCCAAACCAGGGCCCAGGCGGGAGGGTGGGATCTCCTGTTCCTTTTTGCTCGTGGACGAGAGCACCACGTCCTGCGTGGTCTGTGCTGTCCCAGCAGATCTCCTTGTTCATGCCGCCTCCGTCCTATACCAAGTCTCCACAAATAAGTGTGAGTCTAGCTGACGGTGCGCGGGCCCGCCGGTCGGTCTGTCTGTCTGTCCTTGCGGTGATACCACATTGTCCTAATTAAGCCTGGGCATCTGGTAGAGCAAACCCCTCACCTTGCTCTCCCGCGTCTTCTTGGTTATTCTTGGCAATGCTGTTGCAAATCTTAGAACGTGCTTGTCGGGATCAACTATGAGTTTTTAAAGGAATTTGTTTAAGTTTTATTTAAGTATTTAATTAAAAACGTATATCCAAGTAATGCATGCATCTGGTTAAAAAAAAAAAAAAGGAGCTGAGAAAGGCTTCTAACAAGCCCTCCGGCTAACTCTGATGCAGGCTAAATTGTAAGAACCATTGGAATAACTAAAAGAACAGACATTTGACGTTGGCAAACCTGGGTTCAAATACCTAACGCACCATTTTTAGTGGCGCAGTTTTAAGTTAGCTGCTTAACCTTTCTGAGTCTTAGCGTCCGTGTTCTCAAAATGGAAGTGATATAATAAAGCGGTGATGCTTGACTCTTTTGGCCTCAGGACCCCTTTATACCCTTAAGAATTATTGAGGACCTCAAAAAGGTTTTCTTTTTGTGGGTTGGGTCTCTTGATAGCCACTGTATCTGAAATGAAGACCGAGAAACTTACAGTAGGTTGATTAATTCGTTTTAAAACGACAGTAAATACCCTACACATTAATATAAAAAGCACATTCGCTTAAAAAATAACTTAATTTTCCAAAACAAAACTTTAGAGGAGAGCGGCCTTGTTCTAACTTTTGCAGACTCCCTTGCCATCTGGCTTGCTGTGGGACCCAATTCTGCTTCCGCGCTCGGTCTGGTGCAGTATCACATGTCACATAGCCTCTGGAAAACGCCACTGAACACTCATGAAAACAACAAGAGTGAAAAAAGGCAAATAGCGTCTCAGAATTCTAAAACCAGGGTTAAGCCTTGCAAGGGTCCCAGGACCACACTTTGAGAACTGGTACATTGGAGGGCTACTGTAAACATTAGAAGAAACATGCCTGGTACATAGTAGGTGCTCAATAAATGGCAGCTGTGATTGCCCGAGGGTGGTCAGAAAGAGATTCAGTCCATAGAGAGCACGGGGAAAACTAGGGGGCCCAGAACTCAGTGGTGGTGGGTGCCAGGCGAGTTACCAGGACGGGAAGTGTGAAACAGGGACAAAGCCTGAGGCTGGGGTACACAGACCCCGGCCTGCTGGCTGTCATCCCAGCAGGCATCTGGTAAGGCGGAGGAAGCCCGGCTCAGAGCTGGAGGGCCTTGGCTGGCTCTGGTCCCCACGACCTGCTCTGAATGAGCAGGAGACCCTGCGGTGACAAGGGGCTGAAGCTGTGCAGCTGAGGACCACCCAGGACCTCAGGATGGGGGGCTGGAGCGGGGAAATAGGGCACAGACTCCCTCAGCGAGCACAGCGCTGGACAGAGCTCTTGCCTGGGTGTGGGGGGATCCAGAGGAAGTTCCATTGCCACCTTGGGCAGCACGCCATGTGATGGGGTGCCGACCCTGAGGCCATCCTGGGGGACAGCAGGCAGCCTGGTGCTGAGGGGGCCTATGTAGCTGAAGGAAGGAGGCCGAGGAGAAAGCTGTGTGGGGGAAGCAGCGGAAGGAGGGCACGCTCAGCCGGAGATGAGTGCCCCTGAGGGGCTCCCCTGCGTGTGCTTGGAGGGACAGAATGCCATGAAGAGGACCTGGGCTTCTGGGGAGGTCCTACTGGACCAAGACGGCTGGACAGGGGGACGCCTAGAGGCAGCCCAGGGCTGACGTAGAGAGCCAGCTCCCCTCAAGCCAACAATTATTTATTGAGCACCTACTAGTGTCAGGGGAAAGGTGGGGTGCAAAGGTGACCTTGCCTGTGCCCCTGAAGACCCGAGGAAGACATATGTGTCCTTACGCGATGAGAAGGTGTGTGTAAAGTACCACAGGGCACAAAGGAGACTAGAGACCAAGTCTTTGGAGCCCTCGGGGAAGGTGGGAAGTTTCCAGTTACCTGAGGGGTTTTGTCATCCCCTGGCCGCTCCTGCACTGGCCACCTCCCACCCTGCAAGGTGAGGGTGTGGCTGCCCCGTCTCTAGGCCAGAACTGGAGCTGAGGGCCTCCGGGGCCTCCCACCCCCTCCCTCTCCCAGGGAGGGGAGGCTGCTAGGTGAGAGGCGCGGGGGGCCTAGCCCTCACCCTGGTTTGTTTCGGTCCTTAACCCAGAACCTTTCCCTCCTCCCAGTTTGGCAACAACCCCTTCTCTTCCCTGGCCGGGAACTCCGACAGCTCGTCCTCCCAGCCTCTGCGGACTGAGAACCGAGAGCCCCTCCCTAACCCCTGGAGCCCCTCGCCCCCCACCTCCCAGGCCCCCGGGTCCGGGGGGGAGGGCACCGGAGGATCGGGGACCAGCCAGGTGCACCCGACAGTCTCCAACCCCTTTGGGATCAATGCGGCTAGCCTGGGGTCAGGTATGTCCTGGGCTGGAAGGAGCTTAGTGGGGTCACCAGGGTAGTCCCTCTGCCCCAGGACTGAATGGGGCTTGCACTGCTGCAGCCTCCTGAAGACAGGTGAGCCTGTACTGAAGCCCCGGAGGGGGGGGGTCTGCAGCCTGGGGCAGAAGCTCTGCCCCCTTGGGATGAGGGGTGGTTTGGGCTGTGTCCTGACGTCCCTGGAGCAGCCTGAGTGACGACACAGAGTAAAGCAGGCCCCACTCCGAAGCGCTCAGCACTGCTGGTACCATCCAGGCAAATGGGTCAACCTGGGGAAGTGGGTGTGGGAGGAAGCGGGCACTCCCAGGGACAGGCAGGTGTGAGGCTGGGGGAGAAGGATGTGTGGACTTGCCATGGACAGACAGGGGCGGGCTGTGCACAACCCTTGGGGAGGCCCCACTATCTGGACTGTGACCGTACATGTGATCCCGGGGACGTCTCTGGTAGATGCCCTGGTGGGGGGGGGGGGGGGGGGGGGCGGCACCTTGATCAGGAGAGTCCGTTCCCCTCTGTGTGCTCCAGTCCCCTTATGACCTGTGGCTTTCAAATTGTACTCCTGAGTCCGGAGGTCCGGACTTTCCCCAGAAGGAGAGAGGACTGAGTGGGAGGGGTTCCAGCCAGTCCGTTGTCACACTTGGTTCGGAGTGACATCTGGTTTGAGGAAAGGGCCTCTGCCACTAAGAAAGACTGCCAACCACGAGCCTATGTGACCTCCGTCAGACCCTTTCCTGGAACGCCCCCAGGGCGGGGAGGGGGGGGGGCGCAAATGAGACCCAGTTTCCAATCTGCTTGTCCGTAGAGCAGCTGGGAGAGAGGCCGGCGGAAGCAAGGCCAGAGCTGGGGCCCACGCCCCTGAACTGGGGGCGGCTTTTCGCCGCCCCTCTGAGCTCCCTAACGGCTCAACGTTGGAAGTAAGGGAGATGGAAGAGGGGCAGGCATCTGGTTTCCATCTGGACCCTTTTGTCCTTGTCGTCTTCCTCCTCGTGCTAGGAGTGTTCAACAGCCCCGAGATGCAGGCTCTCCTCCAGCAGATCTCTGAAAACCCGCAGCTGATGCAGAACGTTATCTCTGCCCCCTACATGCGCAGCATGATGCAGACGCTGGCCCAGAACCCCGACTTTGCTGCTCAGGTACGCAGTGTGGGGGCAGGTCCTGCGCAGTGGGCGGGAGCCACGGGAGCCAGACGGCCTGGGCTCGTGTCTCCGGTCCCGCCCCCCCCCCCCCCCCCCCCAGCTGCGTGAGCTCAGCCGGTCCCGAGCCTCCCAGTTTGCTCACCTGTACGTGGCCGTGGCCGTGGCCCCTCCCTCACGGCGTCCCGGGGGGGGCGCAGTGAGCTCATACGAGTAGAGCGCCCGGAACGTGGCGTGGTGCCCAGTGCGCCCTGTACTTGGGGACACCGTCAACGCCAGGCGCGGGGCTGCGAGCCCTGGCCCAAGGTCCGGAGCGCGGTTCCGTCTCCTCTCACTGTCCCCGGGAGGCCTTCGGGATGCACGGGGACCCAGATCTCCCACGGCGGTGGGGGTGCCAAGGGAGACAGGCCGCCGGGATTCTGAGGGCGGGTGGGCCCAGGCCTCCCTCCCCTCCCGCCTTCACCCCGCAGATGATGGTGAACGTGCCGCTCTTTGCGGGGAACCCCCAGCTGCAGGAGCAGCTCCGCCTCCAGCTCCCCGTCTTCCTGCAGCAGGTGGGTGAGGCTCTCGGGGGCCAGGGACACGGGGCATGGGTGGAGGGGGGGGGGAGGCAGAGCAGAGCTCCGGGTGGCCGCCTACGTCCTGCCACCACTGCCTTCCTTTGCCTGTTTCCCGCCAGATGCAGAACCCGGAGTCCCTGTCCGTGCTCACCAACCCCCGCGCCATGCAGGCCCTGCTGCAGATCCAGCAGGGCCTGCAGACCCTGCAGACCGAGGCCCCTGGGCTGGTACCCAGGTGAGGGCGGGGCCGGGGGCGGGGGGAGGGGCACAAGGCTCTGGCTCCACCTCCGCGCCAGGCCCCGCCCCGCCGCTCTGAGGGTCTGCTCTCCTGCTTGTGCGCTCCGCCTTCTGGACCTCACGTTCCCATCCCTTTCTCAGAGGCTGCCTCCCACCTCTTGGTCTCTCCTGCCTGCAGCCTTGGCTCCTTCGGGATGTCCCGGACCCCGGCGGCCCCGGCAGGCAGCGACACTGGGTCTGCGCCCGAGGCCCCCACCTCCTCGCCAGCGCCCCCCGCCACGCCTTCTCCAGCGGGGGCTCCCAATGCTCCCCAGCACCTCATGCAGCAGATGGTCCAGCTGTTGGCAGGGGGCGGGAACTCCCAGGTACGCGGGGCTGCGGGGCCGGTGTGGGGGGTGGCGGCAGCCTGGAGAGGCAGAGCGGGTTTGGAGCCAGCCGGACCGCCGCCCGCAGGGCTTGGTCTGCCCCTTGCTGGCCTTGGGCCGGTTGCCGCCTTCTCCACGTTGGCTTTTGCGGCTGTGCGATGGAGACGAGAGTAATGATAGAACTTAATCGGGCTCTGGGGGCCGTTCTCATGCCTCGTGTGCGAGAGCACATTCGCTCCACTCCACAACGGCCTTGGAAAGAAGCTGCTATCTCTGTGTTATAAAAGGGGGAAACTGAGGCCCAGAGAGGGTAAGTGGCTTGCTCAGAGTCACGCAGCCAGTAAGTAATGAGGCCAAGGTATGCTGGCTCCTGAGTTTACACACCTTAACCACCACGTCCTAGCGCTGCTTCCTTCTATCACAGGGTCCTTGGGTGATTAAATCAGCCTCCGCCTCCAAGACTAGCGCGGAGGGTTCTGGGGGAGGAGGTAACTAGAACCCTGTGTTGCAAAGTCAAGGCTAGGGGATTGGGTGAGGAGTAGGGTTGACCTCAGGTGAGGCCCTTAACCTTCCTCTGGCTTCCCTAACTCGTCTGGGAGGACCCTTTTGACAGAAACGTAAGTGTGCCCAGCTCTGCAGAAGGCTCTGTTCTACAGAACCCTGTAGAAGGTTTGGACCAAGAGTCACCAAGGAAGGTCCAGTCCGGCTTAGATCCTGTGGACCGTGAGGAGAAGCAGCACCCAACCCTGGAGAAGGCTCTCGTGCTGCACGTTAGGGGGCTTCTGTGACCCTCGGCACATCCTTTCCTTCTGGGGACAGTGCGTTCACCCTATCAGAGGCCGGGCGGCCTGTCACTGCCGGGCTCCTTCATGACCAAGGCTAGTGCTTCCCGCATGTCCTTTGGGAAAGCATTTCCAGGAGCTGTATATGGGGGTGTCAGACACGAAAAGCCTTCTCTTCTGTAAATAATGGTGTTTGTTGATTGGCTAACCGTGATCACACAGGCTCCTTCTTTCCTGGGGCCCTTCCCTGGCCTTTCCCCTGGCTCCCTGCTTGAAGACTGCCGGGGGCAGGGCTGGGGGTGGACTTTGTGCAGACCGTGCGTCCTACCGAGCACACACCATTTGGCTTCTGGAGCGCCGTTAACCTCTCCAGGGGCAGAAAGTGGTTAGGAATATAGGCTGCTCTGGGCCCGTCTGTTACTTCGAAATGTTCAGAAAGACACCCCCCACCTTCTGTTACACAGTCGTTGACTGATGTGGGGTGCAGGCTCCGTGACCCCTGTCTGAGGCTCACCCTTCCCTGCCCACTGGTTGGGTCCGAGGATGCTGGAGAAGACCTACTGGTCATCTGCTCTGCGCCGTAAACCTCGGACTCAGAGAGGCCCGTCCTCTGCAGGTGCAGACGCCAGAAGGGGGTGGCCCTGCGCCCCCTTCACGAGGCCCGTCCTCTGCAGGTGCAGACGACGCCGGAAGTACGGTTCCAGCAGCAGCTGGAGCAGCTCAACTCCATGGGCTTCATCAACCGTGAAGCTAACCTGCAGGCCCTGATCGCCACAGGAGGGGACGTCAACGCAGCCATCGAGAGACTCCTGGGCTCGCAACTCTCCTAACCCCCCGGCCGTGCCTCCTGCCTCTCCCTTCCCTGGGCGCCAGCGCCTGGCTCTTCTGTCGGCCCCTGCCCTTTGCCTGCCGCCCCACCTCCCCGCCCCGTCTTCTCCAGACAGCAGGGTGACTTTAGGGGCACGGGCCTCGCTCCAGTGCCCTGCGCATTTTGGGTTTACTTGTACATCTCTTACGGAGTCTTTGCTCTGGGCCCTGCTCCAGCAGGGCCGTTCAAGTGGTTTTCACAGTGTCGCCGGTCGGCCCCAGCTCCTGGCCCCACCGCCTCCTGGCACAGCCTGTAGACCTCTGGTGGCGGTGGCCTGGCCATGCTGGGTGGGAGGAGGGACTGGGGCGGGGTCTTCGTGTGTGCCTCTAGGGCTCTGCTTGTTGTCTGGTTACTTGTGGCGACTCCTCTGTCTCTCTCTCCACCTGCAGCCTCACCCCTGCTGGGACCACACACTGAAGCAGGGCTGGCGGTTGGGGGGTGGGGACAGGCTCTCTTTTCCATCCCCCCCGCCCCCCCCCATCCTGGTCCCTTAATCCAGGCTTTGTTGGGATGTCCCGTCCGAAGGGGGAGACCAGACATCACCCTCTGTGTGAGGAACCGAGCCCTGGACCGGCCCGATGGAGTTGGGTGCAAAGGAGGGAGGAGATTTTCTGGAGGAGGGGGATGGGAAAACGAACTGAGTCACAGGCTCAGCGGCTGGAACCTGGAATGGACACTTTGGGAGTGGAGGCCCCACGGAGCTCCCTTAGGCGGGGTCCAGGCTCAGGCCTGGCAGAGGGCCCTGGAGATGCTAACGGGGTCTGAGCCGCAGGAAGGGCTCAGGGAAGCCAAGCGACACGGTTCACGGGGGCTCCTGCCGGCTCCGTTTCCAGGACCCGCCTGCATCCCCAGGTACCAGGGTCTCAGTCCCCCTCACGAGACACGAAGGGATTGGGGTCTGTCTCAGCAGCGGGTGTGTATGCGGTGGGTACTCACACACACACACACACACACACACACACACACACACACACACTCGAGTGGCACAGGACAGTGGATTCCTTGTTGGTTTCTGGTTCCGAACTGTCTCCCACCAGAGAGAGGTAGGCAGGAGGGCTGGTCCAGGGCAGGAGTGCACACAGTCCAGGGAGCTAGGTCCTGGGCCTCTGGGCACCGGGCACCCCAAGGGCAGTGTGGTCCTGAAGCTGTTGGGGAACAGTAGAGGGGTCTCTACCCCTGCAGCCCCGGCCTTTGGATCCTTCACCGTTTCCTTCCAGGCCAGAGAGTTCTATCTGAGGAAGGGAAGGAGAGGGCAGCGGCGACGCCTTTGGTGTGGAATTGGACGTTGCTGTATCGAGCGCAGGGGAGGCTCCTGCCGCCTCTTCTCTCTGCGGCTTCGCGCAGCTGCTCGGAGGACCCGTGGCCGAGAACATGGAGGCGCGAGGGGCACAATTGTCTCCCGAGTGGGAAAGCGTCCTGAGCAATCCGGAGAGGGTGTGTGTGGCTCTCCCTCCTGACCTCCCCAACCTCCACACTGGCCTTTGTAAATAAACGACGTGGTCTTTGTTGTCGGGATGTCTTGGTGTTTGCTTTTTGGGGGAGAGGAGGCTGGCCGAAGAAAACTCGGTTTTAGGGGGTTTAATAAAGCTGGACCCTAGGACGTTGAAGGGGGCTCAGTTGCCACAGGTGTTAAAGGATGCCCCCACCCCCACCCCCACCCCGTCAGGGCTGGGAGGCGGGGCATAGGAAGGTCATTACTGCCGATAAGGCAAGACTCTTACCTCAGGTAAAAAGGCCAAGACAAAGCAAACTGTTGCATCCAGACCTTCTGCAAGTGAAGTCAGGAGATTTAGCCTTGAACTCCGAGACTAAGCCTGGCCGGTTCTCCCGCTGGAAGCCACAAAAACAGACCTGGCACGATCGATCGGAAAGGGGCCAAGTGGAGTGAGCGGCGTTAGGGTGTCCGCGGGCGACTCGCCGCCGGGCTGGCAGATCCCACGGCGGGGGGAGGGGGGACGCAGCGGGGGGTGGGGGGCAAGTGGCGGAAACTGCAGGAATGAGCGCACACGGGTCCACACGAAGAAGCGGGCGGCCGGCCGACCGGAGTCCTGGGAGGGGAGAGACGCCGAAGGGACAACCTGGTCACCGTTCTCTAGACGTGCAAACCAGCGGTCCACAGATTCCGCAAGCCCGGGGAAATAAAATAGCAGTCTGCAGAAAGGCGCAAGCGAAGAGAAAACGTTTGGAAGCAACCAGAAGATCAAGACAGCGGGCTCTCGAGGGAGCGCCCACATCCCACCCGCGACGCGGAAGCCCACGGGGTGGATGCTGCCTCCCCGCCAGTCTGGGATGCGGCCCCCAGCGAGAACGTCTTTCCAACATGAAGGTAAGATAAAGGTGTCTTCAGACAAAGCCAAACTGAGACCACCACCGGCCGACTCATGTGTGGGGTGATCTTGGGTCATAAGAAAAAGAAAAAACAAGAACAAAGAACAATGGTAAACTCCATAAAACAAAAGTGATGATGTCTCATGCATGGTGGGGTGTTTTGTTTTAGAGAGAGAGAGAGAGCGCGAGCGTGCGCACAAGCTGGGGAGAAGGGTGCGGAGGGAGGGAGAGGGAGAGAATCTTAAGCGGGCTCCACACGCAGCACAGAGCCCAATGCACAGAGCCCAGTGCGGGGCTCGAGCCCACGACTCTAGGATCATGACCTCAGCTGAAATCAAGACTCCGAAGCCCAACCGACTGAGCCGCCCCGGGGCTTCTTTCTCGTGGTGTTTAAAATGCAGGAATTGGGATTTGTGACTCGGCGGCTCCAGAGTCAGAGACGGTGGGGTTGGGGTTAGCCTGCACCGCGCGCGGCCTTCGCGTTGTGCTGGTAAAGGACAGAGCGCCAGCTCGTGGTAGCTGCCGCTAAGTCAAGGACAAATGTTTTCTAAGCCACCAAAATGAAAAACCGTGTAACAACTGCCAAGTGACCGGAAGGACAAAACGAAACGAAGGCGACGACTCCAAACCAAGGCAAGAGAGAAGACACGCGGTCAAGAAGTTACAGGAAGCGTTTCGGGGTGTGAACCGATGCTGTGTGGCACTGTAATGGTGGACGGGTGACACTTAGAGCAGAGCGAACCTTTCGTGCAGGCAAACTGAAAACCGCGCGTCATCTCGGAGGTCAGGGGACCCCAGGACGGGATGAGGAACGTAACCAGAGACTGTAACTACATTTTGAATGTATGAAATCACTTCACTTGCAGGACGGGGGTAGATGCTGACACAAGTAACTCGGAAACTAGCGGGATCTTTACAACTAAAGGCAGAAGAAACATAGCGCCGCGTTCTTGTTGATTGCGTCCCACAGATGTACTGTTAACAGTTCCGAGACCACCGGGCACGTCTGCTACAATTGACAATTTAAGCAAGTGGGGGACGGCCAGGGGGGTGGGTTTCTCTCTGTTGGGGTGGGGAGTGGACAGATGAGCGGGGGAGTGAGGCCGGAATGATTCATGTGGTCACGGATTAGAACACGAACCCATGTTCAGCTTAATACGGATCCAGCTAAAAGTATTTTGTAGATGTGTGTGAGTTAGCACACACGCCTGTGTCCTTGCTGTCCGTGGAGAGGACCCAGGGGTCATGACACCCAGTAGCAGCAAGCACCCTGGTGCCCAGAGATTGCTCATCTGTAGACTCCCCACTCCCACAGTGAGCAAGCAACCATGCCGGGAGCAGCCTCCCAGGGGCCGTGCTGGTAACTCCCAGGCCAGCTGCCCCGTGGGGACGATCGGCCTCCCCGCCGCCTGGACCACATCCCTGCCTGCAGAGCAGTCGGGGAGGAGGGGTAGGGCGAAGACTCCAGGAGAAGCTGGTGTCCCAGAGAGTCATGGCAAGGGGCTGGTTTTAATCACTCCCTTTTAAGCAAAACATTCCGAATTCCCTGCGGGAGGGGCTGGGGGTGACCACAAGACATTTATAGAACATAAGAAAACAGAAAGATTGAAAGTAAAAGTCTGGGAAAAGATAAACTACAAACGCAAGCCAGAAGAAAACGAGGGTACTGTACTAATAATAGATCAGACAGAATTTCAGGCCGAAAGAAACACTAAGAGGTAAAGGGAGGGGGTTCATTCATAATGATAAAAGGTAACATTCACTGGGAAAACAGACTAATCCTAAGTATTTATGCATCTAATGACCTGCCCTCAATATATAAAAAGAAAAAAAAATTGAGAGCACTACAAAGAGCATCAGAAAAGCGCTCAGTCATAGATTTGAATACCCCTCTGTCTGTAATTGGGAGGCTAGGCAGGGAGACAATAGCCATAGGGACCAACATATATCATTAATTCTAAGATAGAGATTTTTTTGGGGGTGCCAGGCTGGCTCAGTCAGTGGAGCATGTGACTCCTGATCTCAGGGTTGTGAATTTGAGCCCTGCATTGGGTGTAGAGATTACCTAAAAATAAAATCTTAACAAAAAATAAGATACATGGGACACCTGGGTGGCTCAGTTGATTAAGCATCTGACTTCAGCTCAGGTCATGACCTGAGGGTTGGTGAGTTCCAGCCCCGTGTTGGGCTCTGCTTAGGATTCAACCTCTCTCTCTCTCTCTCTCTCTCTCTCTCTCTGCCCCTCCCCGACTTGCGCATGCACAGCACACTCGCTCTCCCTCTCAGATTAAAACAGAGAGACAACATTTTGAATTTATAAAATATTTTAAAACCAAACTATAACAAAGAGCTACCTATCAACACTGATGGAATGCAGTTAAAGCTGTATGTAGAAGAAAGTTCATAGCCTTAAATATATACATTAGAAAAGAAGAAAAATTGAAAAGCAATGAGTTAAGTAGCCATCTGAAGAAGTTAAAAAAAAAAAAAAAAGAATAGCAAAATATACCCAAAGAATGGAGAAGGGTAGAAAAATCAAGAGTAGAGCAAAAATTAATGAAATAAAAAAATAAACAATAAATGATACACCTGATAAGGGGTTAATGTATATCGAAATTACAGTGAGGGATACCTGGCTGGCTGGGTGGGCAGAACATGTGACTCTTGATCTCGAGATTGTGAGTTCGAGCCCCGCGGTAGGTGCAGAGAGGGCTTAAAAATAAAATCTGAATAAAAAAAGAACGTTCATGGGAATGCAAGCTGGTGCAGCCACTCTGGAAAACACTATGGAGGTTCCTCAAAAGACTAAAAACAGAACTACCCTACGACCCAGCAATTACACTACCACGGGATACAGGTGGGCTGTTTCGAAGGGACACACGCACCCCCATGTTTACAGCAGCACTATCGACAACAGCCAAAGGATGGAAAGAGCCCAAATGTCCCTCGATGGATGAGTGGATAAAGAAGATGTGGTCTATATACACGAGGGAGTATTACTCGGCAATCAAAAAGAACGAAATCTTGCCATTTGCAGCTACGTGGCTGGAACTGGAGGCTATGATGCTAAGTGAAATTAGTCAGAGAAAGACAAAAATCATATGACTTCACTCATAGGAGGACTTTAAGAGACAAAACTGATGAACATAAGGGAAGGGAAGCAAAAATAATATAAAAACAGGGAGGGGGACAAAACAGAAGAGACTCTTAAATATGGAGAACAAACTGTGGATTACGGGAGGGGTGGTGGGAGGGGGGAGGGGCTAAATGGGGGAGGGGCACTAAGGAATCTACTCCTGAAATCATTGTTTCGCTGTAGGCTAACTAATTTGGATGTAAATTGTAAAAAATAAAAAGTAAAAAAAAATAAAATAAAATAAAAAAAGAACGTGCAGCAAGATTTTCCTCACACCAATTATAATGGCTACTATTAGGGAAAAAAAAACCAGAAAACAAGTGTTGGTGAAGATGTGAAGAAATTGGAACTGTGTACTATTGGTGAAGATGTGAAATGGGAGAGCATCTGTGGAAAACAGTGTGGTTGGTGGCGTTTCTCAAAAAATGAAAAATAGAGTTATCACATGATTTAGCAATTCCACGGGTGGGTACAGACTCAAAGGACTGAAAGCAGGGTGTTTCGGAGATACCTGTAGACCCATGTTCATAGCATCATTACTCACAGGACCTAAAACATGGAAGCAACCCAGCTGCCCACTGATGGACGGACAGATAAGCAGGCTGCGGTATAGACGCACAGTGGGATATTACTCAGCTTTGAAAAGGTGCTATAACACTGATGGACCCTGAGGACATCATACTAAGTGAAATAAGCCAGTCACAACAAAGACAAATACTATATGATTACATGAGATACTTAGCGTGGTCAAAATCACAGAGACAGAAAGTAGGTGGTGATCACCAGGGTTGGGAGGAGGGGAACGGAGAGTTAGCGTTTGATGGGGACAGAGTTTCAGTTTTGCGGGATGAAGGGTTCTGGAGACGGAGGGTGGTAGTCGTACAACAACATGAATGTATTTTTCTTTTATGTTTATTTATTTTGAAAGAGAGAGAGCAAGGGAGGGGCAGAGAGAGAGGGACACACAGAATCCGAAGCAGGCTCCAGGCTCTGAGCTGTCAGCACAGAGCCCAACGCGGGGCTCGAACCCACGAACTGTGAGATCATGACCTGAGCTGCAGTGAGACGCTTAAGGGACTGAGCCTCCAGGCGCCCCTACTGGTCAATTATTTTAGACAGGGTCCCTCAGTCTGGGTTTGTGGGAAGTTTCTTGTGCCCGGATGGTTATGCATTCTGATGAGCCTGCCACAAAAGCCACGGGCCTTCTCTGCACATCACGGCAGGTTGCGTGATGTCGGAGCTTCTTACTGTTGGTCTCGGTAGCCTTGACAACTTAATTGAAAGGGTGTGGTTCCCGCTGGGTTTCCCTCTGTAAAGTTACTATTTTACCCATGTAATTAATAAACATCGTGAGGCAGGGATGCCTGGGTGGCTCAGTTGGTTGAGTGTACGACTTCAATTCAGGTCACGATCTTACAGTTTGTGGGTTCGAGCCCCACGTCTGGCTCTGCGCTGACAGCTGGGAGCCTGGAGCCTGCTTTGGATTCTGCGTCTCCCTCTCTCTCTGCCCCTAACCCCCTCGCATTCTGTCTCTGTCTCTCACAAAAATAAATATTCAAACTTTTTTAAATAAAAAATAAAAAAATAGGTATTGTGAGGAAGAGACTCTGAAACTATGCAAATTTCCTGTTTCTCCTCAAATTTTCATCCGTAATTACACCTCGATTGCCTGTCCCGCTGCAGCAGTGATCGCTCTGGTTTGAGCGCCGGTTTCCGACTTGTTCGTTGGTTGGTTGGTTGCAGTTTTTCTGGACGGAGGGCCGTCCTTTCTCCTTTGTGTTTTTATTTTATGCACTTCGCCATAACGCACTTTGCTGTAATGCACGCGTGCGGCATTTACTGAAGGTAAATCTGTACCGGGAAATACCACAGAGCTCAGTGATTGCTAGAGGTCGCTGTCTGGTCCCCGGGCAGATCCCGCGGCCGGCCAGCACCCACTCCGGGCTCCTTCAGGGCTGCCTGCTCACAGCTCGCAGCCAGTGACCCTGCATCAACCCAGAGCTGCCTTGCTGGGAAAGGTACACAACGCCCCCCCCCCCAACCTCGGGCAGCCCGCAGTGCTGATATGCCTCAAAAGTGCTGCCAATCTTGTGGGCTGACTCTCGCGCCACAGCTCCCTAGACCCCGGCGGGCGGGGAGGAAGACTGAGAAGGCCATTGCCCTGCTCGGCCCTCTTTCTGCCCCGTCCTGCTTCCTCACGGCCTCCGCTTCTAGGGAACCTAACTGAGGCCGGCTGTGTCTCCCCCACCACAGACATGCCCTCTGGACCCTCAGCCTGCCAGGCAGGGGCAAGGTGGGGGGCTCTGGAGGGCCAGGCCCCTCTCCTGTTACTCGGGCAAGGAAGGGAAGCCTGAGAGGCCAGGCTTGTTTAGCGGACGGCTGTCGTTAAGGTAGTCTTGTTTGCGAAATGCGAAGCCCAAAGCGTTGCTTTGAGCTGAGAGTCACTAGAAGAAAAGCAGAACTCTGGAGGGGAAACCCTGTAGCGAGAGGACTCCAGGTCAGTCCCCTCAGGCCTCCGGCCCCTTGCTGTCCTCCTGCTTGGAGCTCCAGTCCTTCCAGGGTTTCAAAAGCCTCGTCACCTCTCCCGAGGCCTCTGCATTAGAGACAGAAATTCAGACGGAGCTGGAAAGGGTGAGAAAGTGTTCAGAGACACGGGAATTTGGGGGGGGGGGGGGGGGGGGAGGGGGGGAGGAAGAAAGAGGATGCGCGTTCTCCCGAATCCGTCCATCCGTCCGTCCGTCCGTCCATCCATCATGCAGTCCATCTAGAGACAAACCTGTAATCATCAGGCTAGGACCTTCCGGGCCCCAAAATAAACTCTGCTTTATTTACATGGGAGCCGGATGATCCTGTCCGTCCTCCTGGTCCCTGGGCGCGCTCCCGGGAGCCTCTTGCGTGCGGTGCTCGCTGGCGGGGCCGGGGCCGAGCCCTCCCCGGGGGGCTCGCCCGCGCCCCCGGCCTCCCCCGCGGCCTCGGCCTCGGCGCCCGCCCCCTACCGCCGCCGCCGGTCGCAGCAGCTGCACAGGTACCGGCGGAAGCCGGCCAGGCTCCAGCGGGACGACTTGGTCTTGGACGTGAGCGTGCTCGGGCTGCTTTCCGAGCTGCCCGGGTGCTCCTGCCGCAGCGGGCGCGTCCGCGAGGACGGGTGGCGCTTCCGCCGCACCCTCGGGGACCGCGCGGCCCGGGGCGGCCCCTCGTTCTCGGCGTCCTCGTCCTCCTCGTCCGCGTCCTCGTCCTTCGCCTTGTCCCTCCTCGGCCGGACGGTGGCGACCTTGCTGCGCTTCCGCCTCTTGGACCGAGCGAGGCCGGGGTCTTCCTCCTTGGGGAATCCGAGAGCAGGGGATGAAGCGCGCTCTCCACTGACCCGTCCCGTTACATACGGGGCTTCGTGTCTGAGGGGGGAAGGGAGGCAGAGAAGCCCTGAGGTCAGAGGCGAGCCCGGGCCGCGGGCGTCGGCGGAAGCCTGCCCCCCGGTGGACGCTCCCGGGCCTCACCGCAGGCTTATCCCAGCGCGCAGTGGACAGCTGGCCTCTTTCCAAGGGTCCCAGGGCAGGTGCCTTCGTTACATACAGACCCACTATGGAAGGCAGATACCAGCCGTCTAAGGACTCTGCTCTGGACACCCTGGCTGCTCACACTTGGGTGGGGGGGGGGGGACGGATACGTCTATTATCTTGATTGTGGCGATGGTTTCACGGGTACGTACACGTCCGCACACCAAACGGTGCACTTTCAATGTGAGCAGCTTGGGGCGCCTGGGTGGTTCGGTCGGTGAAGTGTCCCACTCTTGATTGCGGCTCAGGTCATGGTCTCAGGGTTAGTGAGATCAAGCCCCACGTGGGCTCTGCGCTGACAGCCTGCTTGGGATTCTCTCCGTCTCTGCCCCTCTCCCCACTCTCTCTCTTAAAAATTAGCATTTAAATATGAGCGATGTATTGTGTCAGTCACTGCTAACAGAAACAGAGCTAGCATTTAAAGCCTCTCTCAAAGAAACCAAGAGCTAAGTTCCTATACCGAGTGCGTTGCGCGGCACGTAAATGTTGGCCGCCAGCGGCGGAGGCGGTTCTGTGTGATACCTCGGCTCAGACACACAGCTCAGACGCTAGCGTCTCTGCCTCCTGTTTATCCGATCTTGGGAGGGTCACTTAACTTGACTTTGCCTCAGTTTCCTCGTCTGAAAAATAGGTATAATAATAATATCTACCTGATAGGGAGGCAGCGGTAAGTTCTCAGTAAGTAGAAGCTGCAGTTACTCTCAGTGTTGGTGTTTCGTTCTGGAAGGAGTAAATCTGAGCCGCGTTTAGTAAAGATGTGAATTGGAAGGGTGTCGAGAAGATATGGGAGGTTGCCGCAAGACCTCCTAGAGGAGGTCAGTGAGGTAAATGGCCCGTGTGGTAGCGGGGCAAGGGGTGCGGGACCCCAGGGGAGGGGGGCCCGGGGTGCGGTACTCACGCTGGTCAGCTCCTGGCTCCCTTGGTAGCCCACATCATCTGTGAGGTTGTAGATGGATGTCAAGGATACATCAAAGGTGCTTAAGGAGGGATCTTCTGCCCCTGCAGCTCCCCAAGCTTCTCTGGCCTCCTGAGGAGAGAAGGAGAAGCCAGTTAGGAGGCCGAAGCTCTCGGGGCGCCTGGGGGGCTCAGTCGGTTAAGCGTCCACCTCTTGGTTTCCGCTAAGGTCGTGATCTCACAGTTCGTGAGTTTGAGCCCCGAGTCTGGCTCTGTGCCGACGGCTCAGAGCCTGAATGGGATTCTCTCTCTCTCTCTCTGCCCCCCACCTTTTTTTTTTTTTTTTTTTTACAAAAAAGAGGGAGTAGCTCACACCAGGCAGGACTGCCAGGATCAGCCGTCCTGGCTCCTGCCTCTGCCCCAGCCTGCCCCTTACTTTGGGGTTGGGAGATAAGGACACGTGTTCTTTCTTCTTCATGATCATAAAGTTCTGCGATCACTGATGTGATGAGGCTCTGGCGTGTCCGCCCCCCCCACACACCCACAATTCTTTAGTGTTGGTGTCCTCACAGAAGTGGTTGTCATGGCAATGGGAGGGTGGGGTCCGGGCCCCTGGGGGTCCCGGGAGGGCTCCTGTGAGGTGCTGAGACAGCACCCTTGCACACACACAGACCCCTACTTCACTTCTCAGCCGGAGGGGGCTGCAGGCCTCACTCCCCAACCCCCACCACGGTGAGCAGGAGGAGGACTGGCCTTAGGGAGGGAGACCGCGGTCGAAACCTGAAAATAGGATAGAACCTCAAAGGGCATCAAGACGCGGCTCAGGTAGACTCTGGAATCCACCCTGGACTCCGCCTTTGCTGGAGAGAACTTTAACAAGAGGCAGAAAATAGTCCACCCAAAACTTCGGTGGCCAGGTGCATCCGAGACTTCCAAGGGATCCAAGGACTTAGAAGGGCCCCTTGGTGTTCGTAGGATCCTAGATTCTTCTGAAAGTCATACAGGGCATTTTGGAGAAAACTGATTACGGACTCCGCATCAGAAAATAGTATATTATGTCAGTGTCAAACTTCGTGGGCGTGATAATGTTACTGTGGTTATGGAAGACAATGTTCTTGTTCTTGGCCGGCACTGGGGTGTGCTCAGAGAAGGGGTCTAAGACACCCTTCAGGATTTCTGCCCACCCAGTGCCAACCTGGCTTGCAGAACCAAGAACTGACGTTGAGTAGCTAGGAAGAAGTGATTGGCCTCGCAGAGCCCAGCCAAGTCCCCTGTGGCTCCAGAGGCGGGAAAGTAGAGGGAGGGAAGGGGGGAGGGAGGAGCCTCTGGATAAGACTGAGGGTGTGGCCTTGCTAGGGGTGTGGCTATGCTTCTAGGAACCCACAGCCTGAGAGAGCATCGAACGTCTTAGTGGATGCCAAGGAGGAAAAGTATTGATACCCAAGCACCATGCCTCTGGCACAACAGGAGACCTCTAGAAAATTAGAGACACCTCTGGAGACAATGGCTGGGGAGCCCCTACACTAACAGAGATTAAGGGCCTGCTACTGTGTAGAAAAAGGGACTGGGGGGCGCCTGGGTGGCGCAGTCGGTTAGGCGTCCGACTTCAGCCAGGTCACGATCCCGCGGTCCGTGAGTTCGAGCCCCGCGTCGGGCTCTGGGCTGATGGCTCGGAGCCTGGAGCCTGTTTCCGATTCTGTGTCTCCCTCTCTCTCTGCCCCTCCCCCATTCATGCTCTGTCTCTCTCTGTCCCCAAAAAAATAAACGTTGAAAAAAAAAAATTTAAAAAAAAAAAAAAAAAAAGAAAAAGGGACTGGAAGTAGAAACTAGGTTTGATTACAGAAAAATAAGGTAGTTAACATTTCTTGGACATCTCAGCATTTATCCTGACAGTTATACTCGTTATTTCAGAATTTGATTTTTTTTCTATGAGAATATAAACACGTATTACTTATGTAAACTAAAAATGAGTTTATTGGGGCACCTGGGTGGTTCAGTCGGTTGACCTGGGCTCAGGGCATGATCTCATGGCTCATGAGTTCGAGCCCCACGTCGGACTCTGTGCTGACAGCTCAGAGCCTGGAGCCTGCTTCGGATTCTGTGTCTCCTCTCTCTGCACCTCCCCCTGCTCACACTCTGTCTCTCTCTCTCAAAATAAATAAACATCAAAAATATGAATTTATTGCACGATTCCATTTAGATGGGGTACGTAGAGTAGTCGGATTCATGGAAACAGAAAGCAGTGATGGTTGCCAGGGGGTGGCGGGAGACAGGAATGGGCATTATTGTTAAATGGGTACAGATTTCAGTTCGAGACGTTGAAAAATTTCTGGAGACGGATGGTGATGTGGTCACATAACAACGTGAATGTGTTTAACGCCAGTGAACCGTACACTTTAAGTGGTTAAAAACGGCAAGTTCCATGTTGGATATATATTTACCGCAATAAAAAATGAACCCGGAAAAAGAGAAATGTGGCAGAATTACGGTCATAGCTGTGATTCTGGATGCTTCTTGAAAACTGGCATGGCTCGCTCACAGAAGGCCCCTCCCGCCAGTTTATGAGCTCCCGGGTTGGGCAGCAAGGCTCTATTTCTGGACACCTGCCTGGCCACCAGCCAAAAAGCAGCTTGCCACTTCCTCCTCCGCTTCGCCACACACTACCTTGGTCGCCCTCTTGTTACAGATCCCAAAAGAGAGGTCGGTGGGCAGCTTGGGCTCTGTCTTGCACATCGGGAAACAGAGCATGAAACCCGTGACACAGAGGAGACACCTAGGCAGCCTCACGTGGGCTCTGCAAGCCTCTCCGTTCTGGGCACCCGGGTCCCTGCACGTCTAACAAGGCTCTACGTTGGTTTGGTCTTCCTTCGAGGAGGGCAGGCAGCAACTGTATTCTTCCGGAAGTCTTTCAACAGAAATGTTTCCCTCAGCAACTGATTGCCAGAGTCTTCTAGTCAGAATAGATTCTAATGGGGAGAAGTAGACAGAGACGATGTGTCTTCACCAACCCACACCTTGTCTTGAGACTTTCCATCCACAGTGGGATGTGCCAGGGTCCCGGGGGGTGAAATGGTCCGTTCACACAATTTCCCAGGTTTTCTCTGGTCCTAGAGAAAGAGAGGACATGGGGTGTGCAATTCCAAGGGGGTTGCGAAGCAGAGTCACTGGACGTAGGTCCCTGTGGTAACCAGTGGATGGGAGTATCCTATTCTGTCACAAGTCGGGTGTCTATTTCCTTCTCAAATGTCCACAGCCCAAGGCACCAAGAGGCGGGATTTCTGAGGCAGAGTCAACTGCCTTTTCAGAGAATATTAGAATTAAAACAAAGCAACGTATTCATCAAAAAGACGCAGTGAGGGGCACCTGGGTGGCTTGGTCGGTTAAGCGTCCGACCTCAGGTCAGGTCATGATCTCACGGTTCATGGGTTCGAGCCCCGTGTCGGGCTCTGTGCTGACAGCTGGGAGCCTGGAGCCTGCTTCGGACTCTGTGTCTCCCTCTCTCTCTCCCCCTCCCCGCCTTCCCCGCTACTCTCTCTCTCAAAAATACCCCCCCCCCCAAAAAAAAGACACAATGAAGAGAATGAAAAGACAAACCAAGGACCGGGAAGTCCCACGCTAACCTCCTTCAGAGCACCGAGGACAGCGCCACGAACCTGTCCTCCTCCCCGCCAACCCCCTGCAGTTTCAAACTCTTCCACATCAAGTGTGCCTTGTGTCTTATACGTGTTTGTTCACCCAGAAACTCGCATAGGGCTGGTGATCGTAAGTGGTCAATAAAAGTGATTTTTGGGGGGGGGGAGCAAAAACTTGCACTGATCAAAAGCCTGAAAGTGAGAAAGTGGACAAGTGAGAGCGGTCTGTGTGGCTAAAGAAGAGAGGGTGGTGGGTAGTGGCGACAGTGAAAGGTCTTGACTGTCAGACCAGGGAATTTCATTCCACGGACAATGGGAAGCCGCTGATTTGTTGTTTTGTTTGTTTATTCTCTCGTTTGGGTGCTTGACATTGAACTTGCCGTCTCATTCCAGCCTTGGGTATATTTCACCCCATAGCTAGGTTCCAACCTCTTTGGGGGCAGACACCAGGCCCTAACTCTGTACTTCCCACCATGGCCGTCACAGTGCTTGACTGACGTATGACAGGTGCTCAGTAAATGAGTGCCCGGTGTATCGGTGAAGGACCCAGTGGCTCAGCTGGGGGGGCAGAGGCCGAAGGGGCCACATAAACATGGAGCCTTTTCTCTTCTGAACCCAGAGCGGCTCTTCGGCAGGGTATCTAGACTGCGCATGGGGAAGATATACTCCTCCTGTGTGCAGCTGAGTCTGAGAAACAAAAGCACCCACACTTCCCATGACTCCAATCCTGGAGAAATGCTCTGGGAAGGAATGAGAATTCCTGCAATCAGCAATCGGCACCTCCTTTGTGCTCGGCGTCGCCGCAGGACGTTTGGATAAGTGTACCCCGGAGAAATAGCACCCACGACTAAGGCAGCTTTTCCGGGCCAGAAACAATTGGGGGGAAACATTAAACTGGGGTACTGTGAAAAAGCAGTGTAGTCTGGCAAAGTCAAGGGAGGCTTCTAGGGAGGAGAGGGGGGAATGGGAGGGTGAGGGGGGTGGGGGGGCGGGGACTGGAACATGGCCCTGACCCATAGGTTGGATATGGATAAGACAAGAGCGGATTGGCCTTACAGACAACACCACCCGGGAACCGCCCATGCCCCCCGGCTATGGTCAACGCCACCTTGTTCTTCAACATGGCCATGGACGGCGAGCCCTTGGGCCGTGTCTCCTTTGAGCTGTTTGCAGACAAATTTCCCAAAACAGCAGAGAACTTTCATGCTCTGAGCACCACGGAGAAGGGATTTGGTTTCAAAGCTTCCTGCTGTCGCAGGATTATTCTGGGATCTATGTGCCAGGGTGGTGACGTCACACGCCATAATGGCACTGGCGGCCAGTCCATCTATGGGGAGAAATCTGATGATGAGAATTTCATCCCGAAGCACACAGGTCCTGGCATCCTGTCCGTGGCACATGCTGGACCCAACACGAACGGTTCCGTCTTTCATCCGCACCGCCAAGTCCAAGTGGCTGGACGGCAAGCACATCGTGTTTGGCAATGTGACCGAGGGCATGAACATCGTGGAAGCCATGAGTGCTTTGGGTCCAGGAGCCGCAAGAAGATGACCAGTGCTGACTGTGGACAAATCGAATACATTTGACTTGTATTTGGTCTTAACTACAGGAACATTCCTTGTGTAGCTCTGGAGAGCACTCCTCTGCCCCCATCTGCTTGCATATATAATCTTTGTGCTCCCCCTGCAGTTCCGGGGTCCCGGGTTTTCCTTGCCCACCCCCCACCCCGACTAGCTGGATTGCAGAGTGAAGTTTATGATCATGAAATAAAAGTGAAACAACAACAACAAAGAGCAGATTGGAGGGTGTGTGTAGAGAAGTTGTCATTCATTCCTGGAGTCCCCACTGTGCTCAGGCATCCCGCTAAGCAGTGGAAAACAGAAACCTGTCCTCAAGGAGCTCTAGTGTGGGAGGTGGAAGTGGAGGGGAGGCTAAAAGAAACACAGGAAATGTGTATTATTCCACAAGAGTGTTAAGTCCCAGAAAGTAGAAGTCTCAGTCCTGTTTGTCACTGTATCCTCGGTACCTAGAACAGTGCAGGCACGAATCTGGGGCTCAATAAATGCATGCTGAATGAAGAGATGCTGCCGTGGAGATACAGAATAATAGTAATGTTGACAGTTACCATTTACTAAGCACATACTTGTGCTAGAAAACGTGCTCAGATACATAATCTTATTGGACCTCCAGCATTTGGAGAGTGCTGGAATTATCTCATTTTACAGATCTGAGAACCAAGGCTTTACAGAAATGACGCCTGCCTCCAGGTTACGTAGCCCGTGAGCGGCAGACACCGAATTCACGACCGCAGAACCCCACAGGCTGCCTTGTCCCGAACGCTGTTTGGGGGCGTCTGTCTGGCAGCTGATGGAAAAGTGCAGGGAGAGACCCGAGACAGGGCGGCCACCGCAAGGACACAGCGAACAGTAAGGCGCACGAGCCGAAGCGGTCGCGGTGGCGCCGGCGAAGAAAGGATTGCTGTTCTGGCACCGCGAAGCTCGGGGCTTGGCGACTTCCTGGATGCAGGACCTCGTTTGTCGCCTGGAAGTAGAAAGGATGACGGTAGCCCCGAGAGAAAGAGCTTTCCCCTGGATCCTAGCTCGCCGGTGCTCCGACCCCGCCTCCAGCACTGCGGGGTCCGCAGGGCACTGGCCGCCGCGGCCCCTGGAGGTACCGCAGCCCGGCTCGCGTTCCGGGCGCGCGCGGGCGCCGCAGAGCCGGGGGCGGGGCCTGGCCGCGAACTACAATTCCCAGGGGGCATCGCGCGGAACACCGCCGTTTTCGGCTGAGCTCACTTCCGGCCTCCGGGCTGCTGACTCTCTCTTCCGGTCTTGGTGGCCCCCCGAGAGGCCCGTGGGGTGCGCACGGTGAGCGCCGAGCCCTGGGGGGCGCGGAGGCGTGGGTGGCGGCGGCCGGGCGCTCGGTCACCGCGGGCGCGGGAGAGGCGCGCCGGCGGGAGACGTGGCTTCCTGGCGACAGGGGGCGCACCGAGCGGGCCGGGCCGGGTCGGAGGGACCCCGAAAGGGATGTGGGCCAGGAGGAGCGGGGCCCCGGGGAGGGGTGTAGGGAGAACCCCTCGAGCGTGCGCGGAAACCCGTGGGGCCGGGCGGAGGAGGGGGCGGCGGGGTCTCCGGGGCGGACAGGCAGCCTGGCGGCGGGGTCCGCGCTGGTGGCTGATGGGGAAGGGGCTGCGGCCCTGGCGAGCTGGACTTGCCGAGGGACCTCTGCCGGGAAGATCGTGGCGCCCTTACGTGCGTGGGTCGCCCGCCCCGCTCGGCGTTTCTCTCCGCAGATGAGGCTGCTGGCGGCCGTGCTGTTGGCTCTGCTTGCGGTCAGTCGGGCGGAGGAAGGAGCCCGGCTGCTGGCCTCCAAATCGCTGCTGAACAGATACGCCGTGGAGGGGCGAGACCTGACCTTACAGTACAACATCTACAATGTTGGCTCGAGGTGAGGCGGCCCGGGGCGCATGGGGGGACTTCTCGGGGTTCTCAGGCTTCACGGCTGGGACCAGAGACCGGCACAGCGAGCGGATGTTCTGGACCCGCTTTCACGTGAGGTACCGGGGCCATCGGCCACTTTGTTGAGTCGGGAGAATTTCTGAGTGGGGAGGAGCAAGAACTAGGGTCAAACCAGGAGAGGAAGATGCGAAGGCAGAACGAACCCACGTGATCCTTTGCTACCGTGGGGGCGTTCAGGGTTCAGCACGTTGCTCCCTTTCTTTAACTTTATTCGCTGTGGTTTTTTCTTCCTCACGAGCCTTAGCCTTCTTCCCCTGTGTACATACACACAGACACACGGCAATTGGGGCAAGAATGAAGTTAGGCCTGTGCCTTCCCGGATATTTGGTGCTTCTTAGCCATAGAATCCAGTCCTTGACCGAGATTCTTTAGTGCGACGAAGCCAAGTTTCGGTGTGATTCCCATCTGTCTTCTGTATTTCTGATATTTTAGGACAAGCAGGCAGATCTAATTGCTGATCACTTTTTTGGTTAAAGATTTTGTTTTTTATGGTTTTTTTAATTCATTTTGAGAGAGAGACGGAGCGCGAGCAGGGGAAGGGCAGCAAGAGAGGCGGAGAGAGAATCCCAAGCAGGCTCCCTGCTGTCAGTGCAGACACAAGGGCTCCATGCCACCCACTGTGAGATCCTGACCTGAGCCGAAACCAAGAGTCAGACGCTTAACCAACTGAGCCACCCAGGCACCCCTGATTGCTCCTTTTTTTTTTTTTACGGTGTTTTTTTTTTTTTAATATGAAATTTATTGTCAAATTGGTTTCCATACAACACCCAGTGCTCATCCCCACAGGTGCCCTCCTCAGTGCCCATTACCCACTTTCCCCTCCCCCCACCCCCCCATCAATCCTCTGTGTATTCTCAGTATTTAAGAGTCTCTTATGCTTTGCCTTTAAGGTTTTGTTTTTAAGTAATCTCTCCACCCAACATGGAGGTTCGAACTCACAACCCTAAGATCAGGAGTCTCAGGCTCTACCAACTGAGCCAGCCAAGCACCCTAATCATTGGTTAACTTTGTATCTGTTACATACTAACCACTTTGGTCCCTCCACGTACAGCGCTGCATTAGATGTGGAGTTATCCGACGACTCCTTCCCTCCGGAGGACTTTGGCATTGTCTCCGGAATGCTCAATGTCAAATGGGACCGGATCGCCCCGTATCCTCTTGGCGCCGGGTGACAGAGGCTGGGGGCAGGGGTGGGGGCTGTGGGTGTTGGGGATGACACGAACACATTGCCGCGGTGAGGTCCCTTCAAACAGTCTGTCTGGCTGTGTGTGGCCATTTGTCCATCACCTCCCTGGATAGGATGGGACGAGAGGAAACTGAGTGTGAGTTAGTGTGGACTTGAGAAAGGAGCTTCCTAAAGTTTGGGTTATGAGGCCCTGTGACATACAATACGGGAAGGTGTGGACGCTTAGATTTTCTGGTCAGGGTGAGTGTTCTCCTTGGGGTTTTCTTGTTCTTACTCTGTGCTTTCAGCCTTCCTTCGGGTAGTCACTGGCGGTTTCTGTGAGAGTGGCTGGTGTCCCATCCGTAGTACATGTTCCTTCAGAAACCTCTGTGCTGGGTACTCGTGAAGAAGCTGGACGTTGAGTGTGCCAGGGACCCGTATGACCCCACACGTTTCGGGCTTAGGAAGAGGTCTGCGTGAGCGTCATCGCGGGGTATTGCGGGCGGAAATCGCCGTGGGTTGGCCGCTCCCTTTGTGAAGGGTGCATTTAGTCCGCAGGCGGAAAGGATGTTACGACACCGGCCTCCTTTTCTTCCTTCCTTAACTGTCCGCCCAGCGCTAGCAACGTCTCCCACACAGTGGTCCTGCGTCCTCTCAAGGCCGGCTACTTCAACTTCACCTCGGCCACCGTTACTTACCTGGCCCAGGAGGACGGGCCTGTCGTGGTGAGTGGCCCGGACCTTAGCTGATGCGGCCTAGGTCTGCTTCCCTTTGAAAACTCTTGCAGGAAACCTCCAGGGCGTTTCCTCACTAAATTCCGAGGAAGGTAAGAAGGACCAGAAGCTGGGGCGCCTGGGTGGCTCAGTCGGTTGAGCGTCCTCATGATCTCATGGTTCATGGGTTTGAGCCCCGCGTCGGGCTCTGTGCTGACGGCTCAGAGCCTGGAGCCTGCTCGGGATTCTGTGTCTCCCTCTCTCTCTGCCCCTCCCCTGCTTGCACTCTGCCTCTCTCTCTCTCTCTGAAAAATAAGTTCATTAAAAAAGAAAAAAAAGAAAAAAAGAAGAAGGACCAGAAGCTGGGCATGTTGTCCTTAGGAAGGAATGTGTTTCAAGTTATAAAGATCCAGAATAGAGCGGTTGAAATGGTGGGAGGGGAGCCCCGTAGCCTTCCCTCCGCTCCACGCCTACTGCTTGGCTTTAACCTGGGACACGTCATTTGACGCCCAGTTTATCGTCGTCCTCGTCCTTCCCATCCGGGCCCTAGGGCACGGCAGATCACTCCTGGTCTCTGCCGTTGCCGGCCCTTTCCCTTGCTTGGAAGATGCCTGCCGCATGTGCCCTGGTGGTGCAGCTAGACGCTCTCTGCCTCCGGCTTTCCTTCTGGCACGTTCTGCCCACAGACCCTTCGCCCTAATGAGACCAAGCTCCTCCCCGCCCTCCCTGCCCTCTCTCATTCTTTCTGTTTGAAGTGTCCCCCCTCCCCCACTTCAGCATCCACCCTCCCCAGGCCCAGCCGTGGGCCGCAGCCCTGGTGTCTGTCTCCTGCTTTTACGCCTCGTGCTTTTTTCCTCCTCGCTCTTCGAGCAGACGTTCGCCGACCGCGTGTAAACTTCAGTAGCTCACGCAGTCTGGGCCACCGGAAGGAACGTCGATCTCTGCCATCTCAGTACTTCTTACTTGTTGGTCTCGAGCCATGCCCCACCCCCAGCTTACTCAGTGGCCCCTTGCGGGCCACGGACCTCGTCTTGGATGTCTCTCCGTTTCTCCCATGTAATAGGAAGTCAGTAGTAAACATTCCTTCGGTGGGTTGATGAAAAGGTCAGCAGACATTTATTGTGCCCTGGTGGTGCGCTAAGACCTGGGGACACCGAGATGATTGGGACACTGTCCTGGTCCTCAGAATGCTCAGGCCTTGAATTTATGAAGGCCTCTGACGAGACCGTACAAGCGGCCCATAGGCTACGTGGTGAGTGCACAGTAGGACGGAGACTTCACGGAGTCAGCCGTGGAATGAAACCTAAGATTCTCTGAGCCTCGCTGCGCTTTTTTGAATTTTTTAAATAAACCACGTGGAACCAGGCTCTTGTAACCATGGCTCAGCTCTCACATCTTGTGTCCTTTCTGTTTTCAGAACCTACTGTGGGACTCTGGTTCTACCTGGTATTTGAAAAATTTTTTTTTTTTTTAACGTTTTTATTTATTTTTGGGACAGAGAGAGACAGAGCATGAACGGGGTAGGGGCACAGAGAGAGGGAGACACAGAATCGGAAACAGGCTCCAGGCTCCGAGCCATCAGCCCAGAGCCTGACGCGGGGCTCGAACTCACGGACCGCGAGATCGTGACCTGGCTGAAGTCGGACGCTCAACCGACTGCGCCACCCAGGCGCCCCTCTACCTGGTATTTGATAGGTTAAAAGACACGAGATCAAAGGCTCGCTGCCCCTGTAGAGCGAGCTTGTTTGCAGGGCTCGGCCTGCTTTCCAGGCAGGAATGCGGGCAGCCCCAGCCCCCCTTCCAGCGTGCCCTTGGGTGGGGCCTCGTGCTTTTCAGAGTCCTTCTCGTTACTTCGTTTGAGCCTCGTGTCACTTGTGAGTATGGAAGCGTATTTCCACTTGAGGAACGGGGGAGCGGTTGCCAAGGGCAAGCCGTTCCATCACCCGCCTCGCCCTGCGGGGGGCTGGTGGGCCTCTCTTTCCGAGCTGGAGACGCCTGAGGAGGGAGGACTGGCTCCGATCGCGGCCGCACAGCTGGCCCCTGTTTAGAAAAGGCCCCTCGGGTGTCTCCTGGCCCCTGATTTACTCCTCTTTGCGACACACTGAGAATCCTCCAACTCTGTCCAGTCCGGAAGCTTTTCCGCGTCTTCTTGAAGCTGTCTTGAGCCTCCGCGCCCCGAGCGTCTCTCCGCTGAGGATTGGGGTGGGCGGGACTGCGCCCCCCTCACGTGAGAAGAACTGGATCTGCCCTGATGCCCTTCTTTTCTCCTTCCAGGTTGGCTTCACCAGCGCCCCTGGACAGGGGGGCATCCTGGCTCAGCGGGAGTTTGATAGAAGATTCTCCCCCCATTTTGTAAGCTCTGCCGAGTCCCCGTACCATTCCCCAGGGACAGGGACGCCCTCTGGCTCTGGGAGCTGTTGGTCCCCTTAGAAGATTTGTGTAGTTCGTGGCTTCTCATCATACCTGTGTTTTTTGGTGTCTGACGCAGCCAGCCAGCAAATGTCCTATGTCCCCGCGGTGCCGGCAGTGAGATCGCAATTGCCCGAGCCGCATGCCTGCCCTTTTTCTCTACTCAGCCTCGAGTGGAGTCCCCTCTTGGAGTCCTGGGTCTCTTTTGAGGCTTAAAAGAGTATCTTAGATTCAGAGAGTTGCAGCGCACTGGGCAGGCCAAGGAGCGCTGTTGTGGTCTGGTCTCAGAGAGCGTTCTTTGGAGACAGGCCAACTGAGGAAATTCACGTGTGTATTTATTCAGTGAATAATCGTGAAGTTCCTAATTCTGCGCTCAGTTCTGTGCTTTGCTTTCAGGAGACGGAGGTGATGGAGACACACGCTCGCTTCCCAGGGGGTAGAGGGCCGTGGGGGACTCAGAACAAGTCCCGGGAGAAACGGGCTGAGACCGAGACCGCAGACAGGGTGTCGGAGCATCTGACCTAGTCTTCCAGAGTCGGGGAGGGCTTTCAGGGGGAGGTGGTGTTCGACCAGCCAGAGGAGGGAGAGAAGGGCAGGCATCTTGTGTAGGGGGAGTAGCTCAGAGGAAAGAAGGCCTGACAAGCGGGTGTGCAAGGCTGGAGGGCAGAAGGCAAGGGAGAGGAGCGGAAGAGGGGGCTGGAGGTGTGGGCTTGACTGTCCGTGCAGGGCTGGGCGTCACCCCTTGAGACTGTCTGGAAGAGAGAAGCTTCTCTTCGGTCTGGGTCAGGTCAGGTGAGGCCTTGGGCTCCACAGCTCGGAAGACAGGTGGTCCTGTGGTCAGACGAGCCTTTCCGCTAAGGTTCTGCTGAAAGTTTGGGCGGGACTGCTGCCTCTCCCCGTCTCGTCATTCGCCACCCCACCCCTCCCCGGCCCTCCCGTGCCCTGATCCAGACTTGTAAGCAAGGCCCGTGTTGTCCTCCACAGCTGGACTGGGCAGCCTTTGGAGTCATGACGCTTCCGTCCATTGGCATCCCCCTGCTGCTGTGGTACTCCAGCAAGAGGAAATACGACACTCCCAAGACCAAGAAGAACTGAGTGGGGCGGCCACGACCCTCCCTCCCCAGGAGACCCAGGTGCTTTCCGGATGCCGCAGCGGATCTCGAATGCAGTCTCTTCTCCCCTCGCCCCTGCCACTCTCTCCTGGATCCTGTCTGCTCTCGAGCAGAGTGAAGGGCGGGGCCTCCCCTCCATCCTGAAGCCGCACCAACAGGGACGCCTCCTTTGCCTCCAGCCTCAAAGGCCCTCGGGTGCCCACCGTCGAGCCGGGCAGGCGGGCGGGGAGAACTCCGAGGGGTCCAGGAGGGACGCTCAGGAGACTGCGTGGTGCTGCCCACCGAGAAGAGGCTGGAAGACGACGTGAAGGCCGAGGGACCCTCGAAGGCATGCCCGGTCTCTGCTCTGGGTCAGGGAAGCTCTGACCAAATGGGGTTTTCTAATAAAAACTGATGCCACACTGCCGTGTCTGCTCTTCCGTCCCCGGGGTGAGCTTGGGCCCTGGAAGTGCCCGCTCCCGGGTAGGTGAGCCGGGCTCTGCTCCTTGCTGGAGGGGCTGTGGTCCTGTTCCCACAGGGGTGTCTGTCCCCTTTGAACACCTTTGCTTTCGTCCCTTGCTTCCGTCTCTGCTCTCACCAGGCCCCACGTGCCGCCCGTAACCTTCCTTGCCTGTGAGCTCCTCTCCGCGGCCAGAGGACGGGGTGAGGGGTGAGCTGAAGGGCGGTCTGCGCGCCAGCAGCTGTTCTCGGGCCCCAGAAGGCATGCTGGTCTCATTTACTCACTGACCGGTCTTGGAAGAGCTTGTTTAATGCCTGGTTCTAGTCCTTTCTCTGTTTAAGAACTAGCTTGCTTTTTCTGTTTAATTATTTAAGTAATCTCCACCCAACACGGGGCTTGAACTCGGGACCCTGAGGTCGAGAGTCCCACGTTCCACCGACTTAGCCGGGCACCCCAAGAACTGGCTTTTCTTCACTCGAATTCCTTTCAGTGTCAGCGGAGCCGCAGCCCTGAGGTGTCCGGAGGCCCGGCCTGTGGAAGGACTTTGGTTCCTGCTGCAGCAGCACAGGGAGAAGCCGCTGTGAGCTGACTCGGGCCAACCCAGGAATGCCGTGGTCCGAGAACAGCCTCCCAGGCAGGAGGGAAACCCAACAAACACCCGCTTTGTTCCCGCCACCAAGTTTCCCAGTTTAGATTCTGCTGGGGGTTGCGGGGTGGGGAGCAGGGGGACTGCCCAACCGATTTAACCTTTCCCGGGCCGGTGCGCGCGGGGCCTCTGGGCCCCAGGAAGGATGAAAAGGACGTGGAGACAACGGGAGGCTCCAGATGGGGTAGCCCTCCGGCAGCTCCCCTCCCTCCTGCAGGGGCTGCGGCTCGGACACCCCGGGACTGGCCAGGTCAGAGGGCGAGGAGGCTATATTTGCTTTTGTTCATTGTGTCCCCCCGGGGGAGACCTGGGACTTGCTCAGGAGAGAGGGGAGAAGCTTGGGGTGAGAACGCGGGTAGGAAGGGAGTGGGGCTGGGTGGCCAGGCATCATCTTGCTCCCTGGGGCTGCAAACTGTTAAGTCTCAGGAGGAGGGAGCGCTGCTTTCTGTCCTGTGGTCTCTGCTGAAGGCAGTGAGGAGCCCACCTGTAGGGGGAGCGGTTCTGGGTCAGAGGAGGGGACTCCCAACTCCTGCAGGTACTGCCTTCCCAGAGGCTGGGGCCTTCTTCCTGCGGAACTGTCCCGGGCCCTCGGCCCTCCTTATGGAGGAGGCTGGGTAGGGGACCCAGGTCTGACGCAGATGACAAGAGCCGCATTGTGAGGGCAGTTAGTGTCACAGGCACCTTGAATGAAGGCCAAAGCCAGACACTTCGTCTGGAGAGATCGGGTTCCCTGGAGTCGGGATGGAATGTGAGCCTCCTGTAAGTGGTGGAATGTTGGAGAAAACAGAGCCTCTGAAACCTACAGAGACTTAGCTGGACCTGCTGGCTTTGGGCTTGAGCCCTCTGAGCTTGAGCAAATGTACGGGGAGACGAGTAGCAGACAGCCCTTCTCCACCCCACGGAGACCACCCCGGGAGGCGTGACCCCGACCCGACTGACCGACCCAGTCAGTGCAGGCACCCGCAAGGGGGAGGGAGAGGAAGCACGTCTTTCCTGAAGACTGGGTACCAGCCGGAGGGGCTCCTCCCGAAAAGGCAACACAGATAGTGACCCAGCTGTCAGCCTGTTCCAGATCCTCTCCACCCCGCTGAGACCCGCCCTCTGCCCGCCCATGTCCTGCAGACTTCCGGCTGGCCCCGGCCCACCCGCAAACCCCGCCCTGGTGCCAGGAGGAGCCAGGTGCCCAGATTTCCACCCACGTTACACACTAGGCCTCGGGACTCCGGCTGAAGAAAGTCCGCGGGGAGCAGGTGTATGAATGGCCAAGAAGTTGGGAGTAACAGCTGTTCCCCGGCAGGCTGGGTCGAGTCCTCGCCCCCGCCCCCTGGGAGCCAGGCGGCAGCCCCGTGCCCTCTGGGACTTACTGTGTGACAGCCTGTGTCCTCCGGAGGTCACGAGATTGTTTGCTTAGAGGACCTCCGAGGACCCCACGCGGTAAAGTGAGGCAGTGTCCTGTCCCCCTGTGTTCCCAGGGTTTGGGGCCCAGCCCGGAGGACAGGCCGCCCTCTCACCTAGAGGAATTTAGAGCTGGGACCCACTGACCGGATCCCCTAAGTAATCCCCTCACTTCATAGATCAGGGAGGGACGCGGAGTGCGGGCCCCACGGCAGGAGGCCTCTAGCGCATCTGAGGTCCCCACCGTACAGCTGAGGACTCCAGGCCGACAGGTGGCTCTGAGGCTCCGATGGCGAGACTTTTCCACCAGGCCACAGGGCCCAGGGGAGGAGGGCCGGAGGGCCACCGGGTCAGCGGCGTGTCCCCCGCCCTGGGGAAGTCAGCCCGCAGAAGCCGGGATGGGGAAGGGGAGTGGAGCCCAGCGGGTAGCCCGGGAAGCCCGCCCTCCGGGCCCTAGTAATCGCCCCTCCCCCGCTGTAACCTGCCTCTTAAAGGCACCAGCAGCGGCAGCAGCAGCTTGGAAGCCAAATTCCAGAGAGGGCAAAGGACCTCCCTGACCCCAGGAGGCCCCCACTGTCAAGTAGGTTTCCAGCCGACTTCCCTGGGATGCCCTCGTTCTCCCCTCCTCGGCTCACACCCTCTCGCACCCTGCCCCACCCGAGAGAGGGCGAAGGTTCCCGGGACCTGGGGCTCCCACATAGCATCCCCTTCAGGGGGACCCCAACTCGGCCCCTTGTACCCGTTTCCACCTGAGCCCCAGTCCGGCGGCCGTGCTTTGTTCTGGAAGTGCTGAGGACCCCCAGACCCACGATGGCACCCAAGGGGTTAAACAGGTCTGGGCACAGCAAGGTCTAGGGTGTTTGAAGTAGGGCGGGGAAGGGAAGGGCTGGGGCAGTTGAAGAGGCGGCTGGTCTGGACTGGACTGGAGGGCCCCCTGTCTCCTATGCAAACTTCTGGACCATGAGCAGTGCCCTTAAAAGGACCAAGAGAGGCGCCCCCACCGAGGTGCTAGACTGGGTTCTTAGAGGGGCTCCCTGAGGAGGGGCTCTTCCCTGTACCGAAGTCACCAGCCGGGAGCAGGAGCAGGGCCCGGTCTTTGGGAGATCTCCCAGGTCTGGTGAGTTCCCCCCTCCCTCCCCGGGGTCCTCGCCCCCCCACGAGGGGGCGTCCCCCTGGAAGCAGAGCTCCTCAAGAACCGTCCTCACCCAGGAAGGCGCAGAACCCTTCGCAGCTTCCCCGCCAGCCTGCTGCAGCCAGCTCCCGTTTTTAATTAGAGAGCATTGGGGGAGGGTGCCAGTGTGTCAATCGGGAATCACAAGCGCGGCCAAGAGTAATTTACCCCACTCGTGGGACAGATGATACTAAACCCTCTCTATACGTTCCTAATCCTTACGATCGCATGGAGTTGACATACCATAATCCCTATGTTAAGGACGAGGTTTAGAGACGTTCAATAACTAACCCCAGACCATTAAGTAAATTGTAGCGCTGGGGGTTCAGACCTCAGTCCATCTGACACCAAAGTCCATTACGTCATCGTGTTATCTTGTTCTTACTCGGGAGGTATGGCAGGCAGGATGGCTCTGTGAGCCTAAAACCGTGAGACCCTCATTCATTTAGAGCCTCCTTCCTCTAGGGCCTCACCCAGTTCCCTTTGTCCTTGGGAATTACTTGTGAGATTTAACGGGCCACCAGTTCACGCCTGAGAGCTAGGGACGCCCAGATTCCAGACCACTCCATCCGCCGGCCGAAGGCTTCCCTGTTCTACCTGCCGCGCTCGGCCGTCCCTGAGACCTGATGGGTTAATTCCCTGGGACGCTTTGAGTGGCCAAAGTCTTCTCAGGTGTGTCCCTTTGAACCTCAGACCCTCTCCTGCCCCGCCCGCTGGCAGGCGCCCTGAACCCCTGAATGCAGGCCAACAAGCGGACGGGCAGGAGGCGGAAGAGGGCTGCTGGGCGCTGTCCCGCGGACGCTGGAGCCAGACCAGCCCCTGGCGGGATGAGCTGCCCCGGGGCCCAGTGGGAAGGAAGAGGGAGCTGCCCCAGCTTCAGTCCGCAAACCAGTGAAACAAAAAAAGTCCGCACACGCGGGAGCCTAGCACAATCCTGACTGATTTGGGAGCCCGGCCTAGCGAAGAGGAGGGGGCGACAGAGGGTGGGGGCTGGAGATGGACGCCTGACCACTGTCTTAAGTAGAAGGAGGTGTGGTTACATTAGAAGCCGGGGGTGGGGTGGGGTGGGGTGGGTGGAGCCTGGCTGGCTTTGGACTTCCGGAATGAAGTGGGAACAGTAAAATCGATAATGCTGCCCTGTGGCTCCTGTAGGCTGGTGGGTGCCTCTCAGAAGTCAACCTGGAAGCTGATGTGGGCACATAGGTGGCTTTCGTCCGTGCAGGCCCCTGCCCCACTAAGGGGTGGTCGCGTCCTGTCCTTGTATGTGTGCATAGGGCCTTCTGGGTCCTCTTCTCCGTGCCTGGCACCCGGTGGCTGCTAAAGCAATGTCTGCTGAACGAATGAAAACCCTCTGTGTATACCCTTGGCTTTTCTTTGGATCGTGACCCTCCTCCCCGGTAGTCGACGGGCAAGTCAGGGGAGGACAGTGAGTTTCAGGACACGGGTGTTCAGCACGGGGCGAAGTCTCGCGTGCCTCACACTGAGGAACCAAGCAGCTACAGACGAGTCGGAGTCGGGTGAGGTGGGGGGGGGGGGCCCGGCCGGCCGGAGGCGGGGTGTGACGAGGGCCTTCTCGATCCCAGGCTAACAGAAGCCCCACTCTAGCCCTATCTGCGGGACAACCGTTGGATTAATGGTTTACTGTCTAGTGGAGAAGAAGCGGGCAGATTACATTTTGAACCATCAAAGGGTTTTCCGTGACCCTGTCCCCCCGGGGCCGGGAGAAGCCCCCAGACAGTGACATCTGGCTCTCCCTTCCTTCCCATTCTTTATCGTCTGGTTCTTTTAGGATCTTCCTCACGAATGCCCCCCTTCGGGAGAGTTTGGACCCCAGAGCCAGGCCCAGGAAGCGCCCCCAGGCTGTGACAGGGCCCGCCAGCATCGCGCCCGCCGTAGGGTCACTATCCCTGGTGGGGTGGTTACCCTCAGCGGGTCCTCCCCCTGCGCTTGCCTCAGCACATTAGCAGGGCCCCGCCTGCCCCCACCCCTCACTCAGATCTCTACGATCACAGACGGACGGACGAGTAGAAAGGGCGAATGCGACTTCTTTGGGACTCCCATCTAACTGCTCCCTTTCTTTGGCTGGGTTGGTGAAGGGACAGACCTGGGGGTGGTGCATGGCAGTATTGCCTGATTTCTCTCAAAGCCGGCCACTCCCACTCGCTCTCTTTGGGAGCTTGTTTTCCAGGGGAGAGGAGAACTCGTCTCTGCAGTGTGCTGGGTCTGCTTCGAAAACTCAGCTCCGCCATCCTACAGCCCTGTGACCTTCAGCAAATGACTTTACCTCTCTGTGCTGCCTGTTTCTTCACGTGTAAAATGAGGATACTGCCTTTCTAGGGGTGGCCGCGAGGATCCCACTACATAACGTAGGCCCTTGGGGCGCCTGCGTGGCTCGGTTGTCTGAGGGTCCGACTCTCGATTTTGGCTCAGGTCATTATCTCACAGGTCGTGGAATCAAGCCGTGCATCAGGCTCTGCGCTCTCATCGCGGGATTCTCTCTCTCCGTCTGTCTCTCTGCCCCTGCCCTGTGCTCTCTCAAAATAAACTAAAACTTAAAAAAAAAAAAGATAGCGTAGGCACTCATTATGGGCTAACTCTTCCCCTGTGGGCTCCAGATGCTACTTGGGAAATTGGCATGTTGGGATCTCAGCACCCCGACCCCAGGCTGGTTGCTGACGCCTGCCTGGTAATGCACTGAGCCTTAACATCTCTCTCTGGTCTCTTTTTCATCCTTCCTCAGATTTTGAGACCCGGTTGCTCTAAATCAGGAGTCTGCAAACGTTTTCTGCAAAGACCCAGATAATAAATATTTTAGGCTCTGTGGGCCATATGGTCTCTGTCGCAGTTACAACTTTGCTGACGTAATGCAGAAGCAGCCACAGACCATGTGTAAGTGAACAGGCATGGCCGGGTTCCAAAATAACCTTTATTTATGAACACTGAAATTTGAATTTCATATGATTTTTCTGTGTCACAAAGTAGTGTTCTTTTTTTTATGTTTTTTAAAAAAAATTATTTTTGAGAGAGGGAGAGAGACAGAGACAGAGCACAAGCAGGGGAGAGGCAGAGAGAGAGGGAGACCCAGAATCCGAAGCAGGTTCCAGGCTCCCAGCTGTCAGCACAGAGCCCGACGCGGGGCTTGAACCCACGGACCGTAAGATCATGACCTGAGCCGAAGTCGTGCGCTCAACTGACTGAACCACCCGGGCGCCCCAGTAGTGTTCTTCTTTTGATTTTCCCCCCAACCATTTATACACGATAGCAGGACAGATTTGGGCCGCCTTAAACGACCAGTGCCCCCCACCCCTCTCTTCAGGATGACGGGTTCAGGCCCTTCGTGCTTTCTATGTTGCTGTCATCCCCACTGGATCTTGTTCGCGGCCACGAGTGCCACCGCAGTTGTGTTCTTCCTGCTGTCCTTTTCCTGAGAGAGAGGCGTGGGGCAGCCGCCACACAGTGTCTATTTCTGCTCTTGTCCTGGGCCTTCCTGTCCCCAGCTCTCCGATCCTGCAGGCCTGGCCTCCACTCTGCCTCTAAATTAAAACAACAGCCGTTGTTAAGTACCTCGGCCGTGCTGAGCACAGTGTTGGTCACGTGATGTATGACGTTGTCACCCAGTCTCTCAGCAGCCCTGCAAGGGAGGGCTGTAAGGTCCCCACTGCACAGATGGCTCTGAAGCTCAGAACCGGGGAGGCAGCTCCCAGGGTCACGCGGCCAGAGTGCTGGAGCTCGCAGGTAGGACCGGCTTCAGGGCCAGCGTCGCACCCGGAGGAAACCGTGGTCTCAGACTTTTGAATAGCAGATGTCCCTCTGTCCCGGACAAGTAGTGCTCCCGCCTCGGTACCCAGGCGTGCCTAGCGCATCACCGACGACCAGCACAGGGGCAGGAGACGCCGATGGTGTGTGTTGGTGGGAAAACCATGCGGTCCAGATAAAATGACTCCTTAGAGCCCCTTCCTGCTTTCCTCCTGTGCGTTCATCTCAGGCCTCTGACCCCAGACCTGTTTCAGAATCTCCGATCTCTGCTCAGCGGAAGCACTGATGTGACATGATGGAATCTCATTTGGGGGCTAAATAAACCCATTGTGTGAGAGCCAGCCCTGACCCCTGCCCTGCGCCATTTCCTGAGCTCAGGAGGCTGGGGGAGACGGGGGGCCCGGCGGGAGCTGGCAGAGGAGAAGCCAGGGGGTGGACACGACCGTGGGGCCAGCCTGCACGTCAGGATGGCGGGCGGGCGAGTCTGGGAGGAGCTGAGGAAGCCTCCTCTCTTCCAAGGACATAATAGACATTAGCGGCCCTGCAGCATGGAGGGGTGGGGTTAGGAAACAGGAAAAGTGGAGACAGATGGATGAAGCCATGAGGGGAGAAGGAGCCCCATGGGCGGGGTCTGCGCACCCCGGGCGCCCCGACTCCTCTTCCTCCCACCCGGCTCACAATGCCCCCTCCCTGCCCCTGAAGCCCAGCTTGGGAGACCACTGGTTGGCAGGCAGCTTGGACTGAGTCACGCTCCCTGTGGGGCTGCCCCTCCCACCTCTAGGCAGCGCAGAGCCTGGGTACAGGGCACAGGGCGCAGGGCCGCGCTTGAGAGAGAGAGAGGGCCTGTCCTGGCTTCCGGGTGTGATGAGCAGCGATCAGTCTCCAGGCCTCTCCTTTTCTGTCCTCGGAGCCACTGGCGGGGCCACAGGGTGCCCTCTGCGTTGGCCCCGCGCTCACCCCTTCCTTCCCTGCGGGGACAGGCCTCAGGCAGCGGGCCTGGGTGGAGCAGGGGCTGTGGACGGGGTGCGGTGACAGAGGAACAGTAGCTTGAAGGAACAACTTTCCAACAACCTGGACTTTTGGTGTGTGCACGGGGGAGTGAGATAACCTGGGGAGGAGGGGGAGGACTCTGGCTCATGGCTTCCTGATCCTCCCGGGTCCTCTCAACACATCATGGCTGGGGGTGGCCCCGGAGAAGGGGAGCCTCGGAGACTCGTGCGGAGGCAGGGCCTGCAGTGAAGGGAAGGTTGCAACCCGTCCTGGTACTTCCTCCCGGGCTGGGGCTCAGCTCTGGAGCTCGGCGGTGTTCCTAACCCCAAGACACGTGGGGCAGGAACGATGCTCACATAGGGGGGGCGAAGGGGTTTCCATGCCACGCGGCTGGTGTGGGTGCCTCTCCCTCTGTCACTGGGGAGACGTCTTAGGGCTCTGTGACTTCCCATTGACTGGCCTTGGAAGGACAAAGCAGAATACTTTCTTTTTTTAATGTTTATTTATTTGAGAGAGAGAGAGAGACAGAGTGTGAGCAGGGGAGGGGCAGAGAGAGAGGGAGACACAGAATCCAAAGCAGGCTCCAGGCTCTGAGCTGTCAGCACAGGGCCCGATGTGGGGCTCGAACTCACGAACCACGAGATCATGACCCAAGCCGAAGTCTGACGCTCAACCGACTGAGCCCCCCAGGCGCCCCCAGAATACTTTCTTATGAACTTTCCTCCCTGCTGCTCTACCTGCCTAGACTCCTCCCTCCCCAACTTGGTTAGACCCTAACTCCTCACCCCTGCAGCCCCCCTCAAGGCTCACCCACTTCCTCTCTTCACCGAGCTTTCCAAGCAGCTACAAAGCGTTTTGCTGCGTCTTCTCCATGGCGTTCGGCACTCTGGCCACTGAGTCGTTTGTGATCTGGGCTTCTGTCTGTGCACACACAGGCACACACACTGTGAGTCCCTCGAAGGACAGGTGTCTGTTTCTCTCTGCTTGGCTGGGTTTTCTGCCGTACTGGTGCTCGGGAAATGTAATCACAAGTGATCGAGGATGTCCTATCCCCCAGAGAGAGGACCAGACGACAGTCAGAAGGCCCGGGTCCCGGATGTGGTCCTGCAGTCATTCCTGGTCGTCCCAAGCCAGCCGCTCCGCACTTCCGCGCCCCCGTGAAGGGAGGGGGGCCCGGCTGACTGTGATGCCCTCCCAGCTCCGAGGTTCCAGAATTCTAGAACTCTGCTCACCCTGCTGTCTTCTTGACGCAGACCGGCCTGCGCGTGCCTCCCATGAGCGGAGACTTCCCGAAGGAGTTCCTCGCAGGTGGAGACCTGGTGTCGCGAGGCCACAGTCGCCGCTGCCTGTCTGTGGACGAGTCCAGAGCCCAGCTGGAGGAGGAGGAGGAGGAGGAGGAGCAGGAGCAGGAGCAGGAGGGGAAGAAGAAGGAGGGAGATGGCTTCCACGCTGTGCCCCTCCGAAGGTCGGGGGCTTTCCGTGCCCACAGCCACCACCCCTTCAAAAGACATAGTTGGGGGCCAGACAGGGATCTCCAGGACCCACTGAGCAGGTAACCCCCAGGGGACCTCCTGCCCCTCCTTCCCTAGACCTAGGAGGTCCTAGACCTAGGAGAGAGTAGTTGGGGAGGATGACGGGGGCCCAGGACACCTGCGTCCCGGGCACTCTCTGGAGAGTCCGAACCCAGCCTCCCTCAGGCCTTTGGGGAGGAGGGACCCTGCCTTTCTTCCTAGTGGTCCCAGCTCCTCCCCAGCTAGTCTCAGGGGCTGGGGGGAGGCACAGAGCAGGGGCCCGTACTGCCAACACTCCTGCTTTGGGTTTCACGCAAGGATGTCAGAGCTGGAAGGGACTTGGGGATCATGTGGCCCAGGTTCCTCGGGAAGTGTTCTGGGGGGTGGGCAAATGCCCACCTGCTGGCTCCGGGCTGATGCAGACCCAGGTATTTGGACATCACAGCACCGCCCTGCGGGGGGGGGGGGGGGGGGGGCGGGGGGGCGGGTAGCCGCTCCTGCTCAGAAGTCTGTGTGCCTGTGCTTGTGGGAAGTTGGGGACCCATCTCTCCCCGTCCCCTGGAAAGTCCCCAAGGACAGGAGGTCAAAAGAGAAGGCCCGGGGGTCAGGCTGGAGAGCTCAGTGAGTGGTCATCGTGGGGGCCTGCCAGCCATCCCTGACCCGGCTTGGGTGGCAACTCCAGTGGGAAGCCCTGCCCGCGGGGCTCCTGGCACCTTCCCAAGAGCACCCAGTTGGAGGCAGAGACGCCCTGGGCGCCCCTCGCGTGGTGCCAGCTTCACCTCAGAGTCTCCGAGGGGTCACCTCTCACCATCAGGCACTAGCTCTGCCCCTTGGCAGCCCTGGGCTGAGGAGGGACAGAGCTTGGCCTGGGGAACCAGGCAAGGGGTGAGCTTGCCACTCGCCCTTGGCCTCTCCCGAGCGCTGGCTTCCTTTGGGGGGACAGTACTGCCCAGTGGCCGGCAGGGGCCGCCCTTGTCCGCCGCTCTGCCAAAGCACGGCTCCCGAAGGCGGGTCGTTTGGGTCTGGGCTGCAGGTGTGCCTACAGGAAGGACTGGGGCCGGGTTCCTCCCTGGTGCCCGGCACTGGCCACCAGCCACAGAGGGCAGTGGCGGCTACGTGTGTTTCAGGAGCAAACTGCAGACATCGGGATGCACGTGCCCTCAGGAGCCCCCCTTACTGCGGAGCCGAGAGGAGCTGGATGCCTTCCTGGAATTGCAGCACCAAGGTGGCCGGCCCTCCCGCGTGGTATGGACAAGAGTCCCCCTGGAGGCCAGCTCCTCCCTCCCGCTGTGCTGCCCCACTCTGTGCCTCTTCTGTCCCGCCGGCTGCTGGGTCTGTCCGCCCAGGCGTCGCTCTGACTCCGTCTGACCGAGGCTGTGTCTGTGGGCTGTACGCCCTCGGTTTGCCTCTGTGTCTGTGTGCCCTGTCCCCCACACTCGGTGTCCTGCCTCTTTCTCTAAGACTCTCTGTCCCCCCCTTTCTGTGTCTGAGCTCTGCGTCGATGTGGGCATCTCTGTTCCTCTCATCAAAAGGCCCCTGTTCCCCTAACTGTGATAACTGCTTCTTTCTGTGGACCCCACATTTCTCAGTTTGGGAGCCGAACTTATAATTTGTGGGAAGAAACGAAGACAGCGGTTCTCTCACAAGATAATCATAGAATTATGGAACGAGAAAGTCTATATAGAGTGTGCCCAGCCTTCTGGCTTAAGGGAGCATGTGTGGGGGATCTCCAGCCAGGACCTAGGGACCTGGAGGGTACACAGGGGCTTTAGAGGTACCCCTGGGTCTGCTATGTCGCACTGGGCAACTGATCCTCCAACTGGCCGGGGCCACCGACACCGGCCCTCTCGGCCCAGCCTGCGTTTGGAAGAGAGGTTGAGGGAAGCGGGCTGCTGTGGCCTGCAGGCAGCAGCCGGCTGGGCCCATCTCAACCCGCCAGCCCCTCCCACCAGCATCCCTGCTGCCCCCTCCCCCCCGCCCCCCACCATCCCAGCACGGTGATGCCACAGGAAGACCAGGACTGGGGAATCAGACCGACTCCCAGATCCTTCATTTACTGGCTGAGCGATTTATTTCATCTCTCTGAAAATCAGGATATTAAAAACTATGTTTCTAATGTTTATTTATTTTGAGAGGCGGGGGGAGGGAAAGAATCTTAAGCAGACTCTGCACTGTCAGCGTGGAGCCCGAAGCGGGGCTCGAACTCACAGACCGTGAGATCATGACCTGAGTAGGAATCAAGAGTCAGACGCTTAACCGACCGAGCCACCAGGTGCCCCTAAAACCTGTCTTTTAAAGTTGTGATTATTTCGGGGGAAAAATGCTGTTAAGGTGCCCGGGACTGTGCTGGCACACAGGCTGAGCACTGGAGACCACGGTTTCTTTCCCCTCCTCTCCCTCCCTGCCCCTGCTTCTCTCCTGCTCCTGCCCCTTCCCGTGAGGCGTTCCCTCCCCCCTTTCTCTGCTGTGTTTTCTCCTTCCTACCTTCCTGCTCTGCTTCCTCTCTCTTCTCATCTTTAAGCACTCTCCTAAATCTCTCCCTGTCTACACTTTGGCCTGTTTGTTTCTCCCTCCAGAACAAGTGAGTATAAACTCCACCAAGGTCCACAGCCAAAAAAGGCCTGAGACTCATCAGGCCGGCCCTCAGGGTGTAGACCGATGGTGTGTGAGCCCAGTCCAGCTCCGGAACTTACTCTGTTTGGCCATCACAGAGCCAACAGTTTAAGATCCGGATTTTTTTTTTTTTTTTTTTTTTTTTAATGCACTCCATGCTCAGTGTGGTACTTGAACTTGCAACCCTGAGATCAAGGGCTGTATCTCCACTAACTAAGGCAGCCAGGCGCCCCCCTCCGCCTTGGCCTTTTAAATATGATGTTTGAAATTGAATGCCCAATAAATCAGCTACCCATTTCAAGACCTAGCTTACACCACCAACGCCTGGGGTGTCTTCACCGTGTAGTTCTCTCCTCTCCTATTACTCCCTTGCCTGCCCCACCCCCAGAGATAATCACTGTCTTGACTTTTATCACTCATTTACATTTTTACAGTTTTCCTACAAATATATACATTACCTAAATAATACGTTTTTTGTGACTGAGTTTAAAAACAATGATGTCATATTGTACACAGTTCCCTATAACTTGCACGTTCATTCAACATTCTGTTTCTAATTTTTATGGATGTGCTGCGGATGGTTAGAGCTCTGCCATCCCATTCTTCCATTGATGAACGTTCAGATCATGTCCACTCTTTGCTACCATGAAGAGTGTCACTATGAACATCCTTTTATCTCTCTTCGGTGCACATTTGTAAGAGTTTCTCCAGGGTGTAGACCTTGGAGTGGCGTTGTTAGGTCACAGAGTGCCTGTCCATTCTTACGAGGTCATAGCAGACCGTTACCACCTCCATCAGCAGTAAAGGAGAGTTCCTGTTGAACCAAATCACTTCCAACATTCGGAGTCATCAGACTTCTTTTAATTTTTTTTTACATTTATTTATTTTTGAGACAGAGAGAGACAGAGCATGAACAGGGGAGGGGCAGAGAGAGGGGGGGACACAGAATGGGAAGCAGGCTCCAGGCTCTGAGCCATCAGCCCAGAGCCTGACGCGGGGCTCGAACTCACAGACCGCGAGATCGTGACCTGAGCTGAAGTCGGACACTTAACCGACTGAGCCACCCAGGCGCCCCGTCATCAGACTTCTTAATTTTGCCAGTCTAGTGGTTACAAATCTCATTGAGGTATTCATTTGAATTATCTTTATTACAAATGCGATTGAGCATCTTTTCATATGTATGCAGGACTGTTGTCTTTCCTCTTCTGTGAAATTCCTCTTCCTGTCTTTTGCCCAAATTCCTCCCCTGTCTTTTGTCTATCCTTTGTTGTGATATGTGTTACAATGAACTTTTCACAAAATGGAGAAAAGTGGTTTGTCTTTTCCTTCTCCCATGGTGACTTTACATAAACAGAATTTCTTAATTTTTATGGGGCTCGAACTTACAGGCCTGAGATCAAGAGTCACACATTCCACAGACAGAGACAGCCAGGCACTCCTGAATTTCTTGTGTTTGCTTTTTAAGTTTTTTAAAAAGTTTATTTATTTATTTTGAAAGAGAGAGAGGCAGAGAGGGGCAGAGAGAGAGGGAGAGAGAGAGAGAATCCCAAGCAGGCTCCACACTGTCAGAGTAGAGCCCAGTGCAGGGCTCAAACTCACGAACTGTGGGATCATGACCTGAGCTGAAATCAAGAGTCAGACACTTAATCAACTGAACCGTCCAGGTACCCCTGCCCCAAATTTCTCAATAAAAAAAAAATTTATTGAAGCATAACATGTATGCAAAACATGCATTAAAACATGTTTAATGGGTGCCTGGGTGGCTCACTTGGTTAAGCTTCTGACTACAGCTCAGGTCATGATCTCACGGTTCATGAGTTGGAACCCACATCAGGCTTTCCACTCTCAGAGTAGAACCCATTTCAGATCCTCTGTCTCCCTCTCTCTCTCTGACCTTCCCTTGCTCACGCTCTTTCTCTCTCTCTCTCTCTCAAAAACAAATGAACATTTAAAAAAGTGTTTAAGATTTTAATTGGAGTTGCAATGAATCTAGAGAGTAATTTAGGAAAAGTTGACATCTGTACAAAATTGCTTCTTCCTATCCATGAAAATAGTACACCTCTGCAATATCATTTTTTTCTGTGTAGATCTTAGATTTCTATAAAATATAGGTTTATTCTTAAGTATATTATACTTCTGTTTTCAAGTTTTAAATTTTAGTCATTCTGGTGGGTGTCTTAGAGGTATCTCATTCTTTAAAAATATTTTTTAATGTTTTATTTATTTTTGAGAGAGAGAGAAAGAGTGTGAGCAGGGGAGGGGCAGAAAGAGAGGGAGGCACAGAATCCAAAGCTCCAGGCTCCAAGCTGTCAGAGCAGAGCCCGATGTGGGGCTCAAATTCATGAACAGTGAGATCATGCTGAGCTGAAATCAAGAGTTGCATAATTAACTGACTAAGCCACCCAGGCACCCCTCCTATTCCTTTTTTAAAAATGTTTGTTTGTTTGTATATTTATTTATTTATTTTAATGTTTATTTTTTTTGAGAGAGAGACAGAACATGAGGAGGGGAGGGGCAGAGAGAGAGGGAGACGCAGAATCCAAAGAAGTTTCCAGGCTCTGAGCTGTCAATGCAGAGCCCCATGTGGGGCTCGAACCCATGAACTGTGAGATCATGACCTGAAGTTGGACGCTTAACCAACTGAGCCACCCAGGTACCCCACAATTTGTACCCATTTAAAATCGACTTCAGTTTGCTAATATTTTGTTTGGGATTTTTGTACTTATGTTGATAAGAGAGATTGGCCCCAAATCTCCCTTTGTCAGACTGCCTGTGCGCAGTTTAAGAATTAAGGTTATACTTGCATTAGAGAAAGAGTTGGAGGGTTTTCGTTTCTATTCTTTGGAAGATTGCATAAGATTTCAGTGACCTATTCCTCGAGACACCCGTCCCTTGCCTATAAAACTGTTTGGCTCAGTGTGTTTTGCTTAGAGAAAGATTGACTACCAATTCCATTTCTTTAATAGGACTATTCAGACTTTCTATTTCTTCTAGATTCAGTTTTGGTGAGTTATATGGATATAGATATTGATACAAACACACACATTTTTTTAAAAGGAATTTTCCCGTCTTGCTTGCATCTTCCAAATTGCTGCCAGCAAGTCGTGGGCAGCCTTCTCCTGCCTTTCCAGTCACCGCACTGCCAACGCTATTCTCCCATTCTCCCTCAATTCATGCCTGCCCTCTGTCCATCACTCTTCTGCAGCCTTGTCTGTTTTATTTACCTGTTCCTAAAAACAACTCTTGGCTTTTATTGATCCTATTTTATGTTTATTGCTCCAGTGATTTCTGATTTTTATTTTTTTAATTAATTATTTAGTTATTTATTTTAATGTTTTTATTTATTTTTGAGAGAGAGAAACAGAGGACTAGCAAGGAAGGGGCACAGAGAGAGGGAAACACAGAATCCCAAGCAGGCTCCAGGCTCTGAGCTGTCAACACAGAGCCCGACATGGGGCTCAAACCCACCAACCGTGAGATCGTGACCTGAGCTGAAGTCAGACGCTTAACCAACTGAACCACCCAGGTGCCCCTTAATTTTTAAATTTTTAAACTAATCTGTCCACCCCGCCTGAGGCTGAAACTTACCACCCCAAGATCCTGAGTCACATGCTCTACTGACTAGGTCAGCCAGGGGCCCTGATGTCTGTTTTATCTTTATTATATCTTTCCTGTTTTCTTTGAGTTTGTTCTGTTGTTCCTTTTCCAATTTTAAAGTGGGCATAGTTTGGGGCGCCTGGGTGGCTCGGTCGGTTGAGCGTCCGACTTCAGCTCAGGTCACGATCTCGCTGTCCGTGGGTTCGAGCCCCGCGTTGGGCTCTGGGCTGATGGCTCAGAGCCTGGACCTGCTTCCGATTCTGTGTCTCCCTCTCTCTCTGCCCCTCCCCCGTTCATGCTCTGTCTCTCTCTGTCTCAAAAATAAATAAACGTTAAAAAAAAATTAAAAAAAAAAAGTGGGCATAGTTCATTTATTTTACTTTTTTTTTTCAAAGAAGGCTATAAATTATCCTTGAAATACCACCTTGGCCATCTCCCACAAGTTTTGTGCTGTAGTTCTATAGTATTTTCATTAAATATAGCATGTCATAAACTATCTTCAAATTTCCATTATGATTTCTTTCTTGTTTGTCCAGTAAGTCTATTTAGAAGAGTGTTTTAAATTTTGTAAATCTATAGAGACTTTTTAAAACTGAAAACATTTTTGAGACAGAACAAATATATAGCAAAAATAAAAAATAAAAAATAAAACTTACCTGTAGAATGTAATGAACCATTAGGAAGAAAATAGCCACTTAACCACCCAGCTTACACAAGAAACACTAGAGTGTCACTAAAACCTACATGGTCCTTGTGTCCCTCTGCATCCATAGCCCTCTTTTTCCCGTCAGAGATGACCACTTTCTTGACTCTTTTTTTTTAAGATTTTATGTTTAAGTAATCTCTGCACCCAACGTGGGGCTCGAACTCATGACCTCAAGATCAACAGTCCCACACTCCACCAAATGAGCCAGCCAGGCACCCCACTTTACTTTTAAGCTCAATTTTCCTAACAGATTTACCCCCTTTATATGCAAGTCTAAACAATATTAACTAGTTTTGCTTATTTTAAACTTTATGAGTATAACCATACAGCATATACATTTTGTGTTCTTGATTCTTTCACTCAATATTATGTTTGTGAGATTCATCCATATTGTAGGGTGGGCTGTGGTTTGTTCATTTTCATTTTTTTTTAAGTTTTATTTATTAAAAAATTTCTGTTAACATTTATTTATTTTTGAGAGACAGAGAGAGGCAGAGCATGAGCAGGGGAGGGGGAGAGAGAGAGAGACACAGAATCTGAAGCAGGCTCCAGGCTCTGAGCTCTTTGTTAGCACAGAGCCCCCCAACGTGGGGCTCGAACTCAGGGACTGCGAGACCATGACCTGAGCCGAAGCCGGCCGCTCAACTGACTGTGCCACCCAGGCACCCCCATTTTCACTTTTGGTTAGTATTTTGATATGTGAATACATCTCAGATCCCTCATCCGATCCACTGGAAGGGGATTTCTGGCTTGTTTCCTATGATCTCTATGATACAGATTATTTGAAATGTGTTAAAACTTGCCTTCTGGGGCGCCTAGGTGGCTCAGTCAGTTAAGTGTCCGACTTTGGCTCAGGTCATGATCTCAGGGTTCATGGGTTCGAGCCCCGCGTCAGGCTCTGTGCTGACAGCTCAGAGCCTGGAGCCTGGTTCGGATTTTGGGTCTCCCTCTCTCTCTGCCCCTCCCCCACGCACGCTCTGTTTCTTTCTCTCTCAAAAATAAATAAACATTAAAAAAATAAAAAATAATTTGCCTTCTGGCCTGATATGTGGCCAGTTTTTGAAGTGCTTCGTAGAGGCTTGAGAAAAATATTTATTTCCTAATGGTTGGGTGTGTGGTTCATGAATATTCCTACTCCCTTTTGTCTTAAATCCAGACTGTCTCTGTTGTTTCATTTCATTTTGTTTGTTTGTTTTTATTACCTGCCTGGCCTCCATAGTTTGAGTCTGTCACCTCTGGAAACCCTTCAGTGTAAATTTTTTCTAAGATGTTTCCTGTTTTGGGCTCGAATTGCAGCAGAGTGCTGCACGCCGAACAGTGGGCTTAACTTCCCGAGGATTTCAGGTGGAACGTGGCAGGTGTGGAGGACAGGGAAGAAGGGCACAGGGAGCGGGAGGGGTGAGGCCTGACTTTGAGTGAGGGTTCTTGATGCGATTCTAGGGTCAGAGCTGCTGTCATCCATCCGTTGGCCCTTTGGACCGCTCGGCCACGGGCATGCTTTCCAAGTCTGCGTCCATGAGTGGCATCAGTTGTCTCTTGGGCTGTTCCGACCCGGCTGGTGAGTGGAGGTGGGAGGCAAGGCAGTGGTGGCCCCTTCCCCTGTCTGTCTCACCACCGTCCCTCACCGCCCACCGCCAGCCGTTTAGAGTCTGGGTGTCCTGGGTGCTGCTTAACCACACACCCTTGGAAACACCAACATGCCTCTATTCAAATGAGAGGTCTGAATTCAGAACTCTCCTTCCAATGAAGGAGGACATAGGACAGAGTGCGGCTCTCCAGTCCCCCTCCCCTGCCCCCCCTCCCCGTCACAGGAGATGAAGGACAGTTACCTGCCATGTACCTTGTCCTCAAGATGAGGCACTGGAGGCTCAGTGCGAGACCTCTGCTGTCTCCATTCGGTTCTGCAGAGACGGAGCTGAGACTCAGGCTCCCACCCCCTGCTCTACAGGGTCCCGTGCTCTGCTCCCTGGCCTCTCAGTTCTTCAGCTCTGCGCCGCTCAGACCCCCCCCCCCCCCCCCACTCCAGTGCCGGTCACATGCACCTGCAGCATGGAAACCTGATCCAGGTGGAGGGGGTGGGGGAGGCAGCCCCGGGCGTCTTTGTCTGGCTTTAGCCGGACACTTCTCGTCTCCTTTTGCGTTGGCAGGGAATTTATGCCAGCCCTCCGCCACTGACCTCAGCCGAAGGTGAGTTTGGGAGACCCAGAGCCCTTCAGAGGCCCCGATGGAAGAGGGGCAGTGGGACTGGTCCACGGATCTTGTAGCACCAAGGGTCTCTGCTTCCTGAAACATCGCTCCCTTTAACATTTCTGATCCTAGGCCTCCAAAAGGCCCTGTCCCCGAGCTTTACAGAATTCACCCTCTCCTCATTCAGTGGCCAGGGAGGGTTACAGGGCTCCCAGTAGCCTCATGGGAGAGTGAAGCAGTTAGGAAAGGAAAGTAGTATCCAGACCCCAGGCTGTCAGATGAAGAGGGGAGAGGGAGTTGTCAAGGCCAGGAAGGGGGGTGGGCAGATCAGCTACTGGACAGTCTCAGGGAGACACGGTGACTAAGGACCCCATGCATCAGACTTGGAGGTTCAGATCATAACCAGAGGGGAGTGGCTCTACGGAGAGCTGGGCAGGGGCTGTGGAGCCCTGGGTGGGAGGGCAGGGGCTGAGGCCCAGCCCTGGAACTGCGGGAGCCTGGGAGTTTTCGGTGCCCAGAAAAATCAGCACACAAAATCGGCACCTGTTTATTTGGCCCCTGCAGCTGAAGCCTGGTTAGAGCGGCCGGGCCCTCCCAGACAGTGCGGCTGGATGAGCTAGCCAGGGCCCTTTAAGATGCCAAGCTCTGATTTGTGACCCTGAAAATCTCTAGCTGACACATCCTCCTGGCTCTGGGTTTGGGATTAGCTCATGGGATGGGGCTGATGAAATCCCAGGAAATCCACTCCTGATTGGCTTTGGGCCCAGAGGCCCTTTCCACACAGCAGAGAGGGTCGTACACAGGGCTCTTGTGTTTTGAGGGGAACATGCCCCACTGGGGGGCCCTCACCCCGCATCTTTGGTCGGGAAGCAGTGCCGGCAGAGGCCGGGCCTGAGTTAGGTAGGAAGGGGGAGGGTCTGCACTTATCTGGGAGGAGCCCGGAGTTTTCCTCACACACTGAGGTGCCTGGGCAGCAGCCGTGCACATCCGGGAGGTGGGGGTGGGGCCAGGGGCTTTCTCAGTCCTTTCTCGGACCTCCTTTCTCCCCTCCGGGCATGGCGCCTCCGTCCACCATCTCTCCGGGAACATCTTGCTTTTCTTTTCCAGCTCAGCCTCCAGCCCTTCACCTCTTCTTTTTCTCTCTGCAGCTGTAGCCAACTGGAAGGGGGCTCAGGTACCTGGGCGGACTCCCCCCTGCGCCGGACCCTCAGTTTCCTCCTGGGCATGACCGGAAAGGCCAAGGTAGGAGTCAGCGGGGAAGCAGGAGGCCTGGCCCCCCTGCCCTCCTCAGTTCCCCTCCTCTGCACCCCACCTTCTGCTCTGTCCCCAGCTTCCCCGGGAGACCGACACCCAGGGCAATGGTTCAGGTTTGGAAGAAGCACGTGGTGTTTCTCCCAGACTCCCTCCCTGCATGGGGGGAGGGTCACCTTTCCTCTGCACCCCCCTGTCCCCCTGCCTCCAGCTCCGCAGCCAGCTGTGGACAGCTGGGAGAGGGGAAGAGTGGCTGAGCCCTACCTCTCTTCCGGCCTCACGTGGCTAAGAGGTGGGCAGCAGGGATCGGAACCACTGGGGAAGAAGGATAATGATCATAATTACGGCCCTACTTTTTACTTCTTCGGAGCGTCTATAAGGGTTTGCAAAGTGCCTTTCCACTCGGAATTGTATGGGTGGGTACAGCAGCTGCCGGAGTTGCAATTAGACCCCAGGCAGCGTGGGAACCAGGAAAGTACGACGTTGTGGAAACGCACGCACAGCCACGCGTGTAGGGCCACGTCCAGTTCTGACCCCGGGAAGGTGAAGCTATCCTCCCGGGTCCCTTATTACCGACCCCGGGGCGCTGCGAGACCAGGAGCTCTGGCTGCTGCTCCAATGCCTTTCCGCGTTCTCCATTTCCTGGCAGAATGAGCACCCCCCTTTTCCTCTCGGGGCCTCCCCAAGTGTGCATGCACCTTCCAACCTGGGGCGGCTGCTGAGCATGGAGAAAGACTGCAGAGAAAACCTCCATATTCACCTGGAAGAGCCCCGGGATTCTCACCCCTCGCCCCCCGGGGCCGGGCGGGGCTTGCTCCCCCGCCAGCCTTTTGGCCTTCCTCCGGGTCAGGCAGAGGAGAAACCCGCTGGTTAGCACCTTCTCACCACAGGCCGGAGGGGGTGGGGTGGGGGGGTTGAGGCAGGGGACCAGGCAGTCTGAGCAGGAGCGGCTGGAATCTTAAAGCCGGGGGTGGGGAGGGCAGTGGGGCAGTGAAGCTTCTTTTCTCCCACGAGAGACTTAGCTCTCCAGGGACCTGGGTCTCCGGCCAGCGTCCTCAGGAGCTCTCTTAGCTCAGGGTAGGAGAGTGTGCTGGGGGAGCTGCCTTCTTTCCCCGCAGGGGGAGTCTGTGCTGCCCGGGGTGGGGGGCATCCCGATCCCCAGGGGTCTTCTGCGTTTGTCCACCCTTGGCCCAAGTTCGGTGAGAAGTAAAGTAACCAGGTGAAGGGGGGTGTGGGCAGTGTGGGACCCGGATAGGCAGCGGGAAAGAGCCCGAGCGAGTCAGCGTCTGGCCAGACTCGCCCTTCCCCACCAGGGTCTCCGGCCCAGTGCTGTTCCACACTCACGAGTGCGTGTGCCTGCCTCACTAAACCCCTTCCCCTCCTCCCAGCTCGGGACTGCGCCTGGCAGGTCAACATCAGGGGGCGGGGCTGGAGAGAGGAAGTGGCTTATTCCTTCCTATTTGACTAGAGTCATCGAAGTGGACAAAACACTTTTCCAGAGGCCATCCCATTTCATTTTCATAACACTCTGACAAAGATAAGTATTTTAATCTCCATTTTGTAGACAAGACAACGAACGCAGCGGCTCCATTACTTCCCTGAGATCCTACAGTTACCAGGAGGCAGGGCCGTATTGCAGACCCAAAGCTTTTTTGTTGTTGCTTTGTAAAAAGATTTTCATTCTCTTTTATTTTATTAAAAAATTGTTTTTTAATGTTGAGAGAGACAGAAGAGACAGAGTGTGAGTGGGGGAGCGGCAGAGAGAGAGGGAGACACAGAATCCAAAGCAGGCTCCAGGCTCTGAGCTGTCGGCACAGAGCCTGACACGGGGCCCGAACCCACGAACTGTGAGGTCGTGACCTGAGCCGAAGTTGGATGCTTAACCGACTGAGCCACCCCTGACGATTCTTATTTTAAAGTAATCTCCACACCAAACGTGGGGCTTGAACTCACAATCCCAAGGTCAAGAGTTTCGGGCTCTGGTGGTGGCTACTTTTAGGTTCTGGCAGAAATTCGGGTTGCCTTTTGTTATGGGGTATCTAAAAAATAATTTCTGAAAATAACGGGAAGTATCAGTGGATAGGAGTAGGGCGGGGATAGGGAGATGACGACGCAAGGGTTTGGGTTTGGAAGTGTTCCCGGGATGCATAAGATGAAAATTAAGTCAGGCAGCAGGCTTAGCTCTCTAAAAGCCCAGCTGTTCCTCAAGGTAGACGGGTTTCCTGTACCCACTCCCAAACCCCCTTCCTGGCCACTCATCTCCTAAGCGGAAGAGGTGGGCATTGAGCGAGGGCCAGGCTGGGACACAGAGCTCACTGAAGATGGGGGTGGAGGCAGGAAAGGGCTGGAGCCTTAGGTCTGCTTCCTTCACAGAGACCTGAGTCTGAGGCCGGCCTGAGAGTTCCCTCAAACCCTGCGATTCGGGTCCTGGCCTCATGGCTCCGCCCACTGGGTGCCCACACTACAGTGTGGCCCTTTAAGATTCCGTCCTTTGCTTGGGGCACTCTCCCACCCTAGGCCTGGGAGAAAAGTTCAGGTCCTGGCCCACCCCTGGTCTCTGGGCCCCCAGTGGGTGGAGCCACCAGGCGAAGATTCTGGCTTCTGGTTGTCTGTTCTGTTTTTAAATTTAGTACATTCCTCAGCCCTGCCTGCTCACTGCGGGGAGGTCAAGTCTGGGGTTCTGGGCCAGGATTTCTGGTTTGGGGGAGTTCCTAGGGCCTTCCCATAAGGTCTTCCCCGCAGGTGCAAGCCTGGGCGAACCAGCCTGCCTCCTGGCCCTGGGAAAGTCCTTTTTGCTTTCTGATTTCCATCCGGCCTGAAATGGGCTTATCCCCTCTCCTGTTTTCTGGTCTTTGCGGTACATGGATTCTTAAACAGTGGAATGGGTGAGGAAGGAGGTGATGAAAGAGTTGTTAGGCAGGAGGGAGGCTAGGGGAGCAGTGTGGAGGTGGTGCTGGGGGTGAGGAGCCCAACGGGCTCAGCCAGTGGTGAGGCAGCGAAGCCCAAAATAGTGGCAGAGGCTAAAATTGGCACCTAAGGGGAGTGCTGAGCTGGGCTGGAAACACTGGCTGGAGCTGCCTCTGAGCCGGGCCGGGAGCTGCGGCATCTGGGTTGGGCCTTCTCTCCCTCCTTCCCCTACACTTTTTGGGACCAGAGTCAGGCAGGACCGTGCAGACACAGGATGCTCTGCCCCAAGGCTCTGCAGAGAAATGCGAGAGCCTGAGAGGCAGAAATGAACTGCAGTGTGAAGGATTATAGTTAGATTGGGGGAGGAAGTTTGCAGCAGCAGGAAACTCGGCAAAGGTGGAGGGTGGCTCAGGCTGCGGCAGAGGGCCCCGAAACAATGCCCCACTGCACGCCGCCGCTTGTGGGGAGACTGGCCAGGCCCTGAGTGCCCCCCGGAGCGGGGGCGGGCCGGTGTCCAGCCTTTCGGCTCCGGCCTAACAGCCAACGGAGGGAAGCGGGGTTAGACACCAGGAAGGACTTCCCCGGCCTCCCGAGAGGGGGCGGGGCCCGCGCCCGGGCCGGGGGCGGGGCCGGGGGCGGGGCCGGGGCGGGGCTCGGGCCGGGGGCGGGGCCGGGGGCGGCCGCCGCTCGGGGCGGGGCGGGGGGCTCGCGGGAGAGTCCTCGGGCGCGCACCCTCGCCTCCACGCCCGGTAAAGACCGGCCTCTCGCTTCCCCTCGCTTCCCCCGCCCTCCCCCTGCCCTGCCCCCAGCGGCGCGCGGGGCCTGGCGGCGCGGGCGGCGGGGCTCCCTGCAGAGCGCGCGGGGCGGGGGGCCGCGGGGCTCCCGGGTAGAGGTCGGCGCGGGCAGGGCGCGGGCAGGGCGCGCAGGGCCGGCGGGGCGAGCGGCGGCCAGCGCCCCGGGCCCGGCCCGGCGGCCCCCGCCCCCGGCCCGCGGGGAGGCTCGCGTTTGAGGAACTGCGCGGGGCCGCGCGCGCGAGCCGCCTTCCTGTCCCGGGACCGCCCGCCGCCGCCGCCGCCGCCGCCGCCCCGACCATGTCTCGGATCGAGTCGCTCACGCGCGCGCGGACCGAGCGGAGCCGGGAGCTGGCGAGCAAGGTGGGCTCTGGGGGCGCGGGGCGGCGGGGCCGGGAGGGAGCGCCGGGCCCCGGGGGGCGTCCCGCGCCGCCCCCCACCCCGACCCCCTCCCGGCCCGACCGCCCGGAAGAAAGTTGCTCCGGGAAGGGACCGCGCGGGAGGAGGGAGGTGCGCGTGTCGGCGGGGCTCCCCTCGGCCCGGGGGCCCCTGCGCCCCGCGGTCGCCGGCGTGCTCATCCCCCTTTGTCCCCGCCATCCGGCGCAGGGGCCTGGAGGGGTGGTTTCCCGGTTCCTCCCGCCCGCGCCGCCGCCCCCCCACCCCCCAGACAAAAGTCAGCCCCTCCTCCCCCCGCAGATGGACTTTCCAGCTGTGATTCACTTCTCCCCTCTGGTAGGCGGGTGGCTGGGGTCGGGACGGCGTACTTCCCCCCAGGAGCCATCACCCTCAGGCGCCGGGAGCAGAGGTCTTTGTGTAGTTGGGATCCTTTCCTCCGTCCTCCGGGGCCCTGGGCACACCTGTTTCTGGAACACAGGGCCTCGGGTCGCCGTCCCTGTGTGACCCGCCAGCTTCCAAGCCCCCTGTTCTCCCTGCGTGAAACCCCGAGGGTGACCGGCTGGCCGGCTCTGTGCCCCTGCCGCCCCTCCTCCCTCCTCTCCCTAGCCCTTCCTTCACTCTTCATCCTGGGACCCATTCACCTTCCATTTCCAGAGTCTGGGGTATAATTATCCTTGGCCCTCGCTCCTTCCCAAGTATCCTTTATCCCTGTCTTTGTAGCCAGGCCCACTCTCCAAGGCCATGACCTCTGCACACCCCAGACCCCGGGGAAATGAGGTGTCCGTGAACAGGTTAGAGCTGGCAGCCCGTGGCATGCAGACAGCGCCTCCCAGCAGCCAGGTCGCCCGCACTGTACCCATTATCAGGAGGGCCAGGCCCCCGCCAATAGCTGGTTTAATCTCTGGCTTCCCTCTGCCGCCAGTGCCCTGCCCCCAGTGCCCTTCCCTCTGCCCCAGTGCCCATCACCCCCACGGTGCTTGCAGCAAGGGGGCAGTGCCCTCTGGGAGCCCTGGAAAATGGTGGAAAGCCCTCCCACACTCCTCCTAACTCCTAGCGTGGCTACCTGTCTCCAGGCTAAGTTGGGAGAGGTTCCATCCTGGAACTTTCCCTTCGGGGGGGCCGGGATGAGATTCTGCCAACAGGAAGGCAACTGGGGATTTGAGCAGAGCCTAAGACAGGAAGTGTGCTGGAGCCGTGGGGTGGCAGACGGGCTCTGCTCAACCCCGGCCCGGCCAGGCCCCAGCCCTGAGAGTCTGTTTATTTTTCAACCGTTTGAGCTGAGACCCTGGAGTAGAGCCAAAGGGGGGCGGAGAGGTTTTTTTGAAACCACGGAAATTTGGTTCCACCCTAAAAAGGAAAGCCAAGAGGGAGCCGTGGGGGGCAGACCTGGAGAGGGGTGTAGACAGGGCCTCTGGAAGGGTAGACACTGGAGTCCTTCTTCATCGGAAAGAGCTGGGGGGCCAGATACCTGGGTCCTCATGCCTTGGTCTTTCTAGTAGCGGGGGGACTGGGGCGCCTTCTGTCCTGGGGCCTGCTGTGGTTTGGGGAGTGGGGGCTTGGGGGGGGGACTGAGTGGGTGGATCTGAGGGCAGAGCGCCGCAGGAGGAGGGTGGTTGTCGGTTTGGGTTGGTCGGAAGGGGAGGGCCGCCTCCGGAAAGCTGTGGTTACAGAAGGGGGGAGTTGGTGCTTGGCCAACAAACCCTGGATCCCCTCTTCCCCCTCCCCCAGCGCACCAGCTGTCTCCTTTCTTTTTATACTGTGGTGGGAAGTAGAGGGGCCCTGCTACCTATTTGGAGGGATGGGTCAGACCAAGCCCTGAGCCCACACCCCTGCCCCCTTCCCTGCCTGACACCCGGGACTTCTCAGAAAAGGAGAAACTGTGAGGGAGGATACCCCGTTCCTCCCAGCTTCACAGAGGCTGACCGCAGCCCCCCCCCCACGTGTCTGTTCCCGTCACCCCTTTCTCTCCACTCCCCATTCTTTCTGCTTCCTACCTTCCCTGGCTCCAGACCCCACAGGCCCCTTTCCCTCTGGCCCCCTGCTCTTCCCCCACCCAAATCCTAACCTTCGTGTGTCAGAACAAAGGGTCCTTTCCTGTCTAGGGGCCAGCAGGGGCCTCCAGGACGGCCCTGGAGGCTGGGGTCCCCTTGGAGTCTCCAGGCCCCCAGCATTGGCGTGTGTGGGGCAGGTGGAGTGGGAGAGAGGGAGAGGCGATTTCTTTGTTCTGGGTAAGGAGAGGTGGCTGGCTTTGTGTGCAGGATGGACTGGGAGAGGAGCTGGGCCCAGGGAGGAGGGCTGGGTGAGCAGGGAGGGGCTGACCCGGCTGGCTGGCAGTTTTGTAAGGAAGTTTTGCAGGAACTGAGGGTCCCGGGGTGGTTGAAGCTTTTAGGGGCACAGGAAGAGGTTCTAGGGTCATGGAGGTTCAGGACCGAGCCGAGGAAGGGAAGTCACTGCTGCAGGGGTTGCTGGTGCCTGGGGAAGGGCCAGCTGGGCTCAGCAAAGGACAGAGAGAGGGGCCTGAGCTCAGTCCTGGCTTCCCTGGAACCGACCTTGGATCCTGGAGGGGACAGATCTGAATGTGTGAATCCCATGCAAGCGTGTGACCTGTGTTGAGTGTGTGTGTGTGGCTGTCTGTCCCCAGATGCTCTGGGTTACTGTCTTGAGCCGCGGTCACCAGATTAGGGGGCTCGAGCTTTCTGGAAGCAGTTCCATTTTTAGCTTCCGTCTCTGGTTTGAGGGCCGTCTAGTAGCCTGAGTGAGCAGATTGGCCAGGGCTCCTGGAGCTGGTGAGAGATATGGCTGAGGGAAGCTGGCTGGACCCTCCTGGGTTTGTTTGTGTGTCTTGGGGGAGGGGGTGCAGGCAGCAGCTGCCCCCTCCCAGCCCAGCCGGCCTGCCCTGTGCCAGGAGGGCAGGGAGTCCTGGCACGGCTATTGTTCGCCTGCACAAATGCCCGTCTGTTTGCCTCTCCCCCCCGCCCTCCCCTCTGCTGTCTCTCTCCTGACCCGACAGGTGTGGCCGGGCAGGGGGCAGGCTGGGGTCCAGGAGGCCTGAGTTGCAGGGTCCCCGGCCTGATTTTATTCCCCATGGCCCTTAGCGCCCCTCTGCTGCTCCGCCAGTGTGCCCCCTCCGCCCCCGTTGTCTGGCGTGTCATTCTCATTCATCGAGCAAGCATTTGTTAAGTGCCTTTGTGTGTCCGGTGATGTCTTTCTGTGTTACGTTTCCGGCTTTGGCCACCTTCTCCTCGGGCTGCTGCCTTTATCTTGTCGCGGGGAAGCTCACAAAGGAGCAGAGCCTGGCCTTCCTCTCAGTCCTGTGGCCGGGCACCCTCTGTCTGCCCAAAGCCCCCATCCCCACGACCCCGTGCACTCCACAGCCTATGACTCTGCGCCCCGGCTGGTCAGGCGCTGAGCCGCAGGTGACTTGGATCCCAGCGGGACCCTCGGGTGCCTTCTGGTCACCCTGCAGGGGCCTCACCATCTTGAGGAAGGGGCTGTGGCTCTGAGCACCACATGACTGCCCCGGAGGTCGCGGCGTGGACGCCCGGTGGAAGAATGAGTGACGGGGCCTTGCTGGGAGAGGCGCCCACCTGCCTGGGGGGCTCTGCCACTCACTGCTGCCCACCAGGGAGCCCAGCTCCCAGTGCCTTCCTCACACACAGCACCATTTTCCTCATTTCGCCGCCGAGGGAGGCACAGTGCGGAGCAGGGGGAAGACGGGGACCCTGCCCTCGTCCCCTCGCCTTTCTTGCCCCCAAGCGGCCGCGATCTGGAGGGACAACGGAGGGGAGCTTTGGGTCGGCCTCTCCGGGCCCCCAGAGGAAACCCTCAGGGTCTAGGCTCAAAGGAAGTGGAGTAGAAAGAAGGGGGGGTGCTCCAGTGAGGACTGAGGGGTCCCCGGAGCGGGGTGAGGGTGCTGCTGGACCCCGGGCCTCAGTGCCCGCCGTCCCTCCTCGCGATCGTCCTCCCTTCCCTTGCAAATGTGCGCCCAGTGCCTGTTGGACAGGCCGCCGAGCCAGGGGACCGACCCAGTGCGCCTTCCTCCCTGCCTCCCGACGCCAGGCTTCCGTGGGGCGGATGAGCAGGGCTGACCAGTCGGAGGACTGAGCCCCGAAGCAAGGGCTTCTGCACGTTCGGCGCGGCCAGTGTAGATCAGGGGTCGTGGCCCAGTGCTCGCCCCACAGGCTGTCCTGCGGGTGGGTTGGAGCCCAGCGGGACCGTCCTCAGAATACCTGGAAAAGAGTAGGATGCAGAGGCGGGCACCACTCACTGTGTCTCAGGGACAGCCTCCCCCCAGTGGCGGGTCCTGGGTCCTTCCGTCCCCCTGGCCGAGCCCTGGGGCGGGCACAGGCTGCCACAGGACAATAGCACTAGGCGGTGCCAGGGCCGCTAGCTGCCCGAGGTGGGATGTGCTGCTGTGGCTGCTGCCCGCTGCTGGCTCACCTACAGAGGGGGCCCCTCGGAGAGAGGGTGAGTGTGGGGAGCAGAGGGTCTGGGTCCTCTGTGGGGCGTCGATGGCAGGCAGGGAAGGGCCCAGAAGCCCTGTGCTCTGGCTGCGCGTCCTCGCCCTCCCTCCCCTGCCTCTGTACAGGGGGAGCCTCCAGGTGGCGGAGGGCGCAGGGGGTGGGGAGGGGACTTGCACGGGGTGGACCCGCACCGCTACCCCTTCCAGATGTGGTTTTTCCCGTGTGATTTTCATGTTTGCTGGTTTGCTGCTTTCAATTCAAGCCCAGTGAGCGTTCAGACTTCTCATCGGTGTCCTGGAGGAGGCCAGGAGTGCAGGGGAGAGAGGGTGTGCGGCAAGGGGAGAGATGCAGGCACTTGGTCTTTGAGGTCCTATACGGTTGTGATTCCGAGGAGGACTTGATCTTCTAAGGAGCTATAATTTGGGGCAAGACAGGTGAAGTTAGCCCAAAGGGAGAATTTTCTAGAGGTCCAGATGGGTAGGTACCAGCGTAGAAAATTGGAGGCCTGGAACACTGGAGGCCAGGACCACAGGAGTCAGCTTCCCTAACCAGGCCTGGGAGCAGGGCGGGGGGAACGGGTGAGAAGGGGAAGGCTGGGGGTGGGGAGATGACCCGGAGGAGGGAGGAGACGAGGAAATGGGAAGAGGAGGAGGAGGGGGGAAAGTGGGTGATCGGAAGTGGGGAACAGACCCTGAGACCCCCAGGCTGTGATTGTTGGCTGACAGACCTGGAGCTTCTGAGTCGGGGGTGAGGGGAGGACCCTGGACCGCAGAGGCCTTAGGCACTGTGGCCACTGTGCTGTTGACTCAGCTCCTACACACTTCCCTTTTCTGTCCCGAGCCCGGAGCACCAGCCCCGCACCAGCGCAGTGTGGTTCCCCCCAGCCTCCCAGCTGCTGTGTGCAGGGGCCGAGAGGGCCCAGGCCAAGGGCTGTCCCCTGGCTTTACATCCTCTGTCCCAAGGCCCTGGGCAGTGTCTTCCACTTTTGGTCGCCTGCCCTCAGCTTCAGCAATCTGAGCCCCACTCTGGTTCCTGAGAGCTTGGAAATCTGGCGGGGGCGGGTGGGGCGGGTCTTGCCAGCCCCTGTCCTGTGTGCTACCCTCTCTGTACAGGGACTCCAGGGGTCTGAGGTGACCACTGAGGAAGGTCCTGGAATAGGCAGGAAGAAAGGCAGCCCATTTTCCCACCATCTCGGGCTCTTGGGGAAGCTTAGGGACTTGAGGGGCAGAGGAGAGGAGACTTGACCTGCAGAGGCTGGGGCTGCAGGAGGAGGGAAGGCCGGGACAGGGATGCCAGCCTCCGGGACCCCAAGGAAGGTACTCTGTGCCCCGTGTTGCCGGAGCCGGAAGACCGGTGTCGTGGCCAGAGGGTGGAGGGTGGAGCCAGAAGGGGCTCGGGATGGGAGTGGGCAGTGGCCGCGGGCACTAGCCTAGGTTTTGGAGGGCAGCATGAGGAATAAAAGTCCGGCTTCCTGCTGGAAGGAAGGAGACCCGTGGGCTGAGTTTCCTTCCTCAAAGAGCCCAGGGAGGAGGAGTGACCAGGCTCTGGCCTCCCACGGGGACCCTCGAGTGGGGTCCTGACCTCTGGGTGGGGGGCGACAGTGGAGGCATTCTGCCCTCCAGCCAATCTGAGAAGGGGCTCTCCTGCCCCCCACCGTGACTGCCTAGCCCGCGACACCCGTTGTCATGGTTATCAGAGCAGCTAACTCCCATGGATTGGAACGCGCTGGTGAGCTGGCACCCTCTGCTTCGCCTGCTCTCCCTCCTCTGCGCATCTTCCCTGCTCGCAGGAGAGCGCACAGCAGCCCGGGGGCGAGTGCAGCAGGGCTGGGAGGTGCGGTGAGGACGCAGGGGCTGGAGCCGGGGAGATGAGCGGCCACCGGAGGCAGCCCAGCCGCAGGGGCCAGGTAGGCCGGGGTGGGGGCCGGCGAGGTCGAGGCCGGTCGCTCCCGACGGCTGCCGCTGACCCCGTGGCGGACCCTCCCGTGGGAAGCGCTATGTCTCCGGCAGCCCCACGCGGGCTCTGCTCCCTCGACCTGCCTTTCTCTGGACGCCTCGGGCGCCGGCTGTCTCCCGGCCTCACTTCCCGTCTCTCGCCCCTTCCGCAGACCCGGGAGAAGGAGAAGATGAAGGAAGCCAAGGACGCCCGCTACACCAACGGGCACCTCTTCACCACCATCTCCGTGTCGGGCATGACCATGTGCTATGCCTGCAACAAAAGCATCACGGCCAAGGAAGCCCTCATCTGTCCAAGTGAGTCGTTTGCACCCTGGATGTCGCTCTGACCCCAGCCTTGCCCTCCGTCCTTTCTGCCCCGGATGCACAGGGTCACTCTCCCGGCGTCCCAGCCGGGCCCAGTGCTTCCCTTCCCTCCCTGCGAGGGATGGTGGCCGGGGGCACGGGGGGAGGGGAGGCCGGGGGCTCCCCTTGCAGCTGTTGTCCGCTGGGTGTCCCCTGGCTCCCCGAGCAGCTGCTGAGGGTTAGGGGGACTACTTGGAGAAGGATCAGGAATGTCCTGGGGGCGGGGGGCGGTGACGGGAGCCGGGTGGCCGGCTGGGCCTTGCACCTGGTCCTGCCGGTCTTCCTGGGCAGGACTGGACATTCGGGGCGCCAGGGTCCCTTTTTGCTCCTCCCTTTCTATCGACTGGGTGGAGCCTGAAATTTTTTAGCCTCTGCAGTTTGAAGCAGAGGACAGGATCAGGACCATCCGTCTCAAATTTCTAGTGTGACTGATAGAAAGAGGGAGAAGAGCAGGGATGTGTGTGTGTGGGGGGGGGTAGAGGTCGGAACTCCTGACCTTCGCCCGCATCTGAGGGTTGCCCTGCAAGCAGGAGGTATAAGGCGGGTGCCGTCCTTTTCCCCGCACGCCTGCGCGCCCGCCCAGAAGGCTCCTGCTCCCCCCAGCGTATAGCAGAGCGGCCTCTGGCTGCAGCGCCTCTGAGATCTTCACCTGCTGCCACGGCAGGACCGGGGCTCTAGCCTCTCAGCCCCCGTGGAATGGGGGCAGGAGCCCCTGGAAGAACCAGTGAGGCCTCCCCGCTTCCTCAGTCCCCGACTTAGAGTGAGGAGGGCGAGGAGGGAACCCCAGTCTAGACCCCGCAGAGGCCTGACAGAGGTCCCCATCGGGAAGCTTGTTGCCAGGGGAACCGGGGAGGCAGGCAGCAAGTGCTATTTTGAGAGCAGGTGGAAAGCGGAGGTTTGATCCAGAGACACTGGGTGCTGGGGGTAGAAGAAGGGAGCTCCGGGGGAGCGGGGCAGCCCCAGCCCCCTCCCGCCCTCCCCTCCACCCCACCCTGCTGGCCTTGTATTTGTGGAAGTGAGCCTGGGGCTGGGTATTGTCTGAAGGAGTCGGCAGAGTTTCCTGTGTTGGACGAGGCGGAGGAAGCGGGAGAGGGCAGAGGGCTGAGGCGTGTTGGGGACAGGGACAGCCTCACTGCCCAGGCCTGGCCACTCTTCCTTTCCTTTCCTCCTCTTTTACCCCATGGCAGGGTGGGTGATGGGAGAGGAGCAGGTGGAGTGTGGGGGCTGTGGGTCTGCCCTGGGTGGGGGACAGGCCCCGGGCCTGGAAGGGGCAGGCAGGAGTCAGAGCCGAGCGGTGGGTGGGGAGGGCCGACGGGCTTTGGAGAGGGACCGGGCAGGGCCTGTCCCCGCTCCAGCACCGGCTCTACTCGCCTGCGAAGTGCTTAGGCCTGGCTACAGTTGGTGGGTGAACATGTGGTTCGTCGGAAAGAACACGACCAGGGTTTCAATCCCGGCTCTGCCACTGGGGGGCTGACCTCGGGCGGGCGATTTGACCTCTGCGGGAGGCAGGCTCCTCGTCTATGAAATGAGGATAATTGAATCTGCCCCAAAGGGTTGTTAGGGTCAAGTAAGTGCGGACCACATGCTGGGCGCTCCGGGGACGCTGGCCGCCCCCCTGCCTCTGGCCCCCACCCAGCTGCTCCGTGCCTTCTCCTGTCCCGTGGGCGTCCTCTGCCACCTGCCACTCTCAGCCACCCCTGTGCTCCTTGAGCTCAGCTCTGGCAGCCATAACCCCTCCTTCCCTCTGGTCCACCCCTCGGGTCACCTTTGAGTCGGGATTGCTTAGTTGTGGCGGCCCCCTCCGCCCCCTCCCCCGATTTCCTGCTGGAAGGAAGGGGGAGGCGGAGGGGAGGGGAGAGGAGGGACGGGTGTGGTAGTGGCCGAGAGGCCGGGGGCGAGGGGAGTCTCAGAGTGCGTGGCCAGGGGGAGACGGGTGTCTGCGTGTGGGTGCGCCCCCTCCCGTACCACCCGGCCCTCCCTTCACCCTCTCTACCCCACCCCACCCCCCCAGCCTGCAATGTGACTATCCACAACCGCTGTAAAGACACCCTCGCCAACTGCACCAAGGTCAAGCAGAAGGTGAGACGGCCGGGAGGGCAGCGGGCTGGGGGAGAGGGTAGGGAGTGTGCCTCTTCCTTCATTCCTTACCCTGTGTTCCTCCACCCCTCTCCTCGCCGTGGGGCGGTCCACACCGTGAGCCCCAGGCCTCGGGCCCCCCGTGCGGCCAGCCTCCTGCTCTGGGCACGGCCCCCTAGTGCTGGGCACAGCCGCCCTGTGCCCTTGACCGTGCTGCCGGCCTTCTCCCAAGGGGTCAGCCGCCCAGCGCCTGCCCGTGCCTGCGGGGGTGACCCTTGGTGACGGCTGTCCTCGGTGTCTCTCTTTTGCTCTGTCCCACAGCAACAGAAAGCTGCCTTACTAAAGAACAGCACTGCCCTCCAGTCTGTTTCACTGCGCAGTAAGAGTGAGTCGTGAGGGCATGCAGGCGGCCCCTCCCCAGAGTACCCCGGCTGTGCTGCCCCCTTGATTGGAAGTGGATGCTGGGGCTGTCGGGGCAGAATTTAGATGGGGGTGAGGGCCCCGGGTTGGCTGGTCTCTCGAGCATGGACGCTGCCCTGGGGGTGTCGGAGGCAGCTGTCACGAGCCGGTTCGGACGGCTCTGGTGTAACAGAGGAGCAGGTGCTTAGTCAGAAACACCGGAGTCTGAGTTCCCACTCGGCCACCAACCGAGTCGCCCTGGACAAGTCTGTTAACCTTTCTGAGCTTCAGTTTGCTCATAGGCTTGTTTGGGGGAAGAAATGAGACAAGACAGATGTTACTGCACACGTGTAAGCTGGCACCACTGTGATCCTTCCTTGACTGGGGGCAGGGCTGAGGGTGGGAGAGGAGCCTGGGAGGCCTGGGCCCGGGGAAGCTGCAGCTTTAACACCTGCTCGGTCTCCCCTCCAGCCGCCCCCCGGGAGCGGCCGAGCTCCGCCATCTACCCCTCCGACAGCTTCCGGCAGTCTCTGCTCGGCTCTCGCCGCGGCCGCTCCTCCCTGTCTTTAGCCAAGAGCGTCTCCACCACCAACATCGCTGGGTGAGCCTCTGCTCGGGGAGGGGACAGCCAGGCGGGCAGAGAGTGGCAGTGGGGAGCAGGAAGCCTGCGGGGCCCTTCCCGCCCTAGGTTCAGAACTGTAGATGGACAGGGAAGGAGGAGGACTCAGGGTGAGTGCCCCTCAGACCCCAGCCTCAGTTCCCCACCTGGGGAGGGCTCTCTTGCCCGAGTCTAGGTGACACAGACCCTCTTCCGTCAGACACTTCAGTGACGAGTCCCCCCTGGGGCTGCGCCGAATCCTGTCCCAGTCCACAGACTCCCTCAACATGCGGAACAGGGCCCTGTCCGTGGAGTCCCTCATCGATGAAGGTGAGCGAGCGCTTGGCCCGGGAGGCCTGCGGGTGGCCGGCCGGGAAGGGTCTCAGGGGCCCGGACCCGGGGAGGAGCGTCAGGCTCTGAGTCGCGGGCCCCGCTGGCATCCAGGTGCAGAGGTGATCTACAGTGAGCTGATGAGTGATTTTGAGACGGACGAGAGGGACTTTGCGGCCGACTCCTGGAGCCTAGCCGTGGACAGCAGCTTCTTGCAGCAGCAGAAGAAGGAGGTGATGAAACAGCAGGACGTCATCTATGGTGAGCCTCCTCCTCCTTGACCTTGACCGGGCCTCTTATCTGTCCTCCCCGCTGCCAGCCGCCTGACCCTGCCAGCCCCCCCCCCAAGACCCTGTCAGCCCCTCGACCCTGCCAGCCCCCCCTTACCCTGCCAGCCCCCCCAGACCCTGCTAGCCCCCATACCCTATTAGCCACCCCCAGACCCTGCCAGCTCCCCGACTCTGCCAGCCCCCTGACCCTGCTAGCCCCCCCAGACCCTGCTAGCCCACTGCCCCCCCAGACCCTGCCAGCCACCCCAGACCCTGCCAGCCCCCCGACCCTGCCAGCCACCCCCAGACCCTGCCAGCCCCCCCACCCTGCCAGCCAGCCCCAGACCTTGCCAGCCACCCCCAGACCCTGCCAGCCCCCCGACCCTGCCAGCCCCCCAGACCCTGCTAGCCCCCTGACCCTGCCAGCCCCGCCGACCCTGCCAGCCCCCCTCCAGCCCTGCTAGCCCACCGCCCCCCCAGACCCTGCCAGCCACCCCCAGACCCTGCCAGTCCCCCCGACCCTGCTAGCCCACTGCCCCCCCCAGACCCTGCCAGCCCCCCCAACCCTGCTAGCCCACCAGCCCCCCAGACCTTGGCCTCCAGCCCACAAGTTGCCATTATGCCTCCACCTCTTGGGCTATTGGTGTCCCAGGTCCTGTCTTTACCCCATCCTTCTCCACCTTGACTCCCTGCCTGTTCCGCGCGGGGCATCACACTGGGGGCTGTGGGAAACCTGGATGTGACAGGGCACGTGCTTCTTGGCCTCCAGCAGCTTACAGCTAGCTTGAGGTAGCAAAGCAGAAAGCCACAAGATGATTAGAAAATCCTGAGTCCATAACGGTGCCGAATGGCAACCTGGAAGAGACCTTAAAAACCTCACATGAGCCCAGAGGCCCCCAGCCTAGGCCGTATCAACTGTAGCCACGCTAAGGTAGAGTCCACGTGACCTGTGTCCCCACAGAGCTCATCCAGACGGAGCTGCACCACGTGCGGACGCTGAAGATCATGACGCGCCTCTTCCGCACGGGGATGCTGGAAGAGCTGCAGCTGGAGCCCGGAGTGGTCCAGGGCCTGTTCCCTTGCGTGGATGAGCTCAGTGACATCCACACACGCTTCCTGGGCCAGCTGTTGGAGCGTCGGCGCCAAGCCCTGTGCCCCGGCAGCACCAGAAACTTCGTCATCCACCGCCTGGGGGACCTGCTCATCAGCCAGGTGAGAAGGGGCGGGGCCCATACGCTGAGGTGTGATCGGACTCTCAGATTCTGGGGGGGTGGAGCCAGGAGATCTGGAGAGGCCTGCGGGCGTCCGGGGCGGGGCTTACGTCCGGGGGGCGGGGCTCATTGCTGACCCAGCCCTGCCCTCCAGTTCTCAGGTGCCAGCGCAGAGCAGATGCGGAAGACCTACTCCGAGTTCTGCAGCCGCCACACCAAGGCCTTAAAGCTCTATAAGGAGCTGTATGCTCGGGACAAACGCTTCCAGCAGTTCATTCGGGTGAGCAGACCTCTCCAGGACCTGCGTGCAGGGCCTGCAGGCCCTTTCCTGGGGGGCATCGTGTGCTTTCCCAGCCCCGTGGAGCCTGTCCACCATTAGCCCTCATGGTGGTAGAGCAAATGCCCAACGTGGGGCTCGAACTCACGGCCCCGAGATCAGGAGTCACACGCCCCACTGACTGAGCCGGCCGGGCTCCCCTAGAGCAAGTGCTTTCCGTGGTTGGTCCTTGTAGGAAATCCGTGGCGTGTGGTCCCCGTTTTCCAGGTGCAGCCCCCTAAGCCAGCGGAGGGAAACGGCCCAGTTAGGGCCCGCACCACAGCTCAGGCTCCAAATCCAGTGTTCTTTCTCCCCTTCTCCCCACTCCGGCCCTGAGCTCTGCCCGTGCCCTTGTAGAAGGTGACGCGTTCGGCCGTGCTGAAGCGGCATGGGGTGCAGGAGTGCGTCCTGCTGGTGACCCAGCGCATCACCAAGTACCCGGTGCTCATCAGTCGGATCCTCCAGCACTCCCACGGTGAGGGAGTGGGCCCGGGGAGGGGCGTGTGGGGAGTCTGTCGGGTGAGAAAAGGCTCCGTGACCAGGGAAAGGGCGGGATCAGATGCAGAGCCCCTGGCAACGTCCGAAGACGGGGTCAGGACACCGTGGGACCTGGGGCTGGACTGAAGCGGACTGGCCGTCCCTCATGCCAACCCTGGGCACCAGGGACTGAGGAGGAGCGCCAGGACCTGAGCACAGCACTGGGGCTGGTGAAGGAGCTGCTATCCAATGTGGACCAGGACGTGCACGAGCTGGAGAAGGGAGCCCGCCTACAGGAGATCTACCACCGTATGGACCCCCGGGCCCAGACCCCCGTGCCTGGCAAGGGCCCGTTTGGCCGAGAGGAGCTTCTGAGGCGCAGGCTCATCCATGATGGTTGCTTGCTCTGGAAGACGGCGACGGGCCGCTTCAAAGGTCAGTGGTCAGCGCGGCAGGCCAGGCAAGAGCTGGAGCCAGATATATAGAGAGAGAAGCATCCAGCCCCTAGGATCTCTCTCTGCAGCCCTACGTCTGGGGGGCCCCGTGGGAGGGAAAATGTGGTCTCTGTTGCAGCCAAAGTCCGAGTTCTGTATTTAACTTCACGGACCGCACAGGGGCTTCCTGGTCAGGATTTACCCCTTTCTTTGGTCCTTGCGTGCCCAGAGAGCCAGCAGTCTTGGTGAGAAAGACGGAGCAACTCTAGGACCAGGGGCAGCTGGTGGGGCTGCAGAATGGGCGGGGGCTTAGCGGAGCACAGGCAGGGAAGGCACAGAGCAGGGAGCAGAGCCCAGTGAGGGACAGGCGGGAGGGGGAAGACACAAGAGAGCGGGGGGGTGGGGGTGGGGTGGGGGGGGGTGGGGTGGGGGGTGGGGGGGGAGGGGTGCCGTCCCAGCCTCTCTTCCCAGACCGCACAGGCCAAGCCTTTCCTACCTAAAGCAAGGCAGAGAGAGTAGCAGGCCTCGGCTTTGGGGGTGAGGAATGAGGGAACCTGCTCCCTGGGCCTGAGTCTGTGTCTCATGTCATGAAGTCCCCACTGCACAGGCTGGGGGACTGCTGTGCCTACCGCGCCTGTCTTCATCCCTTTCCCTCTTTTCCATCCCTCCCACGCAGCAGCTAAGAATATAAACCGTGGGGGTTAAAAATAGCAAGGCTGGAGAGCTTTATTTCTGAAGCATTTCGCAAAAGCCCTCCCCTCTGTGTGCCCACAGTTTAGTAAGATCTCCAAGGGCAAAGGGTGAGCGTGTGTTTTTTTGACTGTGACATCTGAGTTCTGGGGACTTGACCTTTTGTTTCCCCGTCATTGCTAAAGTCTAGGACTCAGGATCTGAGTGGCTGGAAGGTGGGACAGAGAAGGACAAAGAAGGAGGCCTCTGGGGTGGAGGGAGATGGGATTATTCAGCTGTGGGAGAGGTGGATGTGACGTCCTCCTGCGCCCTGCCCCTCGAGCACTGGGAATGTGCCAGGCAGGGGGATTTGAGGTCAGATAGCCTAAAAACCCTTATGTCGGTTGCTAGGCATAGAATTTAAATGTATGTATTTTTTTAACTTTTATTTGTTTTGAGAGAGAGAGAGCAGGGAAGGGGCAGAGAGAGAGAGAATCCCAGGCAGGCTCCGCACTGACAGTATGGAACCAGATACGCGGGGCTCGAACTCACGAATAGCGAGATCATGACCTGAGCCGAGATCAAGAGTCAGACACTCGACCGACTGAGCCACCCAGGTGCCCCAAGGCGTGGAATTTAAAGGCTGAAAAAGGGTGGCCCGTCCTGCTCTGGGGATGCTTTTTGCCCTCCCCCGAAACTCTGGACTCTTTCACCCAGAAAATACACATCTGTGTTGTATTAACATGTAAAATTGCTTCTGCGACTTCAGAAGGTTTGCAGAACCCCTTAAAGACCAGCAGCAGACATCCTGGGGTCTGTCATCCCTGGGTTAAGAAACCAGCATCAGTTTCCTTCAGAGGCACTGGTGACCCCCTGTAGTCTTCTCTAGCCGGGAGAAGACTGTTTGATCTGGTGGCACGTGCCTCTTCTCCCCTGGCGTTTCTTTTTTCTTTTTTTTTTTTTTAACATTTTATTTATTTTTGCAAGACAGAGAGAGAGAGACAGAGCATGAGCAGGGGAGGGGCAGAGAGAGAAGGAGACACAGAATCCGAAGCAGGCTCCTGGCTCTGAGCTGTCAGCGCAGAGCCCGATGCGGGGCTCGAACTCCTGAACCGCGAGATCATGACCTGAGCCGAAGTCAGATACTTAACTGACTGAACCACCCAGGCGCCCCTCCCCTGGCATTTCTGAGGTGTAAGAATGGGCGGGTGGGAGGCCGCAAAGGTAAGAGGAAGCAACCGGAAGGAAGAGAGGCAGGAGCCCTGAGTGGACACGTTGGGCCTGGTTCCTGAGAAGGAGGCAAGCGGCCGCCCAGGCCTCTGAGGCTGGCTGCTCTCCCACCTCTCCCCTGCCTCTGATGCTGGCTGTTCTCCCACCTCTCCCCCTGCCCAGATGTGCTAATGCTGCTGATGACAGACGTACTGGTGTTCCTCCAGGAGAAGGACCAGAAGTACATCTTCCCTGCCCTGGTGAGAACTTCCTCCTTCCCCTTTCTCAGCACAGACTAGTGCTATGGGTTCTTCTTCCTTTTCTATGCGACCCGGAAAGAACCCTAGAATCTTCCGGAGTCCAATGGCTATAACTGTAACCATTATTGTAATATCTCAGAAGACATAAAAACAGCTAACATGTGTGGTCACTGCGTGCAGGCTCTTTCACACTGTCAGGAGGTCCATTATTAACCCCCTTGTTGCAGATGGGGAAAGTAAGCCTTTAAGGTGCTTTTTATGTGTTTTTTCTCTTAAGTTTATTTATTTATTAGTAATCTCTACACCCAGCATGGGCAGGGCTTGGACCCACAACCCTGAGATCAAGAGTAACTCACTCTTCGGACTGAGCCATCCGGGCCCCCAATAAACATTAAAGTTAATTAACTTGTCAGAGGTCACGTGCGCGCCTAAGGTCCCCTCTGGCTGCACCACAGCTTTGTGCCCTGTACTGCAGGCTGGCCCCTCAATCCTTTGGGTGTTCCGGAAAGATTAAAGACCGAGACACCCTTATTTCCCCCTTTCTGACCGGCAGGACAAGCCCTCGGTGGTATCACTGCAGAATCTGATTGTACGGGACATCGCCAACCAGGAGAAAGGGATGTTTCTGATCAGCGCGGCACCCCCTGAGATGTATGAGGTCCACACAGCATCCCGGGATGACCGCAGCACCTGGATCCGAGTCATTCAGCAGAGCGTGCGCGTGTGAGTGTGTGCACGTCCGCGGGACACCTGCAGCCGAGGGGCAGGGCCACAGCACGCCCTCCCTGGGGGAAAGAACCCGGGGTTGAGAGGTGGAGGCACAGGCTGGGGGAGAAACACGATGGCCCAACGGGAATGGTCACCTGTGTTAACGTATCCTGTAAAGTCGTATTTTCTATTAAGACAACCCGGAACACCTTGCAGCAACATGAGCTGACAAAGCACCACTTGGAGCTGAAGCTGTGACTTAACCCTGACCCCTAACCTCTGAGCCCTGACCCTGGACACTAACCCCTGACCCTAAACTGGACCCAGACCCTAAACCCCAACAATGAGCGGACCCTACCCCAACCCCCAGCCCCTAACTCTCACCCTGACCATACCCCAACCCCCAGCCCCTAGCCCTAACCCCTGACCCCTACCCCAACCACTAACCCCTAACCCTAACTCCTAACCCCTATCCCAGTCACTAAGCCCGAACCCTAACCCCTAACCGCAACCCCAATGCCTAACCCCTAATTCTAACCCTAACCCCTAACCCTAACCGCTAACCACAACCCCTAACCCCTCACCCTTAACCCTAATCCCTAAACCTATGGTGGCCTGTCTGACGGCCCACAGTACAGTTTAAGCTGCATGAACACCCTGGTCTGTAGGCAGTGAACTGTTAACTTGGATTGGATTGCATTTTATTTGTATTTTCTAAAACCGAATGAAAAAGGGAATGAAACCATTGATCCTGGAGGTAAGAGGAGTAAGTCTCATGCACGCACCTCGTACGGGCGAGGCAGGAACGAAATTGCTCAGTGTGCTACCTCAGCCAACCTCCAGCTTCCATTGGACACACGTTAGAGTTGATGTCCTCAGCAGTGCTGTGTCTTTTATGATGACAAAAAACAAAATGCATGTAAAATTTCAGAATGGATCCTTGAAGATGATGCCAAAAGATAAACCCAATAAGGATATTTGTAAATTTTTTTTGCTTTTAGAACCGGATTTTCTTTACTTTGTAATATATAACCTTTTGTTTACTTCGGCAATTTAGACTTTTGAACAAATTTTTCAAAAATGTACAAAAGTAGGACATTGCCTGTTCTGGGAAAAGTGCAAAACACCTGAGCCATTGACAGTAGATCCCTGGGGGCCTCTTTATTAACAGCATGCGTATCTGTAGTTGTGAAAATTAGAATTAATGTTACTTTTTGTAATCGATTTATTGAGCTTTGGCCTTGTTCAAAGCACTGTTACGTTATCTCATTTAATTCTATCAAAAAACCTGTGAAGAAGATATACCCATTTTTCAGAGGAGAAACAGAGAGATTACCACCTGGTAAATAGCGGGACCAGGATCTGGGCCCAGTTTGCTTAACGCCAAAGCCTGTGTTTGCCCGTGCTCATGGCGCTCCCCTGCAGGTGGCCTGTGGAGAGGTAACACACACACCAGTACAGACAGATGATGGGTGTGAAGGAAAGCAGGGGGTCAGGAGCGACTAAAGCCAGGGCCTGGGGCTGGTGACTCTTACCGGAGAAGCGGAGAGCACGGAAAGGCGGCCGATTCCTGATCCCTCAACCCCACCCGACCTGTTACCCCTCTAGATGCCCATCCAGAGAGGACTTCCCACTGATTGAGACAGAGGATGAGGCCTACCTACGTCGAATCAAGAGTAAGTCCATCCACGGAGCGCGTTAAGTAACTGCCATACATCCACACGATGGAACACGGTGGAACTATTTAAAAAGGGACGTGGCTCTTGAGGGCTGAGGTAGATCCGTAACCAGACTGTCTCGTTAAGTAAGAGGGCGGGGTTTAAAACCACGCCAAGCGTCTGCCACCACGGGTGTAAGAATGATGGGGAAAGGAGTGTGTCGCGTGCCCCTTGTGTGCACCTAGTACCCTCAGAACGGTATTCTTACTGTGTGGCCGATGAGGGGGAACCAGGAAGACCCGGGTGGAGACATTAAGTTACGGTTTTTACTTTTATCGGTTAGACTGTGAACTGTTCTACAAAAAGACCGACAAAAATCAGTTTCCTAAACAAGGTAGAAGGTGGTTTCTCTCCGGTCCAGAGGTGGGAAGTGCCGGGTGGTCAGGACAGCTGTGCTGTCTGTCTTTACCCAGCGATCCCTTGTCTCCCTGTCCAAAGTGGCTACTCCAGCTCCCGCTGGTACATGTACATCCCAGCTAGCAGGGAGGTGGAAAGGAACAGGGAGAGGTTTCTGTTGTAAGATTAAAAAAAAAAAAAAAAAAAAAAGTTTATGTATTTATTTTTGAGAGCGTGAGTTCGAGCACGAGTGGGGGAGGGGCAGAGAGAAAATCCCAAGCAGGCTCCACGCTGTCAGCGCAGAGCCTGACACAGGGCTCGAACTCATGAGATCGTGAGATCATGACCTGAGCTGAAACCAAGAGACGCTTAACCGACTGAGCCGCCCAGGCGCCTCTATTTTATTTTTCAATGTTAGTTTATTTTTGATCATTTATTTTTGAGGGAGGGGGATGGGAGGGGGACGGGAGGGGGAGGAGCAGAGAGAGAGGGATACGGATGATCCAAAGCTGGCTCTGCGCTGAGAGCACAGAGCCCGACACGGGGCTGGAACTCCTGAACTGCGAGGTCATGACCTGAGCCGAAGTTGGACGCGTAACCGACTGAGCCACGCAGGCACCAGGCACCTCCGTCACTCCTTTCTTGGAAGGGCTGATCCGGAGAGACAGTCCTGACCGCTGGCCAGAATTCAGTCCGTGGCAATGTTAGGCTGTCGGGTGTAGTCTAACTGGCAGCCATGTGCCCAGATGAAATGTGTATACATTCTCCAGTTATAGGAAGATGGGAGGATGAAACCTGGGGACACCTGCAGTCCCTGCCACAGGTCGTCTCAGTTTTGTGTTTCAAACAGAAGTGCAGGGGCTCCGGGCTGTCTCAGTCGGTAGAGCCTGCACCTCTTGATCTCCGGTTCGTGAGTAGGGTCGTGAGTTCGAGCCCCATGTTGGGCATGGAGCCTACTTTAAATTTTTTTTTTTAATGTTTATTTTTGAGAGAGAGAGAGAGAGAGCTAGTGGGGGAGGGGCAGAGAGAGAGGGAGACACAGAATGTGAAGCAGGTGCCAGGCTCCGAGCTGTCGGCACAGAGCCTGATGCAGGGCTTGAACTCCTGGATTGCGAGATCATGAGCTGAAGTCGGACACGTAACTGACTGAGCCACGCAGGCGCTGCATGGAGCCTACTTTAGAAAACAATAAGCGAATGTATTACTTTTCCCTGAAGAAGTGTGTTTTTTTTTTTTTTTTTGCATAAATGCCACAAATTCAGAATTAAGTCCTACCACTGAGCCCAGGCCTGGCCTCTGAGCCCTCGGGCAGCCTTTCCGCTGCTGGCTCCCAGGCCTCCGTGTGCTCATCCGTCCCTCGTCCACAGCGGAGCTGCGACAGAAAGACCGGGCGCTGGTAGAGCTGCTGCAAGAGAAGGTTGGGCTGTTCGCCGAGATGACCCATTTCCAGGTGGAAGATGATGGCGGCGGGGTGACCCTGCCCACCCTGCCCAGGGGCCTCTTCCGCTCCGAGTCCCTGGAGTGCCCTCGCGGGGAGCGGCTGCTGCAGGACGCCATCCGTGAGGGTGAGGGGGCCCCCCCACGTGACCTCACAGAGCGTGGGCACACAGACAAGGGGAAGCCCCGTGGGAGTGCCCGCTGGTGCCCGGTGCGGGAAGGAGGCCTGGTCCTTGCTGAAGTAACCTCTGCCTCGTGGGTGGTGGTGTGATGGAGCCCGCCTGTGCAGGGGGCTCCCCCAGATGCCTGAACGTTGCCGGTGCCGTGGGAGGAGGGTGCCCCCCACCACTACCCCCCCCCCCCCCGCCCCGCCCCTCCCAAAGGTTCCGCGGCTCCTGTCCTCACGTCTCCTCCCTTCCCTGTAGTGGAGGGCCTGAAGGACCTCCTGGTGGGGCCCGGCGTGGAGCTGCTCCTCACGCCCCGGGAACCAGCCTTGCCCGTGGACCCGGACAGCGGCGGGAGCACGAGTCCTGGGGTCACCGCCAGTGAGTGTGGGCTGGGGCCGCGGGGGGGCGGGGGGGGGCGGTAGGAGGGGCCAAACTGCAGGGCCCTGAAGTCGGAGCTCAGCCTGCCCTTTGCCATCTTTGCAGATGGTGAGGCCAGAACCTTCAATGGCTCGATTGAACTCTGCAGAGCTGACTCCGACTCCAGCCAGAAGGTGGGTCCGCAGGAGGTGCCGGAACTGGCAGAGGGTGGGAAGGGGGCGGCCGGGCTGTCGGCCCCTGACACAGAGCTGTCAGGGACACGCTCCAGGGACCTGGTGCCTATGAGTGCCCATCCTTGCCTGTCTCTGCAGGATCGGAACGGAAATCAGCTGAGGGCTCCCCAGGAGGTGAGAGGGATGTGAGGAGGTATGGCGGACTGGAGGGAGGGTGTCGTGTCTGAGAAATTGGAGCCCAGCTCAGAGTGGTGTCGGGGAGAGGCTACATCGGAAAGTGTCCGAAGGTTGACTGTCCCCAAACCCACATTTAGTCGCCTTCTGGGCAGCTCTCCCACCCTGAAGCTTGGGCCCTGTCCCCACCCTCTCCTCTGTCCTCAGGAAGCGTTACAGCGATTGGTCAATCTCTATGGACTTCTGCACGGTCTCCAGGTCGGTGGGGGCAGGGAGGAGCCGGAGGCGGGGTGGGGCAGGGGTGGGGGCCCGTCAACCTGGCCTAGGCACGCTCCCCTTCCCCCCCCCCCACCGGGTTCCCCTACACCTGACTGTCCCCGTGCGCCCCCAGGCGGCTGTGGCCCAGCAGGACACCCTGATGGAAGCCCACTTCCCCGAGGGCCCCGAGCGGCGGGAGAAGCTGACCCGAGCCAACTCCCGCGACGGGGAGCTCGGCCGCAGCGGGCCGGCCCCCGCGGCCCCCGACAAGCAGGCCACCGAGCTGGCCCTGCTGCAGCGTCAGCACGCGCTGCTGCAGGAGGAGCTGCGGCGCTGCCGGCGGCTGGGCGAGGAGCGCGCCACCGAGGCGGGCAGCCTGGAGGCCCGGCTCCGCGAGAGCGAGCAGGCCCGGGCCCTGCTGGAGCGCGAGGCCGAGGAGGCGCGCAGGCAGCTGGCCGCCTTGGGCCATAGCGAGCCCCCTCCGGCCGAGGCCCCCTGGGCCCGCAGGCCCCTGGACCCTCGGCGCCGCAGCCTCCCGGCCGGAGACGCCCTCTACCTGAGTTTCACGCCCCCGCAGGTAAGGAGGCCCCGAGCCAACCGGGGACTCGAGCCCGAAGGCGACCGGCCGCGGCCAGAAGCACTGGGCGCCGGCTGGGGGGGCCGGGATGGGCGGTCTGGGCGGCTGCGATAGGCAGTGGGGCACAGAACTGGGCAACTGGGGGGCTGGGACGGGCGGTCAGGGGCACAAGGCGCTCAGCGGTGCTGCCCTGGCTGAGCTCATTCCTCGGCCTGCTGCCTTTCCTGCCGGCCCGTCACAGCCCAGCCGAGGCCACGACCGCCTGGATTTGTCTGTGACCATTCGCTCTGTCCATCGACCCTTTGAGGACCGAGAGAGGCAGGAGCTGGGCAGCCCCGAGGAGCGGCTGCAGGACAGCAGTGACCCCGACACGGGCAGCGAGGAGGAGGGGGGCAGCCGCCTGTCCCCTCCCCATAGTCCGCGAGGTGAGGCGCAGAAAGGAACTGGGGTGCCGCCCTTGGCTGTGTGTCCTGGGGACATTTGAGGTGACCCCTAGTTAACCTCCCAGGGCTATGGTGACTCCTGGGAGGGGCACAGAGGACACACCTGCAGCCTCTTCTGATGGTGAGCGGGTGGCGGAGCTCTAGGAAGCAAATGTAGGAGCCTCTGTCTCCTCCAGTGAGTGTGATCTCAGCCTCTTCAAGTAGAAATAGGTTTCTAAGAAAAAAAAAAACAAAACTCTAAGACCTTCCAAGTTCTCATAGTTTGTTCAGGAAACACAAAATAACCAAAAGCTAGCGTGCCTTTATGTAACCATCTTAAACTATTTTGTATCTTATTTGTTTATTTGTTTTTAGTTTTATTTATTTTGAGAGTGAGAGAGATGTGGGCTGGAGGGGCGGGTGGGGGTGGGGGAGAGACTCCAAGCAGGCTCTGCATTGTCAGCACAGAGCCTGATGTGGGGCTTGAACCCACAAACTGTGAGATCATGACCTGAGCCAAAACCAAGAGTCAGATGCTTAACTGAACCCCCTGCCCCCGGAACCCCATTTAAGATTTTATTTTTAAATGATCTCTGCACCCAGTGTGGGGCCACTTGAACTCACACCCCTGAGATCGAGTCCCATGCTCCATTACTCAGCCAGCCAGGCGCCCTTATTTGTTTATCTTATTTTATTTTTAATTTTAGAGAGACAGAGGACGAGCAGGGGAGGAGCAGAGAGAGAGGGAGAGAGAGGGCCCCAAGCCGGCCCCAATGCCGCTGTCATTGGCAGAGGCCAATGTGGGGCAAAAGCTAGTCGGATGCTCAACCGACTGAGCCACCCAGGCGCCCCAGAATATTTTGTATTTTATTGGCCAAGCCGTATCCTCCTATCCTCAGGAAGGGAAGCAGCACACAGGTGTGGGAACATTACTTTGCTGACATGGGGCGGCATCAGTGTAGGGGTGCAGCTGCTCGCAGAGCGGGTGCCCTCTCACTAACGCTGCCCCGTCCCCCTTTAGACTTCACCCGAATGCAGGACATCCCGGAAGAGACAGAGACTCGCGACGGGGAGCCTGTGGCTTCAGAGAGCTAAGGGGGCCCCTCCCCCGTCCTGTGCCCCCATGAAGAACACACCGAGGGAGGCAAACTCTGGGGACTCCAATCCGCCAATGATGAGGGAACATTAGAACTGCTGATTGTCCTTGCCAGCTCTTGGGCTCCTTGGACACCTGGGGCCGCTTAGGAAGCTGGAGGAATTGGGCCGCAGTGCCCCCTGGTGGCATCCAGAAGCTACACCACAGATGCCAGTTTTTCATGCCTTCTTCCCTCTACTTTAGGAAAATTTATTTATTTATTGTTTATTAGTGACGCAGGGAGTGGGGAGATTTAGAGCACCAGGGACATGGGAACCAAGCCATAGGGATCAGGGGGCCTTGTCCTGTAACACTACTGGGGTTTATTCAGGCTTAACCGTGCCGCTGCTGGGTTCTAACCCTGACGCCCCTCCTGGGCAACACCGTCTGTGAGGAGGGGCTGCACCGCAGGACCCTGCTGCCCCCCCCCCCCCCCAAGAGGGGCTGTGGGCAGGGCCACGCCCCTCTCCCTCCCCCTCAGCCTCGCACTGCTCTTCTCCCTTGTCCATCCTCCCCGGGAGCCCCAGGGAGACCGCCTGACTTCCGGAGCTGATGGAGGAGGGGCTGAGGTGGCCCTAACGGCTTTGTTGGGGGGTGAGGGGAAAACCCATGGGACCAGAATGTTTTTTTGTTGTCGTTGTTTTCTTTTTTGTACCAAAGCCAACTGCACGTGTTTTCTATTTTTAAGAGATGATTTTAGGCAATTAGAAACCACAGCCTTCTATCTCCGATTATCAGAAGAGCTTGAGGGGTGGGGGGACCATATCCTCATCTACAGTAATGGGGGACCTATTCTGACCTCTTCTCCAGCCGTTTGGGAAAAATGTTCTAGGGTGAGTTGGGAAATCTCCGTGAAGCCTGACCTCATCCCCACCTCAGCAACCGGGACTGAAACCTCAGTGTGAATTTTGGGGATTTTTCAGTGGACCCCCAGTGCCCACCAGCCCCAGCCATTTTCTGCCAATTTGATTGTTAAAAAAAGAAAAAAGAAAAAAAAAGATAAAGCAGGGAAAATTAAAGACCTGGAACCCCACAAAGTGCTGTCTCTAGGTGTCTTCTGCCCCCCTCTTCCCCTGCCCCGGGGCACAGCTGGGGTTGGGGGGAGGGGCAGGCACCAGCTCCTTCCCCCCCAACCCCCGAAGGGGCCTTTCCTCTCACAGGAAGCGGGCGTCTCACTGAAGACAGGCCACTGACAGGAGAAGCTGCCCCAGCCCGTTTTGTCATCGTGGATGTCCCCAAGCAGCAGGGTGGGGTGAGGGGCACTTGGGTTCTGGTGAAGCACCTGCCCTCCCCCCCCCCCCCCCCCGCCCCCTTTGTGTGTCCTGCTCAGAAATGACGTCAGCCTGTTGCCCCCACGCCTCCCTTCCGGACACAGTTCCTGTCGGCCTGTCCCTAGAGTCACTGTGCCCCAGTTCTGTGTTGTGTCACAGCCCCCGCGCGACCTCTTCCAGAGGCAGCGAGAGATTACGTCGGTTTCAGTTCTCGGTTTCGGTTAATTTTACTTCCTGTTTCTGGTCAGTACCTGGGGTGGTGGTGGGGAGGAGGGAGGGCGGCCGGTGGCCACGCGCTGGTGCGCACGCTCGCTGGTACTCACGGGCACACGCGCTGGTGGTACCCTGGGGGGCCGGCTTGGGGCCGCACCTCCGTCCTGGACGTCTGGCCCACGGCATCTGGCCTTTGGCAGGTGTGTCTCCGCTGTTCTGGGACCTGAGGTGGGCAGGTGCCCAAGGGAAGGTTGCCCGGCCGGGATGCCGGAGCCAGCCCTCCACTTCCCCCCTGAGCACCAGCTTCTAGTGTGCTGCCTCCTTGGCTGGGGGCTGGGTCCCAAACCTGTTAGGGGCCAGCGTTGGGGTGTGTGTGTGTGTTGGGGGGGGGGTGATAGTGCTCAGGCCAAGAGAGGGCAGTGCGGGCTCCTCCAGTGTCACACAGCCAGTGAGGGATGCTGGTCAGGGGGAAGGGGAGACCTGGAGCCCCAGAGCCCAGGGTGGACGTGGGGAAGCCCATGGCTCATGAGGACAGCACTGGTGTATTCCCAGCAGCACTGGCCCTCTGCCACCTCTTGGCCCTGAGACCTGATGTCCACCCCTCTCCGACCTGGCTGCTCCCGTAGATGAGTCTTGCAGCTTTTCGGGTTCTGCCCGCGGTGCCCTCCCTAAGCCCTTCTTCTGGAACACAGTCAGCGTCTGTCCTCCCCACGGCAGGTTCAAAGCTCTCTGGCCGCTTACCGCAGGGAGCCAGGGCCCAGCTTCTCACCAGTGCCTGCCTTCCACTGCATGGAGTGCCCAACTGACGAGCGGGCCCTCCTCACTGCCCCTCCCCTGCCTTTCCCACCCCTCTCCTCTCCAAGGTTAGATGCACATGGTCCCTCATCTCCGACTTGGGCCTGTTTAATTCAGTATTTACCAGGGCACCTGGGCGGTGCAGTCGGCTTACCGTCCAGCTTTGGCTCAGGTCATGATCTTGTGGTTCCTGGGTTCAGGCCCCGTGTCCGGCTCTGTACTGATGGCTCAGAGCCTGGAACCTATTTTAGATTCTGTGTCTCCCCCCTCTTTGCACCCCTCCTCCATTCGCATTCTTTCTCTCTCTCTTAAAAACAACCATTAAAAGAAAAAGAATTCGGCAAGGTGCATGCTCTCTAAAAAAAAACAAAACCCAAACTAAAGAGAATAATAAACTCAGTATTTACCTCCAGGCCCCATTAGCACAGATGCCCCCTGGGAGCCAATATCCCAGCAAAGCCATCAGAGGAGCTGCAGGGGTGGCGAGAGGGGAGGATTTTCCATCCTGAATTGACTGGGAACAGGATTTCCTATCCTGACAGACGTGAACCAGTTTAAACATCAAAAGGAGGAAACTAAACATCAAGCAGCTAATTAAATGTCGTTAACATGGCTTAATGTCCTGCTGTCGCTCTGGGTCCTTGGGAGACCAGAGTGCTCTCCCGTATCACTGCTGGGTCTCCATGGATATGGAAACCAGGGGCCAATCCTTCACTCAGTTCTTTTTTTTTTCCAATCTCTCTCTATTTTTCTGTTGCTCTATACTCACCACGGAGCTTGAACTCACGACCCTGAGATCAAGAGTCCTGGGCTCTTCCAACTGAGCCAGCCAGGCAGCTCTCTCAGTTCTTCATGTAAAACTTCCATTTCACTCCAGGGCATGTAAACGTTATCCCAAACGAGCCATCTCTGGCCGTGGGTCCCTGTCTCCCTGCTGCCACCTGTTCCTTCTTTTCCTCCTCTTCCTTCTCTCTGATTCCATTTTACATGAAGTGTAAGAACAATAGCCAACACACGACTTCAGGTACCGTTGAATCCTCAACACCCCACCTTACAGATGAGAAAACCAGTAGAGACAAGTCACTTACCGAGGTCCCTCCGCTGGTTAGCGCCAGAGCTAGGATGTGATTCTGGGTGCTTTGATCCTCTGAGCTGCACACTTGGGACAGGGGGGAGGGACACCCTCACGAGCCTCCGACTCTCTGGTTCCCACTTCTCTGGACGTACCTGCAGCCCCCTCTTCTCCCAATCCCTCCGCCCTCTCTCTCCTCCCTAGGCCCCACCCACATCCTTGCCTTCTCCCCACTTCTCCCTCCAAATCCTGGTTTAAGGATGGACACACAGGGTGTTTACACTTGGGCCTGGGCTGATGCCAGAGACCAGCAGGACTCACGCAGGACATCCCCCTGCCCGAGGACTCCGCTTTCTCAGCTGAGGTCTGCAGGCCCCAGGTTTCTCTGGGCACCACTGGGATGCTGTACGGTGGAGGTGGCCAGGGGGAGGGCACTGTTGGCTCTGGCACCAGAGAGCAAGGGTACACCCTATTTGGGGCGAGGGTAGGGGTGTCGGGGAGGGCAGACAGAGGGAAACAGGTGCTGGTGTGTTGACCTCTGACCCCTTAGTCTAGGACCCTTGGGAATTTTCCTGAGAATGCTCACAAAAGGCAGAAACGGGGCAACTGAACCAGAGGTGGACGCGTCCAGACAGTCGTGGATGATACAGGTTATTCTCCAACCTTCCTCCTTCTCCTTGTCCTACCCATACCTCCAGGTGAGCAAAGACCTAAGCTCCCCCACGTGACCCCACATTCCACCACACCCGGAAGAGATCAGAGACTCCCAGAGGGTGCCGCAGCCCACGCCAGCTCTCCCTAGGGTGCAGGGTTCTGCCCCTGGCGGAGCCCAGAAAAGGAGGGTAGGGTGTTCAGCACCCTTCCCCCAGGTGTCCCTTTGTCCAAGTTGGTGGCCATGGTAGAAGGACCTCTCTCCTGGCAGAGTGCTCTCCACCCCCCACCTGCCTGCGGTCCTTAGGGCCCCCAGTTCCAGCCGGCCCGGGCCCTAGGGTCACAGCCTTGCTCACAGATCCCTGAAGGCATCTGCCAGGGCCCATCAGGCTCCTGCCTCAGGACGGCACGGGGTTCAGGCAGCCGTTGCCGTGTGGTGACAGGGAAGACGGGGGTATGGGTGGCGTAGACAGATGCTATCCCAGAGCACCAGGTCAGACGTCACCAGCACTCCATGAGAGTGTCCAGGTGGTTGGGGAAGCGGCAGAGGAAGAAAGAGGCCTCCAGGGTAGGGACACAGTGGGCCACGCCCCTGCCACTCTGCCGTTGCCCAGCGACAGCAGCAGCAGGTGGTAGCCAGGGGACCCGGGGACCACGAAAGCCAGCCCCCCCCCCCCCCCCCCGGCCAGTACCTGCCGTGGCAGTGCAGCAGACAGACGGGTGCCCCACACCTCGCCCTCGGCCCCAAAACAGTCGTGGGCACCGTCACCGGGACGGCCGCCATCCACACCGCCAGGGTGGCCGTGCAGGGCCAGGAAAGCGAGAGGCGGGTGCCTGGTCCGGCAGCCACGGCCACCATGCGCCGGGGGTGAGGGGGACGCTGGCGCAGACGTGGAGGACAGTGGCCTTCGGGGCCATCTTGCAGAGGGCACTTCGGGCCGGCGGAAGTCCAGGGCGGACTCAGGTGCCCAGAAGGGGAGAGTGAGGGCGGCCCCAGGCCTGCCAGGGCCAAGGTGAAGACAAAAGTGTCGGAAGGGGGCCGGGGGCTCGCCAGGCACAGCTCCCAGCACCCACAGCACCACCAGGTTTCCCTACAAGCCGGCTGCCCCCACAGACCCATGGGTCGGGCCGACCGTGACCCTCAGGGCTAGGAACTGGCCTCGGGGCAGCGGGGCCGAGCTGCTGGGGTGCAGGCGCCTCCCTCAGGGCCTGAGCTGCCGCGAGCCACGCCCCCGCCATGCCCCCGCCGGGAGGGGGGAAGGGACAGGCTGTGCCCCACCCTCCGCCGGTCTTGGAGGGGCCACCGGATGGGAGCGCCGGCCGCCCGCCGCCGGGGCAGGTGCGCGGGCCGATGTGCACCTGTGGCGGTAAGGGCTCTACAGGGTGGAGGGGGGGGGGGGGGGACAAGGGGGAGTCAGCCACTGGGGAGGGCAGACCCAAGCCTCCGCGCAGGGCGAGGGCCAGGGGTACCCCGTCTGAGGGATGACAGGAGCCAAACTTGGAGCCCCCTCCTTTCCTGAGCTGGCGCGGGGACCCCCTTCTCTGCAGAAAGTGCTGTCTTGGGGGCTGGGGGCAGGGGTGGGGTGGGCACGAGGGCACGGAATCCGGATGGTTCTGGAGTTCCAGGTCTGCTCCTCACTGGCTGTGTGACTTGGGTAAGTTACTTCACTCTCCTGAGCCTCCGTTTTCTTGTTAGCATTTTCAGACAGAAGGTTCCGCTCCACAGGACTGGCGTGATTCAACGAGATAAAGCATGTCAGGAAGCACTTTGTAGATAGCTCTTTGTGTGAATGATTATTTCAAAGGAAAATTTGAGGTGTTCTGCTGGAAAGGAGCGGGGTACAGCACAGCTATCTGTTGTCACCATGCCCAGGGAAGAGCGCCAACTAAAACACGGGTCGGAATTCATTGCAGCAAGTGACCTTGAGGCTAAGGGCTGGGAGAGAAAGTGGGGGAGTCACAGCTTCCTGTTCACCGCCCCCTCCCGGAGCACAGCCTGTGGGGACCTGAGTGGCCCGCCCTCAGTGCTGCTCCTGAGTCTGAAGCTGTCCTGCCAGCCTGTCACCCCCTGCCGTTTCACCCTTTCCTGCTCTAGTCTGTGGAGTCAGAGGCCAGCGGGACCCCCACCCCCTCCTCCAATCCCCGAGCCCATGTCAGAGACGCATGGGTCCTGAGATACACCCACACCCACACCTCATCCTGTCTCCCCATGATCTCAGTCCTAACTGGTAAAAATGCCTCACTGGGTCTTCCCCTTTTGCGCCCATACCCGTATCCTTTGCAAAAAGTGCTGTGATGGGGAAAAAGAGAAGGTGGGAGGTGGGTAGATAAGAGAGGGCTTGCTTTCAGGCGTTCCAAAACATTCAACACCTTCCTGCCCTCCGCCAGCTAATTAAGATGCTTGAACTCCAATTCCCTTGGAGTGCTGGGGAGGAGAAGGGCCCTTCTGGAACACCAATCAGCAGTGGGTGTGATGAACCTCCAGGAGAGACCCAGACTGGGTGCCAGCATGTTTGGGTCATTCAGCAAGGGGTGGGTATGGAGTGGGTGCCAGAAGGGACAGACTGAGCCCAAGTTCAGGTGAGCCCCACAGGCCACCTGCTGGCCTTAGGGACTGTTCCTGGGTGCCTCTGTGCCAGTCCCTCTCTGTGTCAGGGCCATGTTTATTCTTCCAGCCACCCAGCAGCACGATGACTGGCCGTGAACTGGTCAGTGCATTGGACTTCCTTTTCTCTTTGATGGAGAACAGAAGTGGGTCAGAATTCCAGGGTTCTGTTACCCATTTTTATTTTATTTTTTTAAATTTTTTTTTCAATGTTTATTTATTTTTGGGACAGAGAGAGACAGAGCATGAATGGGCGAGGGGCAGAGAGAGAGGGAGACACAGAATCGGAAACAGGCTCCAGGCTCTGAGCCATCAGCCCAGAGCCCGACGCGGGGCTCGAACTCACGGACCGCGAGATCGTGACCTGGCTGAAGTCGGATGCTCAACCGACTGCGCCACCCAGGCGCCCCTGTTACCCATTTTTAAAAATATTTTTGTTATTTTTAAGATTTTATTTCTTTTTGAGAGAGAGACTGCGAGAACAGGGGAGGGACAGAGAGAGAGGGAGACAGAGGATCCCAAGCAGGCTCCACGCCGTCAGCACAGAGCCCCACGTGGGGTTCAAACTCATGAACCGCGAGATCATGACCTGAGCCGAAGTCTGAGGCTTAACCGACTGAGCCACCCAGGCGTCCCTGAAATATCTGATCCTCTGATCGTTTGTCCTTTATTCATTTCTAATCTGAGTCCTTTCCTTGTTCTGACACTAGCAGCACCCGTGGTCACAAAGAGAGGTGATGCCACCAGCTGGCTCATCTAAGAACTTCACTTTGGATCCTTTTATTTTTTTATTTTGTTAGTTCGTGTGTTCATTCATTCATTCATTCATTCACTGTCCACAGCGTTTCTTGAACCCTTATTATGTGTCAGGCTCTGTGCTAGATGCAGGGGAGACAAAAAAAAGAAATATATGGTCTTCTCATATACTTTCTGAGATGGTTGGGATCGCTAAGATCATCTAATTCAACTTCTCTTTTAATAAGGAGAGAAAGTCGGTTAAGCATCCGACCCTTGATCTCGGCTTAGGTCCTGATCTCACCGTTCCTGAGGCTGAGCCCTGAGTCAGGCTCTGCGCTGACAGAGGCCTGCTTGGGATTCTCTCTCCCTGTCTTTCTCTTCCCTTCCCCGCTCTCACTCTCTCTTTCTCAAAATAAATAAACATTAATTGTTTTTTAATGTTTACTTAGTTTTGAGAGAGAGAGAGAGACACACACAGAGTGTGAGTGGGTGAGGGGGCAGAGAGAGGGAGACACAGAATCCGAATCAGGCTCCGGGCTCTGAGCTGTCAGCACAGAGCCCGATGCGAGGCTTGAACTCATAAACCGCGAGATCCTGACCTGAGTCGAAGTCAGACGCTCAACCGACTGAGCCACCAGGTACCTCACAAAATAAATAAACATTTAAAAAACAGTAAGGAGAGAAAGTGAGTTGCCCAAGGCCACCAGAGACGTCGTGGCAGAGTCAGGACGTGAGATGAAAGTCTCTTGACTTCTAGAATCTAGCGCTCTCCAAGACATCACGAAACCCTTTAGGCATTTCTTCCCCCCTATAATCTCTACCCCCTTCTGCAGGGCCCCAAGCACCAGGCCCTGCCCTTGGGACACTCCTAGTCTTCAAGGGAGACAGCACCAGGATGTGGATGGATGCACAATAGCCAACTCCTCTCTAGACGGTCTTTGTACACAACCGCCGGGAGACGGGAGGACCCGGATCCCATGAAAGGATTTCGTTATTCCTCGAGTTCCTATTATCCTCTGAAGCCAGGCTTTACCAGCCGGTTTTCTATCTCAGTTGGAGTCCCAGGACATGCAGTGGTAGATTATGGCATCTGCCTTACATAAGAAGGACTTCTAGGGACTGGGCCTGCCCCTCAGTCACCAGCTTTAGCCCACATGTCTCTCCAGCCCCACACCCCTGCGCGTGCACTCCCAAATCTTGGTAAAGGGGAACGGGAGGCAGGAGGGACAGAACTACTCCCCACCGCCCAGGCCCCCAGAGCAGAAGGGAGCTTTGCATTTGCACTTGTGGTAGAGACAGATGTTCCAGATGCTCCGGGGATGACAGATGGTAGGAGCAGGACACCTGACCCTAATCCAGACCCCCCCCCTCACGTCACCCCCCGCCAACCACCTTGCCACACCTCCCCACGTCTGCAGAGACTCACTGCAGTTTCAGTAAGGGGCACGGGAAGCTTCAAGGTTCGTGGGCAAGTTCCAGATCAATCTCTCTCTCTCAACTGTATATTTGGGAATAGTCTTAGACTTACAGAAAAATTGCAAAGGCAGAGATAGAGATCTGTCTTTCATTGTCCACATTAAAACGAAACTGGCAGAGCATCAAAAATAAAAATAAAAATCTTAGGGATAAATTTGACTAAAGACGTGCAATCCTGGTACACTGAAAACTACGAAATGCTGCCATGAGAAATTAAAGAAGACCTAAATAGGGGTGTCTGGCTGGCTCAGTTGGTAGAGCTGTTGACTCTTGATCATGAGTCATGAGTTTGAGCCCCACTTTGGGTGCAGAGATTACTTAAGGAAAAGGAAGGAAGGAAGGAAGGAAGGAAGACCTAAATAAATGGAGCGGTATAAATGAGTTCATGTGCTGCAAGACTCAACGAGATATCACTTCTCCTTATAATTGGTATGTAGATTTAATGCAATTCTAATAAAAACTCTAGCAGTCCTTTTTAAAAATAGAAATTGACAAGCAGATTCTGAAATTCATATGGAAACACAAAGAGCCAAACGATTTTGTAGAATCGCCAAAACAGTTTTGCAAAAAGGTAAAGTTGGTCCACTCAAACTATAGCAACAGTAGTCAAGACGGTGTGGTACCAGCAAAAGGACAAACATCAGTGCAGCAGAACCGAGAGTCCTGAAATAGACCCACACGCTTATGGCCAGTTGGGTTTTGACAAAGGTGCAAAGAAAAGTCATTGAAGAATGCACAGTCTTTTCAACAAATGGTTATGTAACAGTTGAATATCCACATTAAAAAAAAGTGTGCACAAGAGACCTCCAATCCCTACCTCACTCCACGCACGAAAGTGAACTCAGAGGATCATAGATCCAAATGTAAAACCTAAAACCCCAAAACTTCTACCAGAAAACAAAGGAGAAAATTTGTGGCCTTAGGTCGGGCAAAGATTTCTAAGATGCATTAAAAACATAACCTACAAAAGCAAAAACTGATAAATTGGACTTCATCGAAATTAAGAACTTCTGCTCTTTGAGAAACACTGTGAAGAAAATGAAAAGGCAAGCCACAGACTGAAAGAAAACATTTGCAGACCAGAGATCTGATAAAGGATGTATCTAGAATACCTAAAGAGCTCTTGGGGCTAAGCCCGGGTGGCTTAGTAGGTTAAGCGGCTGACTTTGGCTCAGGTCGTGATCTCATGGTTTGTGCTGTCAGCACAGAGCCTGCTTCAGGTCCCTGTCCCCATTTCTCTCTGCCTCTCCCCTTCCCCCCTTTCTCTCACAGATAAAAAAATAAACATTAACACATTTCAATAATAAGAAAACAACTTTATTTTTCAAATGGGCAAAGGATTTGAGCAGACACTTCATCAAAGATGATGTGGGGATACCAAAGAGGCACTGAGAAGATGCTGGACAGCGTCGGCCATTAGGGAAATGCAAACTCAAACCAGGATGAGCTATAATGCATCCCTCGGAGGATGTCTAAGATGAAAAACTGCCCACAGCAAGTGCTAGCAAGGAAGTGGCGGGAACGTAAAATGATATAATCACTTCGCAAAACAACTCAAGGGTTTCTTGGGGCGTCTGGGTGGCTCAGTTGGTTGAGCGTCCCACTTCGGCTCGGGTCACGATCTTGTGGTTCGTGAGTTCGAGCCCAAACCAATTCGGTGTTTTCTTAAGAAGTTAAACATATGCTTCATATGTCCTAGGCATCCCGCTCCCAGGCACTTACGCTGAGAAATCAGGGTATCCGTTCACATGAAGACTTGTACACCCACGTTCACAGACACTTCATTTGACGTAGCTTCACGCGGACAAGTCAAATGGATGAGCTGCTTACGCATCAGGTGAATGGGAAGCCAATAGTGGTAAGTTCGTACAGTGGGGTGCCAGCCAACACCGAAGCAGGGTGCATCCTTGTGCGCAAGGACAGCACGGAGGAAAGAGTCCTGGTGGCCGCCCGGCCGGGGCTGCGGTCCCTCCCCGGCATCTCCACTGTTCGCTCAGCACCACTGCCCCATCCACCCCGCCGCCAGGTCCTGCCCGCGCAGCCTCCAGGCTTTGCAGTGTGTTCCTCCTCACGGTGCAGACTCCCCTTGCTCTGGGCGAGGCTCGCCCTCGTGTCCCCCCTGGGCTGCCCAGGGGCTCTGAGTACCTGCACCCCTCTCTCAGATCCGCCCCATGGGTCACTCCCTTCCTCCGGGGTTTTCCGCAGGCCTCCTTTACTGCAAAGAACAGAGACCGCCCTGAGCTGCCTCCAGTGATGAAACACGTTCAAGGGGAAGGATGATGTCGGTTAGGCCAGGATGCTTGCTTGAAAACCCTCACCCTTGCCCCACCCGTCCTCACCTCCGCTTTCCTTCCTTTGCTGCAGCAGGCAGCACGGAAGAGTAGAGCCAGGGGCGCCCAGCGGGCTCAGGGTACAGCATGCGGCACTTAACCTCAGGGTAGTGAGTTCAAGCCCCGTGCTCCTTGTGGAGCCCAGTTAAAATTAAAAAAGAAAGAGTAGGTCCAGAGATGCGATTTTAGAGTTTGAGCGGACCCGACTGGACTCAGGGGAAATAACGGGAAGACGCCACGGCCCTCAGGAAGCAATGTTTATTCTTTCACTTTTCATGTGGTTCCTGCTGCCGCATCTCTGCACGGACCAGTTCCTCTGCCTGGTCACAGCCCAACGCAGTCCCCTGCGCCCTGACACAGCACAAGTGACAACCTTTCACAACCACAGTTCTCTGGGTCCAAAAATCCTCGGGAAAGACTGTCTTCTCTTTCTTTATTTAAAAAAAAAAAATTTAGGGGCACCTGGGTGGCTCAGTGGGTTGAGCCTCGGACTTTGGCTCAGGTCACGACCTCGCAGTTCATGGGTTGAGCCCCGTGTCGGTCTCTGTGCCGACAGCTCAGAGCCTGGAGCCTGCTTCGGATTCTGGGTCTCCCTCTCTCTCTGCCCCTCCCGCGCTTGCACCTTGTCTCTCTCTCTCTCTCTCTCTCTCTCATAAATAGACATTAAAATTAAAAAAAAAACAAACAATTTTTAAGGGGCGCCCGGGTGGCTCGGTCGGTTGAGCATGTCTAACTTCCACTCAGTTCATGATCTCACGGCTTCGTGAGTTCAAGTCCTGCATCGGGCTTCATGCTGATGGTGCAGAGCCTGCTTGGGATTCTCTCTCTCTCCCTCTCTCTCTGCCCCTCCCCCGCTCACACCTTGTCTCTCTCTCTCTCTCTCTCATAAATAAATAAACTTCGGAAAATTAAAAAAAAAAAGAGCTTTTAAAAAAAGTTTATTTATTTATTGAGAGAGAGTGCACTCTGCCAGTGCAGAGCCTGATGCGGGTGAGATTGTGACCCAAGCCAAGATCAAGAGTTGGAAGCCTAACCAGCTAAGCCACCCAAGTGCCCCCCCTCCCCCCCACTAAACCAAGAATGTTCTTTAAAAACAAGAGTATTCTTATGTAACCTCAGTAGGATGATCAAAATCAACAAAGTAACAATGCTACAATATTATCTAGTCTAGAAACCTCACTGAGATGCTGCTAAATGTCCCCTGTAACATCTTTTATAACAAAAGAAATCTCAGACGTGAGTAACATTCAGTTCTCATCTCCTTGCAGTCGCCTTGAATCGGGAACAGTTCCTTAGGTTTTGTATTTCATGACATTTTTAAATGTTACATATTTTTAAAGAGTAAAAGTTATTTGTGTAACATCCCTTGGTTTGGGTTTGTCTGATATTTCCCACGATTAGGCTCATGTATTTTTAAGGAGTAAAGTTTAGTTGTATAACGTTTCTCAACTTGGGTTTGTCTACTATTTCCTTATGCTTGGACTCAGGCTATAACATTTTTGGCACTGTGTTCATTTAAGAGTATCCCTCAGGAGGTGCGTGCCACCTGTCACTGGTGACGGAAGTTAACATCTTCCATCACCGAGTTAAGGTGGTATCTGTGAGGTTTCTCCACTAGGAAGGTACCATTCTCCCCCTACCTTTTTTTAAAGTTTATTTATTTTGAGAGAAAGAGAGAAAGAGAAAGGGAGAGAGAGAGCAGGGGAAGGGCAGAGACAGAGGGAGACAGAGAGTTCTAGGCAGGCTCCAGGCTCCGAGCTGTCAGTACAGAGCCCAGTGCGGGGCTCGAACTCGCGAACCGGAACATCAGGATCTGAGGCGAGACCAAGACTGGGATGCTTGATGGACTGAGCCACCCAGGTGCCCCCGCGTTCTTCCTTTTGTAACTAATAAATAAATGTCTTGTGAGGAGCTGCTCTGCGACCATGTGACTGTCCCATTACTCCTCTTTGACCCACTATCTTTAGGATCCATTGCTGATTCCTGCCTCCATCACTTATCACTAAAATAGCTGCCAAATGGTGGTTTTGAGGATGTTAAAGCCATAGCCTTTTCCTGACAGGTGTTATTTCTCTAGGACATTTAGTCCTGTAAGACTTTGTTGCCTGGCAGGAACGCACGCCAGAACTTTGCCCATCCCCCGCTCTGCTGCTCAGGACTCTGAGGAGACCTGCATCTGAGAAGGACCGTTATAGATTACGGATCACCTCCAAGCCCACTGGTTGTAACCCTGGGAAAGGTCACGATCTGGTGGGGCAGTGCTGCACTGAGGTGTGTGTGATAAGCCGAGATGTCAGGGGTTTCCCTGCCTCCTCGGGCTCCCCCAGAAATCCACACTCGGGGGTCAGGAGCCTCGCTGTGGCCAATCAGTGGGTTAGCTTCAGTCACAAATACTTAGTATGGCAAGGAATTCGGTGTGGACTAGAATTTGACGAGAAAAGGATTAATTTCCCTGGGTCTGACCGTAAGTACTTTCAGAAGACAGGAATAAAGAGTTTTCTCTAACGGGATTACATAACTGCACTTTTTCTCCCTGTGCCTTTTCAGCAGAGGACAAAATGATCTCTTTTGGGACTGTGCTTTCCCTGAGGCTCCGAGGAACCATCAATACACTTTACTAACCTCCTATTTTGCTAAGGGGACCTCCAGAGCCCGACCCGGTCTCCCAGCTGGGCCTTGTCGCAGCTGACTTCGCAGTGGGAAGGGCTCACCCACTCCCGGCGCCTCCACAGTCCCACCGAGGGGTGATTCACCCACATCCTTTCTGGCGGGGCGTGCGCCAGAGGCTCCCTGAGGCCAGCTCAGGTGCACAGCGGCGAGGGGACCCTGTAGTACTTTAAGCTACACTGGGGGAAACCTCTCAGCGGTCAAGGACACAGCACTAAGTACAGGCAGGCCTCACCGAGGCTAGATCTGGGGCTCTACAAGCCGCCTCGTCTTTTTTTTTTTTTAAACAACCTTTTATTATTTTTTATTTTTTAAAATTTATTTTGAGAAAGTGAGAGCGAGTGAGTGAGCAGAAGGGCAGAGAGAGAGAGAGAGAGAGAGAGAGAGAGGGAATCCCAAGCAGGCTCTGCACTGTTAGCACAGAGCCTGATGCAGGGCTCGAACCCACAAATCATGAGATCATGACCTGAGCCAAAGCCAAGAGTCAGATGCTCAACCCACTGAGCCACCCAGGTGCCCCAAACCACCTCCTTTTGAACAGCTGTTCCAGTCTTCTCTTTCTTGATGGATTTCCCTTGTAAGAAGGTGACAAAAATTACAAAGCTATTTTTAGAAGTGCCAGAAGAATTCCTCAATTGGAAATCCTTTTGTTTGGAGAAATTACTCCAAGTGTCGGAGGTAGAAGGTGGTGCCCCAAAGGCCAGGGGTGGTGCAAGCCCACCATCATTCTTTCCTCCTTCCTGCTGCGGGGGAGGACGGGGCCCAGACTGCGAAATCCAGTTTGGCATCTTCCAAGTTTGGGCTGATCTACCTGCCCTGGACACAGGAAGGGGTCGGGGGCACCTGGGTGACTCAGCCGGTTAGGTGTACGACTTCGGCTCAGGTCATAATCATGTGGTTTGTGAGTTCAAGCCCCGCGTCGCCTCGGGCTCTGTGCCGACAGCTCGGAGCCTGCAGCCTGCTTCGGATTGTGTCTCCTTCTCTCTCTGCCCCTCCCCCACTCACACTCTCTCTCTCTCAAAAATAAATAAAATGTAAAAAGAAAAATTCCCAAGTTAAGACAGAAGTGGTGATTATCCATTCTAAATGAATGGATAAACTGGCCTATCCATACAATGGAATATTATTTGGCCGTAATAAGGAATGAGGCACTGACACACGCTACCACACGAACGAACCTTGAAAACAAGATGCTAAGTGAAAGAAGTCAGACACTAAAGGTCACATATTCTATGGTTCCATTGTGTGAAATGTTCAGAATAGGCAATTCCAGAGAGACAGAAAGTAGATTGGTGGTTGCCTCAGCAAGGGAAAATGGGACGTGTCTGATGATGGGTGCAGGGTTTCTTTTGGGGTGATGAAAATGGTCTGGAATGAGATAGTGGTGATGGTTGCACAACTTTGTGAATTGAGCGCATAGAGTACCCTTTTATTTTTATTTAATTTTTAAGCAGGCTCCGCGATCAGATCAAGGAGGGGCTTGAACTCACCACTGGGAGACGGAGAGTCACATGCTCCACCCACGGGCCGGCCAGGCCCCTCCCCCCCAGTACCCTTTAGAAAAGGGTAATACGATTCACAAATCACAAATTTTTTTAAGTGTAAAAAAATAATGTAATTTCAATCAGACTCCCAACAACATTGTGTTTTGGGGAAAAGGGGCAACAGGAAAACGATGGTGTTTAATCTGAAATTCTTTGGAAAAATACACCTGTCAGATGGGCCATGAAATGTAGATGAAAATCGGTTTGCCCTAACAGATTAAAATGGAAATAGAATTACCCAATAAAAACACCGTAGCAAAGGAACAAACGGATCAATGCAAAAGAACGAAGAAACGTAATAGCGTAGATATAAAATTTCATACATGATAAACGTGGTGTTCGGATGGAAGGGGCATTTATTAAATGCTGAAGGGAAAATACTACGAGTTTGGCTTTCAAATTAACTTGTATTTTATTAATCCTACTGTAACGCCCAGAGTTCAAGAGACCCCAAAAAACGAACCACCAGAGTCCAGAGCCAAAGCCAAGCGGCAAGGGTCGTTTATTGCAGGTTCGGACCCGGTCCTCTGCGCACTCGTTGCCTGCGACGCTGAGAGGCCCCGAGTGAGGTTTTTACAGCCCTTTTATAGACAGGTACAAACAAGCCGTGGGGAAATCAGGGATTTTTCACAGTTACAGAGCTGCGATTGGTTGATATTTAAATTTGAACACTTAGCAGCATTCGATTGGCTCCCACCTTTAGGTCAAACCACAACTGGGGGTATGGGTATCTCAATGATTGGTCACGAATACGCGGGCGCGCCAAGCAATTGTACAGAAGTGGAACAAGCTGGTTAAGTTTCAGTTTGCTCAGGCCTCTCATTCCCCCCTTTCTCAAGTACCTGAGGAACCAATCTTGGGTCCTACGGTGTTACCTAATCAAGCTCGCTCTCCATGTCTAGGAGCTGATACTGTGGCCTAAGGACCATAATCTGAATGGTGTTTAGTCTGTCCCTGATAAAGTTCATTATTTTGTTGATTATAATAGGGCCGAAGGTAAAAAGGAGGAGGAGGCATAGTAGGGGGCCCAAAAGGGGAAGAAGGTAGGGGAGAAACCTGTGGAGTCCTGACCACAGTGGGTTTTCGGCTAGTTCTTTTTTTTTTTTTTTAATTTTTTTTTCAATGTTTATTTATTTTTGGGACAGAGAGAGACAGAGCATGAACGGGGGAGGGGCAGAGAGAGAGGGAGACAGAATCGTAGGCTAGTTCTTTTCGTCGGCGTGCGAGGTCCTCTTGGAGCTGTTTAATTTTGGTCCGAACTATTCCTGATTTATTGGCATAAAAGCAACATTTGTCTTGTAGGGCTAAGCAGATGCCGCCTTGTTCTGTGGTGAGCAGATCCAACCCTCTTCTATTCTGTAACACCACTTCTGCTAGGGAATCTAGCTGGTCTTGCAGATCCTGGACTGTCCCTGACAAGGCTTCGACATCGTCAATTAGTTGCCGAGAGAGTCGCAGACAGGAGTGTATGGAGACTCCTAATCCTGCTGTCCCGGTAGTTAATGCGCCTGTAATTCCTAGGCCTACCGGGAGGGGGATAACAGCCACAGCTTGTTTGGATCTGCCAGTTACAAAGTCCAGACTAGGGATGGGCATGGGGGTTTTTCCTGCGACTAAGTCGATATCTGGTAGCAGGGTGGCCAGGATGCATACTCCAGTGCAATTGTGGGGAAGATAGGTGTAGGCTAGGTTATTTCTGCAGACAAAAACGGTGGTGTTGGTACTACAGGAGGAGGAGTTGATAGTGACGTACTGGTGGCATTGGGCAAGAGATACGATCCCTACATCTATGCTGTTATTCTGGGAGGTAAGATTATTTATAAAGCAAGAGGCATCGAACGGGCTAATGAATTGAATGGGGAAGGGGTCAGGTAGGGAAGAAGGAAAGCAGTCATTGGTTATGCTGATATCAACTTCAGTGGGGATGGCGATGGGTTGGGGAGTTTGCTGGGGTAGGCAAAGCCAACAATCTTGGGCTAGAGTCGGGTTAGAGATATTTGAGTAAGAAAGTGCTTTCTAGGATAGACATTGTCTGAGGGTCTAACTCGTAAGGGCTGTGCCTAGGGAGAACTAGGGGGTGGAATTAAGCCATGGATACACATGTTCTGCGAGGTCCTTAAGCCTCGTTTGCGTTTCAATCTGTCTGACAGCGTCTTGGGGTCCTCCACCGTCAGACACGTGTATGGGGGCTCGGGGGTTCCAGCAGATGGCAGCTCCAACTGAGCCAGAGCAGCCAGCTTGAAGTTGCATATTGTTATCACTGGCTATCGCTGCCCTGTTACTCTGTAGGATGGCCGTAAAGTAGGTAGTGGAGTTATCTGGCCCTATACATTGCTGATAGGAGTCATAACAAGAGCTGTGCACCGACTCCTGGAAAGTGGAGCAAGGGCATTTTGTCATGGGGGGCAGGGGCTTGGGTTTGTTAACACATAACCACTGCTGTTGTTGGAGTCCTGTGGTGTCATAGGTCTGGGTTAAGTAAGCAGTCGTGGTCCCACAGTCTTGGGTTTGAGTGTAGCTTCGCTGTAGACCCCCTCTTCCTACAGAGCCGGCCACTATTCTTTTACTGTGTGGCAGGGCAATGGTGCTAACCACGCCACCTCTGCAATCACAGGGCCTTCCATACAGAGCTTCGTACAATTTCTGTTTGTCAACGGGGGCATTTAGTCCTCCCTCCAGGAGTTTGAGGTTGAGGGCTAGTAGGACAAGGGTCACTATCCTGAACATGTTTAGGGGAGGCACGGCGCAAGGTTAGTTTGAGGGGGTTTTTCTTACTCCGGTCTACAGTCCAAGTAGTATTTCTATCAGTGTGTCCCATAAGGTCAGACAGCGGGTCAGACAGGCTTAATGTGGGTGTGGTGAATCCAGGTAGGGAGATTATCTACCTTGATGGCGGTGGGAGTTGTCAGGATGATTTGGTAAGGTCCCTTCCATCTGGGTTCAAGGTTCTCCTGCCGGTGTCGCTTGACGAGGACCCAGTCTCCTGGACGATACTGATGGGGAGTGGGTGGGGGCCCCGTCTCATACAGTTCTCTTAGTTTAGGCCACACGGCCTCATGAACCCACTGTAGAGCCCTGAGAGAAGACAAGAGGCTGTTATCTTGGTCTAATTGAATGAGGTTTGACTTAAGATTAGGTATGATAGGTGTGGGTTTGCCAAACGTGATTTCATAGGGTGTAAGGCCCAACTTGTCCGGGGAGTTGCGAACCCTGTACAGAGCGTAGGGGAGTAATTCTACCCAATTAGCGCCAGTCTCCACAGTCAATTTAGTAAGGGTCTCTTTTAATGTTCTATTCATTCTTTCTACTTGTCCTGAGCTTTGGGGCCGGTAGGCACAATGTAATTTCCAATCTGCCCCGAGTACGGAAGCCAATCCCTGACTTACCTTAGAGACGAATGCAGGTCCGTTGTCTGACCCTATCAGGACTGGAAAACCATACCTGGGCAGGATTTCTTCGGGGGCCTCGGGGTCCATGGGGGTGTACTGCCTAAAGGCTTCCATTAATCTTTCTAAAAAGGTGGCAGGGCTCTCTGTCTTACCTTGTACTACCGAGTACACCTTGGCCAAATTGGTGGGCTTGCGCGCTGCAGCCCGGAGACCCGCCATTAGAGTCTGGCGATAAATGAGCAGTCGTCCCCTACCTTCTGCCGCGTTGTAGTCCCCATCAGGCCGAGTCAGGGGAAACGCTGCATTAATGAGGTCAGGGTTAACAGTGGGTCGACCGTCTTCCCCGGGGACCAGCTTCCGCGCTTCAAGTTGAATTCTCTCCCTTTCTTCCGTGGTGAACACGATTCGCAAAAGCTGTTGGCAGTCATCCCAGGTAGGCTGGTGGGTGAACATTATGCTCTCTAGGAGGGCTCTAAGATCTCTAGGGTTATCAGAAAACCGAGCATTTTGGGTTTTCCAATTATAAAGGTCACTGGTGGAGAAGGGCCAATACTGGAGTCGGGGTTGCCCGTTTCATCGGGGGGTCCTATTTCCCGCAGGGGTAGGGCCACAGTGGTCGGGGAGGCGAGAGCTTGGCTCACGCTGGGTGCACCTGCGAGTTCGGCCGGCTGGCCCTTCGCTGTTGGTTTCATTTTCAATAGGGCTTGGCGAGGCTGCTGCCCCTAGCCTCCCTGGCTCCGGTGCAGCTGCCGCTTCCCGTCCTCCTGGTTCCCCCTGGGGGGCAACCAGCGGGGCGACTGGTGAGGCGGCTGCTGCGGGCAGGGCCTGGGGTGCGAGGGGAGGGGGATGATAGGGTGGAGGGTCCAGGGATAGTAGGTCCTGACTATCGGGCAATATGGGATTTAGGGGCGCTGAGGGGGTTCACGGCTTGGTTGGGTCAGTGGAGCGGGCCGCGAAAATCTTACAGGACCCTGAGGAAAGGAAGGGAGACATCCAGGGTGGAGGGTTTTCAACAAGATCCTGCCAGACGAGGATATGGGGAACCTGGTCTGGATGGCCTTCCTTTCCTGGCAGGAGGGTTTTGGCCTTGACCTTAGCAACTATAGGCAAATAATAAGTGCCCTCGGTAGGCCAGCCCACCCCGAAAGCGGGCCACTCAGACCGGCAGAAAGTGATGTCTTGACAGGCGGATGTCCAGGCTTAGGTTATGGCCTCTAGTCTGGACATCCCTGAAATTAGCCAGAAGAAGGGAGAGAGGTGTACTCTGGTTCTGTCCCATAGTCTGTATAGGAAGAAATAGATGGGTCAAGTTAGTTTATGTTCCGGGAGTGAGCCGGATATACCTGCAGAGGAGAGGAGACAAGTTAAATCACAAGCGCGGCGGCAAAGTGCCTTGGTGAGGGGACCAGATACAGAACGGGTGTCTGTAACCCGAACAAAGAGTTCCCATGGGCCAAAATGGTGCCCCAGACGGGTGCCAGAGGACGTCTCCTACTGGTCCCGACTGACTGCCCTATAGCGCGTCCGCCAGGGCTGTGTCAGTCTCTGATACAGATCCCGCGCGGGAGAGCCAGAAACGAACAAACAGGAACGGACAGAGCCGGCTCACTTACCGACCGGTCTCAGAAATGACCCGTTGACTTGGGGTCTGGTGGGTTTGGGGGTATCCCGGACGAGCCCCCAATGTAACGCCCAGAGTTCAAGAGACCCCAAAAAACGAACCACCAGAGTCCAGAGCCAAAGCCAAGCGGCAAGGGTCGTTTATTGCAGGTTCGGACCCGGTCCTCCGCGCACTCGTTGCCGGCGACGCTAAGAGGCCCCGAGTGAGGTTTTTACAGCCCTTTTATAGACAGGTACAAACAAGCCGTGGGGAAATCAGGGATTTTTCACAGTTACAGAGCTGCGATTGGTTGATATTTAAATTTGAACACTTAGCAGCATTCGATTGGCTCCCACCTTTAGGTCAAACCACAACTGGGGGTATGGGTATCTCAATGATTGGTCACGAATACGCGGGCGCGCCAAGCAATTGTACAGAAGTGGAACAAGCTGGTTAAGTTTCAGTTTGCTTAGGCCTCTCACTACCAGAATATAAATGTATTTGAAACACAGCACTCCATGCTAGTCGTTCAACCTAGAGTCTCCTAGCAGCTTGAAGACCCACCAAACGCCGTCGGTCCGCGGCGTTCCGGCCCTAACCCCGGCGGGGCGCCCCGGCCGGCGACCCTCACCTCCGGGGTCCACAACCCACTCCCAGCGCCCCCAGACGCCGGCGGAGCGCCCCGGCCCGCCCCCTCCCCTCCGCTCCCGCGCCCAGCCGCCGGCGCCCCCTCGCGGCGCGCCCCCGAGGCCCGGCTCTGAAAGCAGTGGTTGGCGTGCAGACGTGAAACAACTAGAGAAATTTCTCACATGACCTTTGGGACGCATCATTTGCCGTTTCCTAAGCAGGTAACTGAGTGAAGCGGGCCATAGTGGCGGGAAGGCTCTCTCCCTGGCCAGAGGCTGGGCCTCCACACAAACGTGGCTGGACCGGGGGACGAACTGTTTAATTCCCCGACTCTTGCGTATTGTCTTGTGGGCTACCTACTTGCCCACAACAAACATGGATTCTCCTCGCCCCAATTGCGCCTTGATATGCTCTTCGGCAGCCATCTTTCTCCAGGGCAAGCGGAAAGCAGGAAGGTCACACCCTACCTGTCTCGGATAATGCCAGACGCCTTGAAATCATCAAGAGTCCAATTGGAACCGACGCTTTCACCGGAACGGCTTTTCCTCACGACCGGAAGGGGCTGTGCGTGAGGGCGTTGGGGGCGGAAGTGACGGGAAGGTGGTAGTGGGGTAGTTGGCGGGTGGTTGAGCAGAGCCGGTCGCCATGTCCGCGGGGAGCGCGACACATCCCGGGGCCGGCGGGTAAAGCTTCCTGGGCGAGGGCATCGCGGCTCGCACGGGGCAGAGGAGAGACGGAGGGACCGTTGGGAGCTGCGTATGGGTGTGGGGGGGGGGGGCGTTGAAGTGGGAAGTGTACGTATTGGAGGGTTGGGCTTTTGGGGAGAAAGACGGTGAGCAGGCCTTGGGGCCCCCGAAAAAGGCCGGCAGGGAGCAGAGGGAGACGGAAAGCAGGGACTTTTCGGAAGGACCGGCCAAGAGGAGGGGCAAAACGGGGGCATGTGGGACAGAGTGGAGTTTTCTCAGAGGGGTGATGGAGTAGAAAAGAAGTAGATTCTGGAGTAGGGTCGACATTAGTGAGGAAATACTGCAGTAACTGTATAAAGAGAGGTGGTCATTTTAATATTGATAAGAGACTTGAGGGTGTAAAGAGGACACGATAGACGGCAAATGGGGTGCTAAAGCGTAGTAAGGGGAAGAATAACACGAATAAAGCTTTGGGGCCCAATATTTTCCTCTTTTTCCCGGTAGGCGCCGCAGCAAATGGGACCAACCAGCGCCAGCCCCCCTTCTCTTCCTCCCGCCGACGGCCCCAGGTGGGGAGGTTACCAGCGGTGGGGGAAGCCCTGGGGGCTCCACAGCTGCTCCCTCTGGAGCCTTGGATGCTGCTGCTGCTGTGGCTGCCAAGATCAATGCCATGCTCATGGCCAAAGGGAAGCTGAAACCAACGCAGAATGCCGCCGAGAAGGTATTTGAAGTTGAAGGGACTCTGCTAATTGCGATGTTAATACGGGTTGTTTTGTAATTGTGCGATCCAAGAATCCTGTGTGTGGAGGAGAAAACCGGGACCCAGTAATTTAAGGACCACTTAGTTTTGGAACATATCAGATGATATTTTGTCATTTGTTTTTACGAGGCAGCTTTGGTTGGCTTGACTACATTTACGGATCAAATAGCTCATTTTGTCTTTGTTCTTAGTTCGGCCTGCTATCTACATAATCATTTAAAGCAACGATGTAGTATATTTTTCACCACATGTGCATTTTCCCTGAAGTCACATGAGAAAGTCCAGGTAAATCAGTGAGCTTTAAAATGTCTCTAGTCAACTCTGCTCAAAAATACGTTTATAAAATGTCCTTTATAATTAGAATCTAATGAACGTCTACAGTGTAATTAAACATGAAATAAAATAAACCGTTTATATGATGGTTGGTTTGCTGTTTTCATACAAATTGGTCATTTTATAGAATTTGGTCGTTTTATAGAATTTGTGGTATAACTAAAATCTCACCACTAGACTGGATCTGAACTTTGAAGTCTTTAACTTATCCTGTAATAGGAAACCAGAATCTTCTACAGGACGATGCGTATAGTGGCTGTTTGTAGTGCTAGAATGCATGCTTTGCACTTAAAAGAAATCCTTATAATTTTAAGGGATGGATTACTGTCTCCAGTTTACAGAGGATGGAAATTGGGCGTGCGTGTGAATGTCAAGTTGTGTAATTGTGTAAGATCTGTCATGGTTGGCACACGTGTGACTTCAGAGTCGCCTCGGACAACTGGGTGTTTAGCTTTTGCTTGAAAGCCTCTGGAGTTGGAGAATTCAGTGTGTCCCAAGGCTGCTTGCTCCATTATAATTCTCATTTGAAAAAAAAAGTTCTTCCGGGGGCGCCTGGGTGGCTCAGTCAGTTGAGGTCATGATCCAACTTCGGCTCAGGTCATGATCTCATGGTTCGTGGGTTCAAGCCCCACGTCGGGCTCTCTGCTGACAGCTCAGAGCCTGGAGCCTACTTCCGATTCTGTGACTTCCTCTTGCTCTGCTCCTCCTCTGCTCATGCTCTGTCTCTCTTTCTCAAAAATAAATAAACATTTAAAGAATTAATAAAAAAAATAAAGCTGACTTCCATAGTACCTGTGAAGAAATGAGTTCTGTGTTTGCAAATGCAATTTAGGTGAGCAGCGACTGTGTTAATTATAATTAACATGTTGTGATTGTTTCACAATGTAACCGTATATCAAAATATCCAGTTGTTCACCTTCAGTATATGTACACAATTTTTGTTTGTCAGGTATACCTCAGTAAAGCTGGGGGAGAAAGGAAAATACAATTTTTTGTTAGCTGTCCTGTGTATGATATCAACAGGCCATAATCTGTCTGGATGTTTAAATATTCAAGTTCGGCAGAATTGGTGGGAACTTCTAGTGAATTGGAAGTTCGTTATTTTGTATTTTGATGGTTTGCAAAGATTGAGTCCGTTGTCCGTTTGTAAGTTTTACAAGGAGCTATAACACGCTGGTGATCATGGAGTGCTTCTTGAGTAATAGAATTCTTAATACTGATGTGAATCACTTATTTTTTTTTCTCTAAAAAGCTTTTGAGCTCAGCAGGCGGCAGCACAGTGCACAAATAGCGGATTTAGAATCAGAATATCTAGGTGTGAAACCCAGGGTCCTCGGTTCTTGGCCTTAGATATGTCGTGGAGCCTCCGTTTTCCTCATCTGATGGGGTTGGTGACATGTACCTGGGTGGTCCCCGACAGTGGCTGCTGCCTCCTGTAGCTATTTAAATTAAAATTTGAGTGAAAAGTAAAATTTAAAGTGGAGTTCCTCGGCAGGGCACTTGGACACGAGGCTGACGGCGCCCACATTGGACTGCCAGGTAGCTCCCGCTGCCGGAGGCACTGCCCGCACCTTTGAAGGTGGCCCCGGGGTTCAGGGAGGTGAGGTGTGCTTGAGCCAGCGTGTTGAGTGGGGGGCTGAACAAAGATGAGATGTTGCTGAGTCTAGTTTGTGTCCGTGATTTTTTTTTTTTTAATTTTTTTTAACATTTATTTATTTTTGAGACAGAGAGAGACAGAACATGAACGGGGGAGGGGCAGAGAGAGGGAGATACGGAATCGGAAACAGGCTCCAGGCTCTGAGCCATCAGCCCAGAACCCGACACGGGGCTCGAACTCAAAGACCGCGAGATCGTGACCTGAGCTGAAGTCGGACGCTTAACCAACTGAGCCACCCAGGCGCCCCTGTGTCCGTGATTTAAAAACCTGTCTGATGCAGGGGCGTTTGGGTGGCTCAGTGGCTTAAGCAACCGACTTCGGCTCAGGTCATGATCTTGCGGTTCGTGGGTTCGGGCCCCCGCATAGGGCTCAGCGTCTCCCTCTCTCTCTGCCCCTCCCCTTCTCATGCTCACTCTCTCTTTCTTAAAAATAAATAAACGTTAAAAAAAATATTTAAAATGTATCTAATGCATAAGGAAGTAAACTGTATTTTTATCTTCCTGGAGCAGATTTGTGGGACATTGGTCCAAGGCAAGAAAAGGTTGGGGAAGGCCATCTTGGGATGAAATTTTTCTTGAGTAACTCCAATCCAGCTATCTGGAGTTGCCTACAGTTGAAGTTGAAAGAAGCCAGATCAGATTTTAGGATTTTGCTTGACTTTTCATCCGTTCTCTTAGCTCTTTAGTAGAAAGTAATGGGCTGTCAGGGAGAACTGACGGGTGTTCCAGGTCACTGCAAGGATGGGATTAGGTGAACGTAAGGTGCCATGGCCGCAGCGGTGGCACAAAGGCAGCGTCCGGTTACACAGGTGAGGTGCATGGGTTGCTGGACTCTGCCCTGTGGTTTTTTTTTTTTAACTTAGTTTTTACATTTATTTATTTTTGAGAGACAGAGCACAAGTGGGGGAGGAGCAGAGAGAGGGGGACACAGAATCCGAAGCAGGCTCCAGGCTCCCGGCTGCCGGCACAGAGCCCAACGTGGGGCTCGAACCCACATACCGGGAGATCACGACCTGAGTCGAAGTCAGACGCCCACCCGACTGAGCCACCCAGGCGCCCCTGCCCTGCATTTGACTGCACGGACGGCTAGCTGGTTGAGGTGCAAAGCGCCATAACTTGGTCTTGTGATTTTCCCCGTGCAGATGGCAGCGTAGGGTTTCTGGGGTGATGTGATCGCAGAAACGCACACGTGGCTGAGGTTACAGAGAGACCTGAGGGTTGCCTTCAAGTCAGTTGACGATACTCGGTGTCAGTTCAGTGAGGTTTTGTTGGCTCGTTATGTCATTTTTGCAGAACGACCCAGGCGCGTTTCCAAAGTGTGTTTGCAGGCAGGTTTGGGGAACGGTAAGGTGGTGGTGGGACTTGGGAAGGGCCGGTTGTAAATTGGACAGCAGAAAGATACTATTTTATCTTACAGTCTTTTTGATCTAATTACTCTTTCTTGGTAGCTTCAGGCTGCTGGCAAAGGCCTAACTAGCAATAAAAGCAAGGACGACCTGGTGGTGGCTGAAGTCGAGATCAATGACGTGCCTCTCACGTGCAGGAACCTGTTGACTCGAGGGCAGACTCAGGATGAGGTGGGGAGATGTGGGGCCTCTCTGGGGACGGCGGTGGCTGGGCGTGGTCTTGTGAACGCGGAGAGCGGAGTCAGATATTGATTAGCGGGTTTGGGTCATAATCTCCAAAGTCAGGGTTGGGTTGAATTAACTGCAGAGGAACTTTCTAGTGAAGGTGAAGGAGCCGATATGGGTGGACCCCCTGGGTCAGCTTGAGCAGGAAGCGATGTCATTCCTGTCTGTTGGTGGAATGAACGCATGGGGAGAATCCATCCCGCTGCCTGTCATCGAAGTCGGTCAACTGCCACATCATCCTTTTAATAGAATGTTTCCTTTTCAGATCAGCCGACTTAGTGGGGCCGCGGTGTCAACTCGAGGGAGATTCATGACAAGCGAGGAGAAGGCCAAAGTGGGGCCAGGGTGTGTATGCACTTCCTCTGCTTTGGGAAAAGATTGGACACGGGCTCACGTTAGTGTGTGTTTCATTCTGAGGAAATAGGTGTAAATATTTGGTCAGCAGCTTGCTAGACGTACACGCATGCTTCGTAGTAGAACTTGGGAACGTCTCAGACGTGCGTAAGGAGGGTCGGCAGCTCTCGTCCTTCCTGCTGCTCTTCGATTTTTCATTTCACGGGTAACGTTTTCTTAGAGGAAACACGTTACGGGAAAGTGTAAGGTGAGACAATTGCTGACATTTAACGGACACGCTTCTAAATTTCTGTGTGGGAATGTTTCCCCCAACAAAAGGGCGTGTGTTTTGTTGTGATCTCCGTCTCAAAAACATCCTTTTGTCCGACTCCTTGCTGTGTCCAGGGTGGCTGGATCATCTATGTAAACATCTCATCCCCTTTAGTTCGTCTCTCCCATTACTCGGTGTTTGGGGGCGGGTACTCAGGCAGTGCAACATTTTTCACGTTGGCCCAAACCAAATATAATTAGGAAGCAAAACTTGCTCCCCACCTGAGACAGTATATTGCAACTGTGTGCACGCCGGTTGCTGTTTTGAACTTTTTTGGCTTTAGACACAGCTCTTTTTTGCTGACAGCTTGTTATGAACTGTATGGTTATCGAAGATCTTCTCTGTGATTACAGTCAAAATCTGAATCTAAGCCACTTTACATTTAGAGTCGAGAGTTGCTTTGGTTGCGGGCCTCACAGCCATGGGTCCGTGCGCTCCTGTCACTGTCACCCCGGTCATTTGGATAGACAAGAGCATGTCTGCACGTAACCTGTTAGCCAACAAAAAGGAATTTTCGCAAACATCCGGTTATCTCGGTTGACTAGATCCCCGTATTCAGGAGCCCATACGAACAGATTTGATCCTGTGTGGGCTCCTGTGAGGCAACCAGAAAAGTTTATTTAGCCCCAGCTTTAAACCACGTTCTTAAAAATTAGCAACAGTCATTTCTTTGAATATAGTGCCTTTGCCTTACTTGGAAAGTATAAACGTTACAAATTCGGTGGCCCATTTGGTTCCTTCGGTTATGACCAGTTTGGGATCATCATTTTGTATTTCTCTTTATAGGGATCGTCCGTTATACCTTCATGTTCAGGGCCAGACACGGGAATTAGTGGACAGTAAGTAACGGTTGGGCTCACATCTGCTTTTTGTGAAGGGCGAAGTATAGGGCTCTAAGTAACAAGTTGGCAGAATGTTCCCGGGCTGTGCTAACTCGTGTGTATGAACCGCTTACGAATGGGCTGGGGGTTTAGAGAGGCTGAGAACCACATACTTGGGGATCCTCTAAAACGGATTAGTACATGGGCACCTGAGCGTTGACCTTTGTCACGAGCTGGTAGTCCGTGCGTTCATCCCATTGGTATAACATCTCACCCTGTTTTTCCACAGGAGCTGTAAACCGCATCAAAGAGATCATCACCAATGGGGTGGTCAAAGCCGCCACGGGGACGAGTCCAACTTTTAATGGTGCAACAGTCACTGTCTATCACCAGCCGGCGCCCATTGCACAGCTGTCCCCAGCTGTTAGCCAGAAGCCTCCCTTCCAGTCAGGGGTATGTTTGGTGGAGAGATCCCCTAACAGCTTTGCTATTTCTGTCAAATTGACATAGGCCACAGAAAACGGGAGACGAGAAGAACATAGAAAATCTTGAAATTCTGACCTGAGAGTTCCCTGCTAGTGCTGGCCTGGTGACGCGCCCTTTGGAAAGGGCGTTGACGCAGTCGAGGGCACACCGTTCCCTGTGAAGTTAGTGGTTTGGTTCTGTGTCTGTAAATGTGACGGCAGCTGGAGGACTAAGAAGGCTGAGTCTGGTGAAGCAAGACTCTGCTGATACAATCCTCCTAGAGAACAGGGTGGGCGAGAGCAGCCCTCACGGGAGGACACCACGGGGCTGACTGCACGACCCGACACGCCGCTATCGAGTCCCGGGAGACCGCACCGGGCTCTCCCTGCCTTGCGGTGGCCTGGGCCGTGGGCGTGCTTCCTGAGCCGCGAGTCTTTGCTTTATGCCTGTTTTGCTGAACTGAGGAAGGTGTTAATGTTCTAGGTAGGTGCGTGGGATAGGCAGATCTCATTTAAATTAAGTTACTATAGGGGCGCCTGGGTGGCGCAGTCGGTTAAGCGTCCGACTTCAGCCAGGTCACGATCTCGCGGTCCGTGAGTTCGAGCCCCGCGTCGGGCTCTGGGCTGATGGCTCGGAGCCTGGAGCCTGTTTCCGATTCTGTGTCTCCCTCTCTCTCTGCCCCTCCCCCGTTCATGCTCTGTCTCTCTCTGTCCCAAAAAAAAATAAACGTTGAAAAAAAAAATTAAAAAAAAAAATAAATTAAGTTACTATAGGGGCGCCTGGGGGCTCAGTCGGTTAAGCATCCGACGCTTGACCTTGGCTCAGGTCATGATCTCAGGGTTTGTGGGATCGAGCCCCACGTCGGACTCCATACTGACAGCGCAGAGCCTGCTTGGGACTCTCTCTCCCTTTATCTCTGCCCTCTCCCCTGCTTACGCACTCATGTGCACACGCACTCTCTCCCTCCTTTTCAAAATAAACAGTAAAAAAAAAAAGAATTTAAGCTGCTTTGTAAAGTTTATTTTTATAGGCTCATGGTAGAAATCATTTGGAGTCCTTGTTCTAACAGTGATTAAAGGTATCTGGGGGATTAAAGTCACACATAATCATTTTCAAGATTTGGATTTAATTATGTGTCGTGTTTAATCTGAGGTGTTCTGTTCTTCCACAGATGCATTATGTTCAAGATAAATTATTTGTGGGTCTAGAGCATGCTGTGCCCACTTTCAATGTCAAGGAGAAAGTGGAAGGTCCAGGCTGCTCCTATTTGCAGCACATTCAGATTGAAACAGGTGCCAAAGTCTTCCTAAGAGGCAAAGGTTCGGGTTGCATTGAGCCAGCATCTGGCCGAGAAGCTTTTGAGCCTATGTATATTTACATTAGGTACGTGTGGATGGGTGGGGCTGAGGACATTTGAGTGCTTGTCACCAGATCAGTACAGGCAGGGATAATTCAGAAGGTGTAAGAAAATAGGTTTAATAAACCTTAACGTGAGGGACTTAGGTCAGTACTAGCAATAATCAATTTGTAGTTACTTGATAAGAATGATTGAAATAGGAGGTGGAATTGCCTTTTTTAGTATTCAGGTTCTTGGGTTTTATACAATCTCTGACCCTAAAGTAGCTGTGATGAGCCTAAAATAACCTTTTTTTAAACCTACGACAGTATTTGTGTACTTGATAGTGATTTTAGTGGCTTTTAAAAGTCTTATGTCAAGAAGTACTATAAGTCAGAGAGACCAAAAAGTGTATGTCTCGATGATACTGGGTATATCTTACAGGGCTTCTATTACGTTATTTTGTGATTTTCAGAAAGTTAGATTTGTGCTGCATTAAATGTATTAAACTTATAAACAGTATACGAAGTGAAACACGATTCTGTATCTTTTACTTTTCTCCTCTTTGAATTTTCTGGGTCTTCTTTCTTTGCAGCCATCCCAAACCAGAAGGCCTGGCTGCTGCCAAGAAGCTCTGTGAGAATCTCTTGCAAACAGTGAGTTCTGTTCGATTGTCTGATACGCAGAGAACTGCCGTGTGGGGCTGTGTCTGAGCCCTCTTCCCACCTGCACTGGTTTCCGAGGGCTTCAGTAACAAGTTGCCACCGACTAGGTGACAGAAATGTATTCTCTGACTGCTCAGGAGGCCAGACACGCAGAATCCAAGCGTGGGCAGGGTTGGCTCTTTCTGAACAACACCGTGCGGGAGAATGTTCCACGCCTCCCCCGGCCTGCAGCCCTTTGCATTTTCGCCTGGTGTCAGCAGAGCTCCGTTCTCTGTCCCGGTGACACCTGGTCTACTCCTGCCTCTCCTTGTCCATCTGTCTCTCAGAAGGGTGGCCGTCCTCGGATTTAGGGCCCACTGGAATCCAGTGTGACTTCATCTTAATAGCGTGTATCTGCAAGACCTTGTTTCCAAATAAGGTCACGTTCTGGGGTTTTTGGCAGACGTGACTTTTGAAAGGACACCATTTAAACCACACTGTTCTGGCCACTAACATTCTCTCTAAGGAAGTCAAACTACCCTAGCATGTCCTCGCTGGGGTGCGTTTTCTTCTTTAGGAGGCATTTCAGTATGGAGGTTTGGAAATGTGCAGGCCTTCAGTGTGAAATCTCAATGTCCTCAGTTACTTAAGTAGACGATACTTTTAATCTCGGTCAGGTTGTTTGCTGTGGGCCTTCCAAGTTCTTTTCAACAGTAAGTTTGGCTAAATAAGGGAGGAAGGTGGAACTACGATGGTTTAAAACCAATCGGCAGTGCTTTGGCCTAATTGCTTATTTGAGTATTCTTTTTATTCTGTAGTCTAGTAACCAAAAGTTAAACCGGGAGGCCTCTTTGCGTAGCACCTGATGGAAACCAGGTTTGGGGTTGACTGTTCAGCGTTGTGTTATTTGATACGTAAGGGTTCCAAACTTTTGGGAAGCTGTTTGCTTTGCTTCTGCAAAGTAACCTGATTTACCATCCTTTGTATCAGACAACTGCCCCTGATCACCCCCTGGCTTTGTCTCGTTGCTGTGTGCGGCGACTCAGTGGGATGCCCAGAACGAAGAACTGGAGGTGGGGGGACATACTAGCTCTGTGCTGAGCCTTGAGCTCCTTGAGGACAAGTCCAGGAAATAAAAGAATGAATGATTTCTCATTAGTTATATTGACAACTTAGGAACTCCCTACCTTCTGTATCTGTGTGGCTCTGGATGATTTTTACCTCAGAGTTGGGTCTCATTTGGGGGATTTTAAATAATCTCTACACCCGACATGGGGCTCAGATTCACAACCTTGAGATCGAGCGTCACACACTCCACCCATTGAGTTAGCCGGGTGCCCCGTGCCTTATTAAAATTTAGAGTAAACAGGTCTCAAATAGGTTGAGATACCAGTGGAAATATTTTAATCCCCGGCTGCTTTAGTCCCAGAACCAGACCCTTGTAAATAATCCACAAATTGGGACTGTCCCATATGAATTTGTCTTCCCTTCTCTTGCAGGTTCATGCTGAATACTCTAGATTTGTGAATCAGATTAATACTGCTGTACCCTTACCAGGTGTGTATGTCTCAGAGTGTTTAACGAAGATAAATGCGTTGTTAGCGATATCTGTGTGTAAAATAGATACTTAAGGCTAGACTAAGCGTGCCAGGGCACTCAGAACCTAGGGTGATTTGAAAAGCCATTCGTACCTCAGTAGTTTTCTTCCCTAGAGATTAAGTTAATATTCAGCTAAAATGTCTCATTCTGCTGCAGCTGATTAAACACTTTTTTTCTTCCCCCTCAGGCTATACACAACCCTCTGCTATAAGTAGTGTCCCTCCTCAGCCACCATATTATCCATCCAATGGCTATCAGTCTGGTTACCCTGTTGTTCCCCCTCCTCAGCAGCCAGTTCAGCCTCCCTACGGAGTGCCAAGCATAGTGCCACCGGCTGTTTCACTGGCACCCGGAGTCTTGCCAGCATTACCTACTGGAGTGCCCCCTGTGCCAACACAATACCCGATAACCCAAGTGCAGCCTCCAGCTAGCACTGGACAGGTAGGACGCCAGGGCGGGAGCCGGACGCCGCTGTGCTGGGGGAAGCGGGGGCGGGGGGAGGGGTGCGGACTCGGCGGCGTCGTTCAGAGAGAGCAGGTGTGTAATTTTGGTGCAGCGGGAGGGGTTTTCTCCCGTTCCTCCTGCGTTCCCGCCACCAAGCTACCCGAAGGCTTCGGGGGACAGCGTGCACACACCGCTGTGTTCGTCCTCAAGTGTGTGGCACCGGCAGACCGGTGTGTAGAAGAGGGGTCGGCGAGCTTCCTCTGGAATGCTGGCCACCGACTAGGTTGGGTGTTGCGGGCCCTGCGGGCTCCGTCACGCCTGCCGTGCCCGGTCGGCGGGCGCGCGCGCGCGGCCCGAGACGATACCGAGTGAATGAGCGTGGCCGTGCTCCGGGAACACTCGAGTCGCAAGTGTACAAGGGCCACAATCGTAGTTTGCCTGCACCTGCCTCCGGGAGAGGGGAGCCGGCCCACGCCACGCCTCCACGCGTTTGGAACGGAGTCCCTAAGCTTCGAAGGAAATCCACCATAGGCAGGGGTTCCTAGGCCAAGGGCTACATGAGCTTTGCCAACTTAAGGATCGTAAATGCTCTCACGGAATTCTCAAACTGTGTAAGAAACTAGAATTTTCGGAAAGGGTAGGCAGCTAGCTCATCTGGACGGATGGTGTCCGACCCTACGTCCATCAGAGAGCAGAGGGAAGCTAGTGAGTGAGCGCACGGTGATTGATGGCGGGCCCTTGACCGTGGGCCTCTCAGAGTGGACCCGTGCCAGAGGAAGTGCAGCCCCGAACCATTGCCCAGCCTCCTGATCGGTGGGCTGTGAGCACTGAAGGGGGCTGGACAGGGAGAAACAGCAGAAGACTTCGCTGAATTCTGGCGGTGACCCTGAGGCCTAATCACGTGCCTTCTGTGTTTGGCAGAGCCCTGGTTCTCCAGCCGCGCTGGAGAACTTGAGCCGTTCTTGAGCCGCGCTGGTTTGTGACCAGAAATGTATATGGTGGAGCAGGCTCTTTAGGGTTGGGCTTGAGAAAGCGGGCGGCCCGGGCCCCTCATGCATTCCCAGGTTTGAGCTGTGCCTTCCTGGAATATAATTCAGCCTATCCAGGCTTTGGTTTCCTTATAGAGAATGGGCGTGGGACACCTGGGTGGCTCAGTTGGTTGAGTGTCTCTCGATCTTGGCCCAGGTCAGGAGTTCAGGCCTCCGCCCTGGGTGTGAAGCCTACCTTAAAAAAAAAAAAAGAAAAGAAAAAGAAAATGGGCGTAATGATAATATCTCAGAGGTCGCAAAGGTTAATTGAGGTGACCCACGTGTTCAACAAGTAATGGCTATTTGATAAGACTTGTCTTATCTCTCTGACGCGTGCTGGGTCAGTCCTTATTCCTTTTTGGAACAATCTCTTAAAACATCAGACTCCCTGGGGCGCCTGGGTGGCTCAGTTGGTTAACCGTCCGACTTCGCGGTCCGTGAGTTCGAGCCCCGCATCGGGCTCTGGGCTGACGGCTCAGAGCCTGCAGCCTGCTTCCGATTCTGTGTCTCCCTCTCTCTCTGCCCCTCCCCTGTTCGTGATCTGTCTCTCTCTGTCTCAAAAATAAATAAACGTTAAAAAAAAAAAATTAAAAAACATTAGACTCCCCGTTGCTATGACAACTTATCCACGGAAGTGGCAGATGGACTTGCCTTTGCCACAAGCGTTGGCAGTCTTTATGATCCAGAAAGAGCTAATCGCGTTGATTAGAGGAGCTTAAATTGGAGAATGTTTGGCTTGTAACTTCTGAACTAAGTAAGTGGCTAGAATTTGTATTATTTGTTGGTCACGTTTGCTCCTAATCGCCCAAGTGCACAGCAGATTTTTCCTAAGAGTTGAGAGCACCTTAGAGATCGTCAGTTTTGCATTTCCCTACCGTCAGGGTGGGAAGGCTGTACTGTCACCAGATGATACAGGAAGGAAACTCGCGACCAGAGATACAGGATTTCTAGGATACATGCGCATCATTAAAATGTATTGTAACTGTTGTGTCCTTAAACTGGCTGGGCATTCTCACACCGTTTTTCCCCTTGGTTTGTTTTGGTCCCAGAGTCCGATGAGCGGGCCTTTTATTCCTGCTGCTCCTGTCAAAACTGCTTTGCCTGCGGGCCCCCAGCCCCAGCCCCCGCCCCCGCCCCAGCCCCCACTCCCAACTCAACCCCAGGCACAGAAGAGGCGATTCACAGAGGAGCTACCAGATGAACGAGAGTCTGGACTTCTTGGATACCAGGTTAAATAAAATACTTTTACTTTCCTCCCCATACCCTACTGTATCTTTCCTTTAAAGAAAGAAATTCACATCTATGCCAGTGGTTTTCCCAGTAACGAGGATTTCTATTTTCTGGAATCCATTTAGATTAGGGTTTTTTCCTTGGGGGGTTAACTGAAAGCAAGAATGAGTCCCTTTGGGTGGGTTTGTCTTTGGGGCCAATATGATAAAATCCAGAAGTCCACATAGAGAGAAGTATAGGTCTCTTATGACTGGCACCTGGAACGAGTCGTGTAGATTTCTGCACTTCCTCTTACACAGCACTCTTGAAAGCCTCAGATAGTTCTCGCTTCCCTACACATCTCACCAAAAGGTATCATTCTACCTCCCAATAGTGGTTTGTATTTACACCTTAGCTCCCAATTTACTATTCTGTCTCTCCATAAGAAAGAGTGATTTTTTTCCTCCAGTCCCCCACCGCCCGCAGAAAAAGGTGGCCAGAATGTGATTCTGTGCATAGTTACAGTCATTCGAGTATAGGGTTTTTAAAAATATTATTAAAATGTTTAGTTTTGGTGCAGTTTTGTTTCATCAGGAGAAGCACCTGCGCTTTTTGCCAGAGTCCTTGAAGCCTTCTTTGAAACACGCTTTGAAGCATTTTTATAGTTCTAGATGGAGAGTTGAAAACAGATGCAGGTAGCATAATCAATCATGATGTCCCCGAGCAAGTCCTCCGTAGAGAAGAGTGATCTCTGTTTGGGCCGTGGTTACGCCCCAAATCCCAGAGAGCTATGTAGTGCAGATTACTGCAATTGACCAGAAAGACAAGGCACTTGACAGTTACGTTAAGGAGCTAAAGTCTGTACAGCAGTTGTAGATTTGCTAATGCCACTGTATTTTTCTGCTCATAGCATGGACCCATTCATATGACTAATTTAGGTACAGGCTTCTCCAGTCAGAATGACATTGAAGGTGCAGGATCGAAGCCGGCAAGTTCCTCAGGCAAAGAGCGAGAGAGGGACAGGTAAGTTCGTTGGAGCGGAATTACATGAATGTATTAAGACGTCCTCTGTTTGCATCGTTAGTGAGAATGGTCATTGCTGTGGGCTTTCTGTGTTCTAAAACTGTAACGAGATCCTTTGGCTCAAATAAGCTCCTGTTCTTTGTAACGGATACGCTAATGGAGAACAGGACGTGCCTCCCAGTCTCCGGGCCGCTGTACTCGACTTTGAATAATTCAGTGCTTGTTCATTCGGGCATCTTCCTTTACCTTCACTGCCTGCATCTTGGCCGTTTTCCTAAGCGTAGGCAGGGACAGGAGTCTGACACAAGCCGAGTTTGCTACTCAGAATCCTAGAACCCGGTGGGTTGAGGTACTTGAACGGAGGTCCGGCCTGCCACCCGGGGCTCGCACTCTCCTGTGCCATCCTTTGAGCCTTCACTAGATGAGCCTAACTTCTCCCGGCAGCGCATTCTTGTCTTGGCCCGGCCCAGCCTGGCTGTGTAGACAGGCCTTACAATCTGACAACTTGATGGTAGCTTGAAGGGTGGGGTCAGGCGGATTGCTTCGTGTCTGCTGGACAGGTTCTGATGGATTGAATCTGTCTGAAAGGGCTGTCACATTTTTTCTCCTAACAGGCAGTTGATGCCTCCACCAGCCTTTCCAGTGACTGGAATGAAAGCAGAGTCTGATGACAGGAGTGGGTCTGGGGCCGGAGCAGGGGGCCATGGTGAGTGAGGTGTAGCTGGGGACACTCGGGTGGCTAAGACTGTTCCTAAGCTGTTAGTTTTCTGACCTGATGTTCACTCAGATGGCACTCATTCAGGTGTTTAATCCAGCTTCTAAAATCTACAGGCTAATGAGAATACTTGTTTTTATTTAAAAGGACGACATATAGTTACACGGGCTTTAATTTTCAACCGACGTGTGTCTAGGAAAGAGTTAGTTAACTTACGTTTTATGCATAGCATCAAAGCCCTAGGAAATACTAATGATTGGTAGGTCAGTTCAAAATTTTGTTGCCTTTGTTATCTGAATACCTGGAGGTAATCTGATGCAGACTTGAGGACTGGTATTTCGGGGCACGTGCCTGGCTCAGCCAGTGGCACATGTGACTCTTGATCCCGGGGTCCTGAGTTCGAGCCCCATGCGTAGAGCCTACTTTTTAAAGAGATTGATTTTTCTTTGTATTGGGAGCTGAGCTACTTCTCTCTGCATAGCTCTATCGATTGAATGGTCAGCCTGTGGCTGTTGAAAAAGCATTGCCTCTTAGTATCCCAGAACTCTAGATGTGTAGAGGAATATGGGGCCACTCGTGTTCTTTGCCTGTAGTAATAAAAGTGAGCAAAAGAAAATACATTTTTTTTTTCTTTTCTTCTTTTTTTTGAACTCTTTAAAAGGTGAAATATTAGCCTCCGGAGACTCACTTGCTAACTTTACTTTTTTTTTTCTTTTTTCTTTTTTTTTCTTTTTTTTTTTGTGTTTCTTTTTTCTTTCTCTGTTTTCTTACATGGTTCTGGTGGACTCACATTTGCTGATGCTGGTGCTGTTTTTCGTGTGATCTTCAACGTTTTTGGGTGACCATTGACCCTGTGACCTCAAAATGGTGTCCAACTAACCAATTACAATTAACATCTTTTTTTTATTAACGAATTTATGGTATTATCTTTTTTTTTTTTTTTTTTTGTCTTGGTGGGGAACGGGGTTGGGGTTGTTTTCTCTATTCTAGATTACCCAGTCAAGAAGATGAAAACTACGGAGAAGGGATTTGGGTTGGTGGCTTATGCTGCAGATTCATCTGATGAAGAGGAGGAACACGGGGGTCATAAAAATGCAAGTAGCTTTCCACAGGGCTGGAGTTTGGGCTATCAGTACCCTTCATCACAACCACGAGCTAAACAGCAGATGCCATTCTGGATGGCCCCGTAGGAAACAGTGGAGCAGAGCTTTGACCCTCGGTGACTCTCTTTAGCAATAATGCATGCGTTTGATTTAATAAGACTCTGGGGCCTGTACCGGGAACCATCTTGGACCTTTGCAGAAGTTAGAGATGCAGCGTCTCCTTTCTCGAAGTGTCTCGTTCTTTTTACAACATCCCTGTTTCTGCAGTGGCATAGCATCTGTTAACATTTACTTAGAATCACAAGTTTGTCTCAGAAGCTTTTTAACAGTCGGTGAAATGTGCTTGTTCAACAGAGCATCCCAACAGGGTCATTCCCATATACATTTGACCTGGTCCAGCCTTTTCCACAGGAATGGCCCCTATTGTGACGAAGAGAAGGTTTTATTTGTATTTTACTACCGTTTGGGCAATTTGGATAACAACTGGTTACAAACGACGCCTTACTATTTATTAGTGGGGAAATGATCTTAAGACCATCCTTTTCTTTCAGCACCTTTAAATCTAAGGACAATGCATCCCTGTTTCATTTTTGCATTCTTTTCTGTTTTTGGAAACTTCGGTTTTACTAATTTAAAACCGTTGGTTGTAGCTGGATCCTGAGTAGGAAGATTAAAGCTTTTTGTTTTTTTCTTCCCTGTGTCTTTTTACTGGGATGAGCCAAAGCTGGCACCTTCAGGCACTCTTGACTCTTGTCTCAGAAAGCCATTGCCGTCTTTATTGCCCTTCTAAGCTCCATGTCGTCAGCTGGGTCAGAGAAAGCTGCCTGAGCAAAGCTGGTCAGAACTCCTCGCACAAATGAAACACAGTGGTCTGCCTCTCAGAACTGGTTGCAGCCCAAATAGAGAGATTTGACCGCTCAGTGGGCTGGATGGCGGACTCAGTGACTGAAATTGCAACTTGTCCTTTTCCTTGGCATTACAGGTTTTGCCAAAAGAACTTTTTTGTATCAGATACTGACGTGTGAAAGAAGGAGCTAGTCTGCTGAACCAGGAGTAGTTTGAGATACTGAACTGTCATTTTTGCACATTTGAATACTTTGCAGGCTGGCTTTGTATAAACATATTCTCTGGTTTCCTATATGTTGTAAATATTTAGACCATAATTTCATTATAAATAAATGTATAAATATTCTGTTGTGGTTTCTCTGTTCTCTTCTACAACCCGTCCATACGCTAAAATGTATAAACTTTTTCTGATAGCCTAATGGAATCATAACCCACCAGAAAAATACATACACGGGCCCAGAAGTTTCCGTATAGTTCCAAGAATTGATGACTTAACAGAGTAAACTCTTCAAAGTCCAGACGAAAACATCGAGGATAATTATAGTGGACTCCCTCCGTTCTCGTATTTTAGCCCTCCTTTATGGAACATGGTTAGAGAGTGAGGTACTTTTTTTTTTTTTTTTTTTTTAACGTTTATTTTGGAGACAGACAGAGACAGGGCATGAATGGGGGAGGGTCAGAGAGAGGGAGACACAGAATCTGAAACAGGCTCCAGGCTCTGAGCTGTCGGCACAGAGCCCGACGCGGGGCTCGAACTCACGGACCGCGAGATCGTGACCTGAGCCGAAGTCGGCCGCTCAACCGACTGAGCCACCCAGGCGCCCCCTGAGGTACATTTTTAAAGGACATAGACACAAATTATGCTTGAGAAAGCATTCTTAAAAAGAAGGGTGGGTAGAAGTTTCAGCAAAATTTGCCCGGTGCCAATTCCTTTCAGACCTGTGTGTACCACCTAACACGGAGGTGAAGATAGTGCTACTGCCTTCACGATTGCTGTATATAAAGGCCGTGGGGGGGGGGGGGGGGGAGGGGGAGTGTGTGTGTGTGTGTGTGTGTGTGTGTGCTGGGTGGCTCAGTTGGTTAAGCCTGAGCTTGGTCTAGGCTCAGGTCATGACCTCATGGCTTGTGGGTTGAAGCCCCACAGCGGGCTCTGTGCTAACAGCATGGAGCCTTTTGGGGTTCTGTCTCCCCCTCTGCCCCTTCCCCGCTTGCTCTCCATATCTATCAAAAACAGATTTAAAAATTTTAAGTTTTTAAAAAGGCCCTGTGAACAGTCTGAAATTATTCTTTAAAATCTCTTAATTTCCTTCTTGGGGGGGAGGTAGTACATTGTCTTTAAAAACCTAGTTTTGAAATGCCTTTCATTGGGGGCACCTGGATAGCCCCAGTTGGTTGAGTGTCCGGCTCGATTTGAGTTCGGGTCGTGATTCTGCGGTCCTGGGATCGAGCCACCGATGGGGCTGTGCGCTCGCTGAGCGTGGAGCTTGCTAGGGATTTTCTCCCTCCCTGCTTGCCCTTTCTCTCGAAAGTAATTTAAAAAAATAAAAACCGAGATGTCTTTAAGGTACATGCGCGTAAATGTGGAACTGTGCTCAGCCTAACCACAGTGTTGGTGTGAACGAACCTCTGGTCTTCCAGACCTGACCCGCAGTCCCTGTAGCCGTGCTTTGGTGGAATTTGGTTTTTCCGCGGTGAGGCCGGAATCTTGGCCTCTGCACTATTTTCCGGGAAGATCTGGTGGGTGCCCATTTCGTACGTTGCCTCGTTACATTTGGCCAGATTCGTTTTTTATCATAAACGACACACAGCCCCGCTAAGTCAGTCGCCACAGAGGCCCCCTCGGTCCCTTACCGAGCCCGCCGCCTCTTCCCGCGCGCGTGCGCACACCCGCGAGCGGCGCTCCCCCCCCCCCCGCAGGGCGGGGCCAGGCGCGCGTCACCCGGCCCCGCCTCCCCGCCGTGGCGCCATCTTCCCCGGCGACGGGAGGGGTCACAGGTCAGCGCTGGAGCCTCGCGCGGGGCTGGCGGGCGGGGTGGGGGTCGGCGCGCCTCGGGGGCGGGGGCGGGGGGCGCGCGGAGGAGCCGGAGGCTGAGGGGCGGGCTCCTCGTGGCGGTGCCGGCGCCCTGGTCCCAGGAGGCTCCAGAGGCGTTTTGCCTCTTTTGTTTTTCCTCTGGAAATAGCAGGACTTGGGAACGCTGTGCGGTGTCGCCGGCCGGACTGCCCCGGGGAAGGTGAGGAGGCGGCGGCCGGCCGGGGGCCGGGGGCCCGAGGGCCCGGGGCGCAGCGCGGGCCGGTGGAAGGGGCGAGGGCCGCGGGGCGGGGGCCGGGGGCGCGGGACCCGGGCGGGTGGAGGGGGCGGGGGCTCCGGGTGCGGCCCGGGTCCAGCGCGTTCCTCTCGCTCGCCAGGTGCGCGTCCCGGGGGGCCATGGACCCGGGGCCGCGCCCCTCCGGCAGCGGCTGCAGCAGCCCCGCGGGCCTGTCCCGGGAGTACAAGCTGGTGATGCTGGGCGCCGGCGGCGTGGGGAAAAGCGGTAGGTGCCCTCGTGCTTCCAGTTCACCAGAAGTGGGGGTGAAAAGAGCTCGTCTGCACCGCAACCAGGTGGCTGTCGTGCAGTGGCGACCCTTGCGGTTCTTCCCGGGGGCCACTTCTCTGGATTGTAACTCTCCTGTCTTGTTTTGAAGCCATGACCATGCAGTTCATCAGCCACCGATTTCCAGAAGACCACGACCCCACCATCGGTAAGTCACGTGACGGCGGAAGTTTCCAAACAAACTCTCTGGACGCGTCTTGGCCTGAGTTTTTGAAACGGTTTTTTCACTAGTCATCTTCTGAGCCTTTTTCCGTGTCTGAGATATCTTAACCGAGGGGGTCACAGAAGTTGGGAGCAAATGAGCATTTGTTTTTTCCTGCCTTCACTCTGAATGCGTGGAAGCCCTCTTGGGGACACTTTCCTTCCTTACCTTCGTGTGGTTGCTGGACTGCATTGCCAGGTGAAAGGAAAAGTTTCAAGGCCACCTAACAGACGCCTTTGCTGCCACTTGTCTAAGGGTCTCCGGCTCTGTAACTATGAGTCAGCTGATTTGAACTTCCACAAAAGGAAGCAGAAAAACAAGTCGAGCCAGCCTGCTGAGCTCTTACAACTCGGACTTGCACACTGGCCTTCTTCCCCTGGCTGCTCTTAGTTTACTTCCTCATCCCTCAAGTTGATTACGTACTAAGGTTAATACTTAATGCTCTGCCCTTGGCCAAACTTGGTTGGAGTGGCAAGTAATTTTCGTTCTGCCTTTTTAAGAAAGGTTGTCGTTCTCTACAAAGACAGAACATTACTGTCATTCCTGAGCCGGGGGGAAGCAGGTTTGATTCTACGGGGTTACATCCCAGGACACAATGAAAAGTGGTGGGGGAGGGGACAGGGGAGGGCCCAGAAGGTCGGCCATGCTGTTAGTACTTTCAGAATGCGACCCGAGGTGGTGATCCCGGGTCTCTGGGAAGGATTTCCATCGGGTCGGGCCTCTGCTGCTGTTTTCCACAAAGCCAATGAGTGTTCTGTGCTAAGCCAGCTTTGAATGTCGTCATTTTATACCGTAAATGCTCCTGTGACTTGAGGAACATATAAACAGTCCTTGTTTTTTTAAAGTTTATTTTTACTTATTTTGAGAGAGAGAGAGAGAGAGAGAGAGAGAGAGAGAGCGCGCGCGTGTGCACGCTAGCAAGCGGGGGAGGGGCAGAGAGAATCCCAAGCAGGTTCAGCACTGTCCGTGCAGAGCCTGACTTGGGGCTTGAACTCACACAAACCGTGAGATTGTGACCTGAGCTAAAATCAGGAGTCGGGTGCTTATCCGACTGAGCCACCCAGGCGCCCTGGTCCTTTTTTAACGTTTATTTATTTTTGAGGCAGAGAGAGTGCAAGTGAAGGAGAGACAGAAAGAGGGAGACAGTCAGAAGCAGGCTCCAGGCTCTGAGCTGTCAGCACAGAACCTGACACAGGGCTCGAAACCATGAGCCATGAAATCATGATTTGGGCTGAAGTCTTGACACGTAACCAACCGAGCCACCCAGGAGGCCCGGTCCAGTGTTGTTTAGGGATTCAAACTATGTTGGGAATTCAAGGAATAAACTCAGTTTAGGACTTGGCATGATTTACTGAGAATTCCAGAAATGTTTTTTCTTTTTTCTTAAAAACTCCTACTTGTTCTTGAAAAAGTTAATTTTTAGAAAATTTTGACGTTTATTTATTTTTGAGAGAGAGACGGTGTGCGAGCAGGGGAGGGGAAGAGAGAGGGAGGCACAGAATCTGAAGCAGGTTCAGCACAGAGCCCAACTTGGGGCTCAAACCCATGAATGGTGAGATCATGACCTGAGCCAAAGTCGGACACTTAACCGACTGAGCCACCCAGGTGCCCCAAAAAAGTTAATTTTTTCAGTTTTTTTTTTTCACAGCTGCTCTCCTGACGGTATTACCTGATTCAATAGCAAATACTTCCGTCTCTTGAGTTCCCATTATGTACCAAGCACTGTAGTAGGCCCAGAGGGTATAGTGGGGAGCAAAAAAATTTGACCCTTCCTCTCATCGAGTTTATATATTAGGGGGTTTTGTTTCAAACTTTGGTGACTCTGAGAAGAAAAGCTTTACATTGTACCCAGTACACATGTAAGTGTCTGTGCCTGTGTGTACGTGTACCTATGTACGTATATACACATAACTAAAATATCAGGAAGCTGTATTTATGTCACTATATGTGGTATGCTCTTAGGATTTCTTTTTCCTTTAGAATTTTGCTTATTTATTTTAATGCCAATCTCATCCCATTAAGTTCATTCACAACTCATTAATCCTAATGGATCACGACCTGTTGTTTGAGAAGCGATGGTGTCGTGGGCTCTTTATCTTGAAGGAGAGTCAGAAGCAGGGATTCAAGAAAAGATGTTGAAATACAGTGGGGTGTATTTGAATGATACAGATATCGAAGGATAGAAATATTGAGTGGGTTTTTTTCTTTTCTAAAAAAATTTTCTTGTATTTTTCAAGGTTACTATAATAATATGCAGTGAGAAATTTTGTTTCATAGAGGAGAAATTACGACAAGAGGGATTATCTAGAAAAAAGGAAATTATGGTTTTTCTTTTTTGTTTGGATTTAAAAGGAAGAGAAACCATAGTGTTTGGTCGAGTGCAACTATGTAATAAGGGGAAGACCTTTAATGTTTTAGAACTTCATTTACTTTATTTGTAAAATAGAGATAATAATGCCTACTGTGGATTATTGGCATATTTGTTATTGAATGAGTTAAGTATATAGATTACTTAGGATAATGTCTCACATCTAATAATTATTTAACAAATTGGTAAAGTTACTTTTTGAGCCCAATATTTTTTCAAAAGAAAACAGTATCCTTTTATTGCTTAGGATCGTAGGTGAAATCTTATGAAGAAGCTATGGATGAATTTATGTCATTGCTTAAGTGAAAAAAAAAAAACCCATAAAACACGTCAGCTGAAGATCCGATTTACATATCTTAATGGATTTAGCATGTTTCCTGAGAAAATCTGGGCACTGAGAGAACTTGGGTATAATCTAATCCTCAATAAGACAAATTTTGAAATGTTTATTTTTGAGAGAGAGCGAGTGAGAGCGCGCATGCACACATGCTCGCAAGCGGGGGAGGGGCAAAGACAGAAGGAGACAGAGGATCCTCCGTGCTGACAGCAGTGACCCTGACCTGGGCTCGAACTCACGAACTGTGAGATCATGACTTGAGCCGAAGTCAGATGCTTAACCGATTGAGACACCCAGGCGCCCCTCCATAAGATGAATTTTAAGGTTGTGGGGCGCTGGGTTGGCTCTGTTGGTAGAGCATTTGACTCTTGATCTCAGGATCGTTAATTTTAGTTCAAGCCCCACGATGGGCTAGAGATTACTTAAAAAGGAAAAAATTAAGGTTGCGTATTTTTGTGTTTATGGGTTTATAGTACACTTTTGTTCCCTTCTGTAGAAGATGCTTATAAAATCCGGATCCGTATTGATGATGAGCCTGCCAACCTGGACATTTTGGATACGGCTGGACAGGTATTAAATCTTAGAATACTGTGTATAGAGGTGTTTTCACTCTGGTAAAGGGGAGGGGAAGGCTTACACAGAGAAGATCACCAGTTCATCTCTTTTAATTTTTCATGCCCTCTGACTCAGGATAGCAGGTAATTGATGTGTCTCTTCTTGAACCTGAAGTAATAGCTAATACAGATGTAGTTCTAGGTTGTACCAATGCATTAGTGATCCTGTTTCCCTCTAGGCAGAGTTTACGGCCATGCGGGATCAGTATATGAGGGCAGGAGAAGGGTTTATCATCTGCTATTCTATCACCGATCGCCGAAGTTTCCATGAAGTTCGGGAATTTAAGCAGCTTATTTACCGAGTTCGACGCACTGATGATACACCTGTGGTTCTGGTGGGGAACAAGTCTGACCTGAAGCAACTAAGACAGGTGAGGAGGACTCGGAAATATGATCTGTAGTCTTGGGAGGTGGGTTGTTTCACTACTTATAGATTCTTTTGCCCTGAGATAAAAATCTAAAATTAGTGTCTCCTCAACCTTGGAAATTTTTCTATATCTACTAATTTGCAATTCGTTTGGATAAAATCTGAATGTTAGGACTGTGTTTACAAGATAAAATCTACAGGATGGTAATCAGGTAACAAATAGAATACCCATTAAGTGAAGGATCATGGCATGTTCATTTCTTAAAACCTTAGAAAATGAGTTATCTATGTTGCAACAGGAGATGTAGGTTGGATTTCGAGATCTGCTTCTTGACAATGAGGATTATGTACTCTGGAAGGGGAGAATAAGAATTGGAGAGGATTATAGAGCAAGTGGTGCTCGTCTTCAAGTTACCAACAAAGTTTGAAGTCTTGCTGTTTGGTGTTAGTTGAGAGAATAGTGGACGGGCACGTTGTGACTGCTGATGGAAGCAGTGGACTGGTACAGACTTTTCGGAACTGGTTGATAGTAGATAAGTTCATAATGCTTCTCTGTGAATGCCTGTTTGAAAAATCTATCCAGGAATTTATATATAAAATGTTCATTGCCAGGCTATTTGTGGTAGCAAAAAGAAAGAGCCTAAGTGTTCAGACCTAGGAGAAATTATGGTCTATCCCTAATTGGATATCTCGATTTTGGATTTATTACAGTGTAAGGAAATTAAAATAATATACTTGGTATCTGTAATTACTCCCTGTTCTAAAAAGTTCTCTTTAAAGTAGATTAGAGGGGCGCCTGGGTGGCTCAGTCGGTTGAGCGTCCAACTTCAGCTCAGGTCACGATCTCACACTCCGTGAGTTCGAGCCCCACGTCGGGCTCTGTGCTGACAGCCCAGATCCTGGAGCCTGCTTCGGATTCTGTGTCTCCCTCTCTCTCTCTCTGCCCCTCCCCTGGTCGTGTTCTGCCTCCCTCTGTCTCAAAAATAAATAAAAAAAATTAAAAAAAAATAAAGTAGATTAGAAACAGAATCATGTAATTTGAAGGCAGAGGGAATCTTAGAATTCAACTTCCCGAGTGAATTCTTCTTGAATACCTCCAGAGTTGAGCTCTCTTCCTGTTAGATCGCCCCTTCACTTGTCACTTTTTGGGGCAGTTTTAATTCTTTTCCATGGCTACCACTATACATGTTCTCATGTTTACATTTTTAAAGGTCACCAAGGAAGAAGGATTGGCTCTGGCCCGAGAGTTCAGCTGTCCTTTCTTTGAGACCTCTGCTGCGTTCCGCTACTACATCGATGATGTATTCCACGCCCTTGTACGGGAGATACGTAGGAAAGAAAAGGAGGCGGTGCTGGCCATGGAGAAAAAGTCTAAGCCCAAAACCAGCGTATGGAAGAGGCTGAAATCACCGTTCCGGAAGAAGAAAGACTCCGTAACCTGAAGGGAAGATGTGAGGTGTTCCTCTGTGAACTGCAGGGCTTACTCAGAGCAGTCCAGTAACTTGCATTAGTGAGCACGGTGCTTGCTCTTTCTCCTGTTATGACCGTTACTTTAAATGTAACTGATGAAGGGGATATGCCTCGAGGGAGTTTGCAGTGATGTGGTGTTTAGAATGCTGTCTTTTAGCTAATTCTGACTTATTAACCCAGTGGAGCACTGTCTACTTTTAAATTGTCACATTAGAATTTGATCTACCGATGTTTTGGGTTCTGTTCCTGATATTAGTTAATTAATGTGGATTGTTTATACTCTGGGGGGATATATGTACCACGTGTGTTTGACTAAGCCCACAAGAGGGACTTTCTGCTATGCACTACTCCATGTTCTTTCCTACTTGGGTTTCCTGGGACCTTCTCGGGGAAGGACCTCACTTCTGTTCTCCTGTGCTTCCTGGACACATAGCGAGAACCTCGTAGGGAGGTCAGCGGTACAGTTCAGCGAGTAGCTGTGGAACTGCCTCCTGTTGCAGATGAGGGACCAATGAGATCAGGGAAGCCAGGCTGTGGAGGCGGCTGGGGGACCTCACTAGGGACAGGTAGCATCACAGCTGTGTCCCCAGGGCAGGCCTGGCTTTCCTGAGATGTGCACACCTGGCCCAGATGCACTGAATGGGTGAGGACGAACAGAAGCAGTGCAATGTGTGAAGGTTTCTTCTGTGAAGCTCTCTTGTTCTTTCAGGGTTTAGCCTCTGTTTACCGTCAGAGGTGCATGCTTTGGGAACCATTACTGGATTACTAAACTCTTGTTCAGACCCTTGGTTGGGACAGCCATTGCCTTGTGCAGGTTTATTTTTCCCCCGGAGATGCCCACACCCGTGCATTACGTGCTTCCCAGTGCTTCCGTGTGCTCCCCAGGAGAGTGGGGCCTGGCCACGTGTGTCGTAGGTCCCTCGTCAGACTTCCTGCGTCTTGCGTACGGAAGAGACATCAGGAGTTAGAGTCCAGTCGCGTGTGCCTCCTCAGCACAGTCACCAGGCTCCACGCTCCGGGAAAGCCTGCGCGTCTCTGTGCTAACGAGCCAGTTGTGAAGCTTTAGAAAATTCCCGTGTGCTGGGTTTCTCCTTGAAGATTTCTTTACAGGGACCTTGTTGAGTTCACCTCAGGGTTGTCTGAACCTTGACGGAACTTAGCCTGAGAGAGTGCCACCTTGATATCTGTCATAGCTGGGAGACGGTTGTCCTGGGAAGGAACAGCTTTAAATATTGGTGGTGAGTTCTCTTTTTTTAGAATCAGGATTGTTTTGATACCTGGACTTAACCGTGTGTGGAGATTAAGTGCAAAAGTGCTAAGAATAATGTAGCATATATGGAACGTCACATGTCACTGAAGTAGCGTTTGTGACCATTTTAAACTCTTGACGTGACTGTGTAGCACCTCTTAAAAAGTGCACACCTCAACTTAACTGATTTCCACTCTAATTACAGGCAGAAGGACAGGGTGGTTGTGTTTTTCCTCATCCTCAGTGGGGTGTATGTTCTAGGTTTAAAGAAAGGTGATTGTTGCAACTTTTTTAGCTAAGTAGCGGTCCCTTTTGAAACCAAATAAATTATGTTTTATGGTACTCAAGCCATCCAAAAGTGAGAGACCCAGAATTTGAATCTATGCAGGACGGAAATCTGATAGGAACTGTAGCACTTTAGCAAAGCATGAAGGTAGAGAAGAAACGTAGTGCAATTCTGTTGTACCAGTATTTCACCATGTGTAAGTTAGCTCGGAGCCTTTTACGTGTGATGCCTTAGCTTCTCGTTACTAATGACCTAGGGAGTTGTACTTAGCGTCAGGCAAGACTTTTACAGCCATATAAGTATTCAGGACATTCAGTGCAGCACAGAATATTGCCAGAAAGAAAGATTGGTAAGAGAGGAGGGAATTTATATTGTATATGAGAAAAATAACAAATTTGTGTTTTTAAGACTGTCACTGTCATATCTTTGATCATTGGATTGATTAGCCCATTAGTTAGTATTGAGGATTCTATCCATGGTGCTAAATAGTTTGAGGGGGTGTGTTATGTGTAGGTAACAGCTCAATTCTCAGTGATCTAAGTGTATGTAATTTATAATCTCTAAAGAGTCAGGTTTTTCCAATTTGAGGGCATTACAATCAGTTACTGGCTGGAACTTTGAAGAGAAACGTTCAGGGACAAGTGGAAAAGCACTGGAACTGTCCGTGCCTGCGCCAGATTGTTAAGTCACAAGATTTAGAAGCGAGTGTCCAGAAGGGAGGTATTTTAACTTTATCATATATTAGCAAGAATCGGTCTGCTGTGATGTTTGGGGGTTGCGGGGGGAAGGAGGAGACCAGTCTCTCATTTATGCACTTGTATATGAAGACAGTTTATATGACACAATACAGAACTTTTCAACAACTCATTGGGCTTCTCCTTTACTTACTTGTGTGTGGGTCAGATTCTTGGGATTAGTGCATAAGGTCATTTTAAGAAGACTTAATACCATGAGATTTTATGTTCTGGAAAGTACGGATTCCAAAAAATGTGAGTGCCCGCCACGTGCGGAACGCTGCGTCGAGTGTCAGGGCGCGTGCCGTGGAACACCCCTTCCTTCAGAGGTTACCTCGGCGCACGTGCAGGGAGAGGGGCTGGAGGGAGGTGAGGCACCGCGGTCCAACTGCCGAAGAGTCTCCGTGCTTCAGTGAGTGGGGTCCCACCTCCGCGTGACTCTGGACTCTAGTCCCCCGCCCCGGGCACTGTCCACTGTCCTGGTTCTAGCAGGCCGGGGTGCTCGGGGATGCTTGGTGTTTGGCCGTGCCGTCAGATGGCTTTGGGGGAGCGGGGGGTGCAGAGTGAACTGCCACCACTGGGGCAGGGGCCAGGTGCCTGAGGGACCCTATCGAGACCCCAGCGTATCCAGAGGGAGGTGGAGCGGTGCAGAGTGGGGAGCCAGGAAAAACACATTGAAAACAATAGCGTATTTGCCTCCAGCAGGAGGGTTACAGTTTCAAGTGTGTAAACTGAACGTGGACTAAGGAATAACTGCTTTATGTGCAGGTCATTGCTTTTGTCTCCACTTCTATCAGTGGGATCGATGGGCCTCAGTGTTTGTAGAGGACTTAGTTTGGACATTAAAGGACTGTGTTTTTGTGTCCTCGTGACTTGAGTTGTGTTGAGCAGGTCAGTACCTGTCTGTGGGGTCCACTGTTGAATCAGAGGCAACGGAGGAGGCAGTATTCGCGTTTCTAAACTGACCTCTGCTAGGTTAGGCGGTGGGGTTACAGTGTTCATGGGCCCCCTCTGCACTAAGCACTGTGAGACTGTGCAGGGTTTGAGGGGATATAAGATATCCTGCTCTTGACCTTTGATAAAATCTGCATTCACAACTAGATGTCAATCTGAAGGTAGTAGGTTACTTCAAACTGGGAATGTGACAGGAATTCAGAGAGGGAAAGAATTAGTGTGGCCGGGCCCAGCAGTGGGACCAAGAGCTAACGGAGAGGAGGCAAGTGAGGTGCTTTCTGATATTCCTAGTGTTTATTGCTTATTATTATTATTATTATTTTTTACGTTTTTATTTATTTTTTGAGAGAGGAGAGAGAGAGAGAGAGAGAGCGAGCATGAGCGGGGGAGGGGCAGAGAGAGAGGAGGAGACAGAGAATCCAAAGCAGGCTCCAGGCTCTGAGCTGTCAGCACAGAACCTGACGCAGGGCTTGAACCCACAAACTGAGATCGTGACCTGAGCTGAAGGCGGATGCCCAACTGACTGAGCCACCCAGGCACCCCTTATTGCTTATTTTTTTTAAGTTATTTATTTTTGAGAAAGTGCAAATGGGGGAGGAGCAGAGAGAGAGAGAAAGCAGGAGAATCCCAAGCAGGCTCCATGCTTTCAGTGTGGAGCCTGATGCGGGACTTGAACACACGAATCGTGACATCATGACCTGAGCTGAAGTCAGACACTTAAATGACTGAGCCACCCAGGTGCCCCTATTGCCTTTTTTAAAAGTTTGTTTATTTATGTATTTATTAAAAATTTTTTTTTAATGTTTATTTATTTTTGAGAGACAGAGAAAGTGCGTGCGCGCATATGAGCAGGGGAGGGGCACACACAGAGACACACACACAATTGAAAGCAGGTTCCAGGCTCCGAGCTGTCAGCACAGAGCCTCATGCAGGGCTCAAACCCACGGACTGCGAGATCGTGACCTGAGCGGAAGTCGGAGGCTCAACCGACTGAGCCACCCAGGTGCCCCTTATTTATTTATTTTGAGAGAGAGTGTGCGTGTGTAAGTGGGGGAGGGGCCGAGATGCGGGGCTCGAGCTCAGTAATTGTGACATCATGACCTGAGCTGAAGTTGGACACTTCAGTGAATGAGCCATCCAGGCACCCCTATTATTCGTTTTCTTTAAGAAAAAAAAAAAAAAATATATATATATATATATATATAAAATATATGTATATATAATATATAAATGTATATATCATATATATGATATATATCATATATATATTCACACACACTTTTAAATATGTATAGACTTAAAATGTATTCAATGTTAAATATTTGTAGAAGTAATTTACATATAGTAATTCTATATAAAATGAAATATTAAACAGATATATGTATACGTATATATAAATAAACTTAGGAAGCTCCTGACAAATAGTCGGTAGTGTTGCTCCTTTTTGAAACTTCCAGACTTACTGAGAAGGGTAAGAGAACGGTGACAGAGAAATTTGAAGTCTTACCTTTTAGGAGCCCGTGTCAACTCTGACAAGCACTTGGCTTTAAGAGACGCTTCAGTACGGAAAATGTCGGATTGACGGTAGTCCTGGATTGTTCAGCTTCGAATTAAAGTCTGTGTTCAAACTGCTTCCTCCGTCCGTCAGCTGGGCTGGGACTGAAGCGTAGGTGGTGGAGTTGCGCGGGGCCCCGGGGAAGCGGCTGGGACTCTGAGTTCTCTAAGGAGATCGCTCGCCCTGTCCTCAAATATCTCTAAACGCTCTCACGCAGAGACACTTTCTCTTCTCCCCACTAGGATTGTGTTAAAATTAGGTGTGGCATAAACTAGATTAAAAAAAGAAAATGGCGACTGTATCTGTATTTTACTCAATTTTGACAAGTTTTTTTCGGTGAAAGTTGAAAGATGAGTCTCGCCGTTCTTCCTTGCCTTACTGGTCACCCGTGTGTCAGTGGCGTGCCTCTGCGTTGGACTAGATCGCAGCCGCCTCTGCGGGGGAAGCCAGGGCTGCGTCTGCTCTTGTCTGCGGAAAGCACGTGGTCCTCTGTTGAGTGGAGTCGCCTTGCTGCTGGTCTGGCGCAAAGGACCAAGCATGGTCTGGAGGACAGGATGGATTTCAGTTTTCAGGGAAATGCAGCCGGACGGCATAAGCGAGTTGTCCGTCCCGTACGTAGAGCCTTGTGGACCCGTTGCCCTTCACTGTCCAGATGGTCAGAGCTGGGGCACGGCCCGCTTCTTTAGGCTAAAACGAGTTAGTGAACCTGACTTAAGACTCCTGACACGGGGTTTCTGCTCCCAGGAGGTATGATTGCTTGGGAGGGGCAAGGCGATATAGGCAACATAAAGCCATGTTACCTCGACTAATTAAAGGAAAACATTGAAAGATCTGGATTAAATTGGTAGGTAGAATTAGGCCATGAAGATTCCTCAGAAAGAGGAAAGGTGTGACTTAGAGCAACAGAGAAGTTAAGAATCCTGTATGTCGGACAACTCCAGTGCAGGGCTGGAGAGCCGGGCAAGTGAGTTAAGCAAGCTCCAGGTTAGAGCCGGGGATGCCCCGTGTGTGGAGTACGCGGCGGGATGCCCCCAGGTACCAGCCTGCTCTGGAGCAGAGACTGCTAAGAGGTGTTCTGCTTTTTTCTCATTTTCTCAGCGTCACCTCTGGAGATTCTGATTTGCTGGCTCTCTGATAGGATCCAGGAATCTATATTAAGACAAAAACCTCCCCCAGATGATTCTGATGGCAGCCACGCAGGCTTTCCTAGATTAGGAGTCTCCGGGCTGAGTGATGCCGGAGAGCCCGGGGCCAGCATCGGAGGACTGTGCGAAGCAGTGACAGAGGGCTTGTCAGCAGGTGCGGGAAGTGCTAGTGGCTCCGTCCAGGGCGGTGTGGGGCTGGGGAGCACTGGGCGTGAGCGGTGAGAAGGTGGAGTCGTTCATGTGTGAGGGAACAAGGGCTGTGGCTGGGGGACAAGCTTGTTATGAAGGAAGCCACTGGATGGAGCAAGGGACTGGTAAGTCCTTGTGTTCGGGACATGCTGAAATCTCCAATCAACTTAATTTTTTTTTTTTAACATTTGTTTATTTTTGAGACAGAGACAGAGCATGGACGGGGGAGGGTCAGACAGACAGGGAGACACAGAATCTGAAACAGGCTCCAGGCTCCGAGCTGTCGGCGCAGAGCCCGACACGGGGCTCGAACTCACGGACCGCGAGATCATGACCTGAGCCGAAGTTGGCCGCTTAACCGACCGAGCCACCCAGGCGCCCCTCCAATCAACTTTTAAACGTGAGTTGCTCTTGAGACAAAGTTACTGACATGTTTTAGCTTTGTCTATTAGTCCTTGCTCTAAAAAACTCAGCACACACGGTCATATCATTAAGTCACCCAGTGTTTTGAACAGAAGCTGCTGGGGCTGAGGGCATGTCGTTTCCTGCCCTTCCCAGAGCTGTTTAGTGCTAGTTTCGTGCAGTTTGCTCTGAGCCAGGAGAAAATCTCCCATCTGCAGAACTATCCCCCATCAGAGGCTTCCCCTAGTTTCCTTGCACACGAGTGGTCTTTGTGAAGGTGAGTCTGAGTACGTGCCCCGGGACAGCGCAATCCGATGCCAACTGTCTGCCGGCCGGGAAGCGTGTGTGCCCGTCAGGTGTACTTGGTCCCACCCAGAACACTGTGGCCGCTCTTACTTTCAGATCCTCAGACACCCACAGGAGAGCACATGGGTCTGGTGGCCGCTCACACCCACCCGCCACCACCACCGCCTCCCAAACAACTAACAAAAACAAGCCTCCGCTTCAGACCGAACTTCTTTTGAAACTCCCAGCTCAGTAGGAAGTAGGAAGAGGCCCAGGTTTTTTGTATTTGCTTTAGGTCTGCTTCCTAGACAACATTTTGGCCCCCGCCTGTCTTCCTTCAGTCCACAAACCTTTACTGAGCATCTGCTGGACGCCAGGCATGCGGCGCTGTTGGGGGTTCAGTGAATAACAACAAGCACAAAGGTCTTGACGGCTCAGTTCTGTTCTTCAGGCACCTCTGTTTTTTTGTTTTTGTTTTTTTGTTTGTTCTAGTGAGGCTCCACACCCAGCGTGGGGCTTGAACTCACGACCCTGAGATCAAGAGTCGCACACTGTCTGAGCCAGCCAGGTGCTCCCAGGCACCTCTGATTCTAATGTGCAGTCTCACGTGAGACGTGTGGAGGGTGAAGGGGTCGGGGGACGTGCAGGAATTTCCAGCGTCTTGATGAACAATTAAATGGCACCTTGGAAAAATGCCCGGGGAGACTGATTTGGTGCAAGTGAACGTCAGTCATGAAAATGTGTGGTTTCGGGGTGCCTGGTGGGCAGGCTCAGTCACAGGAGCGGGTGACTCTTGATCTTGGGGTTGTGAGCTTGAGCCCCACGTTGGGTGTGGAGATGACTTAAATGAACTTTAAAAAAAAAAAAAAAAGAATAGAGATGTTTTCAGCTTTCTGAAAAATTATGCTCCGTGGCTAAATCTTGAATTATTGGCTCTCGGATTATTTAAAGAGGACCCCAAGCACTAGGCTGTCTTGCCAAGCCACACGGTGTGGAAGGTGGATGAGGTTGGAAGGTGGATGAGACTTTGTTAGAAGATCACAGGAGAAAATACTTTGGATGGAGAGAGATGCCGCACAGAAAACCATGTGGTGGTCTCCATTGCCCACCCAGCACCCACTCCTCCCTCCATGGGAATTGACATTTTATTCAGGAATCCACCCATTTCCCACACTCGGTTCCAGGACAGCCCTAAAGACGCTCCCATCCTCCCTGCCTGACGGACGCGGCAGTGACCACGTGCCACACTTGGGACCAGCGAGGCCAGAGGAGAGAATCGTTGGAGGTTTCTGGGGATGGTTTACCTGGTTTTTCTGGGAGAGGCCTTTAGCAGTCTCCTCTTACCCCCTGTAAGTGGGCCTCTAAATAGCCTAAAACCTTCAGGATTAAGCCGACAATGAACGTCAAGAGTGAGCCCACAGAAAGCACCGGGGTCCCTTGTGGTATTAGTGACCTTTTGCCAGAGTCCCTCGGAAGCCGGCCCCGCCTGTGGGCTTCCGGTGAGGTGAGCCCGGACGTGTTCTTAATGTTTAAGCAATTTGAATTGAGGTTTCCTGTTCATCGTAGACAAAAGCGTCCTTAGTGCCAAGGTCCTCTTACCATTGTGGTTGTTACATTATCATGTTATTTTTTTCAGACTTATCACCTAGAAAAAATAGGCAAAATTATATGTGTGCCATGATTGCCATCGCAAGATAGTTCATTTCTTTTATTTCGTTTTATTTTTTTAGTGTTTATTTATTTTTGAGAGAGCGTGAACAGGGGAGGGGCAGAGAGAGGGAGGAACAGAGGCTCTGAAGCGGGCTCTGTGCTGACAGCGGCGAGCCCGACGTGGGACTTGAACTCACGAACTGTAGTTGGACACTCAATCAACTGAGCCACCCAGGCACCTGTCATCATAAGATAGTTCAGATAGGAAGATGTGCTGAAATTAGTGATGATTGCCTGTAGATGGGCTTTTTTCCTGCTTCTATGAACTTGTACTTTAGTTTACATGTTTTCTACAGTGACCCTGTGTGACACATCAGGAAAGAAATGCACAGGAAGTAAGACTAGAAGACAGAATAGTTGGGAAGGTTTGGGAATCTTAACCAATTTTTTTTTCCTTTTCTCTATTTTCCGATTTTTGTATAATATGCCTATTATATTACTTTGTCATTTAAAAATGTTTTTTAGGGGCACCTGGGTGGCTCAGTTGGTTGGGCGTCTGACTCTTGGTTTCGGCTCAGGGCATGATCTCACAGTTCGGTCGGGCTCTGTGCTGACTGCTCAGAGTCTGCTTGGGACTCTGTCTCCCTCTCTGTCTCTCTGCCCCTCCCCCCACTCCCACACACACTCTCTCTCAAAATAAACTTAAAAAAATGATAAAATAAAAATGGTTTTTAGTTCCTTCACTGGAACTCGAAAAGAGCGGGGGCTTTCTCTCCTGCTTCCAGCATGTTCACACAGGGAGGCAATTTCCAGAGCAGAAGGTAGGGAAGGTGCATCATTCCAGACACAGGGTGCACAGGGGGGTCCGTGGAGCAGCCTCAGGGTCACAGCGGCCCAGGGCGAGACCTCTGAGGGGAGCAGGGACCTGTAGGTCTTTTCTTTCAGAGCGTTTCTCTGTAAATCTGTAATTACATATTTACTTGTGCTCTGACCGGAGGGCAGCTGGTCGGCTGCTGAAGGCGCACAGGGGCGGGCCTCTTACTTTGCCGGGTATAAAGCTCCGGTGCTCAAGGACAGGTGCTTGTTGAGGAGTGAATGAAGGTGAGAACAGAATCAGCCCTCTGGTATTGCTCTGGGGGTAGAAATACTGTGGGGTATAAATATTTCCAGTTACAGGGACAGGCTAATTAGCATCAAAGCCCTTATCTCTCTCCTGGTGGTTATGGTCTTAGGAATAACATTTTGAGAGGAAAACAGAGACACTAGAGAAAGGATTTTAGGTCTGGAGCCTGGAATCTGCATTTTTTCTTTTTTTTAAAATGTTTGTTACGTTTATTTTTGAGACAGAGAAACAGAGCATGAGTGGGGAGGGGCAGGGAGAGAGGGAGACACAGAATCCGAAGCAGGCTCCAGGTTCCCACCTGTCAGCACAGAGCCCAACGTGGGGCTTGAACCCACGAACCGCAAGATCATGACCTGAGCCGAAATCGAACGCTCAACCTACTGAGCCACCCAGGCGCCCCTTTTCTTTTTTTTAAGTAAGCTCTACACCTGGTGTGGAGCTCAAACTCACGACCCCGAGAGCAGACGTTGCAGGCTCCCCCAACTCGGCCAGCAGGGCACCCATTCCCCCCCGCCGCCTCCCCGCCTCCCCGACTCTGCCTTTTCTTTTTTTTTTAAAAAAATTTTTTTTTTCAACGTTTATTTTATTTTTGGGACAGAGAGAGACAGAGCATGAATGGGGGAGGGGCAGAGAGAGAGGGAGACACAGAATCGGAAACAGGCTCCAGGCTCTGAGCCATCAGCCCAGAGCCCGACGCGGGGTCGAACTCACGGAGCGCCAGATCGTGACCTGGCTGAAGTCGGATGCTTAACCGACTGCGCCACCCAGGCGCCCCGCGACTCTGCCTTTTCTAACAAGTGCTCCAGATGGCCACGGATCAGGTGCTGTGGGGCCCACACTGGAAAGCGCGCCCTGGAACATCCCGGAGTCTGAGGACCAACCTCATTCCCAGTCACCGGCTCTCAAGAAAACCATGCACATGTCCCTGTGCGTGTTTAATGTGAGTCAGTCTTTATTTTGCACTTGTGTGGTGCATTAACAAAGTCCACGTACAAGATAGCGTTACACATTGTAGGTTAGCATTACAGCATTATGCAGTTTCACACAACTCATGTTAGCTTTTTTCCGTTTTTTCTTTTTTTTTTTTTTTTTGAATTTGACACATTTATTTTGAGTTTCATTTTTACAAGAGAAGACACAAGGTAAAGAAAGACGACCACATCGGAGAAGGATCATGGTGAGGGCAATGTCACTGTCGTGGCCATAATAAAAGCCTTCCAAGAAAAAGGACTCGTACCGTTCCCTCTCCTGAGCAAGCCGCTCCTGTCCCACAAACCAGTTCTCTCTGTTTTCATATCTAGAGCATGTTCATGGACACGTACCTCGTGGCTGTGCTCCACCGAGAAGAACCGAACGGAGGAATAACTCATAGAGGGACTTTTGTTATTACGAAAAACTCTTGTCTTCCCAAAGGAATCAAGATTATCAGCAGAGAAGGACTGACTCTTGGAAAATCAGAAGTGACCGTTCCCTAACCCGTTCCCGACCACGAGTGCCTTGTGCAAAAGCTAGGGTGCGACTCTCTTGTCTTTCAACTGACTCCGAGGAGGACACTACTCCTCCGCCCTTTCAGGTGGCTCTGGGAGGGACACGGGTGAAAGCCGAAGGCAGCTAGGAAACTTTGGGACAGCAAAGCCAAGGGCATGATGGATCAGGCGTGAGGTAGGAGGGAGGGGCCCTGTGCTGTCTGCCTCCTTGGAGGCCACTCCTGGCTCCAGAACTACGGTCCCCGCCCTGTCACCTCACCGCCCACTGCTCAACAGCCCAGAAAAATGAGGGAGGAAAGCCGCCTGGAGGCGGGGGGCGGGGGGGAGACGGGGAGAGGGGGCCGCAGGAGGGGCTACAGGCACTCAGCGGGGCAAACACCAGACTGTCTCGCCTGTTGCTTTGCACTGTTTCTGGGAAGGACACGAGCGGGGTGCTCAGCGGTTTCTGATCTTCAGACATTAAGGCGATGAAGAGGAAGCAGGTTTTTTCCTAAGGGGGCTTCAGGACGCTCCTGTCCGATTTACATTAAACTATCTCAAAATGCATTTTTAGAAAACAAAAATTATTTTCTTCTACGTATGATACAGTATTTACATTCCATGGAGTATAGGCTGGAGACCAGTGGGGACACCGCCGGGCCGGGGAGTCAGACAAGGGCGGGGGCCAGCGGTGTGGGCTCCAGGCCTGCTCGGCACTGCTCCGCACGGTCAAGAATCCAGGCTTCAGAAAGAACAGCAAAGGGATTCAGGGGGAGCAGACTGGTTTTAAATCCGCAAGAGCTCGGGGAACGTCAAAGGCAATATCGCCGCCCTGTCTGGACACCCGGCCTCTTCGGAGGCCAGAGGGAAGGACGGCTCTTGTCGGGTGTGGCCCTGCCTCGGCGGCCCCTTCGGGCCTTGGTTCCGGCTGCTGCTCGCGTGAGCCCCCGTGCAGGCCAGAGGAAAGGCCTGCTGGCCCTGCACGCTCGCCTGCAGCCAGCGGACCAGGTGTCTGCCCTCTGGGAGGCCTTGGCCTCAGAGCCACGGCCCGCCCAGCCGGAGTCAGGAGGCCTGAAGTTGAATCCCTCGCACCCTGGGCTGCCCCCATCCCATCCCTCCACCTGGTCTCGACCCCTGGAGCCCAAGAACCACGAGGGACGGGATGTTATAGAAGATTCCAGGTTACCTTGATCACTCCTTAACTCAACGTTTACTTATTTCGTTATTTTTAAGAGCCGCAATTGAAAAATTTAAGGATACAGACTAGTTTCTGCAGGCCCTTTTCCTTATGAAGCAAAGCCAACCTCCTCTAAGCTACCTGAGAAGACTGCAGCTTCTCCATGGTGAGCATTTCTGGAAAAAAAAAAAAAAGGTCAGTTTCATCCTTCGAACCAACAAATGGCTGTCACTTGCTGGTGTAGCTGCAAGGTGGTGACGGGCACCTCCGTTCTGCCCACGCTCACAAACAGCGTCTGGGACCGGCCACACGAGCCCACTGGTGCCACCGGAGAGCCAGATCTGAAGCCTTCAAAGCTCCCTCCAGAGCAGTCATCTAGTTCCGTAAACCCGAATTCTACCTAGTGAGTCTGCTGTGTTCGTGTGCTTTGTCACAAATTAATCACAGACTGCCCCTGCCCCCTCCCCACGGGAACGCTGGTGCAGAGACCCCACGCCTCGGATCCTCTCCCCCCTGCAAACCCTGCCTCGTCCACCCGGCCTGTTTCCCGGCTCACTCTGGACCTCTGGACCTTGGGCTCAGCCAAAGAGCAGGGGTGTCAGAGAACACGGGGAAGATGAAGCCGTGAGGTCTCACCTGCAGAGGTGGGGGGGGGGGGGGGGAGACGGCGCCTCTCCAGCAAAGCCCGGTAAAAAGAGGCCAATTTCAGGTAATCAGCAAATACAATTCGGCACAAAACACAATTTTCATGGATCAAAATCTGTAACTTGATATTGGCAGTTAGGCTAATTTCTTCAGTTTGTATTAGACATGCAAGTATAAGGTTACATTGTTATATATAGACTGGTGAGGCCTTTCCCTCTCTTTTTCCCCATAAAAAAAAAAAAAAAAAAGAATTTCTAGTGCCTTGCGAAGGAGAAAAATCATCATCACTAAGAACTGATCTGCAGCTGTGGTCACGGGGCGTTCTTCGTGGGGTTTATTTTGTAAGAAATCTTCTTCTACAACTAAAATGAGGTTTTAAGTCTGCTTCTCCCTGGCGTCTCCCCGCCTGCCCTGCCCGGCCCCGGGCTCAGGCGAGGAGCACAGGATTAGTATTCGCTCAGACTGTGCCACTTGGCCACGGGCTTGCGGGGGCTCTCGCACACCTCCCTCCAGTGCTCCGCCCCGCTGGTGGTGATGCTGTGTGCCCCCAGGATCAGCCTCCCCACCGCCTCGTTCTTGGTGGTGCGGTCGAAGTCGATGACCAGAAACTCGATGCTGATGTCAGGCAGCAGGTCAGGGGGGATGTCGTAGACGAAAGACTCGTTGAAGACTGGGTTCAAAGTGCACTTTTTCACATGGGTTTTCTTCTTGGCGATGCGCTTTCTGCCGTAGTAGACGTTCACCTTGACATAAGGATCTGGGGCCGCCAAAGGGACAAGAAAAGAGGGAGACAGACCCATGACACGGTCCTCCTGCTGGTTTCGTGTTGGCAGGGAGGGGCTCTGACGTTCCTCTCGTTGGTGGCCCCTCACACCAAACCCACTCTGACTTTAGGTGCGTCTGCCTGCCTGGGTAGGGGGGGCCACGGGAGCCAAGCAGGAGTGTAACAGAACTTCCTCCAGTCAGGTCTGAAGAAACCCCGTGACACCAGGAGGCGTTTGCAAGGGCGCCGGGACTAACAAAAGCCCGCAGTCTTTTTGAGATGTCTCGCCTGGAGCGGGGGCTCAGCACCTGGCACGCACACCCACCCCGGCCCCGACACCCCACCAAACGTCAAGACCCCATACGCCCACTCAAAGCACCCCCGCCCCCGCTAGGGAGACCTACAACCCAGGCGATCGCCACGAGGAGAGCGTGGACAGAGGAACAGGGTGCTAGGGGTCCTAAAACGCGGGCGCTGTCGGGGCCCCAGGCCGGGACGCGGTGGTGCTGGGACGGACAGAAGTAGGTTGGAGTAAATAGCTGCTACCTGAGAGACCGGTGATGTCCATTTTCGGCAGGTGTCGGGCTTTGAGGACCACCACTGTCATTCTCTGTGCCACGGGCTGGTATGACAGAGACACCTGGAGCTCCCCTCTGCTAATGCACTTCTGTGGAGAAGGAACAGCAGGTGAGGGTCCCGCCACGAGGGACAGAGCCTGGCACAGTGAGTGTGCAGCAGTGACGGGGGGAGGCACAGGGGAGACGGTCGCCCTGTAGGGACCTAGCTACCAGAGTAACGGGGAGAGAAAAACGGAAATACTCTACTTCTAATCCTGATACTAAATAAAATCATCTGCGAGGAGAGGCAGCCTCGACTAGTATTCAAGAGCGCAGACTGTGAGGCCAGGTTGGTCCGGATCAAGTCCTGCTGCGAATGCTTGTCTGCGCGACCTGGGACAAGAACTGGACGTCTCTGTGTCACCTTCCTCAGCTGAAAGATGAAGACACAAACGGTACTGACCTCAAAGCATTAGCAAGACGATTAAATACGTTAAAATCGGTAAACGTTTACCTGTGCCAGTGCCTGGCACACGGGGCGCGAGACAGAAGCGCGTTGTCTCCGACGGTCTCGTTTGGTTCTCGCGCTGAAAGTTTTGGAGACTGTAGACTGGAAGGCAGGAAACTTGGGTTGGAGCCTTGGCTTTGCCATTTACTCATCACCTGGCTTTGGGCAGGCTCCCGCACTTTGCGGCGACTGTTCCTCCGTTTCACAAGGGGGATGCCTACACCTGCTCCTCCTGCCTCACCGAAAGCACTTCGGAGTGCTGGCCCCTCCCCCATTCACGTCTGCGTGTTCCCCTCTTTACATTTTGTGCCAGGTTCTACTTTGAGCTTGAAAAAACGCTCTGGTCCTCCAAGGACATTAAAAAATAATTTTTTTTAACTTTATTTATTTTGAGAGAGACAGCATGAGTGGGGGAGGGGCAGAGAGAGAGGTGACAGAGAGATTTCCAAGCACGCTCTGCTCTGTCGGCGCAGAGCCTGACGTGGGGCTTGAACTCACAAATCATGAGATCATGAGTTGAGCCAAAACCAAGAGCTGGACACTTAATCAACTGAGCCATTCAGGCGCCCCTCTAAGGACACTTGAAACAATATTTGGATACTTACTACAAGCTGGGTGCTGGGGATCTGGAGCAAATAGGACCCAAATCCTTCTTTCTTTCTTTCTTTTTCATTTCCCCGCATTTTTCTTTTCTTTCTAGTCTCTATGCCCAAGGTGGGGCTTGAACTCACAACCCTGAGATCAAGAGGTGCATGTTCCACGGACAGAGCCAGCCGGGTGCCCAGGATCTGGTTCTCGCTCCCAGGGAGCTTACCATGTCCAGAGAGACAGGCGCAAACAAACACGCCCTCCTCGGGGCCGTCAGGACCCGTCCCAGTGCTGCTAGGGGACCCCTGGGGGGGGTGGTTTGCCACACGACCTCCGGGCTGAGTTTATGACAGTGAGTCCGTGGGAAGACTGGTCAGGACGAGCGGCAGGAATGGCCGCTATGAAGGTACTGGGTCCTGAGAGGGTCCCCTGTGTTCCCAGAGTTGGGGGGAGGTGCAGGGAGGAGGGAACCTGGGGGGTGGGTCAGGCGAGGGCCTTGGAACCAAACAGCAGACTCAGCCGCAGCACACAGGCCAAGGGCAACCAGCCAGCACAGGGGTGACAGGCGTTGCCGCCGTCGACGATTTATGAAGGCCGCTACCGTTCTAGTGGAGGCTGGACAAGTGATGGACGGACGGACGGACGGACGGACAGACAGACAGAGCAGAGGCGGCCCCGAGGCTGAGGAGGGGACACTGAGGCCGGGACCCGGGGATGGGTGTGGGGCAAGAGGTGTCAGGAAGAACTGACGAAAGTGGAAGTGGGAGGGAGAGTGGAGGGCAATTTCTTGTTTCTTAGCTCATTTTTAAAATTATGATCAAAAAAAAATTTTTTTTCTCGTTAAAAATCTTTAAAAATTTTAATGTGTATCTACCTTTTTATGAAGTGAGGATGGGGCTGGGAGAAAGGAAACAAAAAGGAGGTGGGGCTCAAGGAACACTGGACACAATAAGGTAAATTTGGGACAAAAACCACTCCCTCGCTACCAAGTCTCATTCCTATGTCCTTCAAAGCCCTCAAGAAACGTCACCTACTCCAGGAGTCCGTAGACTGCGCAAAACCGGGCTACACTCACCACCAGCCCTACCCGTGCCACACGCTCCCGACAACAACGTTCTGTGCACCTGCTTGGTGAAGGCGCGATGCTAGCGGCTGGGGCCGGACGGGGGGCGGCGGGAAGCCCTATCTGGAGAAGCTCGCAGACTTCTGCGCTACCTGCTCAGGGTGCCTGTGTAGGAAAGAACAGCAGCGAGTCATTTAATTAGCTCGTCAGTGGAAAATGAGGGAAGAAACCTAAAAATCTGTGCTTTGATTAGAAGCCTAACTCCCCTCAAGGAATGAAACTGAGTAATAGCTCGCCTGGTTCAGAAACTTTCCTGAGGCTACATTTCATTCCAGGAACGTATGCAAAGGTCCGTGGTAGGGCATCACAGGACTAAGATTTAAACTCACCCGCTAGCTTTTGAAACCGAAGTCCAAAAGCGAACAGACTTACAAAAGATTTTCACGGCTTTTCTCTGCTAGACTGAAGCCCCACGGTTTTTCCTTTCCCAGAACATACATGTTGTCAGCTCTCGATTATGTCCGCGAAGTACCCTCGGCCAGCTTAGGATCACAGGCTGGTTGTCCCTGCCAACCAGTATACTTCTGGGCTGCTTCCTTTTGACATGAGTCAGAACGCAGAGGACGTAAACTCATTTTTACTATTAGGTACGGCCAAATGGTGTCAGGAAAGTCATCCCACGCGATAAGGGAAATTAAGCGCCTTCCAGAGGAACATTCAGAACTGAGCTTTCCGATACAGCAGCCACTTGCTCCAAGTGTCCGATTAAATTTAATTTTAAATTAGTTAAAATTAAGTAAGATTAAAATTTTAGTTCCTGAGTCACACTAGCCATATTTCAAGTGTCCCAGTGCACATACAGAACATTTGCACCGTCACGGAGAGTTCCGGCAGTCAGCACTGATCTAGAAGGAACTTCTGGGTGATCTGGGCCACCACTTCATTCCCCGAACCCCAAAGAAACGTTAACTAGATTTGAGGTCTGGAACATCCTTGAATACTGGCGCTAAACACGAAATATGCACACACGATCTTTTTTTTTAAAATTTTTTTTTAAGTGTTATTTTTGAGAGAGGTAGAGCATGGGTAGGGGAGGGGCAGAGAGAGGGAGACGGAATCCCAAGCAGGCTCCAGGCTCCGAGCTGTCAGCACAAAGCCCAACGTGGGGCTCGAACTCACCAATTGTGAGACCATGACCTGAGCCGAAGTTGGACGCTTAACTGACGGAGCCACCCAGGCGCCCCTGCACACACAATCTTTAAATATAAAGATTTAAATATAATCTTATTACATAAAATTAATTATATACAATTAAATATAATTCTCACTTTGTATACAGAAGAAGGGTAGATGGCGTAAAAGGAAAACTCTAAACAACAAAGAGTTTTCTGGGGGCGCCCGGCTGGCTCAGCAGGAAGAGCGTGTGACTGACTCTTGATCTCGGGGTCATGAGTTTGAGCCCCATTTTGGGTATGGAGCCTCCTTTAAAAAAGTTACATGAGCCTGATCGTTAAAAATAAAAACCCAAGTGTTTTATTTGTAAAAAAAAAAAAAAAAAAAAAAGCATTAGCTATAAAATTATAGCTTATGTTTCCTAATTATTTGGTTAAAACTGTGTTTTGTAAATCATCCCTTATAGCCAAATCTTTCCAGTCTAAATCCCCATGTCCCTTCCCTAGTTCTCAGGGAAAGTGAACAACTTCTGGTTACAACTTTCTTTTCTCCCCTAAAATCACCCCTCAGGCAGTTGTTCTCCATCTGATCCCCCCCACTTCACCTCTGGTCATCTTACTTGGGCAGAACGCCCACCCCCGTCCAGTGCCTCCGGTGAAGCCCAGGTCAAGTCTGCAGCTACAATAGCACCCGAGTGCCACTGTGCCTCCACACTGAAGGCCAGATCTCACGTCCCCTCCCCTCCCCTCCCCCCTTCTCTTTCCACCCAATTCCCACTGCGAGTGGCATTGTCAATGGCTCTTTCTCAAGGGATCTTTGTCAAGGGCTGGGAGTGAGCTCTGTTTCCCAGCCCCCTGGCCGAGTGAGGCAAAAACCCTGCTGGGGGCAGACAAGCAGGAGTGCAGGGGGAGGAAGGGTGTCCTCCGTGCCTGAAAGAGTGGGGAGGCTTTGCTCTCAGGCGCCTTTCTCCCACAGTGCAGAAGAGGAACAGAAACTGGGGGTAGGGAAGACACGGTAGGGTGAGGGTCCGTTCCAGAGTGACTGGCGAGCCACACAGTCTTTGCACCAGGTGGCCCCGCGCGTCGTCAGTACAACTTTATTGGGGCCAGAGGTCCTCTGGGGCCACCTCCACACCAATCACAGTCATGGGAAAACAAGAGAAACAAAAACCTTGATGTTCAACCACATCTTCTCTTCCCCAGTACACACACACAGCCACTCTCTCCGTGGCTCATTTCTTTCTCTCTTTTCAGTCCCTTTTGGCTCGACTGGATGACCTCTCAGGTTCTTTAGGAGTCTGAGATTTTGAGAATCCTGGCATTCCCACGACCACTGTCCCAGGCCATCAGCACCAGATGTGGCCCAGGAAAGATGGGAAGAGATTTGGAAAACAATGACGCGAAGAGATTCGGGGGAATCTAACAGCTCTGCAAGACCCGCTTGTCAGTTACTTCCCTTTCCACCCTCTCTTGCCCCCAGGCCCCCTCTGGGCCGCCTCCCTCCCCCTCGTGGGTGATCTTTTATGGGAATTTACTTGAATTTTCACTCTAGTTTAATTCACTTTGATTTTTATCTGAGGGGTGGCTGGCTGTCTCAGTCAGAAGAGCAGGAGACTCTTGACCTCAGAGTCGAGTCCGAGCCCCACGTTGGGTATAGAGCGTACTTAAAAATAATAATAATTTCTAACCAAATGAAATATTAGAGAAATAGCTGCCCCCCGCTCCCCCCCCCCCCAAAAAAAAGCTGGTTCCAGAGTCCAATTCAGAGATTTAGGGCATCATAGAATTTATACTGTGATCTTCTTTTACTAATAATCAAGGGCTAATTTTTCCTAAGAGCTGAGAGCGCTCTCCGTGATCCCATTAGCCTTCTCTGCCAAGGATCAAGGCTGAGAAACGGTGGCCGCTGGCCCCGAGTGAGGACTAAAATGGGAGTCACACATGACAGCCAGCCCTGGGCTTCCTCAACCAGACCACACTAGGTAAAAGGAAGGATGAGAGGCGATTTTTCTGCTGAAGGAAGTTCAGGTAGGGGCGTGGGGTTATCTGGGGAAACCCAATTCCCAGCAGTCCCCACCCAAGCCTCCGGGTGGGAGAAGAGAGCGTGGCCCTGTATTATAAGCGGATGCCTTCCACAGACCAGAAAAAGCTCTTTATAGAGTGCGGGACGGTCCAGAGCAGCTCTAACTGCTGAGCCAAGGGGAGACCCAGAAAGGGCAGACTCTGGGCCACAGCAGGGAGGGTGCAGGGTAGACATCTGGAGGCCGTGCTACAGGCAGGCGTGTGGACTCGTGGCTGGGGACGGAGCGCAGCCCTGGCCACAGGCGCTGGCTGCAGAAACATGCTGAGGAGGTCCAGCGGGCTGGAGGGCTCTGCGTGTCCTGTCTGCGCCTCTCCCAGGGGGCCTGTTGCTCAGGATCCTCGCCCTGGCTTGTCCCTCCTGAAGGGAGTTAATAAAGTGGAAAGAAACGTGGCTCTTGCCAAGAGCCCCTGGCGGTTTAGCAAATGCCATTGTCTGTGCTCCCTGGCCAGTGTCCGGGATTTGAGGCTGTTTTGTTCCCAGCCCAAATCAGTCCCTTTCCTGGCCAGTCTCTCCCCAGCTGCAGCCTGGCACAGAGCCATCGCCTGCTTTCAGGCTTGGGCGGCAAGAGCACGAGCCGTCTGGGGGAGTCTGGCCAGCTGGTGGCTTTGCCGAGGCTGGGGCTGCAGGGAAGGACGGTGTGCAGCGCTGATGAAGGCAGGCAGTGGAGCACCGGGGCTGCTGGAAAGGAGGAGCAGGGAGGACTCAGCAGAGCCCCGAGGAAAGGAGATGGCGGGGAAGGGGACACGGTGGAGGGGGCTGAAAACATGTCACCACTGCAGTTCCGACCCGTGCTTCTGAGGGTACAAGAGCCTCTGCTGTGTTGGGCTCTCGGACGTCTCCCCCTGTCTTGGCGGGGGACCAGCGTTTAGGACCCGAAGAGCACCTCTAACGCCCTTCAAGATGCGGGGGCTTCCCTGGCCCCTGGGAGGCAGGGCTGGTGTGCCACGCGGCAGCCGCAGCTCCCCGGGCAGTGGCGTGGCCGGGCGGCTGCTGTGACAGGCGCCAGAGACACAGCATGGAAGGGAGGAACCTGCCCTCGTCCAGCGGGTAAACCGTGCCCAGCGCTCAGGGCACACCCGGCCTCTACTGGCCCCGTAAGCCTCCTTTGTCCGATCCTGGCCCTCCTGCCTCCCTGCTGAGTCCAGTGTGGGCCTGGAGGTGGAAGAGGCGTCGGGAGAGAAGCATGGCAGCCAGGGCCACGGCTCTTTCTGGAAGGTGAGCAGTTGTTCTCAGCGGCCCTGACGTCCTTTCTGAACCTTCCACCTCCTTCTGCACAACCCTTGCCTTCCTTCGTTTTGTTAAAATATAAGTGTCTGCTAACCACACGTACCTCCCAGGGACCAAACCTTACTAATGACAGCAATAACAGTCGCGGTTATGATTTCTTGAAGGTTTACGGTGTGCCTGGGGCCACGTAGATGTACCATCTCGCTTAGTTCCCATCAGAAACCGAGATCAGAGGAGCTAAGCAGCTCGCCCAAGGTCAGCTGGCTGGCGAGATTTGGATTCAAACTCGGGTTCGACTTCAAAGCCCCTGTTATTAACCACTCCTGTCGTATCTTGCAACAGGAATGAAACTCTGCGTTTAAAATGCCAACAGCCTCTTCCACACTGACCACCTGGCAGTTGTCAAGACCGTCTTTCTCCTTCACTAAAGTAAAGGCCCCTCAAGGGCAACGACGTGCCGGACGCATTATCTCACCTAATCCTCACAACACTGCAAGGAAGACGGTATTATCGGCCCCATTTCACAGACGGGGAAACGAGCTGAGGAGGGTTCAGGCGCTCACCGGGGCCACTCGGCTGGGAGGTGGTGAGCTGGGCCTGGAGTCAGCCAGTCTGGCCAGAGCCGGAGCGCTCCACGGAGAACCACCCTGCTCCCCCGGTTGTGGGAGAAACAGGCGAACTGGGGGGGGGGGGGGCACGTTTCTTGCGCCCCTGAAACTACAGGTCAAGAGCCAGAGCCGCCCAGCGGGGAGGAGGCAGGAGGGTGGGCCCTGACTCCCCGGCCGATCTGTGCAAATGGGGTGCCGAGGATGAGCATGTGTGGCGGGGCTGAGGCCCGGGAGAGGGCCTGGGAGGTGAATCGAGTCCCTACACGGCATTTATGGAACGGCTGCGAACACACAGACACACGATACTACTTATACCCGCGATCTGGGCTGAGAAAGGGAAGCTGAGGGCAAGATGACCGAAGCCCCGTCACAGTTCAGCAGAGGAAGGTCACACGTGACTTTGGAGAAGAAACCGGCCCCCACAGCATTGATGTCATGAGGGTCTAGGACCGGGGGGCCAGCCCGCTCCAAGCAAGCCCGGCTTAGCATCAGGATGCCCAGCACTGGGCGAGATCTCAGCAGCTGCCTGTGCCTCTGTCCTTGCCAAGTGCCTTTTGGAGGAGACTCAGCTGGACAGGCCCTCCGTTTTACTCCGGCCACTGCAGATTCTTGACAGCCCCTCCTTCCATCCGTCCGCCCCCTGCCCTCCATTTGTCCCCCGAGCTCTCATCTCCCCCAACCTATCAGTACCCCACCCCCCGACCAACACACTCTTCCTCCTCACCTGGATGTTCCTTTTGGTGATGTCCCTGGTCAGCTGTGCCTTGCCCGTGCTGGGGTCCACGCCGGCCAGCGGCACCATGACCTCCCCGATGACGTCGTCCCGGGAGAAGCGGTCAAAGCTGAGGACGAGGAAGTGGAGCACCAGGTCTTGCAGCTGGCTGTACGGGATGCCGTAGAAGGTGAAGGTCTCGTCAAACACGGGGTCCAGGGTCTTCCGCAGCACTCTGGTCTTCACCCGATGCCGCTTGTCGGGAAGGATGGTCATTTTGATGTAGGGGTCGGAGCCCTGGGTCTGTTCATCCATCACCGGCAGCCCGTGAGCCTCCTGGATTGTCACCACCAGTGCTTTTTTCGGGAAGTTATAGTCCACCGAGAAGGTGAGGGATCCTAGCATGACGTCCTCCTCCGGAGACGACGGAGAAGTGGTTTTGCTCTCCCCAGGGGTCAGGCTTGCGACGGGGCTCCTCAGTTCTTCCCCATAGTCCACTTTAATAGGTAGCTGGTCCATACAAGATCCAGAGCTGGGGCCCCCGGGGCCTTTGTCTCGGCCCAGCAGGCCAGCCTCCGCCGCGTCCACCAGCACGCTCCCCCGCCCCCCTTCCCTCCCGGGGCCGTCTTTGTCTCTCCGCACTTTGATGATTTTCTTCTTGTTGCTGAGGGTCTCTGGGTATATGCTGATGCCTTTGAGCATGTGGATAAACTTATAGGGGGGGGTCTTGTGCTTCTTCTCTGCCCGCTGGTGGCAGCACGTCCACACGAAGACGGTCACCAAGACGCACACCACAAGCACAGACGCCCCGACGAGGCCGGCCACCACCGGCGACACATCTGCAGGTGGAGACCAGAGACGCGTCAAGGCAGGTGGACCTCAACCCCCGTCTGCAGCTCCTCCACTGGGGGCCTCGGCGAAGCCAAGGCCATCTGGCACCTGCACCGCCAATCCGGCCCGTCTGGGCTTGAGCACCTCCCCTCTCCCGGGGATGCCCCGCGCCATCCCCTCCCACCAACCACGGCTTTTCCTTTCCACCGAACCCGGTGAAGTCTTTCTCTTCTCCAGGAAGCCTTCCGGGAAGGGCCCCACCCGACACCCCGTTCTTTCCCTGGCCCTCTGGCAGCACTTAAGGACTTGGGTCGCTCCTACTGATTTGTGATTCACATAAAGCTACCTTGTAGGTGTTACAAAGTCACCTCTACCTCAACTGTTACACAACGCTCAAGGGCACAGGCTGCGTCTGGCTTCGGGAGAATATTCCACAGCAGCCAGCACAGGGTTTGCCGTGGGCCTGTGCGGGCCGCCTGGCAGCTGGGGTGGAAGAATGTAGGGCTGAGCCTGGGTGGTTTGGGGAGTGCGCTCAAGGGTGGCAAAAAGAAGTCTGGATCTGAGTATTTTAAAAATACATTCCAAATTTCAGCTCCCAGTTCCCAATACTTGCATCTTAAATAGGAAGAAACAGGGACTGTGCAAAATGTCAGCTCTTTGCTCAAATATCACCTCAGCAAGGCCTTCCCTGACCACCCTACCTCAAAGCTCAACCGTCTTCCCACCTAGACCCCCCCGCCCCCGGGGTCCTACCCTGTGTCATCGTCTCCATAGGTCTATCTGTCTCACACACGGCAAAACACATGCGTGTGTGCACCCCCACAATCTATATAGGAACACACACACGTGTGAAATTTTACGACAATAAGTAACTTCTTCACTAAAGAGTAAGTTTCACGAGAACAGGGATTTTGTCTGTTGGGTTCATTTCTGTATCCCCAATGTTGAAAACACAAACGTGTACTTGGAACATATTTGTTGCATGAACAGATAACTAAAGAGAAACAGACCGTTCCCTTCCCTTCCTCTCCTCTTGTCCTTTCCCACACAAGCTGGGACCCTAACAAGTTTGGGGTTTCTTTTGCCCTTTAAGTTCACTGAAGTCAAACTGGATTTGGGCCTTAAAGGTCTAGATAAGGCCTCTGGTTGCCCACATTACTTTTTGGGGAAGCCATGCGTAGGGCAGGGAGGACTAAGGAAATAAACGTGACTTCAACATATTCCAGATTCTTCCTGAAACATCCCTCCACAGGTATCTGCCCGGCTCACTGCCTCACCAACTGCAGACCTCTGCTCCAATCTTACCTTATCAGAGCAGCATTTCCTGGCTGCCCCAAGTGAGATAATATGCCCATCACTCTGCTTTATTTTTCCTCATAGAACTTAGTACTCCTGACATATATTCATCTGTCCTCCTTACTAGATAAGATTAGTGACTGTCTATTTTGATCACTGCTATATCCCCAGGTCCTAGAACCATGCGGCACGTAGTAAGTAGTCATTGAAGAAATGAATTAGTGAATTCACGACGGCCTCCACAGACAGGAAAAAAAAAGGAGTCCGTATGATTACATACATCAGGGATAAATGTAAAATTCTATATTGGCCTTCAAAAACCTGTTGATACACAACGGGAGGCCTTACTTAACAAGTCTGAGCAGAAATAATCTAGTTGTTTATTCCGAAGTATAATTAGGCTGATGCCAACCTACACCAGGAGTATGATGTCCCGATGACAGGGTTGGGGGGTAGCATAATTTAATCTGCACTGGCATAACATATATGGAGTGTTGTGTCTAGCAATGACAAGAATAAAAATCGCTATTTTTCTGTGCACATTTATTGTGTCCTCGCCTTGTTCTAGAGCTCTCTCTGAATCAATGAATTCACTGACTAGGTACCACTAATACCCTCACTTTATAACTGAGGAACCTGGGGACTCAAATCTGCCATAGGCCACGAGGTAGCAAATGGCGGTGATGGGATCCAAACCCTGGTCTGCCTGACCCCAGAGCACCTCTTCATTAATGGATCATCAAGATAGTAAAAGCCCTGGAAACCGTATCAAATGAGGAAAAGTTGAAGGAATTGGAGCTGAGGGGTCTGGGAATAACAACTTTCTTCAATCATTCAAGGCATTTTGATGGAAAAGGTCTGATTTGACTTTACAAAGGGGACAGGTCTAGCACCAGTGCATACAAGCTACAGGAAGACAGATTTTGACTCAGTGAAAAGAGTCAAATTATTATTAGTTCAGCCTCACAATGGCCCAGATTGCTTCGTAAGGCAGTGAACCTCCAACTGAAAACTTCTGGAGGTTTGATCCCCATTGGTCAGGCGTATTCTAAGAGAGATCTCTTCAGTAGAGATTGGACTAAATGTCTCTTAAGTTCTTTCTCCAACATCCCACGATGCTATGAAAGTTGGGATCAGGCAAGAAAAGAAGACATTATGTTTTTAAATAATACTAAGGAGTGAAGCCATTAACAAAATAAACCGAGGTTTAAATAATAATAGTGTCTATTCTCACATATTAAGCGAAATAAGAGTTGTTAGTGACAGGTTTCATAAAATAGGAGCAGCCTTGGCGGTAAGCTCCTTGAAGGCGCGTGGAAATAACATGCTGTCCATCTCTGAGTCCCTGAGTCTTTGCATTTAATAGGAGCTCAGTGAATATTTGTTTGACCAACTGATTGGATTCAGTTGTCAATCAGAATGGGCACAATGTGAAAAAGTGGCTTTCCATTCACCACCAACCAGGGACATTCCTGAAAACTGCTTGCTACTGACTAATGACAGTGAACACTGGTTGCCTCCATGAGAAGAGGAAAGCAGGAAACCAACAAGACAGGCACATTTTTGACATTGATGTGAAAGGGAGGTGTAAAGGCCTAGGCTGGGGACACTGGAGTAGTCCTTTTGGCTCCACTATAGATCTACTCTGTGATCTTGCAACAACCCACTCCTGCTTATAATGCCTCCACGTCTGCGGTTAGAAGATGGAGGTGGAGGTGGGGGGGCGCGCCTGGGGGGCTCAGTCAGTTGGGCGTCCGACTTCGGCTCAGGTCATGATCTCGCGGTTTGTGAGTGCGAGCCCCGTGTCGGGCTCTGTGCTGACAGCCCAGAGCCTGGAGCCTGCTTCCGATTCTGTGTCCCCTCCCTCTGCCCCTCCCCTGCTCATGCTCTGTCTCAAAAATAAATAAAAACATTAAAAAAATAATAATAAAAAAGAAGATGGGGGTGGGATGGGTAGAGAGAAGAGGAAGGACTCCCACTTTCAGGGGGATAGAGAAGGGAAAAAAGACAAGCAGATGAAGCCATCCGTGGCTTATCCAGCTGCTCTCCTCTACCTGGTTTCCCACTCTTGCCCCATTTTCTTCTTCATTTTCATCTCTGTTAACCCCCGTCTCTCTCCCCCACACCCAAGGCAGTGAACTAGAAAAAAAGCAGAGATGCTGAAACTCAGAACCCTCTGTCTTGCTTTAGTCAAAAGCTTGGTGGGAAAAGGAAGTTGGAACTAATGGCTGAAGCCAGCGTTCTAAAGTAGTCGTAAATTGCAGTGACTGTGCTGCTTGCTCCTTTTGTCCTCCAAGGTCACGGATAATTGAGTGTTGGCTTGGTGTATCTCCCGAGGGCTAAGGCATCTGAAATGAAGTACTCTAGGAGATGTGAGGAAGTCAGAAGTGGCAGCTATGTAGGACCCTCTGTACGCGCCTAAAGACCTGGGAGCCATATTGGGGCTGTGCCCAGCTCTCTCAGCCTTTGACCAGACCTGCTGTCGACACTCCCTGTGCTAAAACATAAAACAGCCTTTCCCTGTCAAGTGGGCCAGGGTGACACAGTGAAACGACAACGGACTTTGTTTTGGCGTCAACTGGACATTGGTTTGAATCCTAGCACTACCCTTGCGTGTTTGTTTGACTTTACCCCAAGTTACTTTATCTCGCTGGACTTCAGTTTCCTCATCTGGCAAATATATATAATAATGCTAAAACTGGAGGATACCGTAAGGACGGAATAAAATGGAGTACGTAAAAGGCTGAAATAATCTTTTCTCGCTCTCTCTTTTTCCGAATTTAGAGAGGGGAGATGGGGGCAGAGGGAGAGAAAGAGAGAGAGAGAGACTCATCAGCAGGCTCCACACTCAGTGCCGAGCCCAACAAGGGGCTCGATCCCATGACCCCGGGATCATGGTCTGAGCCGACTGAGCCACCCAGGTGCCCCCGTCTTTGAAAAATCTTTTTTCTCTTTTCCCCCTAAAAGAAACTGCTACGTTATGTTTCATAACTTCTAACTTTCTCAGGAACCTGGAACTGCAATTAGAGAAAAGAGTATGTTGGAAAGAAGGTGTAAGAAGAAAAACAGCCGTACGAAAATCACGGAGTGCTCATGTAACCACGAAAGGGCCACCTATTTCGGAAATTCGGGACTCAAAGATAGAGACGCAGAAGGCGAACGAGGTGTAAGAAAGAAATACAGCTAAGATTTAGCCTTTGGGAATCAGTGGGAACCCGTAGCTAATGGGGGTGATCTGTTTTCTGGATGCTTCCCGTGCTCTGATGTCTTCTTCCTGATAGTGAGGTGGGAGAGCTCATTGGGCTCTGTTACCATGAACCCCTTACTGGGGAGTGAGAAGAGCCATTTCCTACTTGGATTACGGCCCCACCCTAAAAGGTGTAGTCTGGATGCTCAAGATTTCTGGGTCGTCTGAGGGACGGACAGGCTGTCTTAGGGGATGTGAAGGACCCCTTGGCCGGCCGCGACGCTCATCCAAGCTGGGGTAGACGTGAGGGAGGAGCAGGGCAACTCCTCGATTTTTGGCCCAGGAAGTCTGCACCCCTGGCCCATTTTGGAGGAAGCCCCACAGAGGAAAACACTTGCGCGCCCAGCTTTTCTTTCCCTTCTTCCTCCCATTTTCCACTCCACTCTCCGCCCCTGGGCGTGCAGCCGAGCCGAGAGCCCGGAGGCCCGGGTCGGGGGCCAGCCGCTCCGAGGTGACGTAATGCCTTCCCGGGTACACAAAGCGGCCTCCCCCGGGCCCGGCCTCCCCCGCCCCTCCCCCCCGGCCGGGCCCGCGCCCCCGCCAGCGCCAGCGCGGTGAGTCCCCCTCTCGGAAAAGCCAGCCAGGGAAACAGGGAACAAAGGCCCGGGGAGAGGGGCCTGGGCGCTGCCAGGAGGCCCAGAATAGACATCACGTCATCCCCGGCTCGGCAGCGCCAAGCGCCATTTGGTAGCAGCGGACGGACCCACCATTACGGTGCAGAACCGCGCTCGAGGGCCCTCGGCGGCCGCCAGCCCCGCGCCCCGCGCCCCGCCGGCCGGGCAGCGGCTCCCCGCGCGCGCCCCCGCAGCCCAGGCTCCCCCCCGAAGCCGGCCCCCGGCCTCCAGCCCCCCCCTCCCCCAGGTCCCCCCCAGCTGCCATCTTGGCGCCCATCCCCCGCCGCCGCCCTCCCCCGCCGCCGCCCTCCCCCGCCGCCGCCCTCCCCCGCCGCCGCCCTCCCCCGCAGCCCGAGGAGCAGTGGGAGGGGGAGCAGGGGGCACCGCCCTGCGCGCCCCGAGGGGGAGGGGTCCGCGTCCCGCTCCCCCGCCCTCCCCCACATCCCCCTCCAGCGCGCGGATGCGGCCCACACAGGTTTCGGCGGCCGTGGGGACCCGCGACCCCCGGCAAGTCCCGGGCCTGGCCAGCTCTGCAGCCCGCAGCTCAAGTTCAGGCGCCGCCCGCCGCCGCAGGCCCCATCCTGGCGGGGGCTGGCGCTTGGGGGCCGGGTGTGGGCTCCGCTCCCTCCCAGCACTGGGCTCCTCTGGCTTCGCGGACGTTTCCACTGGCCCGGGCTTAGTTTTCCCGGCTGTACTTACCAAAGCTAGGTCGGATATTGGTGATCTCAGCCATGTCGTAATCAGAGGCTATTGCTGTAAATGCTTTTTCAGTGGTCGGCCAAGTCTGGGGACGCCCGGCCAGCACCGAGGCCGCCGCGGTAGAGCGCTAGCTCAGGGGAGGGGGGTAGGTATCCGGCGGACGCCTCCTGCGACGGCCGGGCCCCTGGTTGCCAGCTGCGGGCGCCTCCTAAGATGCTCCAGGGATGCTCTGAGCGAAGGATGCAGGTGCAGCCAGACTGGTCCTGATGCGAGGTAGGCCCCGCCTTCTTCCGAACGGCCCTCGGCAGAAGACTCCGCCTCCGTCCGAAAAGCTCCGGAAGTCAGGCCCGGCCCCTTTCCGGAAGCTCTCCGCGAGGGGACCCCTCCCGTCGCCGAGATTTCTGGGGGACGAGACCCCGCCCACTGGCGGGCTGTGGGTCCCTAAGGCGAGAAGCCCCGCGGCCCGAGCCAGAAGTGTAGGTACATTTTCATCTGAGGTCCTATACATCCTGTGATTCCGGGTTCCGGGGCTTAATACAGCGGCAGAATGTTCTGGATGACAGGGACTCCAGAATTTTGGAAAAAAGACAATTCTATACTGCCTGCATTTCAGTATCGTTTGCCATTATTGTTAGGCATTTCTGAGACCGCTAAAGGTTATTATGGGAACTTATTTAAACTTCAGCAGCTCTGATTAAAGACTAAACCAGGTGATGTTGCATAACTCTGAAAAGTTGCTGGGAATAATTGTAGAAGCAAAATTCTACAATCTACGGATGGATTTTGTGGTGTGTAAATTAAAGTTTTGTTTTGTTTTTTGTTTTTTCTTTTTTAAGTCTCGTGTGTCAAAGGTAGTGGCTATTTCTCTTCCAAAAGCTTCAAGTGCATAGGGCTGCTTAGGGGGAGAGAGAGAGAGAGAGAGAGAGGGAGAGATAAGGGCAGAACAAGAGCAAACCAACAGATCGGTGTATTCTGCAGGTTGAAAAACAGGACACAGACAAAACTCCAACCTTCTAGAGACTTCCTTGGCATTTGGGAGAGGTAGGGTGATTCAGGTTATAGACTACTGGCAGTAATCTCCATGATTACCTCAATTTCACTGTCTTTGGCTGTGGATGCTTTCGTCTTGTTTACAGACAGGATCAGGATCAAATTATTTAAGTGCATAAATGTTTGTTGATGCTTCACCTGTAAATTGAGACAGTGTTTTTTCAACTCCGACATTCTGTCCTTCTAGAAAAGTGTAAAGAACATGGTTCTAGGAATCATTCAAAACCCATGTATTGAATTAATGAACATCGACTCTCTGCCCCAGGCACCTTCCCGGGCACTGGATCATGGCACTAGAAGCTAGAGGATGCCCGATTCCCCTTGACAGCTGTGTGTCTTTGTGAAACCACCTTTCCAGCTGAGACAGAAATTTCTGTTCTGTGTAAATTGGAAGGTATAATATACATTGTCCCCTCGGGTTTCTTGTGAAGATCAAATCACCTATGATAACGTAAATGAAAATATTTTGTGAAATGAAGAGTATGATACAGCATCAATAATCACTACGGGTTGAGTTCAAGATTGCATTCACTTTATTCAGAAAACCGCACTATTTGTAAGCCAGGAGTCCTCTTTCTGCGATTTTATGAGTTCGTCATTTCTCGGTCCCGATTCCTGGTATCTCGCGGCGAGAAGGATTAGAGAGAAGTCCACCTAAGCCACTGAATTGCAACCCCCCAGCTTTGTTTTGAGTGGGACAGCTCAAAGCGAGACATTCCTTTAAATTCTTTCGCCAACAACCGACGTGCCGGCTTCAGTCCGCCCGCACCTAGCATGGCGCCTGGAGGTCAGCGCATGCTCCTTGGCTGGCGCCGCGCACCGCGGCTCGGGGGCGCGCACGTCAGTCGCTGCCGTTGGCTGACTTCCGGCGGGAGCGGAGTTGGGTTTCCGCGGGATCTGGTCGGCTGGTGAGGGCGGCGGGGCGCGTGCGGTGGGGCGGGAACAGGCGGGTGGGAGCTGGACGTCCGGGCCGAGGGGTCGGGTCTGAGGGCTGGCGTGGGGTGCGTGACAGGAGGTGGAGCGTGAAGGTGTCTGGCGGGGCGTGGGGACCGCGGCCGGCTCTTGGCGCCGCGGTGGGAAGCGCGCTCAGGACCCCCTGGTGAAATCTGTTCCCCGGACCGGCCCGCGCTGGCGCTGCCCCGGAGTCGCGTTCATTCACCCTGTTAAGGGTGACTCGAGTTCCCAAAGCGGGGGCCTTTTTAGGGTTGCTGCGTTCGAAGTGTCTGGAGCCCATCTCTGCGCGCTGCCGACTTTGACTAGTAGCTGCCTTCTTTCTGTCCTTTTTCTTTTTTGAAGCTGTCATTCATCTCTGAAATGTAGGACTCTTCTAGCTGCTCCCACTCCATCTCTTAACCTCTTCACCGCCCTCCCTCACGGGGGTCGACAAAGTCTTTAATAACTAAGAAAAGGACATCAGCTGATTTTGGGGTGGGGATTTCCTGGTGCCTGAATTAGGGAGGCTTATTTTATTTGTTTTTAAAAAGTTTTTATTTCACTTATATTAAGTAATCTCCCCAATGTGGGACTGGAACTCATGACCTTGAGATCAAGAGTCCTGCGCTCCACTTACTGGGCCAACCGGGCGTTCCTGAATTAGGGAGGTTTAAAATAACATCACAGTTGAGACTGAAAGAGAACTTTCTTACTCCTCTAGTCCAGGCTTTCATGTAGTGCTCTGATAGATGGGCATTCAGACTTTGCCTGAGCATTGTTAGCATAACACTAGACAACTTATTTTATCCTTGGACCTATTTTAATGAGAGTAAAGTTTTTCTGGGTGGAATGATGTAGTCATTTTCCATACGATGCTTTACTCGTGGTCCAAATGCATAGGATAAGCTAGGGATAGGAAGTTCAGAAGTTCATGCGCTTTCATTCATTATTTCATTTCTTCAGGGAGCATTCACTGAGTATCCAGTAGGCACATCCTGCCAAGTACTAGGGGTACTAGTTGAAAGAATCCTTTTCCTCAAAGAGCACGTAGTTTTGAGGGAAGGAGAGATGGGAAGGAGACAGACAAGAGAATAACAAAAGTGATAAATACGTAAAAGAGGTTTACAAACAGGTACTATAATAACATAAAAGAAGATACCCTCCAATTGTTGCCTTTAGGATGTGAAAACTGGAATTGAGGCCAAGAGTTGAGAAGTAACATAGCATAGAGAATGATAGGAATCTCTTATTTTCAAAACAGAATTTCTATTAATATAGCTTAACCTTTTTAAACAACCGCACTTTGCTTTCGGGTTGTTTCTGTTGATGGGACTACCTGTTTATGAAAACGGCAATAGCAAACATTATCGATGTGATAAATTACTATTTAATGACATAGATGCTGTTTTTATTTCATTTTATAGCTGAAGAAACTGAGATTCGGGTTAAGTAATTTATGCAGTTTCAGAAAGTTGGAGAGAAGCTGACTTGGGAAACAAATGCAGACAGTTTGACTCCCACTTTGCTCTCAGCATCATGCTATTCTGCCTCCCTGATAGTAACGATCACTGACGTTTACTAATCACTTACTGTTTGATTTTTAGAGCAACCCTATGAGGTAAGAACAATTACTATCTTTTTCAGTTGAGGAAACTGAAGATTAGGGAGGTTAAGTTGCTCAGCCAAGATAACATGCTAATCGGTGGTGGAGTTAGGGTTTGAACCCGGCACTCTGACCACAGTCACTCCTCTCCCATCTAATGGGAGGTTGCGGGGGCGCCTGGGTGGCTCAGTTGGTTGAGCGTCTGACTTCAGCTCAGGTCATGATCTCACGGTCTGTGGGCTGGAGCTCCACATCAGGCTCTGTGCTGACAGCTCAGAGTTTGGAGCCTGCTTCCGATCCTGTCTCCCTCTCTTTCTGCCCCTCCCCCACTCTCACTTTGTCTCACTCTGTCTCTCAAAAATAAATAGATGTAAAAAAAAAAAAAAAAGGGAACTTGTGCATTTGATATAAAGTACTGTGTCCCTGACTGAACATGAATAAGTGGAAAGGTGCTTGAAGAAATGCTCTTATCATTAATTAATATGAAGGTGATAAGAACTTGCTTTTCTCCTTTCAGGATGGAACCCAGGTGGGACTTGTACAATGTTGCCCTGTAAGAAGAGAAGGACTACGGTGACTGGGTCCCCACAGCACCAGGGCAGCCATGAGGAAGAGGACCTAGACCTGGAGTCCGCTGTTAAACCAGTGTCTGACCAGGTGAAAGACTTGGGGTCAGCGTCACTCTCTGGGGGTCCAAGTCATGGCAGAGCGGCTGGCCTCCAAGTGCAGTCCGTGCAGGAGGCAGGAAATCAGCTTGGCGAGGAGGATCCACCTCTGAGCTCCAGGGTGCTCACCCAGGACACAAACGCACCAGTTCTGGAAGCTGTTGACGCGGCCATCTCTCAGGGCATCGCCCTACCTTCCTTGGAGTCTTCTCAGCCTCTTATTGTACACACTGGTAAAGGAAAGCTCCAGGCCCCTGGCTCAAGGAGAGGGAAGAAGGTTGCACTCAGGCCCGGGCCAGTTCCCCAAGAAGATAGAGGAGATCATCCTGTTACAAAGGAGCCTTTTTCAGGAGAGCCTAGTGAAGAAGTCAAGGAAGAAGGAGGTAAGATATGAAACGTCTTAAGCCACGTTTCCCCGGTCGGTGCTAGGTGGCATTCCTTTTTTTTAAAAAAAATTTTTTTTTTTTTTCAACGTTTATTTATTTTTGGGACAGAGAGAGACAGAGCATGAACGGGGGAGGGGCAGAGAGAGAGGGAGACACAGAATCGGAAACAGGCTCCAGGCTCTGAGCCATCAGCTCAGAGTCCGACGCGGGGCTCGAACTCACGGACCGCGAGATCGTGACCTGGCTGAAGTCGGACGCCTAACCGACTGCGCCACCCAGGCGCCCCTTGTGGCATTCCTTTACAAAGCAGTGTTTCTGAAAGGGGAAACTGACCCAGTGTGGGATTGGGACTGTGGAGCTCGTGGGGGTCGGCAGTGAGCTTTATGAGTGGGTGGAGACCTTCTCCCTCCCTTTCCCTAGATCCTCTTCTGTATCCCTTTTCTTTCCTTTCTAGGGGTGAACTATGTGGCCTTTTGTGATTCGGTTGTGTCTGTGCAGCAGGGCTTTTGGAGGAGAGGCAGCCGCTTGAAGGAGACGCTACTGCCTGGGATTTTGGGCGGGGCTCTGAAGAGATGATGTAACCCTTGAGGGAGGAGTTGTAGTTTGACAGATGGTGGCGGGGGGTATCTTAGGCCAAGAGTAGTAGGCGCCGAGGCAGAAGAGGATGGTGAGGTGGTTGCTTGGAAGAAGTGAGAGATGACTTCCGGGTGGTGGATTGTGTATAGACTGTGAAGGGCTTTGTTTTTCATGCTCAAGCATTGGACCTCGTCCTGTAGGTGATGGCTGGTTCACAAGTAAGAGAAGCAGAAAGCATAGTTCTCCCCTCAGGAAGCTTTTTTCTAGGGTAGCTGGGAAGACGAGACATAAACATATTATCCATTTGGAGCAGTTGAAGGCAATATGTAGGCGCTGGGGTGTGTGGTACGGGTCATTCGGATTTTTGAAATTGGGACTGGCTGGGTTGGTGGGGTTCCATAGAGCGGGGAAGGAGAGGAGGTGGAGCAGCACATTCTGCAGCCCTGCGTAGGATCTCCGGTCCCCCGGACGTTCTGCCGTCCCGCAGAGGTTCTGCAGCCCCCCGAAGGATCCGTGGTCCCCCAGAGGTTCCGCCGTCCCGCAGAGGTTCCGCAGTTCCCCGGAGGATCCACGGTCCCCCGGAAGTTCCGCGGTCCCCCAGAGGTTCCGCCATCCCGCTGAGGTGCTGTTTGTGCGGGCATGTAGCAGGGCTTCCCAGGGGCAGTGCGGGTGCGGATGACACAGAGCCTTGCTGGCTTCCCCATGAGACCTTACAGAGGGTCAGTCTGGGATGTTGGCAGTGAGGTCAGAAAAAAAGGCGTACCCTAGAGACATCAGAAGGGAGAATTAGTCTTGCTCAGACACTGGCATCGTTTCAGTTCTCTGGCCCTAGTGCTGGTCGTACATCTTCCAGGCACAGGCACTGAGGCACTTGGAGAGGAGTTCGTCCTTCCGTGTGTGCTGCCTGAGGTGATTTGGGGCTGTCAGGATAAAATACAACTCTGAGATTGGAGTTTGGTGAGACGTGGGAGTAGAAATGTTCAAAGTGTGAGTTGTGCTTCTTTGTGGAAAGGAACGTGGAGGAAGTTGACAACCTAAGGCTGAGGAAGAAGATGGCAGAGAGGGAAAACTGGGGAAGTGATAGGAGAAATCTCAGGAAGGAGGAGTGTCCAGAGCAAGGCACTTCATTTGAAAGTTCGTGACTAAGGAAAGAGGAGGATGGGGCCTGACGGAAGGCTACACTGGAGAGGGTGCAGGGGAATTTCTGGGACGAGGAGGTGTGGTGAGGGAGGAGGAGAGCAGCAGTGTCTGCTCCACAGCAGGAGGGTGGACATGGCCCTGGGGGACAGCAGGGCCACTGAAATGTCTCCTTCAGGCCCTGGCGTGTTTGTGACGTGAAGGCAGGGGATCTGGAAAGGGCCCGGGAGTCAAGTAGGGCGGGGTGGGTGATCCCCCAGGGCTTCAGAGTCACCTGCTGATGAGGAGTGGGGTCTACAGTCGTTTCCAGGGGTTAGTTTTCAGAGGTCCAAGTGTGGGTGAACGAGATAAACGTTCGTTGTTTGCGGTCAGCTGTAATGCCACTCCCCCTCACGAGGCTGGATAATTAGAAGTGAATTCTACCGTCTTGCACTGTAATGAGCTGTGTATACAAGCAATACCTGGAAAAGAAGGACCTTATGAGAGTGTCTGTCCAGAATCCTTTTTCTCCCCGTAAGTAACTTTTTGTTTAATTTTTGCTAAATAGAAATGTAATATACAAGGGGTGCCTGGGTGGCTCAGTTGGTTAAGCATCTGACTCTTGATTTTGGCTCAGGTAGTGACCTCACGGTTTGTGAGAGCCCCGCCTTGGGGTCTGTGCTGGCAGTGCAGAGCCTGCTTGGGATTCTGTCTCTCCTCTCTCTCTGCTTCTTCCCCCTGTGTGCGCGCTCTCTCTCTCTCTCTCTCGTGTGCACAAGCTCTCTTTCTAAATAAATAAACTTAAAAACATAAAAAAAGAAATGTAACATACAAAACAGAAAAGAAGACTAAAAATTCATATATATGCATTTTTTTTAAAATTTTTTTTAACGTTTATTTATTTTTGAGACAGAGAGAGACAGAGCATGAACGGGGGAGGGTCAGAGAGAGAGGGAGACACAGAATCCGAAACAGGCTCCAGGCTCTGAGCTGTCAGCACGGAGCCCGACGCGGGGCTCGAACTCACAGACCGCGAGATCATGACCTGAGACACTCAACCGACTGAGCCACCCAGGCACCCCTCATATATATGCATTTTTAAAAATACTGAAAAATTTAAGGTAGAAGAAAAAATCACACACAACCTTACTACCCACAGTAATTACTACTAAAATTAGTACAGGGGTGCCTGGCTGGCTCAGTCGGTAGAGCACGTGACTCCTGATCTCAGGGTTGTGAGTTCAAGCCCTATGTTGTGTGTAGAGATTACTTAAAAATGAAATCTTAAAGAGGTACCTGGGTGGCTCAGTCAGTGAAGTGTCTGGCTTTAGCACAGGTCATGATCTCATGGTTCTTGTGCTCAAGCCCCACATTGGGCTCTCTGATGTCAGTGCAGAGCCTGCTTCCGATCCTGTGTTTCCTCTCTCTGCCCTTCCCCTGCTCGTGATCTTGCGTGCTCTCTCTCTCAAAGAATAAACATTAACAAAAAAAGAAATCTTAAGAAAAATTTATTGTATGTTCTTTTGGTTGTATTGTTCTCTTGTAAGTAACATTTTAGTATTATGAGTACATAAAAAAACAAAAACAAGGACAAAAAAGCCTGGGTTGAAGTGCAGTAGTTCTCCTTTATCCGTAGTTTCAGTTATCCGCAATCAACCTCGGTCTGGAGGCAGATGATCCTCCTGACGTACTGTCGTCAGAAGGTCAGTGGTGGCCTAACACCGGGTCACAAGGCTGCATCACTCACCTCACATCCTGTCCTCACGTAGGCGTTTCATCATCTCACGTCATCACTAGAAAGGTGAGTACAGGACAGGAAGATATTTTGAGAGGGGAGAGCACATTCACATAACTTTTTACGGTATATTGTTTTAATTGTTCTCTTTTATTATTAGTTATTGGTAACCTCCCTGCCTAATTTATAAATCAAACTACCCTAGGTGTGTATGGGAAAGAACATAGAATATAAGGGTTCGTACTGTGGGACATGTCAGACATCTCCTGGGGGTTTAGGAACACATGTCCCAGGGCTACCCGATCAGCGAGTTGTTACATTCCGTGCACCTGCTAAATCGTTTCTAGGCTGCAGGTGCTAGGGATTAAACTCCGTCTGCACTGGTGTGTGTTCTAACAGAATTTTCCCCCCACCCCAGCCTCTTTTTTTGTCTTCAGAATTTTAATTGTTCTTTTAAAATTGATTTATATGATCTAATTTCTCCTCGTGCTTTTTTTTCTTTGTTTTGTAAAAATGATTAACTTCGGCAGATTTCAGCTCGTAATTAGTTGACTTGGGCATTTCTCAGCGAATTACTTTCATGTTATCCATTCGCAGTTCTTAGGCTGGCAGTAAGCAAGTTACAGATGTGCTCTGTGTTAGGCTTTCCCTTCTGTGTCTCTCTTACTCTTCTCAGCTTCCGTTTCGAGGGGCTTTCAGCCTCCAGCACACGGACAGAGGGAAGGAAAAGCGGGGGTCCTGTGGGGGTTCTCTGAGAGGAGAGTTAAGTTGAGAAGCAACATGATTGGGTAATAGGAAAGGAACATTTTCGGGGTGTCTGGCTGCCTTCGTTGGAAGAGTGTGTGACTCTTGATCTTGGGGTCGAGTTTGAGTCCTTTGTTGGGTGTAGAGATTACTTAAATACAACTGAAAAAATAAAAAAAAAATAAAAAGGAACATTTTCTCTATGTAGAGACTGGTGCAGCCTATAAACGGTAGGGACGGGTGTTAGAGTAGTTCCAGATGTGTTTTCCGTAGTAAAAGCGATGGAAACTAGCTACCAAAGTGAGCTTCTCGTATGTTTGTTTAAAACGTCTTTTATGTTGGTTCAGTTTTGAAATGTTGACACCATTAATCTAAAAATTATGAAGATTGTTGATTAAATGAGAGCACTATGTTGGGGCGTCTGGGTGGCTCAGTTGGTTAAACATCTGACTTCGGCCCAGGTCATAATCTCTTGGTTCACGAGTTCGAACCCTGCATCAGGCTTGTGCTGACAGCTCAGAGACAACCTGGAGCCTGCTTTGGATTCTGTGTCTCCTTCTCTCTCTCTCCCTCTGCCCCTCCCTGCACACGCTCTGTCTCTTTCTCTCTCTCAAAAATAAATAAACATTAAAAAATTTTTTTTAAAAACGAGAGCACTATGCTGTGCTGTTGATTGAAGTTCTCTTTTCTAAGGTATTTGACTGAGAGGAACTTTTGATTTGACAGACTCAGGGCTTCACTTCTTGTCCAGTCCCCGTTAAAAGCAAAAGCCCTCAGATGTTTTGACGTCACGGAGTAACCATGGGCTCCAGAAATGGAGGACGGAAGATTGAAGAGTAAACGCAGTCAATGATTGATTCATACTTAATTTAAAACTAAAACTTCTTTTCTTTGTTGGAGTGTGGAGGGTGGTCCTGTTTCAAATCCTGTTTATGCCAGTTGAAACTGGCCATGTTGATGAGGTAGTAGTCTAGAGTATAGAGGCTACTTTGGGTAGAGCTCAGTGATAAACAACCTGATCTTTTTTTGAAAAAAAAAATTTTATTTTATGAGATTTTCCTTCTTAATGGATTTCTTAAAAATGTTTATTTGGGGCGCCTGGGTGGCGCAGTCGGTTAAGCGTCCGACTTCAGCCAGGTCACGATCTCGCGGTCCGGGAGTTCGAGCCCCGCGTCAGGCTCTGGGCTGATGGCTCGGAGCCTGGAGCCTGTTTCCGATTCTGTGTCTCCCTCTCTCTGCCCCTCCCCCGTTCATGCTCTGTCTCTCTCTGTCCCAAAAATAAATAAAAAACGTTGAAAAAAAATTAAAAAAAAATGTTTATTTAATTTTGAGAGAGAGCGAGCCGGGGAGGGGCAGAGAGAGAGGGACAGAGGATCCAAAGCGGGCCCTGAGCTGTCAGTACAGAGCCTGACACGGGGCTTGAACCCACAAACTGCAAGATCATGACCTGAGCCAAAGTTGGACGCTTAACCAACTGAGCCACCCAGGCGCCCCTAAAAATTTTTTGACTTTATGATATGCAGACGTGGAAGAACTTCATAAATACAGAGGGTGCATAGTGAAAAGTTAGGCACCCCTTCACTCTGTCCTCTGGACCCCAGGTCTTTGTCTTAGAAGCAGGCAGGCAGTTCAGCAGTCCCTTGTGTATAGTCTGTAGATCTTCCGCCCGTACACAAGCCTGTATGTATTCTTCTTCACGTGACAACTTGGTTCTAATGTTTACTTTTGATACAGCATGAATGCTTTGCTTTTTGAACACCCCATCTTCCCCAGAAGAAGGAACGATGGCACTGATGAAGAGTTGAGATGAAAAGGAGAAAGTTGTCTAGTGAGCCATAGAATCAACCACGTATTTATAATTTGATGGTGGTTTTTCCTCAACTGCTCTGTAAAATTTACAGAGTCAGAAAGTTCAGGACATTTTATAATGGATATCATTTATAGAGATTAAATGTGGTGTTAATGATTGTCCATATAAAATGTCCCTTTGTCATCAGAAGTATAACACCCCCCACCCCACAATTATGGTTCTGATTTCTCCATAGGAAAAAAATGCATACCTCAAAGCATATTAGAAGTAGAAAGACCTTAGCAGTTACCTGGTTCAGCTCCCTGACATTAGGTGAGCAAATTGGATCTGAGCTTTGATTTCGGTATTTTTCTTAGGATACTGTCTTTAAGAGAGAGGAATACCTATGAGGTACGTGCATCATTAATGAAATTACCCAGCTGAAGAGGACTTTATAACAAAATGCTGATTTCTGCAACCTGGTATGATTGCAAATGGGCACAGTGTGGAGCAACCCTTGTGATTCTTCCAGGAAAACCTCAGTCTGGAGGGGAGATGCCTTCACTGCCTCTAGGCGCCCACTCTGCCAAACCGGGAGCCCTGCCTGGGAAGTCCCCTCCGTCACATGTCTGTGCCTGTCCCCAAGAGAAGCCACTTGGGACTCTGGCTCCGCAAGCTGAGGATGAGACAGAGGACGGCGGACTCTTCATTCCGATGGGTAGGCTTTGTTTCTCTTTTTTTCTTTTTTAATTAAAAAAAAAAATCCTCTCTATTGAGGTATAATATGAAGCACAATATGGAGAAAACTGCACGTTATCTTAAGAGATCCAAGTTCACTGAATTTCAGAGATTGCAAACACCCATGCAAGCAGGAACTGGATCAAAAACAGAACATTACCTGCACCCAGGGCCCTCGCTTTCAGTTACTACCAACACCCCACCCCTGCGGGACCATTATTCTGACTTCCTGGTTCACCTGTTTTGTACTTTATGAGTGGAATCATATGTATGTGTGTTTTGTGACTGCCTTTTTCCACTTGTGTTGTCATGTTATGAAATTGGCCCCCGTTGCTGCACGTACTTGTGGATTGCTCGTTTTCATTGCTGTGTAGTAGCCTGTTGGAGTGTTCTACTATTTCTTTATCCATTCAGCTCTTACCGGGCATTAGGATGGTTTCTAGTGGCAGGCTACTCTGACTGGTGCTGCCGTGGATGTTCCTGTTGCAGGTGTCTGGGTGAGCATCTGCACCTGATTTTCCTTGGGTGTAATTGCTAGGTCATAGGATTAGGCCTCTTTACATTTGTTTGAGATATTGTACGTAAAAAAAATTTTTTTTTAATATTTATTTTTGAGAGAGAGAGAGAGAGAGATCGTGAGTGTGAGCGAGGGAGGGGCAAAGAGAGAGGGAGACACAGAATGCTAAGCAGCTCCAGGCTCTGAGCGGTCAGCAACAGAGCCCGACGCAGGGCTTGAACCCACAAGCTGTGAGATCATGACCTGAACCGAAGTTGGATGCTCAACTGACTGAGCCACCCAAGTGCCCCTAAATATTGTATTTTTTTATTGTGAATTATAACACATACACACAAGTGAATAAAGACTTCTAGGGGCACCTGGGTGACCCAGTCGGTTAAGTGTCTGACTCTTGATTTCAGCTCAGGTCATGATCTCACGGTTGTGTGATCAAGCCCCTGTGCTGACTGTGGAGGCTGCTTGAGAGTCTCTCTCTCTGCCTCTCCCCTGCTCGAGCTTTATCTCTCAAAATAGATAAACAAACATTTTTTAAAAATTAAAAAAATTATGTAACAGCCACCACCATCAGCATATGGGATGTCTCTCTGACCACAGAAGTTCTCTCATTCCCCTCTGCAGGCCTTCATCCTCTGCCCTTGGCACCTGCCAGTCTCCCTTCTGTTCTGGCAGGTTCCCGTTTTCTACGGTGTTATCACGCGTGTGGTGTCATACAGTACGGAGCCTTGCGCATCTGGTATCTTTCACCTAGTCTGATGCCTTTGAGATTCATTCGTGCTTTCATCGCTGAGTCGTGTTCATTCTGTTCCAACGAAGGACCACAGTTTGTTTACCTGTTCACCAGTTGATGGGCATTTGGATTGTTTCCAGGTTTTGCCTGAAACTGCTATAAATATTCACATGTAGGTCTTTGATAGATATAAATTTTCATTTTTCTGGGGTAAATAACTAAGAGTGTCATTGCTGGGGCTTATGGTTTATGTTTAACTTTGTAAGAAACTGCTGAACTGTGTTCCAGGGTGGCCGGACCATCTTACAGTCCCACCTGCAGTATGTGAGATTTGCAGCTGATAGCCTCCAGCCAGCTGCTATCAGACGTTTAATTTTATCCGTTCTACTAGGTGTATTTCCTCCTGGTTTTCAATTGCATTTCCCCAAGGAATAATGCTCCAGAGCATATTTTCATGTGTTTATGGCCATCTGTAGATCATTTTTGGTGAAATGTTAGTTCATTGTTCTGTTGTTTGCCTTCATTCCTTTTGTAATTAGTACATATCTTGCAGGAAATACTTTAAAACTATGCGTCTGTCCTGTTCATCTTCAAATCTTTGTCCACTAATTTTAGCATCCATTGGTAGATTGCCTGTAACAGGCTTTTTTTTTTTTTTTTTTTTTTTTTTTAACTTTATGTATTTATTTTGAAAGAGAGAGAGAGAGAACCAGCAGGGGAGGGGCAGAGAGAGGGAAGGATCCAAAGCAGGCTTTGTGCTGACAGCAGAGAGCCTATCGCGGGGCTCAAACTCACAAACCATGAGATCGTGACCTGAGCCAAAGTCGGATGTCCAACTGACTGAGCCACCCAGATGCTCCATTACTGTGTTCTTCTAATGGCAATTTTTTATTTCTCTCATGCCTTCTACTTCTATTAATTGGGATTTTCTATAAAGAAAAGCTGTCCTGGGGCACCTGGGTGGCTCAGTCAGTTAAGTAAGTGTCCGCCTCTTGATTTTGGCTCAGACAGGTCATAATCTCATGTTTCAGGAGTTCATGAGTTTGGGCCCTGCGTTGGGCTCTGCACTGATAGCATGGAGCCTGCTTGGGATTCTCTCTCTTCCCCCCACCTCTCCCTTGCTCACACATGCTCTCACTCTCTTTCCCTGAAAAGAAATAAACTTTAAAGAGGACCTGTCCCTTCTTCATTATTTATTTATTTTTTCAATTTTTATGTGAGCGTGGACTGAGATATTTATTTTATTATTTGAGTTACAATGCAGTACTGTCGTTATCTTGCTCACGTTGTTTTAGTGTTAGCTACAGGGAGATACTCCAGGATTTACTTTTGTGGAATATGGTTTTGGTGTCATATCAAGGAACACTGCCTAATCCTGGGGCACCCGGCTGGCTCGGTTGGGGAACCTCGAGACTCTGGATCTCAGAGGGTTGTGAGGTCGAGCTGCACACTGGGAGGAAAGCAGACTTAAAAAAAAAAAAAATGATTTAAAAAAGAAAAGGAACTCTGCCCAAACTGAGGTCACAGAGTTTCTTTTCTGCAAGTTGTATGGTTTTACATATTACATTTAGGTGTATGAACCGTGTTAATTTTTGTATCATCGTGTGTGAGGTATGTTTGAGACTCTCTTGCATGTGGATGTTCACTTATTTCAGCACTATTTTTGGAAAATATTTTTTCTCCATCTAATTACCTTTGCACATAGGGCACCTGGGTGGCTCAGTCGGTTTGTCGTCCGACTTTGGCTCAGGTCATGATCTTGCAGTTTGTGAGTTCTAGCCCTGCGTTGGGCTCTGTGCTGACAGCTTGGAGCCTGGAGCCTGCTTCGGATTCTGTGTCTCCCTCTCTCTCTGCCCCTCCCCTATTCACACTCTGTGTCTGTCTCTCTCAAAAATAAATTAAAAAAAACATTTAAAAAATTAAGAAAAAATAAGTTACCTTTGCACCTATGTAAAAAAATCACTTGGCCATATTAGTGTGGACTTTTCTGGACTCTGTTCTGTCCCACTGATCTGTGTGTCTAACCTTTCACCAACACCACACAGGCTCGATCAGTATAACTTCACAGGGAGTGTCGAGGTCGGGTAGTATGAATCTTCACTTTGTCCTTTTTATTTTTATTTTTTATTATTTTTAATGTTACTTTTGAGAGAGAGAGAGAGAGAGAGAGAGAATGCGTGCGCATAAGCCGGGGAGAGGCAGAAAGAGAGAGAGACACAGAATCTGAAGCAGGCTCCAGGCTCCGAGCTATCAGCACAGAGCCCGATGTGGGGCTCGAACTCAGGAACCACATGATTATGACCTGAATGGAAGTTGTATGCTTAACTGACTGAACCACCCAGGTGCCCCCCCCCCCCCCCCCCCCGCCTTTTTAAAACAAGGTTATTAAACTCTTCTAGGTCATTTGCATTTGCATGTAAATTTGAGAATTGGGTTGTTATTTTCTTCAAAAATACTTGCTGAAATACTGATTGGAAATGAATCTGTGGATCAATTTGGGAAGAAAGTTGTCATCTTAACAGTATTGAGTCTACTAATCCGTAGCAAGATACATATATTTATTTAGACGTTTAAAAATTTCTCTCAGCAGTATTTTGTAGTTTTTACTATATACATTTTTCACTTATATTTTAGACTTATGAAACATTCATTTTTTTTTTTAATGCTTATGTCAGTTTTTCTTTTCAACTTCTAGTTTGTTGCCAACATACAGATAGAGTAGGCTTGGGTATATCAGTATATCTTGTGACTTTGCTATAAATTCATTTATTAGCTGTATATACTTTATAGATTCTTTTTTGTTTTTATTTTATTATTATTTTTTAATGTTTATTTATTTTTGAGAGAAAGAGTGCAAGCAGAGGAGGGGCAGACAGAGGGGGAGACGTAGAATTGGAAGCAGGCTCTAGGTTCTGAGCTGTCAGCACAGAGCCGACATGGGGCTCGAACCCACGAACCGAGAAATAATGACCTGAGCCGAAGTCAGATGCTTAACCAACTGAGCCACCCAGGTGCCCCCATTCTTTTTTGTTTTTGAAGAGTTTATTTGTTTTGAGAGAGAGGGAGAGAGAGAATCCCAAGCAGGCCCTGCGCTCACAGTGCGGTGAGATCGTGACCTGAACTGGAATTGAGTCGGACGCTTAATGGACTGAGCCACCCAGGCACCCTTACTTTATAGATTCTTTAACAATTTCTTACAGAGATAATTATGTCATCTGAGAACAAGGGTTTTTTTTTGACCTTCATTTCTCTTTCTTCCTCTTCTTCCCTTTATATCTCCCTCCCTCTTTCTCTTCCTTTCCATTTGTCAGTCCCCCTTTACTGTGTACAACCCTGAGGGGAAGTGGTGAGAGGGGTCATCTTTCCTGTGTTCCTGGTCTCAGGGAAGTATGTTCCGTCTTTCACCGTGGAGCTGAAGCTGGTTTATGGCTGTGGTGTATTGGATTGAGGAAGTTCTCTACTGTTCCTAGTTGCTGAGAGTTTTTATGGTGAATTGATGTTAGATTTTGTGAAAAGCTTTCTCTGCCTCTATTGAGATCATCTTTTGTTTTGTTTTTGCTTTTGATCTGTTGATATAGTGAATTATATCGATTGATTTTCAAATTTGAAAGCAATTTTGCATTTCTGGGGTAAGCCACACCTTTTGGCCATGATATATTGCCCTTTTTATACATTGCTGGATTTGATTTGCTAGTATTTTAAAGATTTTTGTATCTGTGGTCAATAGTTTTCTTGTACTGTCTTTGTATGGTTTGATATTGGGGTCATGCTGAGTTGGGAAGTGTTCCCTTTTTGTGCTTTTGTTTTTGGAAGAGTGTGTGTGAATTGGTATTACTTCTTCCTTTTCTTAATATTTATTTTTTTATTTTGAAAGAGAGAGTACATACGCATGAGCTGGTGAGGGGGAGAGAGATTGAGAGAGAGAGAGAGAGAGAGAGAGAGAGAGAAAGAAAATCCCCTGGTAGGCTCTGTGCCGCTAATGCAGAACCCATGGGGCTCGAACCCACGAACTGTGAGATCATGACCTGAGCCAAAGTTGGATGTTTAATTGACAGCCACCCAGGTGTCCCTACAGTTGGTATCTTTCAAGGTATTTGTCTGTTTCGTCTACCTTGTCACATTTATTGGCATAAACGTTTTCATAATATTCCTTTGTTATCTTTCTATTATCTGTAGGGTCTGCAGCGGTGTCTGTTCTTTTATTCTTGATACTGGTGATTTGTGTCTTTTTCTTAACCACTCTGGCTAGACGGTTTTCAGTATTCATCTTTGAATTCAAAGGACAAGCTTTTGATTTCATTAATTTCTCTATTTTTCTATTTTCTATTTCATTGATTTTTGTTTTCTTTCTCCTTGCTTTGGGTTTAATTTGGTCTTTTTCTGGTTTTCTTAAAGTGGAAGCTTAGATCACTGATTTGAGACTTTTCTTATTTTTTAATAGTACTTAATATGTCACTTTCCTGTTAAACACTTGTGTTAGCTGTGCCCCGCAGATTTTGTTTGATATGTTATATTTCATGGACTTCAGTTGACAATATTTTCTAATTTCCTTTGGGATGTCTTCTTTGACCCACAGATTATTCAGAAGTGTGTAGTTTTATTTCTAAATATTTGGAGAATTTCCAGCTGTCTTTCTGTTACTGATTTCTAATTTAATTCTCTTGAGTTCATGTCCTATTTTGTATCATTTCATTCTTTTTCTGTTTATTGAGGTTTATTTTAGGGCCCAGAATGTACTCTCTCTCTCTTTTTAAAAAATTTTTTTTAATGTTCTATTTATTTTTGAGAGAGAGAGAGAGAGAGACAGAGCATGAGTGGGGCAGGAGCAGAGACAGAGAGGGAGACACAGAATCCCAAGCAGGCTTCAGGCTCTGAGCTGTCAGCACAGAGTCCAACGCGGGGCTTGAACTCACGAACTGTGAGGTCATGACCTGAGCCGAAGTCGGACGCTTAACTGACTGAGCCACCCAGGCACCCGAGAATATAATCTTTGTGGTAGCTCTTCCATATGTATTTGAAAAGAATATGTATTCTGTTGTTTCGAGGTGCACTGTTCTATAAATGTCAGTTAGGTCAAGTTGATTGATAGCGTTGTTCAGTTCTTCTCTTCCTACTTTTCTCTTGGGGAAAGGTCTATTTGTCAATTATTGTGAAGGAAATGTTGATATCTCCAATTATCGTTGTGGATTTGTCTATATTTCCTTTTAGCTTTATCAGTTTTAGCTCTATATACTTTTATTCATTTTAAAAGGTTTTCATTATTTTTAATATTTACTTATTTTGAGAGAAAGAGTGAGTGGGGGAAGATAAAGAGAGGGAGACAGAGAATCCCAAGCATGCTCTGTAGCTGTTAGCACACAGCCCATTGTGGGGCTTTAACTGACAAACTGTGAGATCATGACTTGAGCCGAAACTGAGTTAGATGCTTAACAGACTCAGTCACCCGGGTGTCCCTTAAGTAATCTTTATACCCCACGTGGGGCTCAAACTCATGACCCTGAGATCAAGAGTTGTGTGCTCCACTGAGGGGGCCAGCCAAGTGCCCCTGCTCTGCATATTTTAAAACTCTGTGTTTAGGTGCATGTACCTAATGACAAATGTGATTGGGTTTTGAGTGTTAGAGCAAACTGGCGTTTCTGGGATGAACCTATTTGGTCATGACGTATCAGACTTTCCATGAGCTGCCGGACCCATTTCCTGATACATGGTTCAAGGTTTTGTGTCTTTATTTATGAGAGGTACTGGCTTTAATTTTCTTATAATGTCTTTTTCATGTGTTGGTGTTTGGTAACTGGCCTTATAAAATGAATTGGGGGGTGCCTGGGTGGCTCAGTTGGTTGAGCATCGGACTTCACCTCAGGTCATGATCTCATAGCTCATGAGTTCGAGCCCTGTGTCGGGCTCTGTGCTGACAGCTCAGAGCCTGGAGGCTGCTTCGGATTCTGTGTGTCTCTCTCTCTGCCTCTAACCCACTCGCATTCTGACTTTGTCTCTCTCAAAAATAAACATACATTAAAAAAAATAATAAAATGAATTGGGAAGTTTCCCATCATTGTCCACTCTCTGGAAGGTTTATGTAAGGCTATTATTTATTTCTCAAAATTTTGTAAGACTTCACCAAGAAGTTACCTAGGCTTGGAGTTCTCTTTGTCAAAAGGATTTTAAATTATGGAGTAAATTCTTTAATAATTTTAGGACTATTCAGATTTCCTGTTTCTGTCAGTTTTGGTCAGTTGTGTTTTTCAAGGAATTTGTACGTTTTCTCTAAATTGTCAAATATTTTGATGTAAAGTTGTTTATAGAAGGCTTATTTTGGGATTTTTTTGGGGGGGGGGGTTTAGTTTTTAACTAATCTCCATACCCAACAGGGATTGAACTCCATGACACCCAGATTAAGAGTTGCACACTCCACCAAACTGAGCCAGCCAAGTGCCTCTATTTTGGGGTATCTTTAAGATTTTTTTAGGTTTATTTATTTATTTTGAGAGAGAGAGAGAGAGAGAGAGAGAGAGAGAGAGACAGAGAGAATGAGTAAGTGAGTTGGGGAAGGGCAGAGGGAGGAGAGAGAGGGAATCCCAAGCAGGCTCTGCACTGTTAGAACAGAGACCAACGAGGGGCTAGAACTCATGAACCATGAGATAAGGACCTGAGCTGAAGTTGGGTGCTTAACTGACTGAGCCACCCAGGCACCCCTGTCCTCTTTATTTCTGGTTGGAAACTTTTTGTTGATAAGTCTGATTTTTTTGTTGGTAAGTTTGGCTTGAGGTTTATCAATTTTATTAATCTTTTCAAAGAACCACCTTTTGGCTTTCTTTTTTTTAAAATTCTATTTATGTTTTCCATTTCATTGGTTTCTGTTCATTATTTCCTTCCTGAAATTTACCTTATTTGATTTGTTCTTTTCTAGCCTCTTATAAGATTTTCAATTGTTTTCTAACATATACATGCACAGTTGTAACTTTCCCTTGAAGCATTGCTTTTGCTGCGTTCTGCAAGCTATGATGTGTCATATTTTTGCTTTCATTCATCTTAAAATATTTCTAATTTCCTTTATGATTTTTTCTTTGATTTATGGATTATTTAGAGATACATTGCTTACTTTCCAAATATTTGAGGATCTTTCCAGTTAAACTTCTTTATTTATTTCTAGCTAATTCCACTGTGGTCAAAGAGTATATTCCGTATGATACCTGACCTTTGAAAATTGTTGAGCCTTAGTGAGCATATGGTCTGTTTTATGTGCCCATAAAAATAATGTATTTTGTGGGTGTCATTTAGACACTTGTCATTTAGATCAAGTATTGTGTTCTACATATGTCTGTAAGTTCAAGTTTATTATTTATATTGTTCAGATCTCTTATGTCCTTACTGATTTCTTTGTCTACTGTTGTATTAGTTACTGAATGACATTTGTCAAAATCTCCAAATATGACTGTGGCTTTATCCTTTTTTTCCCTGTCAACTTTTATTTTATATATTTAAGCTCTATTATCAGATGCATACCAATTTAGAATTGTTTTGTCTTCCTGTTGAATTAACTCAATTAGTATGAAACGTTCCTTTTTATATTCTTGCCTTAAAATTTTCTTTGTGATATTCGTGTATACATGGTATATAGTATTTATATTCTTTTGCTTTCAACCTTTTTTGTGCCTTTATTTTTAAAATGTTTCTCCTAAGGGTGCCTGGGTGGCTCAGTCGGATAAGGGTATCTGACTCTTGATCTCGGCTCAGGTCATGATCTCACGGTTTGTGGGTTTGAGCCCTGCGTTGGGCTCTGTGCTGACAGCTTGGAGCCTAGAGCCTGCTTCATTCAGATTCTGTGTCTCATTCTCTCTCTGCCCCTCCCTGACTTGTTCTCTGTCTCTCAAAAATAAATAAATGTATTAAAAATTGTTTTCAAATGTTTCTCCTATGTGTAGCCTAGTCTTTTTTAAAAAAAACTTAGTCCGAACATTTTTGCTTTTTAATTAGCTCATATATTTTGTTTATATTTAATGTAATTTGAGTTTATGTTTAATGTATTACTATATTTAACGTTATACATAAGTTGAGTTTATATTTAACGTAACGTAAGTTGAATTTTCTATTTTCCTGGTTTTTTTTTGTTTCTTCTTTCCTTCTTTTGATTAACCAAGTACTTTTATTTTTCTTCGTTATTAGTTCTTTAGTTTTATATTCTTTTTTCTTGCACATGTTACTCTATAGATTAACAATATGCATCTTTTTATTTATTTATTTATTAAAAAAATTTTTTTTTTCAACGTTTATTTATTTTTGGGACAGAGAGAGACAGAGCATGAACGGGGGAGGGGCAGAGAGAGAGGGAGACACAGAATCGGAAACAGGCTCCAGGCTCCGAGCCATCAGCCCAGAGCCCGACGCGGGGCTCGAACTCACGGACCGCGAGATCATGACCTGGCTGAAGTCGGACGCTCAACCGACTGCGCCACCCAGGCGCCCCTGCATCTTTTTATTTTTAAAAGTAGTCCAAGATTTGATGTGTTTTTATGTTTTTAAATTTAGAAAAATTCTTTTAAAGTTTATTTTGAGAGAGAGACAGTGCAAGTTGGGGAGGGGCAGAGAGAGAGGGCAGAGAGAGAAGCCCAGGCAGGTTCCACATTGTCAGGGCAGAGGGAGATGTGAGGCTCAAATTTATGAACCATGAGATCATGACCTGAGCTAAAACCAAGAGTCAGACACTTAACCATATGAGCCACTCATGTGCCCCAAAACTTTTTTTCTTTTTTTTTAAAGTGAGCTATATGCCCACTGTGAGGCTTGAACTCATGACCCTGAGATCAAGAGTCACATCCTCTACCAACTGAGCCAGGCAAGTGCCCCAACATATACATCTTCGAAATTATTACATTGTACCTTAAATGTGTGCTTTTACCACTTTCAAAACAATACAGGAATTTTATAGCCATTTCACTACATATATCTACTCCTGCCTTTTGTGCTATTGATGTTATGTTTTACTTCTTCATAAGTTTTAAACCCCTAAGACGTTATTGTTACTATGTTAGCCAGTCAGTATTCATTTATATTGATCATAGAGCTAACCTGTCTTGTGCTTTGATTCATCCTGAAATTCTTTGCTTTGTTTTTATCTGGCATCATTTATATATATATATTTAATGTTTACTCGTTTTTGAGAGGGAGGGGAGGGGTAGAGAGAGAGATGGAGACACAGAATCCACAGCAGGCTCCAGGCTCTGAGTTGTCAGCACAGGGCCCGACATGGGGCTCAAACTCACGAACATGACCTGAGCCGAAGTTGGATGCTTAACCAACTGAGCCACCCAGGCACGCCTATACTGTATTTATTGAAAAAAAATCCACATATAAGTGGATGTGAACAGTTCAAACCTGTGTTGTCTGAGGGTAAATTGTAGTTTTACATAGTTTTACAGTTGTTTTTGGTGGGAAGGTTTCCCGTGCTAAAAAAAAAAAAAAAAAACATAGTTGTGGCCAGAATCAGAGGTCCTGGGTGTGTTTTTTTTTTTTTTTTAATTAAATTTTTTTTTTTCAACGTTTATTTATTTTTGGGACAGAGAGAGATAGAGCATGAACGGGGGAGTGGCAGAGAGAGGGAGACACAGAATCGGAAACAGGCTCCAGGCTCTGAGCCATCAGCCCAGAGCCCGACGCGGGGCTCGAACTCACGGACCGCGAGATCATGACCTGGCTGAAGTCGGACGCTCAACCGACTGCGCCACCCAGGCGCCCCTGGGTGTGTTTTTGACAAGGTTCTTAAGCAACTGTTTTCATACATCATGGCAATTTTGGTGATATTACAGAACCCACCTATATTTTTACTGACTTCATCCACTTTACAGTACACTTATAGTGTATTTTACTTTCAATTTATTGGTTACATCATTGGATTTATTTTTCAGGGAATGGCTTGTTTTTAGCCATCTTCTATCACATGGAAGGAAAAATTAGATTTTCTTCTTTATCTTTTCCAGTCTGGTCTTTGGAAGCCAAAAAAAAGGGGCTTCCTTTTTCTAATTTTAAATTTCAACTCTTTAGAATTCATAGAGTCCGTGGTATCCCAGTATTTTAGAAGATAAAGGATTAGTTTTAAAACAGAATAGCAAATAGTTGAACTATCTGTTCTTTTTTGGATTGACTGTGTAGTGTTTTGGAATTTGAATGCATTAGATTTTCCTTACAGACATACACTCCATAATAAAAACTCAGCATTACAATCAGAAATCAGAGGAGAAATATGTATGCGTAATGTAATTTAGACACTGAGATGGTTTAACTCCACTTTGATTCCGTGTTTATATTCTAAATGTAATTATGCTAACTCTAATGATTTTTTCCATGACAAAATACTTGCATTTAAATTTTATGATGGGGCACCTGGGTGGCTCAGTTGGTTAAGCGTCCGACTTTGGGTAGGTCATGATCTCACAGTTGGTGAGTTTGAGCTCCACATTGGGCTCTGTGGGCTCTGTGCTGTCAGCGTGGAGACTGCTTAGGATTCTCGCCCCCACCCAACAACCCTCCCGGCTCCTGAGCTCGCTCACTCTCTCTTTCTCAAAAATAAACATTGTAAAAAATCAATTTCATGATAAAATTTCATCACAATTCATTTGTTATTATTTTTATTTTTCTTCATTTAAATTATTTTGGTATTTCATTTTTTATTTTATTTCTAGCGGGGATAAATGTTTTTCAGCGTATATCCTAAGACAGTGCTACTCAAAGTGTGGTCTGAACCAGGGCCAAGTTTGAGAACTAGTTTGAAACAAAGTAATTTATGGAAACTGAGAGTGAAAGTTTAGAAATTTCATAACATTTGACATGATGGCTACGTTCTTTTTTTTTTTAAGTTTATTTATTTTGAGAGGGGTGGGGAGGTGCAGAGAGAAGAGGAGAGAGAGAATCTCAAGTAGGCTCTGCACTGTCAGCACAGAGCCGGATGTGAGTCTTAGAAAGTCATGGACCTCAAGGTCATGACCTGAACTGAAATCAAGAGTTAGACACTTAACTGACTGAGCCATCCAGGCACCCCCATTCTTTTTTTTTTTTTAATGTTTATTTTGAGAGTGTGCTCAAGAGTGGGGGAGGGGCAGAGAGAGAGAGAGAGAGAGAGGGAGAGAGAGAAAATACCAAGCAGGCTCCATGCTGTCAGGGCAGAGTCCAATGTGGGGCTTGATCCCTCGGACTGTGAGATCATGACCTGAGCCAAAATCAAGAGTTGAATGAAGGCTTAACCAACTGAGCCACCCAGGTTCCTGAGAAGCTCTTTTTTTAGTTTATTTTGAGAGAGAGCGAGAGCGCATGGCAGGGGCGGGAGAGAGATAGAGGGAGAGAGAGAATCCCAAGTAGGCTCCGCACCGTCAGCACAGAGCCAGCCCGATGTGGGGCTCCAACCCATGAACTGTGAGATCATGACCTGAGCCAAAATCAAGAGTCAGGCACCCAACTGACTGAGCCCCCCAGGTGCCTTGAGAAGCTCTGTTTTAAAGGATAGTTTGGTTCCTCATCAACTAACTATATAAAATTCTATAAAATTTAGCTGCTTCCATTATATGTTTCCTTTTCTGGCCTTCATTTTAGTGAATTCTGATTACATTTTGTACGTCTAAATTTTATAAAGATTTCATTTTTTGGTGATGTCTCAGTTAACAAACTTTGTTGCTTCTAGTATAGTATTAATAGTTTGAACTTCTGTCATTTCTTTGAAACTTTTCCCCCCCTGGATCAGTTTTGCAATTGACAGTGTTACTAATAACATGGTAGGATAGGATTGGAAGGCGGAATCAGAGCTTCTTCGGGTCTCAGAAATCTTTGTTCTGCAACCGCTGGGTCGTTATTAGCTGCAGCCCAGGGAAGATGAGGAGGCAAGGGCAGATGGCAGTACCACGACCGGGCCAGACCGGGCCCACCCGGTCTGCATGAGAGAGGATGCGAGAGGAAGGGTGGGGCACAAAGAGAGGGCATCCAGGAGACTCGACGAGAGAGGAGTTCTGGGATTCATGGAGAACCGGTGAGGTAAGAGAGACTTGGGGGAAAGATGTGGATACAGAGGCCTTTGGGGAGTTTTGTTGTGTGTTGTGTGGTGTAGTTCTCCCTTTGTTGCTTTCTCAAAAAAGCATCAGTCAAGAGCTTTATCACTCTTAAGACACTTTGTGAGGTTTTATCTTCCTTTTGCGGCACATCTTGAAGCAGCACATTTGGTTTAGGTGTCACGACTGTAAGACGCTCGTGTTTGAATTCTACCTTTTCTTTTTTTTTTCACTTAAAAATCATTATCAGAAAAATTTCCATTTCACTGAGAGCTCTTTTTTTTTTTAAGGTTTTTAAAAATGTTTATTTTTAGGGCGCCTAGGTGGCTCAGTCGGTTAAGTGATCAACTCCAGCTCATGGTTCATGAGATCGAGCCCCATGTCAGGCTCTCTGCTGTCAGCACAGAGCCTGCTTGGGATTCTCGGTCTCCCTTTCTTTCTGCCCTTCCCCCACACCTGCACGCGCACTCTCTTTCTCTAAACGTTAAAAAAAAAAAAAGTACATTTTTACTTGTCTCCTCCCTCCACAATTGCTTAAAAAAGACAATTTTTAATGACTCAGTTACAGTCCAGCATATGAATGTACCATTGTTCACTTAACCACTCCTGTAATATTGGATGTTTAGGTGTTTTCCATCTTTTTGCTAAAATAATTAATGTTGGGACACATGGGTAGCTCGGTTGGGTGGGTGTCTGACTCTTGATCTCAGCTCGGGTCATGATCTTGCGGTTTCTGGGTTCGAGCCTGCGTCTGCCTCTACGCTGGGCAGCATGGAGCCTGCTTGGGATTTCTCTCTCCCTCTCTGTCTGCCCCTTCCCTGTGTGTGTGCTCTGTCTCTCACTCTCAAATAAATGAACTTCAGGGAAGAAGAAAAATAATGTTGAAATGAACAGTGTGATGATTAGTCTGTGCAGATCTAATTATTTCCTTAAGAATAAGAATTACTGGGTTGGGAGTCGTACACAATGATCAGATTCTTGGTGTGTGTTCACAAGTCACTAATAATTTTTCGCGATGCAAATATTGCCAGGCTGTGGCTTGAAGGTCACAAAATCCTTTTAAACAGAGAAGGTCATCTTCATGTGACTCCTCTCTAATACGTGTTCGCAGAGGGCAGCAGGCCGAGAACGTCGGACGGATGAGAACTTCGTTTTGGGATTATGTGATAGTCTGTTTCAAGACTTAACAGATTCTAATAATCAGGAAGATTTTCCCTTTGTCTGGTTGTATATATGCTCCCTTCTTGTAGAATGGAGAGAACTCTGATGCTTCCCCCCTTTTCTTCTAGAGCTCAGAGTGAATTTTTTATTGCTTGCTCCTTGTTTTTCTTCTTTCTAGATGGAGGAGTCTAATAATGATGTTAAATTACATCATATAACATTCCAATGGTTATGAAGCACTTCGATACAGTTATCTCACTTAATCTGGTGGCATCCCTGTGAGGCAGATGTCTGTATTCGCAGAAGAAAGAAAATGAGACTCTGGCCGAGGTTGCCCAGAACTGAAACGCAAAGCCAGGGTGTCTGGTGTACTATCTGGGCAGTGCAGAGCAGGAATTAAGACTGTGGGTTCCAGGGCTAGAGAACGTGGTTTCAGAGCATGGCCCTGTCACTACTAGCTCTTGGGACAGGTTCGTAATCTGTCTCAGTTTCTTCGTCTGTACAGTGGGAGAGGTAATAGTCCTTGCCTCCCGTGGTTGTTAGGAGGAGTAAATAAATACGCATAGTGTGTAGCAGAATACCTGACGGATGTTGGGCAAATACCGGGTGTTACCGCTACGACGGTTCTCCCCACTCCACCGTCACTGTCGCCACATTGTAGGCTTCTTTGATTTCCAAGGCCAGTGAGCTGGCAGCTTGTTTTTCATTTACGATTGGCTTCTTGGGTTAAGTTCTGGGAGCGGTTGTTTTGGAGATTCTGATGGTGTTCTCGGTTTATGTGCAGAAGAGCAAGGCAATGAAGAAAGTGAGAAAAGGCGAAAAAAGAAAAAGGGTACCAAGAGGAAACGAGATGGAAGGGGTCAAGAAGAAGGCACTTGGGCTTGCGACCTGAAGCTGGACGACGTGCTGGACCGCACGCTGGAGGACGGCGCCAAGCAGCACAACCTGACCGCGGTCAACGTGCGCAACATCCTCCACGTGAGTAAGGAACGCGATGGAAACGCCTCTTGGAGAGCACGTGAAACACTCAGGGAATTCTTGGTTCTTAGTATGGGAATTGGTGATTTTGTGAGGTGCGTGCGCCAAAAAACTTTTTCCCTCCCAACACGCTTTCTCATTGCACTCAGCACGCATTAGAAATCTGAACACACATTTAAAGAGACCTTAACTGGGAAGGTAAACTGTTCCTCTGCTTCCTCCACTGACTTGATGGGTTGTCCTCGTGGTTGGCAGACTCAGAGATGATAATGTTCACAGTGGACCTGCTCTTTGGTGGGTTGATAGATCTGAAAAGATGCCAGGTTAACGGTTTACTGTGCACATTTGCTGATACTGTTCTTTGATATGTATCAACACGGCCATTTACAAAACCTTCGTTGCTTGTTACTGCTTCTCTGAAGCACGTAGTCCGTTATTTCGGAATCTCATTCGTGCTCTTGGTAGCTGCCGATGGGATCCATCTGTTTGCTGCTTTATTACAGTTTGAACTGTGTGCTTCTGTCCAGAACTGGCTTTACCCCAGTCTGAAGCCGTTTCAGTTTCTGGCTCTCATCTGTCCATTCCGTGTCCACATGCAGTGGACATGTGTCCACTCTAGCAGAGTTACAGAGGACTGAGCGTTGTCTAGATTACACATCTTTGTTGCATAAAGTGAAATTTCATCTTTCTCCAGGAAGTAATCACAAATGAACATGTGGTAGCTATGATGAAAGCAGCCATCAGTGAGACGGAAGATATGCCCATGTTTGTGAGTAGTTGACTGTTACCCTTTAATGTCAGGGAACTGAGCTATGGAACGGGGCTGCGCGTAAGGCGTTACTTGGGACTGTGTAAATAGCTTGGTGGTTGGGGGCAGAGGTAGCATCTCAAAACCCCAGGTACACGTGATGATTTTTATTGACTGTTTTCTTCTCATTTTCCCTGCCTCAGGAGCCCAAAATGACACGCTCTAAACTGAAGGAAGTGGTGGAAAAAGGAGTGGTGGGTGTTCTGTTTTTTTTTTTTCTTTATTTAGTTTGGTAAATAAAATCTAATTACAGGTTAATTGCAGGGGAAAAATATATAGGAAGGATTTACTATGGTCTGGGTTTGCATCCTGAAATACTTGTGAAAGAGAAATAGAGACAACATGCGGAATCAATATCAGAGTTTATTCTAGTTGATGCGGAGGTCTTGCTTTTTGGAAGTGCTGGGTAGATAACCATTTAACACGGTTGAAAGCGTGAGCAGGGTCAGTTTTCCTATTCACGTTATATGTGGCATTATAGCATTTTTCCAAGTATGTTCCAGGGAGCACTTGCATCAATGTCGCCCTGGCGTGGGGTCCCTCAGGAGTGCTAATGAAAAATGCGTATTCCTTGGCTCACCTCAGACCCGGAACAGGGAGCTGGATGTAGGGCCTGGGAACATGCATTATTGGAAACAGCAGCTGGCTGTTTTGCACACTGAGAGATGAGAGCCATTTGAAGACTTCTGGAGTATTCTGGTGCAGATGCTGGGACCCATTTAAATCCTACTCAACAAGTCCAGTATGTGCTCAGCACCTGTGACAGGCGGGCGATAGTCCTGAGGCGGTCCACTTTCTCTCCAGTGTAGGGAAGATTTGCCTTGAGGACTCATGATGCGTATTGGTGTTCTTGTCTTTTATCCGGTTCTGTTCTTTGCAGCTGTATAGAAGAAATAAGTCCACGTGACCTTCCCTCTAGTAGAAGAAAACTAGTATGTCTTTTTGTAATATTCTTTTCTTGCTAAATGTCTCTCAGTTTTTTATTGGTCTTCACGTGAGAAGGCTTTGAGTACATACACTAATCTGATCCTTTTCTTCTGCATGTGCCTACTTTGTCCGTGTCCTTTTAAAAGTATGCGTGGAGTCTCCTGCTGCAGATGTTGTTTAACTAGTATGGCTTAAAGTTAGGTTATCCCCTCCGTGTTTCAGGTACCGTATTTCTCTTAATGCAGCCAAGGATTGCATTGGCTTGTTTTTGACAGCTGTTGTATTGTTTTGTCTGATCAGCTAACCCCAGTTGCATATAGTGAAATTTCATTTCTCCGGGAAGTAATCACACATGAGCCTGTGGTAGCTCTGATGAAAGCAGCCATCAGTGAGACGGGAGTTCTGTGAAGTCTGCCTGACATACAAAGTATAATTGAAAGTAATTCCATATTTGATTTGGAAACAGAGATCCAAAGCAGGCTCTGGGTTGTGTTTACCAACCGTGAATAAGAATAGATAAGTTGGACAGCCCAAGATGTTAGTGTATGCGGGACAGCAAGGACTGAAGTCCAAGTTTCCTGCTTCTTAATGCTTAATAGACGGACTCCAGGACTCCAGCACACTTCCGGATGCTGCCTCGCCCCGCCTTTTTGGATGGATTTGGCAGTAGGCAACCTGATGGGTTTAGAAACACACCCGGGAAGGAGTGTGGACCAGAATCACATCATTCCCTTTACCCTATACTGGGCCTAGTTCAACAGAGCAAGGGAAGGGGCTGGGACATGGCAGGGCTGAGGAGATGTGGAGAGGCCGAGGCTCCTTGTGGAGATAGAACCCAGTGCCTCTTGGGTGGTGCTCAATAACCCGATTTTCACTGGGTCACCTTAAATGCTCAAGAAATTATACACTTCAGGGACATTTTTTGTCAGCAGCATGTAAGAGCCTTAAAAAAATTCTTTAAAAACATTTCACTCCAACTCTGTTATTTTAAAACATACAAGAAGTTAAAATAATTTTATAGGAAATTTAGATTCCATCTAGATTTAACTGTAAAATTTTGCCATATTTTACTTTATATCTTTATATCTATCTCTTGTTTTTTTCCTGTACTATTTGAAAATAAGTTGAGGACAGTTTGATACTTTACCCCTAAATCCTTCCAAAAGAACTGGTCATGGCTGGCTTTTGGGAGGCACATTTACGTTGGATTTATGTGATTGATTAAAAAAAAAATACTGATGTCAAAAAGGCTACTGTCACCTATAGTATCTTAGGTATGTGTATTATTATAGTTTACAAATAGTTTTTTTTTAATGTTTATTTTTCAGAGAGAGAGAGAGACAGACAGACAGACAGACAATGAGTGGGGGAGGGGCAGAGAGAAAGAGGGAGACCCAGAATCCGAAGCAGGCTCCAGGCTCTGACCTGTCAGCCCAGAGCTCGGTGTGGCTTTTGAATTTGTGAACAGTGAGATCATGACCTGAGCCAAAGTCAGTCAACCTACTGAGCCACCCAGGTGCCTCACAGATAGTTTTCAAATTCATTAATCCATGTGAACCCAAGTTGTGATACAAAGTCAGGGGTGCCTGGCTGGCTCAGCTGGAAGAGCATGTGACTCTTGATCTCAGGTTCGTGAGTTTGAGCCCCACAGTGGGGGGTAGAGTTTATTTAAAATATATAAGTAAATAAAGTAGGCAAGACCGATGCTTTTTCCACTTATAGTTAATAAAGTCTCACTAGGGTTAAGGCAGAGATGCTAGATTGAAATAGATTCTTCTCTCCTTTTCATCTGATAAGCTCTGGCAAACAATTGAGAGTATACCCTTGGAGATAATTAATATTCCTTGATCCCTGCACCTACACGTTAGGTACATGGATGGCTCTTTGTGATGGTGAAGAGGAGGTAAAATTGAAAAGCCGTCTATTTCGGTGAAGAGAACGTAATTATTTATATTCTTTGTTGGTAGGTAATTCCAACATGGAATATTTCACCAATTAAGAAGGCCAATGAAATTAAGGTAAACTTGGAAGAGGTAATTCTTTTTTCCAGAAAGACTTCATCAGTTTTGAAATCTAAGTACTTCCTTTCTATTTAATTTTTGGGGGATCTGTCTTCTTGTTTTAATTCGATCTTTGTTTTTTTTCCTTTCCATTCCTCTTAGGTTTGACTCTCACGCTAGGAATCTCTTTACCCGCTGCCTGTTGTTACTTGCTATAGCTGCTCATTGTGCTGTTAGGATTTATTTCTTTCCTGCTCTGCTTTCTTCCTCTTATTTTCCAAATACGTATGATTTGTGTTTCCTGTAACTTCATTTCTTTCTATAATTTGTGCTAACGCAGCCCCCTCAGTTTGTGGATATTCACCTCGAAGAGGATGACTCCTCAGATGAGGAGTACCAGCCAGATGAAGAAGAGGAGGACGAGACGGCTGAAGAGGTCAGTGGCTCCCCCCTTGAGTGTTAGCTGCTAATGGAGAAGAAACGAGACCCAGTAAGGCCTCCTTAGTGTTGTCACTTGTTCTGTAGAGAGGAACGAGGCACATTTCTTTTTTCTGCTCATTTCTTTGCATAAATCCAAGACTGCGGGGCATTTTCTCTTCTACTGCTCCCTTAATGTTTTCGTGTCTTATATTATGAAATAGAACACACATCTAATGTATATAGAACTGTGCACAGAATAAAAAAAATTTTTTTTAAATTTTTTTTTTTAACATTTATTTATTTTTGAGACAGAGAGCAACAGAGCATGAACGGGGGAGGTTCAGAGAGAGAGGGAGACACAGAATCTGAAACAGGCTCCCGGCTCTGAGCTGTCAGCACAGAGCCTGACGCGGGGCTCGAACTCACGGACCGCGAGATCATGACCTGAGCCGGAGTCAGACGCTCAACCAACTGAGCTACCCAGGCGCCCCCGGAATAAAAATTTTTAAATACAGCTTAAATAATTATAAAGCCAGTCCTCACGAGAGTTCTCCAGACTCCTTAAATGCAGCCCCACCAGCGTACCCGCGTCCTCTTTCTCTGTGGTTCTGTCGCCTAAGTGGGCAGCGCTGCGCGTGCTGCTTCTAAACTTACATGTACTCCCCCATGTCTGGCTTTTTTGTTTTTTTGTTTCATCGCTGACCCTTTGTGATTCTTCTATACGGCTGCTTACAGCCACAGTTTGTTCGTTCTCATTGCTGTGTAATGTTGTTTCTTAGTGCATTCTTTGACTTGTTTATAAAAGGATTTTAAGCCAATGTCTTGTACTTTTAATGAGAAGACCAATCTGATTAGCTTCCGAATATTAAACTTCTGTTTAAGGTTTATTTTCTCTTACTTTAAATTGATTCATTTTCTTGAGATACTTCAGACTCAGTGGAATGACGTAGGGGCAGAAATGTGAACACGAACTGGGTTTGTCTCGTAGAGTTTATTGGAAAGTGATGTTGAAAGCACCGCTTCGTCCCCACGTGGGGCAAAGAAATCCAGATTGAGGCAGGCTTCCGAGGTGACTGAAACGGACGAGGAGGGCGGCGTATTATCGGAGGTGAGTCGGCGCCGAGCACAAGAGACGAGGATGGGACTGCGCCGCAGGGCGGCTGTCCGTGGGATGCTGAGGCGTCCCCCTTGAGCACACGCCACTCGGTCCCGCTAATTGTGCTGTTGCCTGTGCCTCGTCAGAACTGTTCAGATTTCAGAGTCCTTTATTTAAGTCAGCCAGCAGTTGAGAGGAAAACTGGAGCTCAGTGATGGGGGTGGGGGTGCTTTTCTGAGTCCTCCGAGCAGCCAGATATGGGTGACTAGCGGTTTCTTTTCTCCTAGCTTTGTCTTTTTTCTAATGTGGTCCTAAAGCCATTTTTGTTAGATTTTCCACTTTTGATCACCTAGGCAGCATCCTGTTGGCTCTATTGGAAATAGGATGGAACCTAATTAGATTAATATATTTGACAGTGTATCTGTTTTTATGTAGCTCTGTCTACACGGCGAGGGAAAGATCACTGGCATATGAAAGATGTGCCCGTCTCTGCCCACCTCTTTTGTTTCTTTTCTCTCCTTCCCTCTCTTTCTCTTCTCCTCCCTCCCTTTCACTTTTTAACATCGTTGCCTCTTTCATTCAGGCTGAGAAAGTCCCCACACCTGCCGTTAGGCACATCAGCGCTGAGGTCGTGCCCATGGGGCCCCCACCTCCCCCAAAGCCCAAGCAGAACAGGGACAGCACTTTCATGGAGAAGCTGCACGCGGTAGATGAGGAGCTGGCCTCCAGTCCGGTGTGCATGGACTCTTTCCAGGTGAGCAGTGGAGGTCTGTCACTGGTGACGTCGGACGGGGCCACGTAGCTGTTGCTCGGGTTGGGAAGGGAGAAGGGAAGTTGTGAAATTGCAGGCCGTTGATCCTCTGGTTCAGGCCGCTTTATGGGGAGAATTGTAGCCCCTGGGGAAGGAGTGGGTACGTGATGCAGAGCATTTCAAACTGTGGAACGCAGGACGCCTCCCCTTCAGCCGGCCCCCGGGTCCTGACCTTTACCGTGGCTGTGCTGTCACTCCCGCCGCTTTCTCTCTGTCTGCACACTTGCTTTCCTGAGTCACTTCATGTTGCAGTCACAATGCTCTTTTTCTCCTAAACGCTTGCATGTGTATTCTCTAAAATAGGACATTCTGTTATGAAAAGAAGTAATATTATCTAATCTAGTGAAGTCCTTTTTTAGATTTTTACCAGTTGTCCCAGTAATGTCCTAGGCAAAAGAAGCAAGTTCCCGTGATGTGGGACCCAGTCTAGGATTACACATACAGCGTCTTACCTCATACGCTGTTATTGCATTGTATTGCATTGTATTGCATTTTATCTTATTTTATTTTTGTTGTATTCTATTTTATTTTTATTCTATTCTATTTTATTTTAAAGTAGTCTCTGTGCTTAGTGTGGAGCTCGAACTCACGACCTGAGGTCAAGAGTCACTTGCTCCCTTGACTGACTCAGCCAGGGTGCCCCTCGTAGCCTTCTTTAGTCTAGAACAGTTCCTCAGCATTTCTTTGTCTTTCATAACCCTGACATTTTGAACTGTGTGGACTGTAATTTTACAGAATATTTCTCAATTTAGATTTTTCTGATATTTCGGCATCATTAGATTCAGGTTTCACGCTTTTGGCACAAGCAGCACAGAAGCGATTATGGCCTTTCTAGTGCATCGTATCCGGAGGGACGTGACACCTGCTGTGTGAGGTGTGATCACATGGTCATGGTGATGTCTGCTTGATTTCTTCATGATAATGTTCCTATTTCCCATTGTTAATGGAATGTTATATGTATCTTATGGGATATACTTTGAAGCCAAACATCTTTTTGCCAGTAAGCATCTGTTGCTTCTTCTTGCTGGAAACAGTCATTGCTGTGGTTGGTGTCAATTGAGGACTTTCTGAATTCCACCATTTAGCCAGTTCTTTCTAAGGCTCTAGGTTTTCTCCACCAGTCTTGTAGGTTAATGAAAAATATGTCTGTTCTAAAATTTAAAAACAGAATATTGAATGGAACAGCCCCGAAAGGGTCATTTAATTTAATCACACTGCTTTGGGGGTGAGTGCATAGTGTTTAGAGAGCAGTAGTGTTTTGTGTAACCGTTTATTCGTATACTTGCTGAACGATAGAAGTTGGGGAATAGCAGTATAAGACAGAAAAGGTCTTTCTTTCCTCTTGGAGGTTATAGTTTATTGGAGAGAGAGAGAGAGAGACACCATAAACAAATCATTTCAAGTAAGAACTAAGTAAAAGCGAAGAAATATGGTAATGCCTATCAGAGTACTTCACATAACATGATCAGAAAAGGCCTCCCTGGGTGCCTGGCTGGCTCACTCGGTGGAGCATGTGATTCTTGATCTTGGGATTGTTGAGTTTGAGCCCAGATCTGAATTAGAAGGAGCTGTGCATCCGGGTGTCTGCTGGGTGGCTGTCAGTTGAGCGTCCGACTCCTGATTTTGGCTCAGCTCATGGTTTATGAGATCGAGCCCCTCGTCAGGCTCTGCACCGACAGTGCGTAGCCTGCTTGGGATTCTCTCTCTTTCTGTCTCTGCCTCTCCCCCGCTCAGTGTGCCCATGCACACCTGCACTCTCAAAATAAATAAACATTAAAAAGAATTAAAAACTCTCCTTTGGTTAAGGTGGGAGAGCAAGGGAGGAGACAGAAGAGTTACTAGACGGCTGCAGTCATCCAGTGAGAACTTCCTGACTTAACCTACAGCTTCAGTGTCATCGCTGTCCACATCCCAGCTGCTTTTTCCTTTTTGGGCAGACATTGATAAGCTTATCCTGAAATTCACATGGAAATGCAAGGGACCTAGAATAGCCAAAAATGAGCAAAGGATAAGAATAGATAGTTCTCCAGAGAAGACCTACAGATGGCCAGTCAACATGTGAAAAGATGCTCAACATCATTAGTCATTAGGAAAATGCAAATGAAAAGTATGAGACAGCACTTCACAGCCACCAGGACGGCTAGGGTGAACGCATGGACAGTAGCAAGTGTTGGCAAGGATGTGGAGAGGTGGAGAACCCGCACACATTGCTGGTGGGAATGTGAAATGGTGCGGCCGCTTTGGGGAATGGTTTGGTGGTTCCTCAGAACATTAAACATAGTGACTGTGTGGCCCAGAAAGTCCACTCCACGAGAATTGAAAACGTTACATCCAAGTAAAAAGCGAGTACACAAACGTTCATTGTGGCGTTACTCATAATAAACTTTCCCCAAAGTGGAAACAGCAGATTTTCACTCCCTGCAGTGTGGATACACCAAAGTGTAAATGGGACACTATCATGCAATGAAAAGGAATCATGTACTGACTTACACTACAAAACAGGGGAACTTTGAAAATATTATGCTAAGTAAAAGAAGCCAGACACAAAAGGCCACATAGTGTATGATTCCATTTATTTGATATGTCCCGCATGAGCCAATGTAGAGACAGAAAATAGATCATGGGTGTCAGGGACCAGGAGTGGGGGAAAGGGGAGAGTGACTGCTAATCAGATTGGGATTTCCGTTAGGGGCGAAGAAAGTATTCCGGAATTAGATACTGGTGATGGTCCCACAGCTCTATGAATGCAGTGAAATCCACTCAGTTACACATTTCAGAAGGATGAATTTTATGGTATGGAAATTATATCTTAGTAAAGCTGTTACAGATGTTCCTAAAATGTTGATTTTATCTTATTGTATTGTGTTTATTTATTTTGGGAGAGAGTGTGAGTGGGGGAGGGGCAGAGAGAGAGGGAGACAGAGAATCCCAAGTAGGCTCCACAGTCAGCACAGAGCCCAGTGCCGGGCTCAAACTCAGGAACTGTGGGATCACGACCTGAGCCGACGTCAGCAGTCAGACGGACACTCAACCGACGGAGCCACCACTAAAATGTTGGTTTTAGGGGTGCCTGGGTGGCTCAGTCTGTTGAGCGTCCGACTTCGGCTCAGGTCATGATCTCACCGTTCGTGGGTTCGAGCCCCGTGTCAGGCTCTGTGCTGACAGCTCGGAGCCTGGAGCCTGCTTCAGATTCTGTGTCTTCCTCTCTGCCCCTCCCCTGCTCATGCTCAGTCTCTCTCTCTCTCAAAAATAAATAAACGTAAAAAAAAAATTTTTTTAATGTTTGTTTTAAAGCTGATGTCATTGTCCTTAACGTTTTTCAAAGAATAAGAAACCCAACCTGTTTAGAGAGGAGACCTTGTGATTGCAGCCAAGAAGAACAGTGCAGGGGTATGAGGTGTAGGTGTGAGGAGGTTTGGAGAATTAGGAAGCACTAGCCGTTGAGTGACCCGTGTCATCCCTTCTTTGTTGACAAGCCCATGGACGATAGCCTCATTGCATTCCGAACCCGCTCTAAGATGCCTCTAAAAGACGTTCCCCTGGGGCAGCTGGAGGCAGAACTCCGGGCTCCAGACATCACGCCAGACATGTATGACCCCAATACAGCAGACGACGAGGACTGGAAAGTGTGGCTGGGCGGGCTCATGAACGACGACGTGGGGAATGAGGGTAAGTGGTCATGTCTGTGTGCACTCTCCACTCTGTGGTCGAATTGTCATTAGTCCGAAGTTTAACTGAACTTAATTTTTTATTGAACTCACAATTTTAAATCAGTACTTAAGTCCCCTCCTTTTTTTGGGTTAAGAATCTTTTCTTTTGTGAGGCGCCTGGGTGGCTCATTCTGTTGAGCGTCCGACTTCAGCTCAGGTCATGATCTCACAGTCTGTGAGTTCGAGCCCTGCGTCGGGCTCTGTGCTGATAGCTCAGAGCCTGGAGCCTGCTTCAGATTCTGTGTCTCCCTCTCTCTCTGCTCCTTCCCTGCTCATGCTCTGTCTCTCTCTCCTTCAAAAATAAATAACAACATTAAAAAAAAAATTAAAAAAAAAAAAAGAATCTTTTGAGTATAGTTGACGCACTGGTTGCATTCGTTCCAGGTTGTACAAGATGGCGATTCGACATGTTTGTATGTTGTGCTGTGCTTGGCACGTGTACGGTGTCGTCTGTCAGCCTGTGGTGCTATGACAGCTCCGTGGATGGCACTCTGCATGGTGTGCTGGTTCAGAGTCCTTTTCGGAATCTTTGGAATGCTAAGAATCGTCCCCTGAAACATAAATGCAGAAATAATTTTATATATGACTGCCTGAGGGTGCGCTGACCCCCTGGAGGACTGCTGTGCCAGCCAGGGACCTGTGTGATGCACGTGACAGCGCTAGCTGCCGCTGTGCCAAGTGCACGTCGGATGGAACCGGACTTGGGGAGATCAAGGGAACCGGCAGTGGCTTTGAGGCCCCATTGTGGCTCTTTCCATCTCTGGAGCCAGCGTCTTGACTCCTTTTCATGGGTCAGTCCCGTGCCCAGCCCTGTTTATGTGTAAGGCTGGCACGGTGGTCATCAGCTCACCGTTCACTTCTTGCTTTGCGTCCACACCAGAGGGACCCTTTCCTGCAGGCTTCAGTCTGAAAAATGCACAGGCACAACCCAGACTGGCCTTGTTTGGTCACGGGCCCGCTCTCTTGGTGGTGATGGAAGCCTGTGTGAGCCTGGGTCCTGGGATTGGCAGTGCCTAGCAGTGGTGAGCGTGGGCTAGGCAGTTACCCGGATGTAATAGTATGGCCAGAAGTGGGCACAGAGCAGTGCCCAGACAGAAACAGTGTTGACTGCATACAGTCGTGCTATGAGAATCCCTACTGCAACCCTTACTCTAGAACAGTACTAAAATTTAGTGCTTTAATTTAGTGAAATCAACATTACAGAAGTTGTCTCTGGTGATTTTCTTTGTGTACTACAGTGGAAATCGGGCATCATTCCTGATTCTGTGCAATAAGCTTCTGTAGATTTAGATGTTAGAGATTGTCTTAGTCTATAGTGATTGCAGGTGATGTCACATTCTTTTGATGGAATCTGGCAGATTTTTTTTAAATTTTAATTTTTGAATTTACATCCAAATTAGTTAGCATGTAGTGCAACGATGATTTCAGGAGTAGATTCCTTAGTGCCCCTTACCCGTTTAGCCCATCCCCCCTCCCAGTAACCCTCTGTTTGTTCTCCATATTTATGAGTCTCTTCTGTTTTGTCCCCCTCCCTGTTTTTATATTCTTTTCGCTTCCCTTCCCTTATGTTCATCTGTTTTGTCTCTTAAAGTCCTTGTATGAGGGAAGTCATATAATTTTTGTCTTTCTCTGACTGACTAATTTCACTTAGCATAATACCCTCCAGTTCCATCCACGTAGCTGCAAATGGCAAGATTTCATTCTTTTTGATTGCCGAGTAATACTCCATCGTGTATATAGACCACATCTTCTTTGTCCATTCATCCTTCGATGGACATTTGGGCTCCTTCCATCCTTTGGCTGTTGTCGATAGCGCTGCTGTAAACGTGGGGGTGCATGTGTCCCTTCAAAACAGCCCACCTGTATCCCTTGGATAAGTACCTAGTAGTGCAATTGCTGGGTGGTAGGGTAGTTCTACTTTTAATTTTTTCAGGAACCTCCACACTGTTTTCCAGAACGGCTGCACCAGTTTGCATTCCCACCAGCAGTCCGCACCCTCACCAACATCTGTTGTTGCCCGAGTTGTTAATGTTAGCCATTCTGACAGGTGTGAGGTAGCATCCCATTGTGGTTTTGATTTGTGTTTCCCTGATGATGAGTGATGTTGAGCATTTTTTCATGTGTCGGTTGGCCGTCTGGATGTCTTCTTTGGAGAAGTGTATTCATGTCTTTTGCCCGTTTCTTCACTGGATTATTTGTTTTTTTGGGTGTTGAGTTTGATAAGTTCTTTATAGATTTTGGATACTAACCCTTTATCTGCTATGTTGTTTACAAACATCTTCTCCCATTCTGTCGGTTGCCTTTTAGTTTTGCTGATTGTTTCCTTCGCTGTGCAGAAGCTTTTTGATGAAGTCGCAGTAGTTCATTTTTGCTTTTGTTTCCCTTGCCTCCGGAGACGTGTTGAGTAAGAAGTTGCTGCGGCTGAGGTCAAATAGGTTTTTGCCTGCTTTCTCCTCCTGTCTTAACATTGAGGGCTTTCATCCATTTTGAGTTTATTTTTGTGTCTGGTGTAAGGAAGTGGTCCAGGTTCATTCTTCTGCATGTCGCTGTCCAGTTTTCCCAGCACCACTTGCTGAAGAGACTGTCTTTATTCCATTGGATATTCTTTCCTGCTTTTTCAAAGATTAGTTGGCCATACATTTCTGGGTTCTCTATTCTGTTCCATTGATCTGAGTGTCTGTTTTTGTGCTGGTACCATACCGTCTTGATGATGACAGCTTTGTAGTACAGTTTGAAGTCTGGGGTTGTGATGCCTCCTGCTTTGGTTTTCTTTTTCAAGATTGCTTTGGCCATTCGGGGTCTTTTCTGGTTGGAGTCGGGCAGATTTTGTTCTTGTTGTTTCTTTTTGACTTTTTAGTGGAGAGTGACCCGAATATTAATACTGGTTGTGTTGTGGAAGACTCACACTTTAGAAAAAAAAAAATCTAATTACAGACAACCTGCAGAGCACATCTTTCATTCTTTCCCTGTCTTCTGAGAACAACTACCATAAGATTTATGTGTTGAAGAGTAATGCTTTAAGATAAATAATGTGTAGCTTTAACGGAAATAGACCGAATAAATATTTGTGTAGATAAGGCTAGGAGTAAGTCAGGATAAATGAATGAAAGAGAATAAGTCTTTGAATATACCTTATTTTTTTGAGAGAGAGAGAGAGAGAGTGAGCAAGTGCACATGCATGGTTGCTTGAGAGCTGGGGAGAGGGGCAGAGGGAGACCGGGAGAGAGAATCCCAGGCAGGTGCCATGCCCCGTCTGGAGCCTGATGCGGGGCTCCGCCTCTCAATCCCGAGATCATGACCTGAGCCGAAATCAGGAGTCGGGCGCTTAACCAACTAAGCTACCCATTCGCCCCTCCTTGAATATACCTTATGAAGCTGTTAAAATTATATTATACGTTACTTGGCAAATTTTATTGAGTACTTTCCTTTTAGGACGCATTGTACTAGGATCCTGAAAGGGAAAGGAGCATGATCGTTTTGCCAGATTGAGATACCGCTGGATGGTGCCTGGTCCATAGATGCGCAGTGCACCCCAGGTGAACGAAGTTGGATGAACTCAGATGCGCCATCAAAGTGGCATGAATACCGGCTTTAGAAGAGGGACAGAGAATTCCCGTTTAGGATGATCAGAGGCAGCTCTGTGAAGGAGGTGGTAATTGAGATGGACCTTTGAAGGATGTTTGCCATTGGTGCCAGTTAGGGTGAGGAAGGGGCGAGCGAGGGGATAGGTAACGTTATGGGTGAGGGGTCTTGTAGGACACGTCCTCCTGGGAGTCTTCTGCTCTCTGCTTGTGATAATACACGCCTGGTGGACAGAAATCAAACATTGTATAAAGAAAACTTTAAGGGGCGCCTGGGTGGCTCAGTCGGTTAAGCGTCCGACTTCGGCTCGGGTCATGATCTCGCGGTCTGTGAGTTCGAGCCCTGCTTTGGGCTCTGTGCTGACAGCTCAGAGCCTGGAGCCTGTTTCAGATTCTGTGTCTCCCTCTCTCTCTGGCCCTCCCCCGTTCATGCTCTGTCTCTCTCTGTCTCAAAAATAAATAAGCGTTAAAAAAAAAAAATTAAAAAAAAAAAAAGAAAACTGAGGGGTGCCTGGGTGGCTCAGTCTGTCAGTGCAGAGCCTGCTTGGAAATCTCTCTCTCTCCCCCTCTCTCTTTCTCTCTGCCCTTCCCCTCCTCAAAATAAATAAATAAACTTCAAAAAAAAAAAAGAAAACTATGAAAGCCCCTCTCCACGATGACGGTTCATGATTCATAGGGATCATGGATTTTTTTCATTGAATATTATTTCGGGATTTATAAATCTCTTGGTGTTCATTTATTGATACAACCTATCCCAAGTCCCATGATACCAAGGCTCAGAATCTCTGCAGAAAGCCATGACCAGGGACAAATATAGTCCTTTCCATTTCACAGAAATCTCAGAATTTCATTGCATTGCCCAGTTTTATTCCTTCTAGGGCTCGAGCCCAGCTCAGTGTTCTAGGAACGTGTCCCACTGAAGGAGGTGTCAAGGACAGAAGGTGTTAGGTGGGTTGGACTCTTCCCTAGTAAGCCCTGCTGCCCGTTCCCTAGGCCAGAGTTAAGGCCGAATGCTGACCATAGCAGGACCTCATGGCTTTCTCTGTGCTGGCAGCTTTGGTGCCCTGATTTTCCCTGGTTTCCATCGTCGTGGCCATAAGAGCCGAGCTGGTGGCTGTTGTGGAGGAAGGGCCGGAATCTCAGGTATCAGGAGTTTGGGGTCCAAGGTCGTGCTGCTCATGGCATCATCTCTAGAACTGGAGTCAGAGTCAAGGAATGGAAGGGTGTGCCTTCCTGGGTTGTGTTAAAGATACAGATTCCAGGGCCTCCCCTCTTACTGACTGAATCAGAATCTCCAATGGGTGTGGTCTAGGGATCTAATTCTCACGCACCCTAAAGATTGGAGACTGCTGATCTGGGAGAAGTAAGCGTGTATGGTAAGGGTGGATTGAGAAAATGGAATAATGGTTAGTGGGGAGGGTGGAGAGCCTCTTTCTTTAAATCTCAGTATTTTTTGTCATTGTTTATGTATTAGGACGGATTAAAAAAGAGAACACAAAGCCAGTGAATAGGGAAGGTGTGGACCCCCCTGTCCACCAGCTGAATTACTGAGTGCTGGCGAATAGGAAATGATGCTACATACAGACCCCAGTCCCTGACTTTAGCCAGATGCTGGTCTGTTTTTGTAGCATGACGTGGCTATTTTTACATGTTCCTTGTGCCATCTGATCTGCGTATTATTAAAACTGAGAGTCTCATTTGCCAAGAAACAATTAAGAGGCAGCACTGGAGGCGAACAACAGACTGAGATCAGCTGGGTGGATGCTGGGGTTGATCAGCCAGAAGAGTAAGCGGGCAGAGGCCACAGCCGGGGAACTGAAAGCTGAGAACTCAGAAGAAACCTTCGTGCATGACTTTTCAACGTGTTTGCCAAATGGGTGCTCGGAGAGTATTGGCTGGCCCATCGGTGTGCTGTGTCTGGTGCGGCTCTCCCATCCCATGAGGGGGCTCGAACCTGCCTGCGCTGCCCGCCCGTCGTAGCCCTTCCCACAGGACTTCCCTCCCTCGGCGTGTTTGTCGGGAGATGTACTCGGAGAGTCCCGGGAAGTTTGGGAAGACAGGATTCTCTGTGTGAGGATTTGAAGAATTTTTACTGGGGACGTAAACGCACAAATCGATGAAGAGACTTGACGTTTAAATAGTTACGTCATGGACGAAGGAAATTAATATAACCTGACTATAAATGTGGAGTAAAAAATATCAGCTTAGATTATGGTTGATCAGAACAGATTTTCCCATGATAAGGAATCAAAAACGTGTATATTTTTTTGTTTTTAATGGAAGGCACTCATTTTTTACAAAAAGTGACTTATGGAGGGATGGAGGGGGACAAAGTGGAAAAGAAGAGTTCTGTTCTTCACTCATGTTGTGTGTGTGAGGACTGGCATGCCCTCCCCTTGACTGCTTCCTGGTGGAAGGAATCCGAGTTCTGCATCTGAAACTTGCTTCCTTCACGGAGGCCTTCAGTTCAGACGTTTCCCACTGCACACGCGCACTCGGCTCTGCCTGCGTGGGGGGTGGGGGGGGCAGGGATTCAGTTATTCCCCTTTGGCAGACTTTGTTTGTTTTCCGTCTTTTTAATTCAGTTCCTTGGTGGCACCATCCACGTTTCAAGTTCTCGGGTGCCGCCTGTTGCCGGGAGCTGCCGTTACCGCGCTGTGCGCACTAGGACGTTTCCTCTGTCGCCGAATGTTCTGCCAGACGGCTCTTATCTAACGTCCTGGAAAAAATACCACCTTCGTGTGACGATTCTGTAATCCAGTGACTCTTCACAGGTTTTATTTAGCGATCGTGGCATCAGCATTGGAGAAAGTTATGTTGGAGAGAAACACCAGGATTCCTCCTATGCCCTCACATCACAAAATGTGTACTATTTTTGTATATTTTTAGTTCTTTTTCTTCTCTTGTCCATTTATTTAATTAATTTATTTTTAAAATTTATTATTTTTTAATGTTTAGTTATTTTTGAGAGAGAGACAGAGCTCGAGAGGGAGAGGGGCAGAGAGACAGGGAAAGACAGAATTGGAAGCAGGCTTCAGGCTCCGAGCTGCCAGCACAGAGCCCGACGTGGGGCTCGAACTCATAAACCGCGAGATCATGACCTGAGCCGAAGTCGGACACTTAACTGGCCACCCAGGTGCCCCCCACAATTTTTTTTTAATTTTTACTGTTTATTTTATTTTTTGAGAGAGAGACAGGGTGCAAGTGGGGGAGGAGCAGAGAGAGAGGGAGACACACAGAATTTGAAGCAGGCTCCAGGTTCCGAGCTGTCAGTGCAGAGCCCGACGTGAGGCTCAAACTCACGAACTGTGAGATCATGACCTGAGCCAAAGTCGGATGCTCAACCAACTGAGCCACCCAGGTGCCCCTATTTTTAGTTATTTGGAGTCTTATTGTAGGGGCATACTTTTTCATACTAAGGATTATTACATGTGTGTTATATTTTGTCATATGTGAACATTCATGAGGTGGTTACATGTTTACATTTTGTACATGTACACTATTTTATACTAAGGCATCGTAACTGTAGTCACTCCTTAATCACTGGGCATCAAAGTCATGTTTTTATCACTATCTGTGCTTTTTTGTTTTTGGAGAGAGAGAGCTTTAATCAGGGGAGGGGCAGAGAGAGAGGGAGACACAGAATCTGAAGCAGGCTCTAAGCTCCCAGCTGTCAGCACAGAGCCCGACACAGGGTTCAAACCCACGAACTTCGAGATCATGACCTGAGCCAAAGTCAGATGCTTAAGTGACTGAGCCACCCAGGCACCCCTGTTATGATGTTTTTAAAGTTTATTTCTTTATTTTTGAGAGAGCGTACAAGTGAGGGAGGGGGGGAGAGAGAGAATCCTAAGCAGGCTCCATACTGTCAGCATGGAGCCCGACACGGGGCTCGAACTCTCGAACCGTGAGATTATGACCTGAGCCGAAGTCAGACGCTTAATGGACTGAGCCCCACAGGTGCCCCATCCATGCTTTTGTGTAAGTAGTTTTACAAAAGTGTTATTTTGAGTGGCACTACTCAAAGTATGGTTGCTGAGATAAATTACATGTTTAGCTTTCTGGCTTTTGCTACAGTTTTGGCAGATTGAAGTCTTTTTCAAAGGAAGGAAAGAACTTGGCTTTTTGGAGAGAGTAGGTGAGATGTGTCAGCTGTGGGAAATGAGCTATGCAGTTCATTGGGGGAGAAAAAGAAGTTATTTAAAAACTTAAGAATAAATGTGCTTTATTGGAATAGATTCTGGCAATGATGAAAATCTTAAATTTTCACTAGAGATGGGAGTTCGGAGTGGAAACTAAGCATTTGCAATAATTTTTTTTCCTAGATGAGGCCGATGATGATGACGATCCAGAATATAACTTCTTGGAAGATCTTGATGAACCAGATACAGAGGATTTCCGCACTGACCGGGCAGTGAGAATCACCAGTGAGTCTGCGTTTACTATGAACCGGCTTCGGGCTGTTCCCCATCTGCTTTTGTTTACTTTGTAGATTTTTGAGGGTGATGTTTACAACCCATCTGAGTTAAGACATTTGAGCTTACTCTTCCCATTTAATTCTGTAACTCTTTAAACATATATATATCTGGAAGCCTATGAGTCATTCGTTTGTGCATCTCATAGTCACGCACTGCGGCCAACATCTGGCAGAGAGCGTTCCTAGGATGCCACAGTGAATAAGGAATGGCCTCTGCCCTGTAAGACATCAGCTCAATAGTGGATGCAAACAGAAAAAGTTACAATACAAAATGACAAGTGCTACAATAGGTTGTATATAAGGTTACTAGTGGCCTAGAGAGGGTATAATCTCCTAGTGGACGGTGTGCAGTAGGGTGGCTGGGCTGGGGAAGAACCCACATGATGAGAAGTTTCATCTCAGTTTTGAAGGAAGAGTAAGAAATTTTGGGTGGGAGGTGCCTAGCATGTGACTCTTGATCTTAGGGTTGTAAGTTCAAGCCCCGCATGGGGTGTAGAGATTGCTTAAAAATAAAATCTTATAAAAAAGATTTGGGGTGAATGGGGACCGATGGATGTTGCAAATAGGCAGAAGAGTGTTCACAAACCACAGGATTGTGAAGCAACAGAACTGCATTTGGAAACTAGTAAGGAGTTTGGTGTGGAAGGTGAGCAGTGTTCAGATCCTGGAGAACCTTGAATTTGCGTTTTAATCTGTTCAAAAGGAGAGCTCAGAGTTTTAGGCAAGAAACTAATAGGAACTGATTGGGATTTTAGAAATACTACTTTGGGAGCGCCTGGGTGGTTCAGTGAGTATCTGACTCTTGATTTCGGGTCAGGTCATAATGTCAGTGTTGTGAGATCAAGCCCCCCATCGGGCTCTGCACTGAGTGTGGAGCCTGCTTAAGATTCTCTCTGCCCCTCTCCCCTGCTCGCTCACTCTCTGTCCTTTAAAAACAAAAAAAGAGGGGCACCTGGGTGGCTCAGTCAGTTGGACGTCTGACTTCGGCTCAGGTCATGATCTCACAGTTCGTGGGTTCGCGCTCCGCGTCGGGCTCTGTGCTGACAGCTCAGAGCCTGGAGCCTGTTTCAGATTTTGTGTCTCCCTCTCTCTCTGCCCCTCCCCTGTTCATGCTCTGTCTCTGTCTCAAAAATAAACGTTGAAAAAAAAAAATTAAAAAAAAAAAACAACCAAAAATAAAAACAAAAAAAGAAAAGTACTTTTTTTTTTTTTAATGTTTATTTATTATTGAAAGACAGAGAGAGTTAGAGCGTGAGCAGGGGAGGGGCAGAGGGAGAGGCAGACACGGAATCCGAAGCAGGCTCCAGGCTCCGAGCTGTCAGCACAGAGCCTGACGCAGGGCTCGAACTCACAAACTGCAAGATCATGACCTGAGCTGAAGTTGGATGCTTAACTGACTGAGACACCCAGGCGCTCTGAAAAATACTACTTTTTTTTTTTTTTTTTAAATTTTTTTTTTTCAACGTTTATTTATTTTTGGGACAGAGAGAGACAGAGCATGAACGGGGGAGGGGCAGAGAGAGAGGGAGACACAGAATCGGAAACAGGCTCCAGGCTCTGAGCCATCAGCCCAGAGCCCGACGCGGGGCTCGAACTCACAGACCGCGAGATCGTGACCTGGCTGAAGTCGGACGCTCAACCGACTGCGCCACCCAGGCGCCCCTGAAAAATACTACTTTGATTTAACACCAACTTAATGTATTAATTAGGTGGGTAAAGAGAGAAAGATTAGAGGCACGAAGAACAGTTAAATGACTTGGCTGGAGACGTTTATTTAAAAATTATTTCGTTGGCTATGTTAGCGATGATAGAAAACATATATTTCAGGAAGTATTGACTTTTATTTACTTATTTACTTAGAGAAAGAGAGATAGAGCACGAGTGGGGGAGAGGCAGAGAGAGAGAGGGGGAGGGAGAGGATCCCAAGCAGGCCCCTTGCTCAGCGAGGAACCTGATGCAGGGCTCAATCCCATGACCCTGGGATTATGACCTGAGCCAAAATGGAGAGTCAGGTGCTCCACCAACTGAGCCACTCAGGGCCCCCAAGCTTTCTATTCTTGATCTCAGCTCAGGTCTTGATCTCAGGTTTGTGAGTTCAAGTCCTATGTTGGGCTCGGTGCTGGGCGTGAAGCCTGCTTAAAACATAAAAAAAATTTTTAAAATGTGGAATGCCATTTCTTTTAGGAAGATCTTCCCTTATTTGGTATGTTAGGACAAAGTTAGAGGAAGCATCGAAAGGATTCAAAGTGTAGACTGAAAAGGCTTGAGGACTTAGGCTTTGAGAAAGCTGGAGGGGAGTCGAGGAAACTATGAGAAAAACCAAGAATGTCTAGTGTCAGAAACCAAGGGATGAGTTGTTCCAGGAACCACTGGCCCACGTATCTGGTGATGAGACATGTCTGCCGGGTGCTGGGAAGATCTCCTTCCAGCGTGGCTCCCGGCCGGGCGCATGCTTGTCTTCCCTTTTCATCTGTCACTTTCTTCCATTTACAGACCATTTCTCAGGAAGACCTTCCCAGTTAGGACTGTTCTTGCTTTGCGATTCCCCCGACTTTATGTGTCCTTAGTGACCACCTCATGGTTGCCCAGGTCCTAACCATCTTATCCCCAGGCCTGTAGCTTCTTTGGGAGTGTCTCCTGTTTGCAGTCGTGGGTTTTGCCAGCCAAATAGTGAACATCTCTGGGATGCCTAGATGAAGGGCCGTCCTCTCTTGTTGTAGGGTTGTGATCCTAAGTGAAAACTGAGGTAGAATTCCGGTTTTATTCCTACCCTGTATCCTCTGATGTGTGACCTTATCATATTATGATCCGTATAAGAGGACGTGTCCTTACACGGATGACAAACATTTAAAAACTAAGTGTAGAATCACAGAGTTTGGAAAGCTTCACGTGGTCACGTATTTTCCTCCCACTTGAGGGTGTGTTTGTAGCTCCTGTGATGTGGCCTTTTCATCTGTGGGTGACCCCAGTGTCAGGGAGCTTCTCAGTGGTGAGGGTGGCGCATCCCAGTGCTGAGCGCTGAGCGCCTCCTAACATTTTCCCTCCGGAACCTGGGTGTGCCCTTGTACTTCTGTTTGTCCCAAGTGTGCATAGTAAGAGATGTTCCTTTCCCGACGTTTTTTCTTTGCTGTGTCAAACGTACTGTTTCTTCAGTTCTCCAAACGTAGTTGCCCTAGTCAGCTTCCTCTGCGTTCTGGCCTTTATTTCTTTAAAAAAAAAATTTTTTTTTTAATGTTTATTTATTTTTGAGAGAGAGAGACAGAGCGTGAGCGGGGGCAGGGCAGAGAGAGAGGGAGACACCGAATCCGAAGCAGGCTCCAGGTTCCGAGCTGTCAAGCACAGGGCCCAACACGGGGCTCAAACTCATGGACCGTGAGATCATGACCTGAGCTGAAGTCGGACGCTCAACCAGCTGAGCCACCCACGTGCCCCATGGCCTTTATTTCTTATAAACTTCTCTCCCATTGCATTTTCTTATGGAACTTCTAAAAACTACGTAGAAAAGTTGAAAGAATTGTACATTGAACATCCATATACCCACCACCTAGGTTCTGTAATTCACTTTTAATCTATCTGTTTTATCCTAAGCAGCTGCATCAGGCTCTCTTTCCATCTGTCAATCCATGTGGGTTATTCTCATGCTGATTTCAAAGTGGGCTGGAGACACCAGCATTCTTCACTCTAAACATTTCAGCATGCGTATCATTAATTAGAGTTCAGTATTTATCTACAGTTTTTTTTAAGTTTATTTATTTATTTTGAGAGAGCGAGAGAGGGAGAGAGAGAGAGAGAGAATCCCAAATAGGCTGTGCACTGTCAGCACAGAGCCTGACCGCGGTTCTTGTTCTCACGACTGTGGGATCATGACCTGAGCCGAAATCAAGAGTCGGACGCTTAACCAACTGAACCGCCCAGGCGCCCCTCTACAACTTCTCTTTTTAGGTAAATTTATACACAATGTATTACACAAAATTTTAGTGTAGCGTTCAGTGAGTCTTGACATGCTTCCACGTGTGTAATAATCCCCTGTGAGAATATGGAACTGTCACCCCAGGAGGCTCCGTCATGCCCCTTCCAACCCAGCCTCCCCGAAGCACCTGCTGTTCTGATTTTTTTCAGTAACAGGTTAGATTTGCCTGTTTCAGAAGTTCATGTATATGCTCTGTTGTGTAGAGCTTCTTTCTTTCACTCAGCACGCGGTTTTTGAGATTCATCTGTTTGCAAGTATCCCTGCTTTTTTCCTTCCATCGCTGTGCAGGATTCTGTTGTATAAATACACCTCTTTGGTCATCTGTTTTTTTATCTGTTCCCAGGTGTTAACGGACACTTGGGTTTTTCTGAGTTTTTGCTATGTTGAATGAAGTGCTCTGAACTTTCTTGTTTCAAGACAGATGATTCCTTTGTCTTGGGGCAGCTCTCCAGGAGATGAATCCCTGGTCATAGGGTAGATGTGTGCTTAGTTCTAGAGGGAATTATCAGACCTTTTGTCAAAGTGGATTTCATTGTCCTTCTCATGGATTTGCATGGCTCTTTCTGCCATCTCCGAGGGGCTCTTACAGAGATGGTCACAGACCTGCCTCAGTCCCCTGGACCTGGCCTGTGACTCTGCACTCATTCAGTGACAGGCTTGCCTTCTTGGATAGTCGCATGGTTTTGGAGTGGCTGTGTCATATTAAACTTGAGGTCAGCCAAAGTATTCACATCTTTTTCAGATTGTTTTGAGCCATTTCACCTTTTCATCCATTTAAGAAACTGATTTTTGGGGTGCCTAGGTGGCTCAGTCGGTTGAGCGTCCGACTTTGGCTCGGGTCATGATCTTGCGGTCGGTGAGTTTGAGGCCCGCATCTGGCTCTGTGCTCTCAGCACAGAGTCTGGAGCCTGCTTTGGGTTCTGTGTCTCCCTCTCTCTCTGCCCCTCCCCTGCTTGCGCTCTGTCTCTGTCTCTTAAAAATAAATAAACATTTTAAAAAAATTAAAAAACACCCTGATTTCGAAGAATCCTAAATGTAAGACTTTAAAGTTGTTAAGTTTCACCCAATTAATTTGACAACACGTGGGGTTTTAAGTCTGTCATCAGTTGGTCTAGCAGTCCCTTCCAGCTTTATATGATTTACAGATGTGATAAGTGTGTTTTTTGGGTCTTCTGGGTCATTGATGCAGTTGCTTGATGGTTTAGGTTCTGTCTTGACTGCACTCAGTAGTCCAGGACAGGACTGGATTTACGTTACGGGAAGGTCATCTGGCTTATGTTCCTGTACGTCTTCCCAGCAGAACTTTCCGAAGGGTCTGTTCGTTCTGTCATGTGTCCCCAAGCATCTGGAACAGGGACTGAGCATAGCTGGTATTCAGGACGCGTTTTTGAATGAATGAATGAATGAATGAATGATAGCCATGACGATTTTATCAAATGTCTTGCTGAAAACAAGACATACTGTCTTCTTGGAATTCCCTCTAATTGGAAAACAAAACTAACTTGAGCCAACAACTCTGTGTGGCTTTTTTTTCCAGAGAAGGAAGTGAATGAACTCATGGAAGAGCTGTTTGAAACTGTGAGTAAATGGTCCTTGAGTGGGGACTCGGGGTGGTGGATGTGGACTCACCAGCGAGCTCTGTCCTTTGGTCCCGGGGCTCTCCGTCCGGGAGGGTGGTTTGACCAAGCCAGTGCAGGGCCCTCGGGAGAGAGTATGGTGGGAGGAGAGTTTCGCTAACTAGTAAACTTTGAGTACCCATATATGGGTTCTTCCTAGTAAAGTCCCCCCGGCAGACTTTGGGTGGCCTCCCCAACTGTCATTCATCATCCTTAAAGATTGCAGATTAGTTTTGGGATATTCTGGGCACAGATAGTTAGCCTTTCTCATAAACCTGTCTCTTAAAAGATATTGCTCTGTCTTCACCACTGCAAGTGGTCGATTGAGACACTTTGTTCCTGACCTAACGGTCAGCCGTGTGCACGATCGTGGGCGCTCTGAAGTGAGGACGTGTGAGGAAGCTCCTGCCTGCAGTCCTCCCTCCCCTCCCGCCGCTGGGTGACACGCACATGCCCTTCCCCTCTGCCCACAGTTCCAGGACGAGATGGGACTGTCCAACGTGGAGGATGACGGCCCAGAGGAGGAGGAGCGCGTGGCTGAGCCCCGGCCTAGCTTCAACACCCCTCAAGCCCTGCGGTAGGCTAGCCAGAGACGTTGAGGCGCAGAGGGGAGAAAAGCGTGTTTTCAGACGCTCGGGTTCCCGGTTTCCCGTTGCTAACTCCCCGCTGTCACTGATGGAAGGAGGGTCTCCCGTGAATCAGTCTCCTTGCTATGGGGCAGCACAGCCACAGACCAGGCTGCGTCTGTTTGGGAAGGGAGAGAAAACAGTAGCTGGCGTCCATAGCAGCCTCTCCAGGTGAGTGGTGCTGGAGCGGTGCGAGGACTCGGTGGCCAGCCACAGAAACCACCCCCGGTCATACTAGCCTTGTGTCCCTTTTGTTCTCCTCATTGGCCGTTGACGTTGTGTCAGTGTTAGTGACAGTCTGTGGCTGCGGCAGTAGGCGAGCAGCCCGCGAACCAGCTGCAGTCACGCCCGGGGCTTGGAGTCGCACTGCCCCTCCACCCCCACGTGTGACGGGTCTGCACGGTCCATCTGGGTGTAGTGTGTTGTCCATTCTTTCTGCGTAGCAGCACATGTGGTCAGGTGACTGGCTGGTGGTCAGGGTGTGCTCTGTGCCTGGGTGGTGCTGTGTGTGAGCTTAGCAGCGTGACCTGATCGGAGAGCTTGGGAGCCATCGGAAAGCTAGGCCTTCAGGGAACGGGCAATTTAGTACAGGAAACAAGGTCTGCTGACCGTTCCATAAAAGCCCGAAATACACGCCATTATAATAAATACCATAATATAATTACAACACAATCTCGGGATAGCCTCCCCCTCCCTTTTTTGTTTTTAACCTTTATTGAGGTATAATTTTCTTTACTGTTTATTTTTGAGAGAGTGTGAGTGGGGGATGGACACAGAGAGGGGAGACAGAGGGTCGGAAGTGGGCTCATGCTGTCATCAGAGAGCCCGATGTGGGGCTTGAACTCATGAACCATGAGATCATGGCCTGAGCCAAAGTTGGACGCTCAACCCGCTGATGAGCCCCCCGGGCGCCCTCTTATTCAGGTATAATTGACAAAATTGTAAGATACTGAAAGTGTGCTACATGGTGATAGGATAAAAGTTTACATTGTGAAAGATCCTCCCCCCCCCCCCCCCCCCCCATCGAGTTAGGGAACACTTTATCATTTCACCTGTTTACTTTTTTGGGGGGAAACATTTTTGACATTTCTAAGAGTCTTTCTTTGACCCACTTTCTGAGTTCATAATGCAGTTGATTTGTGAACATGCTTTGGTCGCAGGGAAAGTGAGCCATCGGTGTCCCCCTTGTCAGCCACCTGAGCAATACTTTGTAAAACCAGCTGCGGGCTGTTTGTGCTTCATCCACGTCATCCACGTTTCTCGTGCGTCTGCTCCTCTGTTGTTCTGCCAGGAGCACAGACAATGGAGTTTTCAGATCTCAGGAAACATTGTACCCAGGCCTGTGCCATGACTTTAGGTTTTTAGCCTGTGCCTGCTAAAAACTGTGAAAGGAAACATAGTGTTTATCTCCAGAGGCTACAGAAAAGTTACCATGTAGCTGTTGTTACTCTTGTTGCCACGTAGAGATTTCATACTTGCTGGAGCTGGTTGTGTCCGGACTGCACAGAACCCCGGTCCTGCCTTAATCCTGCAGTGCGGGGGCTCTGCCTCAGAACTGGCCTGGGAGCTAGGCATGTGGGTGCTTCAGCCCTGGATGGCCGCTCTCAGGAGGCGGGGGCCGGTCCCACACCGAGGGGAGGGATTTGGGCTAGAAGGGGAGGTGCTCACGGGCAGGCAGGGCGATACTTGAACCAGCTTCTCACTGTGTTTCCCAGCTGTCCTGTGGTTTAGTGGATCCCTTCACACTAGGTCTTGGTCAGAAAGGAAGGCAGGGCAGCCTAGATGGATGGGAGTGGCAGGAGGGCAGAAGCCGAACGTGGGGTGTGGTCCTGTGTGAGTGAGGGAACAGATGCTGGGTTTGGAGAAGATTCCGTGTCACCGTTAGGGACACGTCCCAGGTTAATTGTGGATGTCAGGAGGCCCCAAGGATGAGGGGCTCCTCCCGCTGGCTCCCGGACTCCTTTGTTATCCAGACATGTCTCTGTTCCTAGATTTTTGTCTAACTTCTCCTTCATTTGTGTATTATGTAGAGGACTAATCGTGGAAGAATGAGGGGGCAGTGCAGTTCGGGACCATCTTATTTGAATTTTTGCTAACAGCTTATGCTAACAGACTTGGATAGACTGGGAGTTTGTTGGCTGAAGTGGGATGTGGGAGTCGGCGGAAGGTGGAAGTTACGCAGACTCTTAGCCCGCCGTCGTCGGGGGGACTTGGACGTGCTGGGGACCTAGGGAATGTTCACGTGCGGTCACCTCCCTGTCGGGGATAGGTTTGAGGAACCACTGGCCAACTTGCTAAATGAGCAGCACCGCACGGTGAAGGAGCAGCTTGAACAGCTGAAGGTGAAGAAGTCTTCGGGCAGACAGCAGCAGGAGGTCGAGAGGGCGAAGCCCCAGAACGAGAAGGTCCACCAGACGCTGACTCTAGACCCGGCGCAGAGGCGGCGGCTTCAGCAGCAGATGCAGCAGGTAAGACCCCTCGGCGAGGCCGGCGCCGGATCGTCCGCGGCCCGCCACTGAAGCGGTGGTCTGAATATCCGGAGCAGGTGGCTCGATGTGCCTTGGAATCAGAGGGCCGCGGCCTTCTCATCGCTTAGGCCCTCGGAAGGCACCGTGTTTGTACCTGTAGGGCTCAGGCAAGAGCACTCGTGCACGTGGCCACCCTTGATATTAGGATCACAGGTTTCCGTCTCTCCTAATCCGTTCTGAACTGAACAGCCTCACTTCCCGGAGGAGTTTTTTCTTCTTCCTAATTTCAGTCCCTCTGGTCTGAGGCTAAGATTCCTCTGGCTCTGTCATTTTGCTGGAGGAACATCTCTGAGAGACTCACACCACGCGAAGGTGCCATCTCCTCGTCTCTTCGGAAAGCAGAGCGTGTGGTCGAGTGGCAGACATCTTGGGAGAGCCTTCCGGGTCCCTGGAGTGACAACCTCCTAACGTGTCGCTGTGTCGTTTCCTTTCCCTCCTCAGCACGTGCAGCTCTTGACGCAGATTCACCTTCTCGCCTCCTCCAACCCCAACCTCACTTCGGAGGCCAGCACCACCAGGATATTTCTCGTAAGGCTCCACGTGTCCTTCCCTCTACAGACTTGGGGGTCGGTTAGCCTGGGAGGTCGCTTCGCAGAGATGCTCACCCGCCACCGTCTGCGTTCATTCTTGTCTCCTGCACACGTTGGCAGCTACTCCTGTGGCTTCCTGCGTTTGCCAAGAGAGCATGAGGCTCTGACCCCCAGAAAGACCAGAGAGCCATCCGGTTTTCTTAGGACTGTTCTGTGACTTTTTTGTTGGGCTTTCTTCCTCATCTTTAGACTTACCCTGACTTCTTAGGTTTTCCATACTTCTGTTCTTTTTACTGAATTCATTGTCCGTTCATCTGGCTCAATAGCTACGTGTATAGGATTAATTTCGGTTCTGACATTTTTAAGCATTTAGAGCAAAGGGTTTTAATTTTGAATTGTCTAGGTGTTATTCAGAGAAACCAAAAGAAAGTTTAAAATTTTTTTTTTTTTTAATGTTTATTTATTTTTGGGACAGAGAGAGACAGAGCATGAATGGGGGAGGGGCAGAGAGAGAGGGAGACACAGAATCGGAAACAGGCTCCAGGCTCTGAGCCATCAGCCCAGAGCCCGACGCGGGGCTCGAACTCCTGGACCGCGAGATCGTGACCTGGCTGAAGTCGGATGCTTAACCGACTGCGCCACCCAGGCGCCCCGAAAAGAAAAAGTTTTAAAAAGTAATTGTTCTCACTCTTGAGAACCTTAGTTCTAGCTGGGGAGCCAGACCGCGCATCCTGCGGGCCGGGCGGTGGAACGAGTGTCGGCCCCCCCGGATATCCGAGGGCTCAGCCACAGAGTGCTCTGGGCGGAGTAATTGTAGCGATTGATTTTTACCTGTGTTTACCCTCTAGCTGGAGGGCAGGTCTCCCCTCAGAGGCTGACAGGGGCTCCGCTAGTGCTAGTCGTCTGGGACTGAGGTCTCCTTTGTGCCCTGTCTTCCCAGAAAGAGCTGGGAACCTTTGCTCAGAGCTCCGTCGCTCTCCGCCATCAGTTCAACCCGAGGTTTCAGACCTTGTTCCAGCCCTGTAACCTGCCGGGGGCAGTGCAGCTCGTGGAAGCCTTCAGCACACATGTCAGCGTCGACTGGAGTCCTCGGAAGACGGTCAAGAAGACTGGTACGGGACAGATCTGTTCACTTCTGCCTTTACTTGCCTTGACAAGTGGGAGTCTCATCCCATACCTGGCGTCCTAGCAGACGGGACGTTTATACCCACTGCCTAAGTTCTGGAAGGACGTGACAGTGCTTGGGCTTCCGTGAGGGCCGGGGAGGTGGACAGGACGGTGCAGGGGACAGAGGTGTGCACTCCGTGCCGAGAAGTGTCCCAGATAGATGTGAGGGTGGGAAGTAACCACGCGCGAGGTCGGGACAGCCTGGGGTCTGGCAAAGATGAAAGTCAAGTGCTTAAGTTGGTTTGTGGTTAGGGCTTTACTCTCTTTTTCATAAAGAAACTTTTATTTTCCTTCATGGTTGCAATGGTGTCTCCATTTTGAATGAAATGTTGATTTGGGGATTAGGCACAAATCAGACGTGTTGAACATTTGCCACGTTCGATAATTCTGAAGATGGTGCTGGCTGGCTTTCTACCTTGCATCGCTGAGTAGTTTGTGAGAAAATGTGTGCTGTTCCCTTGAATGAAATGATTACTTCTGATTTGTTTCCTGGGTTAGAAGATTAGTTGTGGTTTGCTCCGGGTGTGTTGGTCTTCGGATTTTCTTTTTAAATCCCTGACGTTTGCAGTGAAGTTGAATATAATTGAGTTTAAGTACACTGTGTCACACACAGGGGTCTCAAACTAGTTTCTTAGCCCTGTGTTGGTAATGAAAACTTGCACACCGTGGTGATAAATGCCTCCTGTGGGGAGATAAAAACATTTGTGGAGGGAGAACCACGCATTCAGTCGTGTTTCCTCTCTCTGGAGAGGCAGACAGGCCTGGAGTTGAGAGGCTGAGGCAGCAGGACAGAACTGAGTGAGACGGAGGTGTCTCACTCCTCCTATGGCTTTTGTTCCCAACCCCAGGAGGACTCTGGGAGGACTTAAGGAAAGTTAAGTAAGAATCAAATCAAATAAAATTTGGAATACCAGGTTTGTGAGGGAGATTGAAGAAGTTCACATCTTACCCTGGAAGAAAGCAAGCATTGTTGAAGGTCACTTATATTCCAAGGATCTAAAGGGGGAGAGGGGGTAACGACTTTGAGCACACAGTGAGCCGGGTGTTCTCTGTCATCATTGTTGTGAGTGTCCCTGTTACTTAGGGGCTAGGGGTCCCACACGGGAAGGGTGAGAGGACTAGCTGGCAGGAGCTCACGGGGGACTCCCGGCAGGCATGTGTCAGGCCGAGGACGATGGCTGAAACCTTGGGCGAGGCAGGGCGGGAGGGCGGGCTTCCCTAGGGAGGGAGGGCTCTAGATAAATGCATCTAGAGAATGCATTCCGAAGCTTTTGTGAAGACCTCTTTTGTTCTAGAATTTCATTTACCACAGGATTTTGTTTTCTCACAGCAGATGAATTTCCCTGTTTGCCAAAGCAAGTGGCTTGGATCCTGGCCACGAGCAAGGTGTTCATGTATCCAGAGCTACTTCCAGTGTGTTCTCTGAAGGCAAAGAATCCCCAGGATAAGATTTTCTTCACTAAGGCCGAGGACAAGTAAGAGTTTACTGTGGGGGAACAGATGCACAGGGTGACCCGAGGAGAACTAGTTGTTTCTCTTGTGCTCAGGGGAGATAGGGCGTGTGTCATCAGACATGGACACACAAGGCCAGAAGCAAAGCGGTCTCGCTGGGCCCACTCCTGTGCTGTGTCCACAGCAGCAGTGCCAGGGGGACTGCTCTTTTTGGGGAACAATGTGCGGTTTTGAAACATTTTTAACTTGTGTTTTGTTTTTGAGTTATTGTAAAAACCAGTCTCATAGTACTGGTAGAAGAAATTTTTCAAAGGAAAAAAAATTAAAAAAAAATGTTTTTAAAGTGTCTATTTTTGAGAGAGAGAGACAGAACGTGAGCAGGGGAGGGGCCGAGAGAGAGGGAGACACAGAATCCAAAGCAGGCTCCAGGCTCTAAGCTGTCAGCATGGAGCCCGACGTGGGGCTCGAACTCACGGACCGTGAGATCATGACCTGAGCCAAAGTCGGAAGCTCAACCGACTGAGCCACCCAGGCACCCTGATGTTTTATTTATTTTTGGAGAGAGAGAGAGGGAGACACAGAATCCGAAGCAGGCTCCAGGCTCTAAGCTGTCAGCACAGAGCCCGATGCGGGGCTCGAACTCATGAACCGGAGATCATGACTTGAACTAAAGTGGGACGCTTAACCGATGGAGCCACCCAGGCGCCCCAGTGGCAAAAAATTTTTATCTGTTATTCTAACCACCCTAAGACAATGATTTTTCTTTTTTTCTTTCCTTTGTGGATTGGTTTTTTTTTTTTTTTTTTGTAAATTCTCCTGCTGTAGGGCTTGAACTCACAGCCCTGAGATCGAGAGTCACATGCTGTATCCACCTAGCCAGCAAGTGCCTCCAATGATTTTTCTTTTTGCATTTTCCATATAATCTTTATTGGCAATTTAAGTATAATTTTGTTTTGTTTTTACCTAACGCCTTGAAATTGTTCTTCTGTACTGTCACATTGTCTTTACTTTTGTTTCTGTGTGTTGTCTTTTAAAGTGATATTTAATGGCCTTACGATAGTCCTTTTATTTGCCACTTTCATTTTTTCTCCTCTCTTGTTTTGCTGTTGTAGCGAGGCTTCCCCAAGGATCTGTGTGCATAGAGCTTTTGAAAGTATTTTGGGTTTACCCCTTTGGGTAAATTGCCAAGTGTGAGGTTATTTGACGAAGGTCATGAACACTTCCACGGCTCTTGATTTGTGCCGTCCACTGCCGTGGCGGCCTGTGGTGTACAGGTGCCGTGGTTGAGTGGGTCGTGTGGGGAGGCGGTTGGTGCTGAGTTTAACGTCACTCAGAGCCCGTTGTTCATCTCATGCTTGTTCCCTGAGCCCCATTCTCCTTCCTTTGCCTTCCTTTGAGCTGAGCAGGTCTTAGAACCTACCAGCTCTCAGGAAACGCCGGCCACTCTGTGTCGACTCACGCAAGAATGAGGTGTGGGAATGGTGGGTCGTACCCCGCGGAGTTCTCTGGGGAGAACTGCCCCGCTGGTCAGCACTGCCCCTCTCTCAGTTTGTTGGCTTTAGGGCTAAAGCACTTTGAAGGGACCAAGTTTCCGAAGCTGCTGATGAGCAAGTACCTCCTCACCTGCAAGACCGCGCACCAGCTGACCGTGCGGATCAAGAACCTCAACATGAACCGCGCGCCCGACAACATCATCAAAGTGAGTGCCTGGCTCCTCCCGCCCCAGCTGGGGGCTCCCGGGCAGCCCTTCCTCCTCTCCAAGTCCCTCGTCCTCCTCTTAGGGCATTTCTCCTAAAAATAAAAGCATCCCAACTCTTAAAATATTTCTTGACCTCACGCTTCCCTCTAGCCGCCTGTCTTCTTGGCCTCCAGCCTTCTTGAAAGGGTGAACGACATTCCACCGTATCCTTGTCCTTGGCTCTTTCTGTCAAAGTTAAAAGTACATACTTCGTAAAAGGTACCTAAGAGCTTTGAAGAGTCGGATAGTTCTGTGAGGCTGATCAGGAAAACTGGTATATCTCTCCGTTTCCTGCTGCCGTTTTGAGGGGTGGCGTGTCTGCCTCCGTGTCCGGGTGGCTTGCGGGTCGTTGCCACCGCTTGACGTTTTGCCCTGAGGCGTCACTTAACTCAAGAGCAACCAGGGCTGCGGAGGCTCAGCCCTCCCCTCCTCCCCGTGCCACAGCCCCTTGTCACCACGTGGCATCTCCTGTTGTCTGGCTTTCCCACGAGACCACAGTTGGCTAGATCGTGTTCAGGGCTCACGTTAAAACGTGATAGCGCGTTGTGAACGCTCCTCGCCGCTGAGCGGTGTGGTCCAGCCTGGTTGCTTGGCTTTTCCTGCGGGCATGTAGTGTTTTGTGGGGTAGTGGTTGCGTTTGGGGGAGTGGGTAGAGCTCGCTCTCAAGGGTGTGTGCTAGCTGGTCAGCACTGGACTTTACCTCCATGTTACAGATCTCCTCTGAGTGTGTTCACAGTGTGGATGTTCCGTCCCTGACTCCTCTGAGGCTGTTCCCTCTGGACAGGCTGCTCTCTCGCCTTGTCGTACAGTGTCTTCTTGGGCTTCCCCTACCCATCATCCTGGGGCTTCCTTGTGCCTCTTACCTGTGTGCATCCTCCTAGTCCCCGAACCCACATCTGTTTCGTCTGCTTTATTCACCCTGTTTTAGTGGAGCACAGCCTCGTAGCAATCTGGGGGAGAATGCTAGAGAAACAGGTGTTTCCGTTTAGACTGTCCGTATTCACGGTATTCACGCTTCGCGGATTGGACCAGAGGCTGTGCCTGGTTTAGCTGCTGTGCTGTATATTTGGTTTGTGTGTGTAACTGTTGTCACCGTGTGACATAAGGTCTGGCCATTGGGAGAACCTGGGGGAAAGCTACGTAAGACCTTTCTAGTTTTGCAACTTTTTATGCGTCTGTAATTGTTTAAAATAACACGTTGAAAAATATATCCCTTTTCTACTCGCCACCTTTAGTAAGTCTGGAATTTGAGGTTGGAAATCATGTTTTTTAAATGTATTTGATTTTGAGAGAGGGAATGCGAGTGCACGAGCAGGGAAGAGCAGAGGGAGAGAATCCCAAGCAGGCTCCACACCCAGTGCAGTGCCCGACACGGGGCTTCATCTCATGAACCGTGAGGTCATGACCTGAGTCGAAATCAAGAGCCAGACGCTTAACCGACTGAGCCACCAGGTGCCCCAAAGTTGAAAATAATTGTTCTTAGAAAGTTTAAGGGCTGGGGTGCCTGGGTGGCTTAGCTGATTAAGCGTCTGACTCTTCGAAGGACCTTGCTGCATTTTCTCCTAGTCGCTACTTCCGCCTCTAGAGATTTGATGCCACTTTGCCTCTTGAACCTGTGTGACACCTGCGCTTCCTGTCCCCCTACAGCATGTAGGGTTTTCCCTTTTCTCCATTGTTTTGGAATTTCATGGTAATATGAATGCCTAGAATGCCTAGTATGGGTCTGTCATTAGCTCTGCGAGGACTGGGCAGCCCCCACCATTGGCCTGTCCGTGTCAGGTGCCCGGCCTCCCCGCGGTAGTCTCCTGCTGTCTTCTCTTTTTCCAACACTCGATCTTCTGTTGGCCTTTCTGGCATGTTACTTCAGCCTTTTCTTTTTCTTGTGACTTTTTCTTTCTCTTTGCTTTTCCTGTTAATATTTTTAATTTCCGATAGCTTTTTTTTGTTCGTTGAATAGTTTTTAATGGTGGATGGCAGAGGGTGCGTGGGAAGCGGGACAGGACGGAGGCTGGACCTGTCTCTGGCAGCCTCAGTCCAGCCGCTGCTGTTGGGCTGGGGGGAGGCCGCCGTCTGGCTACACCAAATGGGGTGGGATTTGGGCGGCACCTGTCCTCTTCGTCACCCGGTTCTGCTTCCAGCTTTACCCCCACTTCTCTGTGTTTTTCTCCAACATCTGTCTAGCTGGTCCTTAAAACTTCTTTCCGTGTGGGATCTGGCTCTTCCTTTCCCTGTGTCTCTACTCATCCGTCCGCTCATTAGCTTTGAAGACTGTTGCTTTTACCTTTTCTTCCATCTGCTCTCCATATAGGCTTTCACCTCACCACAGCTCCCTTCTGTTTTCATGGGGTTTTAAGAAGGAACAAAGCTGGGGTGCCTGGGTGGCTCAGTCGGTTAAGCATCCGACTTCGGCTCAGGTCATGATCTCACAGCTTGTGGGTTCCAGCCCTGGGTCGGGCTCTGTGCTGACAGCTCAGAGCCCAGAGCTCAGAGCCTAGAGCCTGCTTCAGATTCTCTGTCTCCCTCTCTCTCTGCCCCTCCTCCACTCATGCTCTGTGTCCCTCTCTCTCAAAAATTAATCAACATTTAAAAAAAAAAAAAAAAAGAACAAAGCTAAATGGATGTGTTTAATCTGTTTTAACAGTAAGTTTCTCCTTTACTGTGTAACCGCTGCAAGTGTGGACGTCTTCCCTGCAAAACCTCAGTGCATTCCCTGCTAACGATCCAGGGGCTGTGTTCCTGTTAGCGATCTGGGGGCTGCTCTCTGGCTCTCCTCTGGGTGGCTGTCCCGCTGACCCTGCAGCTTGCTCACTTCTGCAACCCCCTCTTGCTCTCACTGCGGCTGCTTCCCCAAGTCTGCCTGCCCTGCTCAAGTGTCCGTGTTCCACAGGGGCCTTGCAGCGTGTGGGCCCTTCCACGTTTGTGCGTGTTGGCGCGATCTGTCTCCTCATGGTCCTCGGGTCTGTGTCTTCCGTCTGGACTTTTCTCCCAGGTGTCTGCGTCGCGTCACCAGCTGTTGCCAGGACGTCTTCTTTCGGTCTCCTTGCTGACTTCTCGGTCTGAACCGTGTCCCTTTGCACCTTCCAGGTGTTGCCACCAACCTCCCCCACCAGCAGACCCCCCCCTTCCCCCGCCACACCACTCGCCCCTGCTATGGTCTGCTCGTTCTGGTTGTTGTCTCAGCCCACGTTGCTGCGAGTTCTCCTTGACCCCTGCAGCGTGATCACTTCTGCCCGCTGCTCTGTCACCAAGTCCTCTGTTGTCTTAACCTGCTTCCTACCCTGCTGCTCATTGGCTTAGTGCTGGCCTTGGTGACACCATGAGGAACACGCTAGTTTCTACCCGCGGTTTCTGGCTCCATTTATCCTGTCCCTCACGTTGCTGCCATAGCCACCTCCAGATAACCTTTCTGGACACGAGTCAGACCGCCTGGTGTGGCACAGAAGGCCCGCCGTGTCTTACCTCTGACTTGTCTCTGAAAGTCTCTCCATGTTCCTGTGTTGCAGCCAGACCAGTCTCTGTGGTTCCTTACATGCATTCAAGGTTTGGAACCAGAAGTCTGCTCTGCCCGTTCCCCACCCCGCCCCGCCACTTTGCTCAGCAAACTCTATGCCTTTAAGATTCATCTGTAGTTGCATCTGCTCCAGAAATATCCTTATTGTTCAAACGTCAGATGTTGTCATTGTTTTGTGCATTTTTGTACTCTTTCACAGAGGATGTCATTGTTGACCTCTTTGACTGTCTCCTACTAGTCTGTAAGCCCCTGGGGGGCAGGAATGTCTTCTCTTATTTGTACCCTCAGCCTGCAGCACAGATGTTGCTTGAATGGATGCTTACTGTCACCGTGAGTTCACTTTCCCTGTAAATTTACTCTTAAAACCGTCTCCGTCTCTCTTTTCTTCTTCTTTCCCTCCTTTCTGGTGTCTCTTGCACTGTTATTTCCTTAATAGGAAGTGTCCATGTGTCCCGGATGAGGGCTCAGGCACTGTCATGACAGCTGGGTAGGAGCAGGTTTTAAGTATGAGCGCTCTGACCATCTGCTTCCTTTTCTCTGTGACCTAAACTTGTCCCTGTCTGATGACACAGAGTGTTGTAAAATCTTTATTGGAGATTAGTGTCATTTGAGGTGTAGAAGCATTTAACATGTGCTGTGTGTGTGTGTGTGTGTGTGTGTGTGTGTATGTGTGTATGTTAGAGCACACTCCTCTCCCCAGCCTGACAGGGCAGTGTTTCTGGACAGAATGTAACTCGTGTTTCATTCCTTCTTGCTCAGTTTTATAAGAAGACCAAACAGCTGCCCATCCTGGTGAAGTGCTGTGAAGAGCTCCAGCCGCATCAGTGGAGGCCGCCTGTAGAGAGGGAGGAGCACCGGCTTCCATTCTGGTTAAAGGTACAGCCTTGCTCCCCGAGTGTGCATGCGGCGGGGGGACACCACACCCTGCCAGAGACGTCAAGGGCCACTTTATGCCTTCAGAGCTGGAGTTGCAGGACTGGGGCCCAGGCACTCCTCCTCATGCACCCTTCCTCTCCTGCTTCTTGTCCTTCCCCCAGGCGGCTCCACAGCCTTCGATAAGTGGTGGGTCAAATGCATTTCTAGAGGCTGTGATTGGAATGTAGTCTTTGTAGAAATTTTGTGTCCTGCAGGAGAAACCTTAGAAAGATTTCTCGAGACTGTCCGGGAAAGGCCCCTCAAATCCAGGAAGCCCTGTTCTTTTTGCCAGAGTCTGACATGTGCTGGATCCGTGTGTTCTTGTTCTCAATAGGCCAGCCTGCCGTCCATCCAGGAGGAGCTGTGGCGCAGAGCTGACGGCGCCAGAGGGGTAGGAGGTGTGACGGGAGCCGCTGAGGTCAGCTCAGAGCCAGGCCTGGGGACAGGCAGCTCGGAACTGGGGAGTGAAACTCCGTACCCACTGCTGTTGCCCAAGGGTGTGGTCCTGAAACTGAAGCCAGTTGCCAACTGTTTTTCCAGGAAGGCCTGGAGACAGAAGCGGCCGTCAGTCCTGAAGCCCCTCCTAATCAGACCCAGCCCCTCTCTCCAGCCTGGCTCCACCCCCGGGAAAACACCGGCGAGGTCCACTCCGCCAGAAGCCCCTCCAAGCAAAATGGTGGTCCGAATTCCTCACGTGATCCAGCCAGCTGCTGTCGTGCAGACGGTGCCAGGTGTCCCTCCGCCGGGGGCCCCTGGCGGGGACAGTTTTGAGTCTCCGACGGCACTGCCTTCCACGACCCCTGAGGCCAGGACCGGCTTCCCCCTGTCTGAGCCCCAGACTGCGCTCCCCTCTGCCCCTGTGCCCAAGGTGATGCTGCCCTCGCTTGCCCCATCTAAGTTTCGAAAGCCGTGTGCGAGGCCGAGAGCCTCAAAGAGAAAGGGGGCCAAGGCCTCTCTGTGTCTGGAGCCAGCCTCCCTCATCCACCCCGTACCTGTTATCTTCACTGTGCCTGCTGCCACGGTCAAGGTGGTGAGCCTTGGCAGTGGCTGCAACGTGATCCAGCCTGTCAGTGCGGCTGTGGCCCAGAGTCCACAGGCCATTCCCATCACCACCCTCCTGGTGAACCCCACTTCCTTCCCCTGCCCACTGAGTCAGCCCCTTGTGGCCTCCTCTCTCCCACCCCTGATTGTCTCCGGCAACTCTGTGAGTCTTCCTGTCCCGCCCGCCCCTGAAGATAAGGCCCCAGTGAGTGTGGACATCAGTTGTCCTTTGGCTGAAGGGAAAAATGCCTTTCAAGGCCTAGAACCCAAATTAGAACCCCAGGAACTGTCTCCTCTCTGTGCCCCCGTGTTCCCCAAAGAGGAGCACAGCCCAGGGCCACCAGCAGCGGACCGTGTGTGCCAGGAAGAGCTGTCGGAGAACAGCGCCTGTGGCTGGACTCTTGTCAAAGCAGAGCATGGGGGGCAAGGTCTGGAGCCGCCCCTGGGCTCCCGAGAGTCTCTGAGCACACCCCCCCGGGACTTGGAGGACGTCGTCAAGATGGAGCCCAAAGACCCCGGGGAGGACGCCTGTGAGGACAGCAGGGCAGGGTGTTCTGTGGGATTGGACGCTGGCTTCCCAGGGGAGGAGCCAAGGAGGCCGCCCGTCTTACAGCAGGAGGAGGAGGAGGGAAGTCAGCCAGCGAGAACCTCTTCAGCCTGTCGGGAGCCTCGGGACGAGGGACACTCGGGAGCCGTGAGCAAAGGCTCTCCGAGGACCGCTTCCTCCTGTGCCGACCCCGACGCGGCGCGCAGCAGCCCCCCCGGGAAGTCTGAGGGCTTCGCTAGCGCTGACTGCCAGGCGGCCGGGACCCCGGCTGGGCCGGAAGCTGGGGTGGAAAAGGACGGGCCGGAGGAGGAGGAGGAGGAGGACTTTGACGACCTCACCCAAGATGAGGAGGATGAGATGTCATCGGCCTCGGAGGAGTCTGTGCTGTCTGTCCCCGAGCTCCAGGTGAGAGCCAGGGAATGTTCTCGTGTGTTCTGTGGTCTCAGCCATTTGCCTGATTTACGGATAGGCCACCTGCTTGCTTGCTGCCTCTAGATAGTCCTGCCTTCAGTTTGACTCTTGAAAACGTTGCAAGACACGCTGTGGGGTGGAGGCGAGGGGAGGAAAAGGGTGAACTTGTACTTACGAGTTTCGCTTGGCACAGGGTCCCTTAACTGTTAGATCGAATCACCTGTGCACGGTTTGAACGCCTACGTGTGTAGGTCCTGAGCGTGGACCCTGGCAAAGGAGAGCCGTATTCAGGGTAGAGGGTGGCCTTTCAAAATGCATCTTCTTCCCACTGTCCCTTGCCACCAGGCTGCAAGCGTAGCTCTCCCTGGGTGCCGACTCCACGTTGGACCCCGGAGGCTGTGCCCAGGCGACGTGCTCCGGTGTCTGTGCTGGGGGGTTGTGCCGGTGGCTCCTGGCGAGCCGATGCCAGCCCTGGGGATGCTCTCGGGGGGGGGTCGCAGGAGACAATGGAGAAGCTGACCTGGCTGGCTTCTGAGAGGCGCGCGGGCCAGGAGGGCGAGTCCGAGGAGGAGAACTCCCAGGAAGAGAACTCTGAGCCCGAGGAGGAGGAGGAAGAAGAGGCAGAAGGGATGGAAAGCCTGCAGAAGGAGGATGAGATGACTGATGAGGCCACCGGAGACCCTGCTGAGAAGCCGCCGGCCACCTTTGCCTCGCCCAGGACAGCTCCGGAGGCGGAGGCCGGCAGCGCCCCGCCAGGTGAGTGTGCGTGCGGGCGTGTGCCGGGCCCAGCTGGCCTCCTTTCTGCCGGGCGTGCAGAACAGTCTAGAAACCAGCTGTGAGTTTTCCAAGGAAATCCTCTGGACCTCCCCTGCCCTCTGCCCTCCCCAGACACGTTTGCCCGGTCGGTGCCTGTGCTGGTTTGTGCCAGCTGTTAGATTTGTTACCGGGTCCATCCTGGGTTTTCGGTGGTGCTCAATCCATCTGTCACGTGTGAGGCTGAGAGCTACGTTTATTTCAGAAGACACTGCCGTTCCTCAGCAACACATAGTCCTCTGAGAGCCCAGCGTAGGACTGTGCTCGCTCTCAGGACTCCCTTTCTCAGTGCACAGTAGCGGAGGTGCCCTGAGCGTCCCAGAGAGCACGGCTGTGCAGCCCGCACAGGGCTCACCTGCCAGTCTTGCCTTCCCGCCACTTTCCCACCAGCTCTTCTCCCGAGGCCCTCCCAGACCCGGAGCAGGGGGTGGGGTCTCCTGAGGAGCCGGGGCGGAAGGGTGGCGCGGTGGGGTCGGAGCAACCGTGGGCTTGGTGTCTTCTCCAGGAGAGGGTGGCAGGGCTGCCGGGAAGGGCCGGAGCAGCCAGCGGGCTCGCGGCCGGCGGGGAGGCCGGGCCCGGGCCAGCAAGGACACCTCCAAGCTCCTGCTGCTGTACGATGAGGACATCCTGGAGCGGGACCCACTCAGGGAGCAGAAGGACTTGGCCTTCGCCCAGGCTTACCTGACCAGGGTAGGCAGATGCCGCTTCCTGTTACTGTCCCTCAGAGCTCGGCTGCTTCTTCCAGGGATCTGTGTGAGGGGCCGCGAGGCACAGGGCTCAGTGACACGTGGCTTGTCGTAGTCCCTGAGCATCACCCCTCTGTTGTTCAGAAAGCTGGGAAAGGTGATCCCACCATCATCGTGAGGGGGACTTCACGGGTTGGCTAATAAGGGCCTTTCCCGGGCTCGCAGCTTGAGAAGAAAGACCTATTGTGCATCCGCCCGAGGGTGGACCTCAGGGAAGCACCTTGGTCTCCAGAGACATGAGCCGGCCTGTTCCTGTCTTGTGCCACAGTCTCATTCTCTTGGTCCCGCCCCTCCAGCAAGGGGGTGTGCTCGCAGTGACAGTCCTGCCTCACCTTCCTGACTCCGGTATTATTTACCCTCAGTTGATGCTGTGCACAGGGCGCTCCTTCTCTATTTCAGCGGGGAGCTGAAGTCCGGGACAGGGTAGGACTGTGAGCTAGAGAAACTTGCTGGTCTTGTGGGCAGGGCTGTGGTTTGTGGACGCCCGCCACCGGAAGAGAGCTGTGCCTCGCTCGTGGCACGGTGTCCGCCACGAACAGATCTGGGGATCTGTCGGGAGCGGCCTGTGCAGGGCGGGTCTCGGAGCTCTCTAGCGGGGCCCCTGCTCCTCGGTCCGTGCTGCTGTTTCGTGTTGGGGCCCGCGGACAGAGCACTGATGGTGGCACGTCTCCTGCGCAGGTGCGAGAAGCCCTGCGGCACGCCCCTGGCAAGTACGAGGACTTCCTTCAGGTTATCTATGAGTTCGAGTCAAGTCCCCAGCGGCAGACCGCTGTGGATCTCTACAGAAGCCTGCAGATCCTGCTCCAGGACTGGCCTCAGCTGCTCAAGGACTTTGCTGCTTTCCTGTTGCCCGAGCAGGCTCTGGCCTGTGGATTAGTAAGTGGATGGGGTTGCTGGGTCCGGTGACAGTGGGGCCGAGCGAGGTTCACGGACACTGTGCCCGTCCCCCAACGGCCCCTGGTCAGATGACCCTGGCATGGCCCACGGAGCCCTCTTCTTTTCAAGAGGTGATCTTCCCGGCCCCTCGTCTCCCCATTTCTTTATGTGTGCCGTGTGGGGTCGTACCTTTGCTTGCCCTCACGGGCCTCAGGTAAATCGTGTGCCCTCATCTGCGCCTCACCGTGGTAAAACAGGCGTTCGTTCAACAAACACTTAACTGAGTGCCTAGTACATGTTGGGCAGAGCTCTAGGTGCCGAGAGTGCGGCCATTACAAAAGGGTGACATCCTTGCCCGCGTGGAGCTTCCGCTCTCCCGGGAGAGTCAGGTGATAAACGGTGAAATGCATATAGTAAGTAGGTTTGAGGATCAGAAAGCCGACAGAAATAGTAAATGTGCATAGCGCTTCCTGGTGACAAGGCCTCACCGAAGAACACGTCGGGAGGGAGGAGTGAGGGCTGTCGGTGGAATGGGGCAGGGGACCGCAGTTGTATCACGTGCACGGTGGTGTGGGATGGCCGGCACGTAAGGTGGCATTTGAAGTTTTGGAGAGAAATGTGTAACCACGAGGGAATATCCCGGTAGTTCTGGACGTCTTGTCATGGTTGAGAGACACCGGAATGAGTGGTGCAACGAGATGGTTCTGATGGTCTTGAGGCAGTCACATGGGAGTGGGGTGATTTTTGTTTTTTAGGTCTATTCTTTTGAGAGAGGGAGAGACAGAGAACAAGTGGGGGAGGGGCAGAGAGAGGGAGAGAGGATCCAAGGCAGGCTCTGTGTCGACAGCAGAGAGCCAGCCCCGTGTGGGCCTCGAACTCACGAACCGTGAGATCGTGACCCGGGCTGAAGTCGGCTGCTCAACCGACAGCCACCCGGGTGCCCCGGGAACGGGGTGATCGCACACCCTGCCATCCGCTCTTCCCCTGTGGTTATGAGGCTTAGACGAGCACTCGTGTGCAGAGCTTTGTAAACTGTGTGGTGCCACACACAGGGCCTTGAGTGTGTGACTTCACAGTCCGTGAAACCCCAGCACCCCGACGTGCGCTTCTCTTGGGCCTGTTCACATCCCCGGTGTCGTGGGCTGGCTGACGTTGCAACCCTCGGGTGGACGCCTGGCTCTTTTAGCATATTCTTCTTTTTTTTTTTTTTAATGTTTATTTTTGAGAGACAATGAGCAGGGGAGGGGCAGAGAGAGGTGGCGGTGGGGGGTGGGGCGGGGAGGGGTAATACAGGATCCGAAGCAGGTTCCATGCTGTCATCACAGCCCCATATGGGGCTCGAACTCACCAACCGTGAGATCATGAGCTGAAGTCAGACGCTCAACCCACGGAGCCACCCGGGCGCCCTGGACTCCAGGTCTTAAAGTCCGTCTCGCGGTTGTAAAGGAGCCCCGTCAACCTCAGTCCCCGGCCCGCATTTCCTGTCTTCTGCTCAGAGCACTCTGGTCTTGCTCAGCCGCGCAGGGGACTCTCTCGCCTTCTTTCCCCTGTGGTAGTTTGAGGAGCAGCAGGCTTTTGAGAAGAGCCGCAAGTTTCTCCGGCAGCTGGAGATCTGCTTTGCAGAGAACCCCTCGCACCACCAGAAGATCATCAAGGTCCTGCAGAGCTGCGCGGACTGCCTGCCCCAGGAGATCAGCGAGGTACCCTTGCCCGTCCTGCTTCCTCCCCCTGCGCACCTGCGCCTCCCACCGTCCCCTGACCGGGCCGTGTTCTCTGGCTGCCGGGACTGTGGACGTCTGGAGGGGCATAGAAGGGGAGGACTTTGTAGGCTTTTCTAAAGCCTAAGGTCCTGGAATAGGGGGGGGCTTGTCCCTTGAAACCTGAGCCTGACTGCCTCAAGGTGCCCTCAGTGCCCTGGGAGGGAGGCGCAGGGAGCAGGTGATGCTGCCTGAGCTGGGGGTCACACGTATCATTAGTGTCGTCATTGGGGGTCGCACGTACTGTTGGCACCCTTCCAGCGCAGGCTCGCGAGCAGGGAGGGGGCAGTGAAGAACCCTTAGCCTTCAAAGAGGGGCTTCTGTGTGTCCCTCGGGGCACTAGGGAAGTGGGCCTTGGGAGTATGTGGGTCTGGTGTGGGATGGCCACCTGGAGAAGCCTGGGGGACGTGTCTGTCCCTTGACACCCTCTCAGCTCAAGACACAGATGTGGCAGCTCCTCAAGGGCCACGACCACCTGCAAGATGAGTTCTCCGTCTTCTTTGATCACCTGCGCCCAGCGGCCAGCCGGCTGGGCGACTTTGAAGAGATCAACTGGACAGAGGAGAAGGAGTACGAGGTGCGGGGCCGGGGGCTGCGGGGCTTTGGGAAGCGGGATGGCCGTGGGAGCGCGGGGTGCCTGCCCAGGGTCTGCGTTGAGCAGCACCCACTCGTCCCCCAGTTTGACGGCTTTGAAGAAGTGGCCCTGCCTGATGTGGAAGAGGAGGAGGAGCCCCCCAAGATGCCCACGGCCTCAAAAAGCAAAAGAAGAAAAGAGATCGGGGTCCAAAATCACGATAAGGTATCCAGGTTGTCGGGCGTGATCTGTCGGTCGTGAATCAGGCCTTGAGTTTCGTGAGCATTTCTCTGGCCGAGTGTGCCATGCGTGCTGCAGGAGCCCGAGGTCAGGCCGTGGAGCCCCTGGCGGGAGGAGTGCGGATGCTGGAGAGCACCCCACCGGCCACCCCATTAGGAGGAGGTTTCTCCCCTCTTCTCTCTTGCTCGGAGCTATTTGTCTTGGGTCTTGTCTTCTTCCTTTCTGTTGGTATGAAGATACAGAAGCGAGCCCCCACTTCAGCAGTACTGGTGACAAAGTGCACGTGGCTCCTAGAGGCACGTATCTGGTCATTCTCTCGGTGAGCCCCATGGCAGTCCCCCCAAGAGACTGCTCTCATTTCATTTCACAGAGGCAGAAACGGACATTCATGGCGAGGCCGTCGCCAGGGCCTCGTGTCCATAAGTGGCTGTGCTGGGGTGCGAATAGGTCTGCACAGACTCCCTGCCCTCTGCTGCTCTCCAGGGAGTCTGTTTTCCTGAATGTCTTTTACTCTCCCTTGCGGAAAACGGCTTCTTAGCTGGATGACCTTGGGCAGCTTACTTCACCTCTCTCGGTTTCAGTTTCCTTGTTGTCGGTTGGGATAACTTGCATCCGAGATTACTGGACACAGAGTGTCGTGTGGGGGCCTCCAAAAGCACAAAGAAAGCCCCCCTCAATGGGGCTGGGAGGGGGCAGAGCTCAAGGCACGGGGAGGCAGGAGCGAAGGTGGTCGAGTCAGGTCACACCCTGTGACGGCCTTTCCTGGGACTTTGCCTCAGATTGTATGTGACTTACGTGTTTGTTGAAACATCTGGGCAACTGGGAGAGGTCCATCTTTGGGTCATTTAAGGGTGGTTTCGGGGATTTAGGACAGGCTGGGATTGAGAGTTCCTGGGCCGATTGGAGACTTGGGGGCTCATGAAAGAGGAGGCCGGTGTGGGTGCTGGGGCAACCTGTTCTGAGGCCTCACGACTACGCTTTCTCTCGGTCCCGGACGTGCCGGGCGGCTAACCAAGCCCGGTATCTCCTAGGAGGCCGAGTGGCCGGATGGCGCCCGGGACTGTGCCTGCTCCTGCCACGAAGGAGGCCCCGATCCCAAGCTGAAGAAAAGCAAGAGAAGAGGGTGTAGCCGCTGCAGCAGCAGGGTGAGCCGGGCCGGGCCGCACCGAGGGGCGGGCGTCCGCACTGCCTCCCCGTTCGGGGTGAGGTCCGCTCCCGCACGGGGTACTGCCTTGAGCTCCTGTAAGGACGGCACCCACGCGATAGGCGGCGCACGCGCTATTTGAGTCAAAATAGAATCTTTTACACGTGTGCAATGGATTTGCTTTTTATTTTTTTTTTTTAAATTTTTTTTTTCAACGTTTATTTATTTTTGGGTCAGAAGGAGACAAAGCATGAACGGGGGAGGGGCAGAGGGGGGAGGGGCAGAGAGAGAGGGAGACACAGAATCGGCAACAGGCTCCAGGCTCCGAGCCATCAGCCCAGAGCCCGACGCGGGGCTCGAACTCACGGACCGCGAGATCGTGACCTGGCTGAAGTCGGACGCTCAACCGACTGCGCCACCCAGGCGCCCCAGATTTGCTTTTTAAAGACAATCCTGTGGATGGGGCGCCTGGGTGGCTCAGTCGGTTAAGTGTCTGACTTCAGCTCAGGTCACAATCTCATGGTTTGTGAGTTCGAGCCCCGCATCGGGCTCTCTGTTGTCACTGCAGAGCCTGGAACCTGCTTCAGACCCTCTGTCTCCTCTCTGTCCCTCTCCTGCGTGCTCACGTGCACGCACTCTCCTCTCTCTCAAAAATAAATACACCTTAAAAAAAAGTCCTGTGGGTAAAGCTTTTGGAATTGGATAACAATGAACTGCTTCAAGTATTTCTCAGCTTGCTTGCTTGCTTGCTTTTAATGAGATACACTTGTGTCAAGAAAACAGACCCTCGAAGTAATGCCGGGTCTCTAGAGTAGGGTTGGTTGGCAGCAAAGATACAGTCCTTGCTCGGAGAACGGCGGGTAGAACCAGACGCCTTCTGGGTCGTTTAAAGTTGGTGGAGCAGGTGTACTTGCCGGACGTGGGGGCAGGGCTTGGTCGCCAGAGAAAAAGGCAGTCAGGAGACCCCTGACCAAGGAGGCTGTTCCTGCAGGTCTGTGACGGCAGATCCTACAAGAGCAAGGAGCCCCATGAGTCGGCGGGTGGCAGCCCCCACCGCGAGGCCAGCCCTGTGCCTGGTGCTAAGGAGGCCGGGCAGGGCAAGGACCTGCTGGAGGAGGAAGTCCCAGACGAGCGGGAAAGCGTTGAGGCTGCCCAGGGCCCGCCCGGCAGGGGAGCTCTGCCTATTCCAGGTGAGTGTTCTGCCAGCCCCGCCTCTTTCCCCCCTTTTCCATGTCCTTACGTGCTTCAACCAAGAACGTCTCTGAGCCAGGACGAGCAAGTCCTTCTTGGACGGAGAACCCCCTCTTTTACTAACAAGTAACAGGAGATCCTTCTGTCCGGCCTTAACTTGCTCTGCTGTGGCCTCTGTCCTCTCGAGGAATTGGGAGTGCGAGGCAGCGTGACTGCATTCCCTTCCCTGCCCTCTGGACCCTGGTCATCTGCGTCCTGAAGACTGCCATTCTGGGCCTTGACAGTCGGGCTTTTATCTTCATTTAAGTGACTTCCGCCAGCCCCACCGCACTCTTTGAGATTGGGGCTCCATCACAGTAGCCCACCTGTGTGGCCCTGTGGTAACTGGGCGTCCCAGGGCACCTTGACCCCATCCATCCTCTTAGGTCCTTATTTTCCTCCTAAGCAGGATCAGCAGTGGGGAGCATGCAGGAAGCGACCCTGACAGAGCAGCTCGTCCTGGGAGGCCCACCGCCCTGTTCACCCGAGACTCCTCAGCTTTCCTCCAGCCCTGGAGTTGTGCTCTGCGTGGTTAGGAGAAACCAGGCTGAGCGTGAGGTCCTGCCCTGCCCTGAGGCGTCCCCTAGACTTCGGAATGAGGGGGAGGACCAGAAGGCAGTGGGTGAGCCAGAGGCTTCCGTTCCCGCCTGGGATGCTTCGGAAACTGAGAAATGGCCTGGAACCGAGGAGAACCCTGCTTCCTTTCTGAGTCCCGTTTCCTCAAGGACCAGAGACTTAGGGAGGAGACGGTTGTCTGAGGTCTCAGACAGTCCGGGGAGCTGGTTGCTGTCGAGCAGAGCTGGGGTGAAGACCGCACACAGGATGTCCCCCGCCCGCGAGTCGTTGTCGGGAACGGACACCTCAGAGACTTCTTCCAAAGCCCCCAGGGGAGGTTTGGTTAAGGACTGTGGAGTGCAGGGCAAGGCTCCCGTGGGAGAGCAGCAGCCGAAGACCACAGAAGCTACTGTTTGTGCCAACAACAGCAAGGTCAGCTCCACCGGGGAGAAGGTGGTGCTGTGGACCAGGTAGGTGGGGGGGGGGGGGGGGGGGGGGCCGCTGCGTGTGTATCCGGAAAATGAGTGCACGTGTCCATTTTGCTGATCTGGAGTTAATCGTGGTACGTGGGTTCCAGGGAAGCTGACCGCGTGATTCTCACCATGTGCCAGGAGCGGGGGGCACAGCCACAGACTTTCAGCGTCATCTCCCAGCAGCTAGGAAACAAGACCCCGACCGAGGTAAGTGGCGAAAGCCCTGCCAGAGCTTCGGGCCCCAGGGGATCCAAGCACACGGACTGGCGAGGAGAGGCTGGGCTGGCCAAGCAGGAGACAGGACACCGAGCGCGACTGTACAGGTGGGCCCCAAGGAGGGGCCCGACTCGTCAGGGAGTCTGGTTTTAGTTTGAGAGAGGGCGGTGGACCGTCAGGAGCCCACAGACGTTCCAGGTCATGTTCGGGAGCCGTATGATTTGGGGCCAGATGCTGATAAGCCTCTTGACCGGAGTCCCCTCTCGTGTTCGGGGGGGGACAGCCCTCCCGACCTCACTGTGGGGAACAGACCGATTGCTCGATCGGCACGTACCGCTTGGTCAACGTCAGAACCTTCCTCTCTGGCCTTAGGTTTCCCACCGTTTCCGGGAACTCATGCGGCTCTTCCACACGGCCTGTGAGGCCAGTTCTGAGGAGGAGGAGGACGCGACCAGCACCAGCAACACAGACCAGCTGTCTGACCGCGGGGACCTCCTGTCGGAGGAGGAGCTGGACGCGTGACCCTGGGCGCTTGGCGGTGTCATCTGCTGGCCCCGGCCGGCGGTGCTTGTGCTTGGCTGGCGCCCCACCCCCGGAGCTCAGGCTGTAGGGCCGGAGGCGCGGGGGCTGAGGCCGACTGGGGGCGGATGGCTCTGCTAGCTTACGAGTCCTTCTGGGTCTTTCTGAACGTACTCGCGAACAGCATCGAGGGAGTGGGCTTGGCTCCCTTTCTACCTCCCCTCTCCCCCCGCCTCCCTCCCCGCCCGGGTCTGATGGCACATATTTATTGTTCTGTGATCCCACCACAGTGGTTCTAGATGTATGAAGTGCTTGTGTTGGTGTAGCCAGTCCCAGAACATTGAGCTCCTATACCCAGCAGTTTTTATTGTAAACCAGCTCTTTCCTGTTCTTGGGAAGCCTTAGTCCACGAGGCCACCCCCACTCCGGTAGCACTGGGCCAGGCTGCGCAGCTCCTGCAGGGCCTCGTCCAGGTCCCCCTGCTCCACGCCGGCGGCCAGGAAGCTGGCCCAGCGCCGCACATCGAGCTTGGTGAGCTCTCTAGCCAGGTCTCCCAGGGTCCGGTTCAAGGACGAGGAGGAGCAGAGGGCCCCAAGCACTGGGATGCTCTCCACGGCTGTGGAGGGACACAAAAGGAGGCCTGAAAATGGCTTTTCTACCCTGGGCTCTGCCGCGCAGACTGGATGGGAGAGTGAACTCACTGGATTGTGTGCCGTCCCCTCGGTAAACCAGTGCTCCAGGGGAAGGCCACGTCCCTCAGGGGCCACCAAGTGAATAAAGGGATGTTTAACTGTGGGCTTTGTCAAGAACCTTCATCTAGGAAGGGATACGGTAAAACCTCTCCCATACCCTCACTGCCCACGTACCTGCCCCAGATGGGGGACCGTCCACAACCAAACCGTGCTGGCTGAGGCCTGGGGAGAAGAGCTGGGGGTACGGGGGAGCCACCATGCAGGGAGCCAGCAGCAAGTGGGCAGAGCTGTGGGGCGAGAGCAGAGGTTGAGCGAGAAGTTGAAGGAGGTCTGGGCGTGGGGAGTGGGCATCGCACTGACCTCCTGACTGTGGGCTGCTGCTGTTGTAAATACTGGGCCAGGACGTCTTCCCCAGTGGCGCACGCGTGCAGCGGCGAGGGCAGAGGGGTCCCCGGGGCCAGCTGGCTGCCGGAACAGAGCCAAAACCACCATTAATCTGTGGACCAGGAACTAGGGGTTTTCCTGTTTGTAGGCCATCAGCGGAAGCAGGACGCTGAGGGTCTTTTCTTAAGGGGGGGAGGGGCAGAAGAAGGAAGAGTGGGGCGATGCCATCAGGATGTCCAGAGGTGTGTGCAAGACCAGGATGGGAGTCCGAAGTCCGACAGGCTCCCTGAACCTGCCCCCTCACCTGGTGTGGCACGCTCTGTCCAGACCCCTCAGCACCACAGACTGGGCGAAGCAGCACGTTCCAGAAGGGCTCCCACATGCAGACAGGGGGGTCCACGCGGCAGCCCCTCCCAGCTGCACCAGAGCGTCGGGTAGGGACTGGCCTGGGGCCAAGGGGAAGGGGATGGTGGCCGCTGCGGTCGCCACCTAAAGAGAAGGGAGAGATCAAGTAGCGGCTTTCTCTCCACTGCGACCGGCGCCTGTGCAGCGCTCCGTACCTTCTTCCCAGAGAAGTTCAGCATGTCTGCCAGGTGAGCCATGAAGACTGGCGAGGAACGGAGGCGGTACGGAGCAGTGACGGTGTCCAGGGCTGTAGCCAGGATGGCACCACAGTGGAAAGGCAGGGCGGGCTGTGAAGATACCAAGAAGGGCACCTAGCCTTCAGGGTCTGGAAAGCAGAGTGTGAAGGCAGAACCCTAATGGCAGAGACGTCCAGGCGCTTTGACAAAGGACAGTGTGCTCCAAAGGGGCCGTGTCACGGGTGAGTACAAGCGGAGGGTTCGAGAACAGGGCTGGTGGCAGAGAAAGGCTGGGGTGGGGGGCTGGTGGCAGAGAAAGGCTGGGGTGGGGGCTGCAGTCCCAACAGGAACCTCGAGCCTTACGTCATAGTGCAGGTGGGGGAAGGTGACGGGTGGCTCCGGTCGCAGCCCCAGACCCCCGCCCAAGGATAAGGGGCAGACCAGAGAGCTGTGGGCGGACATGTGCACCAGGCCCAACGCTGTGTTCAGCAGACGATAGATGTTTTTCAGGGGGTCCTGGGGGAAGGGAGAGTGACTGTTACGCACTTTTCTCCCTGGGTGGTCTCGCTCCATGCCCCAGGACTTTTCCCCAAGGTGTCCTCACCCCACGACTGTAGGGCCCAGGGAGCAGGCCCCAGGTTATTATTCCCCGCCCTGAGTACTCGTCTCGTAGCAACTCGGCGGCCTTGGCACCTAGTCCAGAGAAGCCGTTGTGCAGGTCACACAGGATCTGGAAGCCCTGGAAGGAGACGGTGATGGCAGACGGGGCAGGCCGAGGTCCTGCCTAGGCCCCGCCTGGCCACACGGCTACCTGCAGGTGATCACACTCCTCCACGTAGAAGTGCAGCCTGTCCTCCACATCTTCCAGGCACCGGGGCTCCTTCAGGATGCTCTCGCCTTGGCCGAAAGCCTCTAGGCGACCTGCTTCCCTGCCGGACGTGACCACAACCAGGACTTGCAGGAGCCCCGACCCTCACCCCCCCAGCCCTGCAAGATCCCGTTTGCAGGGACGGCGGGGAAGGTGGCCTCAGGAGCCCCATCAACATCAGTGGGGATCCCGTTTCTCGGTTCACACCCTTTGGGGCCCACGTACCCATCGTGGTTGTACTTCTGAATCATACAGATGCTCCGAGGGTGTAGATGGACCCGGAGGAAATCCGACCAGACTCTGATGCTGTCCTCTGTGGGGGTGAATGGTTTGGGGGCTGCAGCAGTGGTCAGCGGTGGGGGACCTGAAGAAAAACGAAAAGAAGTGTTCTTCCTGTTGCTGTTCTGCCCGGTTCCCTGCCCTGTAGTACCTGGTGGAAGTCTCACCTTTGCCACTGGGAATGGACTTGACCCTCCAGATCCCATCACTACTCAACACTCCCTGGGGAGGGGGAGGGGCAGAGAGAAATCTGCATTTAGTTCCAGGCAGTCTACAGGCAAAAGTTGACTGATTCTCTTAGATTCTGACCAAGTCTACAGCCTGCCTTCACCCAACAGGCACATTCTGTAGGAAAAAAAAAGTGCTGCTTCCCAAAATGCCATCCCAAGGTATTTAAAACGATCAAAATCCTTTTTCTCTGCCCCAGTGGAGGCCACTCTAGCTCTAGCAGTAGAGGCCCTCACCTCTGCACTCAGAAGGTCCTGGAGGCCAGGGATTTGGGGATAGAGTTCCTCCCTGTGTGTGGTAAGCTTTCCCTGCCTGGGGGGGGGGGGGGGGGGGGGAAACGGAGAAGGATTTCAGTGACCGTTCCTCGCAGCTGTCCAGCTTCCTGTGCACATTCCCACTGCGAACGTCACCAGTACCATGCTATTGCTGCATCCAGCTGTCTGTCCCTGTAGAGTCCACCTTCTTGTTTCAGGGAGCTCAGGCTACCTGTACAAAAAATAACAGGCAGCGTCGGTTCGAGGCCTCGTTCCTCCCGGCCTCCGGCTAATCTTCCTGCCAGCCTGCTGCCACCGAGCTTTCGTGCACACACTTGAGCCCGGTAAAACCCTCGTCTGGGAGAATCCAGATTCTCCTCCATCCCCAGCCTGGGCGTGAGCTGTGCGGCCGTAGGAAGGGAGCACCGCGGGGTCCCACAAGAGTGCCACCGTCCACCGGGTCCCTGCGGCTGCTTGTCTCCGGTCCGCACGCCCGGGGGCTCCTGCGCGCTGGCCGACCCCGGCCGCCGCCTCACCCTTGAGATCCATGAGGATGAGTCTAGGCGTGTACGTCTCCTGGCCGTGGGGCGTCCGGCCGGTCCGGTATAGGACGTCGGGACACAGCTCTCCCGGCGGTTCCTTGGCACCGGTCGGGGCGCACAGCGCAGCATCCTGGGGGTGCACAGGGGAAGGCCTGGCCTCAGCGGGGGCGGCTGGAGACCCCGAGCGGCCCCGCGGCGGCAGCGCCCGCAGGCCTCACCTGCTGGTTCCACCAGTGCGCTCCCACGAAGCCCGCAAAGTGGCCCAACTGCAGCGTGAGCACCTCCCGGGCCCCGCCCGCCATGCCGCCCGGCTCCGCTGGGTCGCGCAGGCGCGGCGGCCCACTCGCCGCTTGGGGGCCGATTGGATCGTCGGCTTGTGGGCGGGGTCTCCGCCCCCGCGCAGTACTGGTCCACACGTACGTCCTTTCCCGTCGGGCGAGCGATTCGTCGGGCTTCGGAAGCCCCGCCTCCACTCGGGCCAGGCCGGCGCGGGCCCAGCTCTCGCTGGGGGGCGGGGCCCGGCGCGGCCGGAAGTGGCCGGCGCGGGGGCCTGGCGTCTCGTGGCGCGCTGTGGGCGGGGCCTGGCGTCTCGCGTGGGTCCCGCCGGCGGCCGAACGGAGGAGGCTGCGGTCGCTGCGTCGGCGTCGCCTCCCATAGTGCGGGCTGGCCTGACTGCCTGTCTGTCACGTCCCGTGAATGAGGCGCCCTTGGCAGTGTTTTGCGTCTGCCTTTTGTTCGATGTCGTCTGAGAAACTCTCCCCCAACCTTGCGCGTACTTGCAGCTCCTCTCGTGGCCCCGTTGTGCGGGCGCGCCGCGGCCGAGGGGTGCCCTGAGGTCGCCCCGGCTGGCGGCTGGTGGGCGTGTGCCGAGCCCCTCCCCCCCCCCCCCCCCCCCCCCCGCGCCTCTGTACCTGCACGCGCTTCCGCGGGGCGCGCACCTGGAGTGGACGCGTTGGGTCGGAGTGGAGGCTGTCCTCGAGCTTGGTAAATAGCACAAACCTGTCTTCTCAAACTCTTTACCGGTGTGACCGTCCACCACCGGTGCGGGCGAGTTTTCAGTCGATGCACCGTTACCTTTAAAGATTGTAGTCCTCATCACGGGTTTTAACTGCTGACGAGGCTGAGAGCGCTTTTTCGTACGTTTATCGGCCAGGTGGAGATCCATTTATGTGACGTGCATGTTCAAGTTTCTTGCCCGTCTTTCTTTTGGATCGTCTTACTGATCTGTGGGAGTCAGTACTTGATTCGGGATACAAGCCGTTTGTCAGTTGTGTGTGTTGAAAGTACCTATGACCACTCTGTTTGCCTTTTCACTGCCTTAAAGGAAGTTTTTAGAAGAATAGAGTTTGTGTTTGCTTTGCTTTTTAAAACATAGTCACATTCACGGACCTTTTCAAATATTAATGCTTTTCATGTTATGTTCCGGGCTCTCGATCCTGTTCTGTTGGTCTGTTCCAATTTCACGGGGTATTTAAACACCGTATTTTCAAAAAAGTGTCCCCAAGGAGATTAAAAAAAAAAAGAGGTGAGAGTGTTAGGGGGTGACAGAACAGCAGCTAGTAAATGTAGATGGAAGGATAGAATTTCGATTTAGATTGCAGGTATCAATGTAAGAACTTAGAGAAGATCATCAGTGGGTGGTAATTTGTTGGTCAACGGGAAGGTTTCAGGATTTCAAAGAAACATGCCACAGCTGAACTTAGGCTGTTGATCACATTGCGAGAGCATATTTTTATGATGACGGATGTCAAAATTAACCAAGTGATCAAATTTAGCATCACCAGTAATGGAACCAACCGAAGTGATGTGATGTGTGGCCAGTAGAACACGTCACCCACCCACTGTGCTCGCGAAAGCCTTTAACCTGTATCTGCAGGAACAATTAGGTGAGTCCAGAATGTTGGACAGTCTGTACAACTGGCCAGATGTCTTCAAAAATGTCAAATAACAACACCAACAAAACCTCAGCGGGTCTATTGAAGGTAACAGGACATTTAAGAGATATTTCGTTGTTAATGTAATTTGTGAACATTGGTTGGAATCCGAATTGGCAACGGGGGGCGGGTAGCCATGAAGATGTTGGGATGACTGGAGAAATTTAAAAAAGCATAGTATTATTGAACATTATATTGATGATGGGTTTCTCTGGTGTGGTAATGGAATTTTGATTATATAGGAGAATATCCTATTCTTAGGAGAAATGTGATAAAAGACTTGTCTGCAATTTCCTTTCAAATGGTGACGCAAGTAAATACATAGCCCAACGCGGGGGCTCGAACTCACGAACCGTGAGATCATGACCTGAATAGAAGTCAGACGCTTAACCAACTGAGCCACCCAGGCGCCCCTCTTTTTTAATTTAATCAATGGGATCTTTTCTGGAATGAAATTTTAAATTTTCATGAAGTCTAGTTTATCAAGTTTTCTTCTATGGACCGTATCTTTGGTGTTATATAAGAAATTGTTGTCCAACCTAAGGTCATGAAGCTTTTGTTCTCTTTTATTTATAATTAAAAATATTTTTTTTAATGGTTTACTTTTTCTTGAGAGACAGTATGAGCAGGGGAGGAGCAGAGAGAGAGAGGGGGACAGTGCAAGTGGGGGAAGAGCAGAGAGAGAGGGAGACACGGAATCCGAAGCAGGCTGCAGGCTCCAAGCTGTCAGCACAGAGCCCGACGTGGGGCTTGAACTCATGAACGGTGAACCTGAGCCAAAGTCGGACACCTAACCGACTGAGCCATCCAGGCGCCCCACTTTTCAGTGTTTTATAGTTTACTTCTTACACTTAGCCCCATGATACATTTTGAGTGTGTGTGTAAATCTGTGGTCCAAATCCATGATTTTGCTTGTTCATAACCAGCTATCCCAGCACAATCTTTTGGGGATTTTCCTCAATATATTGCCTTCACATCTTTGTTGAAAATCAGTTGACCGGAAACACGAGACTGCTGTCTGGACTCAGTGTTGTCTGTGGTTGCACCAGGACCGCGCTGTCATGTTACCGTAGCTTTAGATTATGTTTTGAAAAAAGGAAGAGTAAGTCTGCCCAGTTTGCTTATTTAAAAAATCATTTTGACTACTCCAGGTTTTTTTTTTTTTTTCTGTATGAACTTTAGGGTCAGTTGCCAATTTTTGCAAAAGAGCCTGCTGAAATTTTAATACTGATTGCACTTATCGGCCAGTCTGGGGAGAATTAACATCTTAACCCCATTGAGTTTTCCAACCTGTGAACACAGACCGTCTTTCCAGTTTAGATCCTCTTTAATTTCCCTCGGTAATCACTTATAGTCTTTGGTGTATAATTTTGCAGTTCCTCTGTGAAAATTGCCAATACTTTGTATTCCTGCTCTTTGAATTTACTTTCTTAATTGCAGTTTTATTTCATTGCTATAACAGAGACATAGAATTGGTTTTTGTGTATTCATCTTGTATTGTGGCCTTGCTGAACTTACATTTAGATGTTTTGAGCCTAAGATTTTCTCTCTACAGGGCTGTCATCTGAAAATTAGGACAGTCTTACTTCTTACTTTCGAATCTGGATTCAATGCAATTGAGTGATTAAGAGAAGCCCTAAGAGACTATGCGGCAGGCTTAGCAAGGAGCCAGTAGAAATCGGGGCATGAGGATTGAGTCTATAGAAGGATCTTAAGAAAAAGAGGACTGGACGGGGCAGATTATGATAGAGGATTTGGGAAAAAATGGAGTCTACATTTAGCAAATGACAGAAGGAACGATGGTAACTCTTCAGTAGGACCTGTGGTGGGACAGCCATACAACTTACTGTTCCACGTTCGTCAATGAAGATGAGGCCTATCGATGATGCGTTTAGCCACCCAGACACGGAAGCCGGGTTCCCAGCCTCATTTGTGGCTAAGGCTCGGGTCTGCCAGTGGGGTGCAGACGCCCCCTGGGAGGAGAGGAGCCGCGGCCATCTCTGGGTTGCTGCTCTCAGTGGCAGAGGCCGGGGGCTGGGGGTTTACAGCAGTGGGGTGGCTCAGTTGGTGCAGCGTGGGGCTCTGGACATTGGATGTGTGAGTTCAAGCCCCACGCTGGGTGTAGAGTTTACTAAGAATAAAATCTTTAGGGGCGCCTGGGTGGCTCAGTCGGTTAAACGTCCAGCTTCGGCTCAGGTCATGATCTGTGCTTCGTGGGTTTGAGTCCCATGTTGGGCTCTGTGCTGACAACACAGAACCTGTCTGGGATTTTCTCTCTCAATAAACTTTAAAAAAAAAAATAGGCTTTTTTTTTAAGCCGTTTTTTTTTTTTTTTTAAGTTTATTTGTTTGAGGGGAGGGGCAGAGACAGAGAACCCCAAGCAAGCTCCGCGTTGTCAGCACAGAGCCCAAACGCGGGGCTTGAACCCACTAACCGTGAGATTGTGACCTGAGCCGAAATCAAAGTCGGACTTTTAACCGAATGAGCCACCCAGGTGCCCCAAAAGCCTATTTCTTGTGTAGAGTTTTAGGTCTAGGATTTGGTAACAGAAGTTGCTTCTAGAAAAGGGGAACGAGAGGAAGGAGGCTGGTTTCCATGAGATCTATTTTTGTGGCTTGAACTGTAACGCACAGAGGGCAACAACAGGAACAGGTGGACTGAGGCCCCTGGGTGACCCGGGCCGCAGCACAGCTCACTAGGGCCTCGGAAGCATTGGGAGAGAGGAGGCAGGGGTGGGGGTGGAGAGCAGGCCGGCACAAAGGACGAGAGGGGCTGGAGCGGGAAGTGAGGGAGCGGATGGAGAGGCCGAGGGCTTTGAGCTCAGGGTAAGATAAACCTGGCCGTGACCGTCCCCAGTGGGGGGGGGGGGGGGGGGGGTTGTCAGTCAGGGTTCAGAGGGCAGAACCACACTGAAGGGGTTTGTCACAGGGCTTAGAGCCTTCCAGTGGTGGCAGCTGACCCCGCAGGCTTGTAGGGCACTCGCCTCGGAGTCTGGCTGTGCTGACCGAGGCTGGGTGGGGTGAGGCTCTGCCTCTGACGGAATCCTCGAGGAGGAGGGTCAGGCAGGGGAAGCCGGCTCTCCAGGGGGAGACTGTCTCCCTCAAATCCAAGTCCCGAACGGTAGCAGCCTGCCAGGTGTGAGGCCCCGTCCGCATGCCGTGTGGTTCAGTCCTCACGACCCCCTGACGGCGGGGCGTTCTTGCCCTTAGACCAGGTGAAGCAGAGGTCGGGGGACACTGGAGAAGCAGGTCGGCTGCGAGGCCCTAAGACCGCCAGTAAGTGGCAGCCGAGACTCGAACTTCTGACACCACCGGTGTGGGCAGGGGCAGAGAATTCTGTGCCGAGGCTGATCTGAGTCACCGTTTCCTCCGGTGCCCTGAAGGTGGCTGCGTAGACAGAACCACTCTCCCCGCGCTCCCTCCTTACTCCACACCGTGTCCGGAACCTGCAGAAAGGGGCCTCGGTCAGGCTCCCGGGAGCAGTGGTGGCAGCGTCAGTAGGAAGTGAGCAGTCGGTGTGGGTGCTTGTGGGGGAGGAGTTACGGTGTGAATCTCGGTCTCCTGAGCCACATCAAGTCTGGAAGATAGAACTCATGGAAACTTCTGTAGGATCTGGTCTCTTCAGACTCCTAACGAGCAGAATTCAGGGAAATTCAATTTGGCCAAAGGAAGGCTCTTTCCATCTTAAAAATCTAACGCAACACTTTAAGAAGGATCATTTATTTTTAAGGACAGATCCATAATTACTTACAATACGAAAACCACCCCTGATAAGCTCTCACGAGTTTCAGGAACAGGAGGACACCTTACTGCCACATGGTCACTTCACGGGGGAGCCGCTGCGGCACAGGGGCCTCTGTCCGTGGACCGTGTGGCCCCCCCACCCGACGGGGTCTGTGAAAGGAAACGTCCACTGTCGTCCACGCGCGCCGTGACCGTGGCTCAAAGGTGGGCGCACAGCCGCTCCAGCTGTCCGGGGTTTGCGTTACTCAGGAACAGAAGCTCCTTTTTCCCTTCTTCTGTGTGAGCTAAGGTGGGGGGCGGGGAGCAGACACACACAGCTGGCAGTTCTCTCCTGCAGCACCGTTACCCCAAAAACTCTGTCGGCACCGGCCACGTGACACTCCCAAGGCCTCGCTTCCAGAGCCTTTCTCCCGGTAAGCGACCACCTTTTCTGTGTTTATTCCTCTGGCTCAGCATCTGCCTCCCTCTGAGCCAAGAACATCTGGCCTCTAGCACTTTGTCAAACCTGCTGACCCCCTTAGAAATCTCCCCAGTGCCCCCCAGCCCGCCATGTGTGGGAGCTGCTCTACACCCTTCCCTCCCTTCCCCGGATAACCCACCCCGTCTCTGCCAGTTCTCGACCACGACCACCTAGAGAGCCGTCGGCCTTTCGTCTCCCCCGGACCCCCTGCGCCCAGAGGGGAGGGCGAGACAAACAGCTGAATGCTTGCCTGCGCACAGGGCAGGTAGAGCTGACAGCTCCCGCCCTCCCCGGACGGCTGGCCTTGGCCTGGCCGCCTCTTTCCGTGAGCACCGGATTCTGGACCATGAGAATCTGGGGAGAGATGTCCTGTTTTTTTGTAAATTTAACTTCCCCTCCCCCACCCCTCTCCATACCCTGCAGCCAGCCAGAGAGGGGTCAGGATAAAGGGAAAAAGGGAAATACAAGTTACAGGCTGCTGCCGAGGGAAGAAGAGGTCATGGCTCTGACTCAGTGGGACTCGGAACATAAAACCCCGAAAAATTAACCTACCTTTCTCATGTTGAAGCCAACTGTTCTCCAGATAATACTGAATACAACTTTCAAACTCCTTCGGGCTGTAGTTGGAAACCAGGATGGGAATAAAGGGATCCAAGGCATCAAATCCCTCCTGGAGAAGGAAAAGGATGAAGACAGTGTCCGTTAAGTGACGAGCTGATGGAGAGAGCAAATGCACTCGAACATGTGGACGGCAAGGTCTGTTTTTCTTCCGCCCTCTGCTCGCTCGCGGGCCGCCCGGCCTCACGGGCTCCACACAGCGCCCGGCCCCTCACGGCCACTGGGCCGTATGCACAAGACAGGAGTCTTCTGCGTGCGGGTTTACATGGATATTCAACATGTGGATATACGTACATATTTAAAACATTTTTTTTACGGTTTTGACTCCAGTAGTCGACAACCATTTTGACTGTTCGTAAGTTCAAAAATAGGAAACAAACTTGATAAGGATGCGGAAAAAGACCCAGTAGATGGAACGTGAACGGAAACAAGTAGATCAAACTGGATTCCAGATTTCAGGCCGAACACGGGCAGAGGAGGGACGCTCCCCCAGCTTCCGAACAGAGCCCTGGCCCGGGGGCCCCGCAGCCGGACACGGCAGCGCTGGGCAGACACTGGCCCCCAGTCTGCGGCTCTGTTCTCACAGAGTCCAGGGCGAGTGGTCACGCGGCTTACCCTGCCACCTCGGACTGCGCTGACACGTCCACAGGATGCCGAGAGCAGCCTTCTTACTGCTGGAGGTGAGGGTTCCAGATACGGGAAGGGGGAAGGGGGAAGGGGACGCGGTGATGCGAGCCCGTGTCCATGTGAACACATGGTTTTCTAACAAATGTTAGACAAGTATGGGTGTGTACAGACGGGCACAGATATGAGTATAGTACACACGTGTGTGTCTGTTTTCACACTTCCTAGCAGTGATGCCCCAGCAACTATGAGCACACCTGGCACTCGCATCTTGGTATCTAAGATCCAGTTCACGCTCAAGAGGTGGGGAATTTGGTTCCACCTCTTAAAGGGAGCATATTTTAAACACTTCTGTAGAGCAGGCGCCACACACGATGTCGGGCTTGAACCCACGACCCTGAGATCGAGTCGCACGCTCCACCACCTCAGCCAGCCAGGCGCCTCCCGGGCCGTGGTAAGTAAGTAACCGTTCTCCTCGAACGTGAATCAGGGCTGCCTGGAGGAATGGCTAGGACGGGGGCATAGAAAGGACGAGACGAGTGTGGAACCTATTTCTTGCCAAGAAGTAAATCAGGGCCTACAGACTGATGGGGGCATGTGCAGAGGGCACAGAAGCCACCCTGAAGGGGCTTTTACAGGCCAGATCTGGGACAAATGAAGCACCCAAATCAATAATGACAGTAAAGGTTTGAAGCTCATGAAAGAGGAGCCTGTATGTCCACCTGGAAAGAAAGGAGTGGGGAAGGAAAGTTCCTGCATGTGACAGAAAGCCAAGGGATCCGTGTAGAAGACACAAGAGAGCTAGAAAATACCATTTTGCAAATATCTCCACTGGGCTCTGGGGAGAATCACAAGTGGATGCTCAAACCAGTAAGGGAAGGCTTGAGGAGTAACAGGTATTTACCTAGTTTCAAAGTAGGTGTCCATTTATTTGTACTTGTTACACAGGAAAATAGTAACTTTACTGCCGAGAACCCAGATGGACAGCACCTCAGCCAAGCGTCCAACCTTCCCCCTGGAGTCACTGGGAGAACTGGGTCTCACAGGCGCCTCCCGATGCTGGATACCATAGAGACCCAGCCCTGCGGCTACCATTGCACATGATCAGGACACAACACCAGCCAAGCCGTAAGATAACCCACGGTGGCCAGTACGCTTCAGACACACAGACCTAAATATTCAAAGACTGAAGCACTGTCCCCCCTTGAAGGAGACGACAGAGCAAGACCATCAAACGCGCGATCCGGGACTTTCTGTCTCTGTGAAGGATGTGGGGTGACTGGTAAAGTTAGAAGTCCTACAGATTAGGGAACAGCGTTCTGTCGATGCCAGTTTCCTGATTTTGACAGTTGTGCTGTGGTTCTATATTTAGAATGTCTCTGATTTTAGGAAATACATGTTATTTAAGAAAAAAGAGGCATCGTGTCTCAGGCTACTGTCACATAATTCAGGGGAAAAATGGAGAAGAAGAAAGCAAATACGGTAAGGTGTTAGCGTTCAGGAATCTGGGTGAAGTCATACATGAATATGGTTGTTCTCCAAGTCTGTAATTATGTCCAAAAAGAAAAAGAGCTCTCTTTTGACAAAGTGACTAAGGGGAACCAGATTTTCTAAAGATTGGACCTTTCCCAGCAGCTCCTGAGGCAGATAGGCCTTCCGCGGCTTGAAGAGGGATCCAGTCTGGCTCAAAGTCAACACAATGGTGCCTCCATGCTGAAAGGAAGGACAAAAAGCTGAATTAGAAAAAGGTGAAAAAGTGGGGCGCCTGCGTGGCTCAGCTGGTTAAGCGACGGACATCAGCTCAGGTCACGATCTCATTGTTCGTGGGTTGAGCCCAGGGTCGGGCTCTGTGCTGACAGCTCCAAGCCTGGAGCCTGCTTCGGAATCTGTGTCTTTCTCTCTCTGTCTCTCAAATAAAGATGTTAAAAAATATTTTTAAAAAATGCAAAGAAGAAAAATGCATTTTATTTATTTTTTTAGAAGTTTAATTAGAGAGTGTGAGCATGCATGGGGGCGGGACAGAGAGACGGAGAGAGAGAATCCCAAGCAGGCTCCACACCCCTTGCTCAGCCCCACGTGGCGCTCTATCCCATGAACCGTGAGATCACGACCTGAGCTGAAATCAAGAGTCGGACGCTTAACCAACTGAGCCACCCAGGCGCCCCAGAAAAGTGCATTTTAATCACCTGTCGATTTTTAGTATAGCTGAATGGCAACTAAGTAGGTTATCACTTCTGGTGTGGCGCTGACGGCAAACTGCTACGTGACCTTCAATTTATCAAAATCTTTTCCGAAGTTGGTAAGATATAAAACCACCCTGAACAACTGCAGAGTCAAAGTATGCCAGGATTTAAGTACAGTGGCTTGTATCCAAGGCGAGCGGGAAGACAGGAAACCAAATATCCAGATTTTAAACTTCGGCACTGCTAGGGCAATTAAGGAAGATACAAGAACTTTCTGGGTGTAAAATCGGAGCCGAAAACTATCAGGCGTCGCACATACTCACCCAGTCGTTTTTCACCATTTTCCTCAGGTTGTGCACGAGCGCAAGCTCCTCGGGGGCCACCTGCCGGGTCAGTGGGAAGCGGGGGGACGGGGCCGAGGTCAGTCCTTGGTCTGTGCGGGTGCCCGCCCGAGACCAAGGACTACAAAATCCTGCGCTGCTCTGTGACCACGGTGCCTGCGGCCACGTGCCCCACCCCGCCAGGTTTCTGATTAAAACCTGTCAGCAAGGGAGAGAGCGGCCTGGGCCCACACCACCGCCTCCCTCGATGTTTCTGCTCTTGGCTGCGGAAGCATGGTCTGACCGCTGCACACAGAAGCCATCGCTCAGCCCCACGGAGGAGACAGAAGAGAAGGAAAAAACTGACAAAACAGCTTCCGCTGTGCCGTGCCCTTCTAGACGCTCTCCCTTTTCAATGGACGGCGGACCCCTCTCCTAATTCAAATACTCCTAAGGCGAGGCGACGTGCCGCCTGGGCTACAAGGCCAAGTCCCGGCCTCCGTGTGCCAGTGCCGGAGTCAGAGTAACCAGAGTAGAGAAACCCAGTTTTCCTACCAGGCTTTTATCTTCTCTTTTCAGTGTGGTCTTTCCCCAGAGAGCATTGACTCCATCCACTGCCACCAGGAGGCGAAACCCGCCCAAAGAACTCTGACCCTTGAGCTCTCTGAGAACAACCCCGACTGCATCCGTGGCGTTCTTCACCCGCATGATGCCCTGCAGGGGAGAGAGGTGGGGCTGGCGGTCCCAGAAGAGGCCTCCCCTGCTGTGACAGAGGACGGGCCGCCGCTGTCTTGTTTCATACCTGTTCCACCACCTCTCCCAGAGGGCTGCCTTTCTCCGTGCTCTCTCGCTTATTCCAGACATACTTCTCTTGAACTTTTATCTAAAAGCAAACAAAAACCAAAAAAAGGCCACTTAGCCTAAAGATGAACCCATCTGTATCTGAGAAGGGAGGAGGGTAAGGTTGTTTACAGTCGGGTTTAATCTACTTTTCTTTCCTTCTTTTTTTGAAAAGTAGGCTCGATGCCCAGCACAGGGCTTGAACTCAGGACCCTGAGATCAAGACCTGAGTGAGCTCAGATCAAGAGTTGGAGGCTTAACCGACCAAGCCACCCAGGCGTCCCTATATTTTAAGCCCTGTAAGAGACTTCAGTATGGAAGGGAATGCTTTCTAGCCCTTTTCTGCCTAAAGCTTAAAACCAAAACCCACAAGGGATTCTGACCAAAAAGGTCTGGGATGAGGCCTTGGTATCCACATTTATAACAAGCTCCGAAGAGACTCTGATTTATAACCAGAGTTGAAAACTCTTGGCCTAGAGATTGTATCCGAGAATCACTAGAGCAAAGAACCATTTTACCAATACATTTCTGGTTTCAAGAAACACCTCATCTGGAGAAACTTATGTAGCTGAAAATGTGCTTTAGAGAATTTGAGGCTGTAGCTTTGGAAAAGTCAATGAATCCATCTGGACTGCACGGGGACAGCTCATGGCGCTTCTTTATTTCACAGGGACGAGCAAGTTTCAGGTTGTGAGCTGCCAATAGAACATATGAAAGAAATACAGAATGGCATAGCGATCCCAGCTACAATGCTAGTTTTCCATAGTCTGGTGCTCAAGACACGAAGAAGATAAAGTCTATTGAAAGACTGTCCGGCATTGGGGCGCCTGGGTGGCTCAGTCGGTTAAGCATCCGACCTTGGCTTGGCTCACGATCTCACGGTTCAGGGGTTCGAGCCCCACTTTGGGCTCTGTGCTGGGAGCCTGGAGCCTGCTTCGGATTCTGTGTCTCCCTCTTTCCTTTCGTCTCTCCTACTTGCACTCTGTCTCTCTTTCTCTCTCAAAAATAAACAATAAAAAAAATTAGGGGTGCCTGGGTGGCTCAGTTGGTAAATGTCCAACTTCAGCTCAGGTCATAATCTCATGGCTCATGGGTTCGACCTGACAGCTCAGAGCCTGGAGCCTGCTTTAGATTCTCTCTCTCAAATAAGTACACTGAAAAATAAAACAGAATAAAATAAAGACTGTCCAGCATCAAGCTTCTGGGAATCTGGTCACCTGACTCAAGAAACGCTCGTTTGTAGTTTTGAAATTCTTCAGCCAGATGGAAGCTTCTGCAGGTTGGTCCAAACGCTGCTTGTTGTAGGTGGAGGGCAGAAGACTCCGGCAGCTCTTCACCCAGAGATGAGCTGGAAACAAACACACGTGGAAACAAAGCAGGCAGGAGCTGACTGTATTCAACTCAAAATCCTCTCTGCCTCTTTAAGTTATGGGAAATGGCTTTAGCTTCCCGTATACAGTTGACCATCTGCGTATGACTTCTGACCCCTGAAACTTAACTACTAATTGCCTACTGCTGACCAGAAGCCTTCCTGATAACACAGGGTTGATTAACAAACATTTTGGATGCCATATGTGTTACAAACTGTATTCTCACAGTGAAACAAGCTGGAGAAAAGAAAATGTGACTAAGAGAATCATAAGGAAGAGAAAAGTACATCTACAAGACACTATTTACTCCAAGAAATCTGTGTGTAAGTGGACCAGCACAGTTTAAACCGTGTTGTTTAAGAACCCACTGCATATTTCTTGAAGTCTCCTTGCTGCAAAGGGTCACTTTTGGGCTGGCCCACGTGAGATCAGACCTTCTGGTTACAGTCGGGACACGAGGCACACCACGTGGACGAAAGGTCACTGTAGCTTCCTGGCAGTTTTTAAACGTAGTTAGAAAACACGGGTGCTCACACAACACCAAATAAAACGTGGGGTGTATGCAAAGGAAGAGAGTTCTAAGACCCATGCTGACGACTCTGGAATGCTGATGAACAGCCCGTGTCAGAGTTCCCCCGGCTAATCAGAACTGCTCACTGAAGGCAACAGAGCCTGTGCTGACCTCGAAGGAGGGAGCTAACGGTCTTGGGCGCTACATCAAAGTGAGGACTGCTGGGCCAGAATGCTCCATTCTTACTTCAGAAGTTTCCAGGAAGCTTCCACTGAACCTCCTGGTGCTACGCTGACCTCACCGTGCACCCCACTTGTGGCCACCATGAGGTCATGACCGAGCAGCTCACACTGGCCTGCATCGGGAGCAGAGGCCTCTTCGGAGCCCCCGTGGCCCCCGGGCCCCATCCGACCACCTCGACAGTGAGGAAAGGAAGTTCTTACCATCCGGAACGTGCAGGATCAGCCAGTCCTGCTTTGCACAGAAATGAATAACATGGCAAAGACTGAGGGTTTTTCCTGTCCCTTTCTCCCCATCTAAAGCACCTGTGGTTAAAGAAAATGTCATTGGAAAGGACACTTCTGTCAACAAACAGCACTTTTTGAGAGAGAGAACACAAGCAGGGGAGAGGCAGAGAGAGGGAGACACAGAATCCGAAGCAGGCTCCGGGCTCCGAGCTGTCAGCCCAGAGCCCGACGCGGGGCTCGAACTCACAGACCACGAGATCGTGATCTGAGCTGAAGTTGGACACTCGACCGACTGAGCCACCCAGGTGCCCCCCAAATAGCACTTTTTGATTTCCTCTTTCCCCCCGTTGGCCCAAGACAGCTCGGGCAGGCCGGAAAGGATACAGAGAACATACCGCACAGCAGGGTGGGCAAAATTGGTGTTTTTCAGGTAATGCAGAAGCTCCAGGGCTGGCTTCCTTACCATCAGACAAGCTTCACTGAATGTTTTCACCTAATGGATGAGGAAGAGGAGGGGGCATGGGGTGTGGAACACACTGAGCCTGATGCAGCAGCCAGAGCATCCAAGTGCCTAGTTTTCATTCAGTCACTGAAGAGATGGTTGGTATTGAATTTGAAAATCTACCCATATAATTTGGCTAAAATTTGAAACACACTGTCCCACACCAAGTAACACAATAGTCACCTTCTGATTATTTCTATTAATGAAGCAGATACTACATCATTAGATGAAATCTACAAACTGTCTATAGATATCTTGTGACACAGCTGTGTATACCAGTTAGGATTAATAAAAGTATTAAAAAAATGTAAAATCCTTAACAAAGTGTCTGACACATGGTAAGTATTTAACAAACGTTTTATTTTTTTTTTTAATGTTTCTATTTAAGAGAGAAAGAGCGGGCGTGCAAGTAGAGGGGCAGAGAGCGAGGGAGACACAGAATCCGAAGCAGGCTCCAGGCTCCCAGCCGTCAGCACAGAGCCCGGATGTGGGGCTTGAATTCACGAACTATAAGATCATGACCTGAGCCGAAGTCAGACGCTAAACCGAGCCACCCAGGTGCTTCTAAATGTTAATTGTTTTAAATCTCTTTTTAGCTAATTCTTATTACTGGAACCATCTGGACATTTCTCTGGAAATATATACGTGACAGCTCAGGAGCAGGTGTGACCAGCTGCTGCCCCGCCCATGCTGGACACACCGGCACACAGACATGCCAGAGCACTGACACAGAAAGTTCCGTCCCTGCTTGTCTCTGGTCACCAGGAGTACTTCCGTGGAAAAATCTGGGAAGCACAGGTGTGCGTGACACCACTGTGCACATAAAGTATTCAACAATGTCTGCTGACAAGAACAAATATCTAACAAGAACTACTCACAAGTGTATCAGATAAGGATTAAAATTGCGTTGGTGTTTTCTGAAGAAATCCTAACCACGCAATTGGACCGGAGAAGGACTTGACGGGCAAGTTCAAACTTAACGGAAAGCGAAACCTTCAAGAACACGATACAGACATTAAAACAGAAATGCCATATTAGGCAATATGACAGAACTAAAGTACACAAACAATGGTGAGGGGGTTGGCCTTCACATAAATGGCAATTATGGAAAGAACGTAGGAGTAACTCCCTGCAGAGCACTGGTGGTCACGCTGGTCTGGAAGCAACCGGGGACGGTTAGCGCTGGGCCCTCACGGCCCTCCAGCTAGAGGCCTCCCGGCAAAGGTCTTTAAACGGTTCAAGTGCCATTACAGACCACTTCTTCTGGCTGTGCCCTAGTTCCACATTTAAGAGTTTTGATGCCAAGGCTGTTTGTGGCCTAGAATGAGCTCCCTTACTAGTGTCTCGTCTCCTCTCTTGAGACAAAGCACACAGAGGGAAAGCCGTCCTCTGGCTCCTGAGCTAAAAATCACCTGCACCATCAAGCCTGCTTTTTCAGAAAGGAACGATTTCTGAGGCTGAAAGTAATTCAGCGGGATTAGTCCAAAGGACCAGTTACGCCAACAAACCACGCCTGCAGTTAATCATGAATTCTTTCAGTGTCTGCAAAGCAACCCAAGATTACATCTTCGGGTTGAAGTTACAACCACGAAACTACATTTTCTGAAAACCCAGGAGAATGAAGAACAATATTGCGTCTATTCCAAGTATCACTTCTGTTTGGCTCTACATCATGATTTTCTTTTCTAGAGCATGGCGGTCATTTTCGTGGTGTTTTGCTAAGACAGACTTTAAATTTATTATAGTTATTTGAATGCCGAAGTCTCTAGAAATCTGTTAGGTGGGTAACACGAAAGCAGTGCGACAGGTTTATCTAAGAACATTTTTGCCTGCCTCCCGATGATTAACCACAAATAAACGCTGACTTAAAATAACGACAGTCACAGCACTATTCACAAAAGATAGTCAATAGCTGAATTCATCTGTTTTAGATTCAAATTCCATCTTTTATCGTTTTCTACCCATTTAATCCCACCCTCCGCCACCGGCAGCTCCCTCCCTCTCCCCTCCTGAGCACCTGCATGGAAAAGCGAGGAGGCAGGCTGTGGGGGAACAGGGTCCTCATGTCCTGGAGGGGGATGTTGTAGTGGAGACCTTCATGCTGCTCCCCATGCCTGGCCTGCGGAACAAAAAGGCAGACAGGTGTGAACGGGGCCAGAGACAAAGTGACACTTAAATGGAAAGGGCCCACTAGACCATACTAGGGAAACTTCATCTCTCAGGGCTGGGAACGAGCTCTTTTCATTTCTTCTTCTTTTTTTTGAATAAAAAAAATCTTTTTCAGTTTCTGAAATAGAGATTTATTTTTGAGATACACTGAGCGGGAGCAGGGGAGGGGTAGAGAGAGGGAGACAGAATCCCCAACAGGCCTGCGCGCTGTCAGCGCAGGGCCTGATGTGGGGCTTGAACGCACGAACTGCGAGATCATACCCTGAGCTGAAATCAAGAGTTGGACGCTTAGCTGACTGAGCCACCCGGAAGCCTCTAAAATTGTTTTTAGTGTTTGAGAGAGAGAGACAGTGTGAGGAGGGGAGGGGCAGAGAGAGAGGGAGACACAGAATCCGAAGCAGGCTCTGGGCTCCGAGCTGTCAGCACGGAGCCCGACGCGGGGCTTGAACTCAACGAACCGTGAGATCATGACCTGGGCCAGTGGACGCTTAACCGACTGAGCCCCCCACGCACCCCACTGTCTTTCATCTCTTAGCTTAGACAAAAAGTGCCGGCTGGCTGTTGTCCTCAAATCCACAGCGTGTATATAAAGCTGCTCTTGGCCTAAATGACGAAGCCAGTTGCTCGGCAACATACACCCTACATGTGGAGGTAAGAGACAATTCTTGCCATCTGGATTCTTCCGTGCTGGGTATGGAGATGTTCCAGTCACGTGACAAGATCATCTGCATACCGCTGTTTCCATAGAAACCCAGAGGAATTGGAGATAAAGGGACTACAGTTACAGGGAAAGCTCAGAAACACTTCAGTGACTTCATTCACTTATTCAGTTTATTTTCTGCTTTTGAAAGTAGGTGAATGCTAGAGACATAAACAAAACACCCTACTGAGACGGTGTCTCGGGTGACGAGTTCACCCCACCCCGTCCACGTGCGCAGCGTGCGTTAAGGTGGGGAGACTCCGGGGGCAGGCCAGGTACAAAAAAGGAGAAGAAAAGCTATCGGTTCCCTTCACATGTAAGCACAGAGCACACGACTAATGGCATTTCTGAGAGGCCACCGTAACGCCGGGGAAGGGGACAAATCAGCATCCGGCCTGAGGGGGCCTGTGCCAGAAAACGCAACCCTGGGTACTGCTGGGTACAAACACACTGTGTTCTTCTCAGCACATCAAGTTAGTGGTCCCTCCAGACACTGGGAAGTCCACTCAGGAAGGTGGAAAATAGCACCAGACAGACTAATGGGAAAACTGGGCTCTGTACGTGCCCTACTATGTGATCTTGGGCAAGCAAGTTGATTTCTTTAGGACTCTCCATACCGGGGTCGGTAAACTATGGCTGCGTACCCGTTTTTGTGAATAAAGTTTTATTGGCACACAGCCACACCCACTCATCTATGGCACACCTAAGCAGTTGTGACCGAGACCACTTTGGCTCATAAGCCTGAAATACTAACTTGTCTGTAAGGCCACGTCTGCCGACCCACCGCACAGCAAGATCGACAACTACCGGCTTAAGTATTCACGCAGTACGTGTACCACGTACCCGCCTTATGCCGGCAAAATCCTGGGCACGAGCAGGCCTCTGTGGCAGGGATTAAGCCAGAACAGGTGTGGACTGGCCCAGCCGAGTGTTAGGTTACCAGAGCCCGGGACGGGGAAGAGGCGCTCTGGGCCGCGGAACGCGCTCTTGAGTGACCGCACGAAGACCTGCCTGGTCTCTCCCGCTTTCGGTTTTCCCGATACACAGAACGAGAGACACAAATTGCAAGACTTGAAGAAAATCCACATACGCGCCAGCAACTCACCGGGTCCTTCTCGCTGGTGCGGGAAACTGCTCTGGGACTATCATCTGGGGCCTGGTTGTCCAGGTGAACGGCAAGGCTTTGGGGGGCCTGGGACCCCGCGTGCAAAAGTCGTCCAGGGTCCAACTAGAAAAGAAACCGTTTCCATGTTGTGACGTTAATGCCTGCTACAAAACTGAGGTTTCGAGCCACGTCCGCAACAGGGAAACTGTGGTACACATTTTAGTTTTACGTCAAAAGAACGCTTATTTTCATAATTCTCAAAGTCCAAGCCCGTTACTCATACTCGGATTCTGTTGAGGCTCATGTTGTGGGGACAGGGCCCTGTCCCACATGGAAGCGGACAAATCTGGAGACCGTTCAGGAGCACAGCACGGCCAAGGCCGGCCGGGGGCAGGGTGCCCTCGGCCACGGCCACGGCCGGGACCGCCCCCTTCTCATTCGCCCAGTAATCGGGGTTGCCTCTGTCATTGACGGGGTTAGTGCAGCGTTCCCGGGCGAGGGGTGTTATCCCACTCTCCGCAGCAGTTCTCTTGCCAGCCGTGCCCTGGAACCATCTCTGGTTAAGGATGTATAATGAGGAATGAAGGAATCCGCTCTGTGGGCAACTTCGCACACGGCTCACGGACACCCCCGAACTGAGGAGAGGTCAGGCTGGGGGGGGGTGATATTCCAGAGACAGATCTGAGCAAATGCTGACTGGAGAACCCTCCCGAAAACTGAGCTTAAGGATAACAGGCCTTAGTAGGAATGAAAAGATTCACTGTAGGGCTGGAAAATGGAGTTTACGCAGCAAGAGACTAGAAGGGTAGGCTGAAGTCCACCCCCCCCCTCCACCCCGGTGGCCGTGATCAGCACGCAGACGCTTTGGCTTTGAGTCTTAATTCGACATGGGCAGGGCACCAGCCATGCTTTCTGATTAGCTGCAGGTTAAACATTTTCGTTGGGAGGACAGATCTTTGGGACTACAAAAGACAAAGAGGCAATTTAGAGGCAAAAATACCAGCTAAAAAGCTGTCGGGGAACCCAAATGAGTACACTTTTATGAGGTGGCACAAAATAATCGTTTCAGCCTTAAACTCAGCGTGCCGAGATGGCGCCTTCACCCCACGCGACCGCTTCCCACACGGCACTTGCCTGCAAACCATCTTGGAGACGCAGCGGTGGCAAGAGCCAAACAAAACACGTAACGACACAAACAGCATCGTGTGGTGTTAAGCCAATGAGAATTCAGGGTCGGCTACATCAGCACAGCAACCTGAATAATACGCCCTGGTATTGGTACTACTCAGTTTTCTCAATTCTAACCGGAGACAAAGCACAAGGTCTCTAAGAGGAGCAAATAGAAAATTAAAGCTACTCAAGGGCCACAAGGTGGTGGTATTTCTACAAGAATCCTATGATTTTTTTTTTTTTTTTTTTTTTTAGTTAACTGCTTTTTGCAGCAATTTAAAACCTAGCAAAATGGATTCCTTACTCCTTACAGTGTCATACACGGCACCGCCCAGACAGTGTCGTGTTTGCAGGGAAAACAATCTCTGCATGTTCCAGAATGAACATCATGTGGTTCCTGAGCAGAACAACATTCGGTTTTTGAGAGAGAGCACGCAAGAGCAGGGGAGGGGGGCAGATGGAGAGAGAGAGAATCCCAAGCAGGCTCCATGCTCGGCCCGGAGCCTGACACGGGGCTCGATCCCACGGCCCTGGGGTCATGACTCCAGCAGAAACCAAGAGTCGGACGCTCAACCGACTGAGCCACACAGACGCCCCTGATCAAGGTTACTTTAAATCAACCTACAAAAAGCGCAGAATTCCACTCACTGACTTCTCACTGCAGTCTAGCCTCAGGTCTTTCTTGTCCGCCACTGAGGAAGAACAAATTTTACCCTTTAATGTGATTAGCTGAGGCCACAATCCATCCCTCTGAGCCTTGGTTTTGTGTTTTTCATTTTATTTTCTAACGGGTTATTTTACCTGCACACATTTCATCACGAACCCCTGGGAAAAGGAGTCCTACGGAAAGAAGGGCTCCCCCTTGGGACCATCTACGCTGTAGTTAAAAGGGCGGATGGAAGCGTGGAGCCCTCCTGGCCTGGCTTGCACCCGTCAGCACTCGGGTCCGGGGGCTCCCTAGGGGCCCCGTTGATCCCGCCCGGGTGTCCCAGCACCGCCCCGCAGCCTCCGTTTATTCGTGACTCCGCCACCGGGCCCTGAGCTCCCGGAGAGCACGGGCCACGACCTGCGGCGCGGCACAACGCTTGAGGCCACGGGCTTTGCAGCTGACGGACCAGGGATCTGGTCTGGGCTCCACAGCTTCACACAGTGTCACCTGAAGCAACTTACTTAGCCTTTCTAACCCTCAATTTCTGCATCTGTGAAGCAACAATATTCTCTCCGTCCCGGGCCGGCCGTGAAGATCGCAAGAAATAAAGCACTTAGCACAGTGCCCGGCACATGACAAATGCCCAACACGGCATTAACCATCGATGGTGAAATGAGTCCCCTTAGAGTCCTGTGCACTTGCCCCATGGCAGGTACTGAGAAAATATGTGTCAATAAATGAAAGAATGGAGGAAAGCGACATAATGGTCTTTTTTACATATGATTCATTGATTTATGGTTTATGGTTTATTCAACAATCAGATGCTGAAAGTCTAAATAAGCAACTTATTTATTTTTGTTATAAGTGACTCCATCTTGGGCCCTTTAAAAAATATATTTATTTTGAGAGAAAGAGTGGGAGTGGCGGAGAGGCGGAAGAGGAGTGGGAGAGGGAGAGAGGGGAGGAGGGGGGAAGAGAAAGCGGGGGGAGAGAGATGGAGGGAGGGAGGGAGAATCTCAAGCAGGCTCCACACCCGGTACAGAGCCTGACATGGGGCTCAATCTCATGAATGGGGAGATCATGACCTGAACCGAAATCAAGAGTCAGATGCTCAGCCAAATGAGCCACCCAGGCGCCCAGCAACTTGTTTTTCATAATCATTAATCCAGGTAGACAATAATAAAAGTTAATAAGGAACCGCAACCAAGCTTATTTATCTGTATCTTTTTAATGTTAATTCTCCAACCACAGGGTGAATTCTGGAACACCGCCGTTCTGCTGAGACCGGTTACCTGCGGACTGGCAGGGCGGCCTGCAGCGAAGCACGTGGCAGAGGAAAGAAATTGTGGCTGCTCTCCGAGCGTCAGCTTGGACACCGAAGCGCTGGCCGGCCGAAGCTCTCCAGAGGCCTTCGTACTGGACACAACGAACCCGTCTCGAAATGAGAAACCCACCCACAGACAGTCTGCACAGAGCTTGCGGCTCAGTCAGGACTCACCCGCCGGGCCCCGGAGACGAGCCTTGACGTCCTGGTCAGCATCGCCGCTGCGATCTGAAACACAGTGGAAAGGGCAAAGTCACCTGGGTGATGGATCCGTACCTAGAATATGTACAGAAAGGGCAGAAGACACAGAAGACTTTTCAAAGGAAAACAAATGGCTACTAAACTCACGGAAAGATTTTCATCCTCATTACAAATTGGGGAAATGTAAAGTAAAACCAGCACAGAGAGCTGCCATTCAGTCAGCATGCTGGGAAAAAGGAGGACAAGAGTGAGTGTCACAGAGGCTGTGAAGCCCTGGGGACACACCGTCACCGGGAGCACAGATACAATTATCTTCGTTCATTCATTCATTGGGGAATATACATATACGTGGTGACACTGGGAGACAGAGGAGGGGAAAGGATCAGCACATTGGGAATAATGCTGACTCCTGGGCGGAGGTAAAGGGCAGGACTGTGCAAAGCACAGAGAATGGGAAATGATCTACTTCTAATCTGGATAATGGGGACAGGAGTTCTGTTTTACTATTTTTGTATCTTGTGTTTTTTTATACTCAATTGTATGTTGAAAATATCTCAGAAAAATAACCCTAATCTCTTGGGAGCTGGAAGATGTTTAGAACACTTATATGCAACTCTTAATATAACGTAATTAAATCGAATCTCCAGGTAACACTTCGCTTCCTTTTGGCTAATAATTTTCACCTTTCTTCCAGCCAAAATCTTTGAAGCCACAGCAGTGCTCCAGTCATCCAACCGAGACGGAGCACCTGCTGTGTGTCAGGCCCTGTGAATAAGCTGACCCGGGGGGGGGGGAGGGGGGGGGGGCGGCTTCCCAGGAAAGAGACGAGTTTCAAGTCTACCATTTAATAAAGATGCCAATGCATTCTTTAATTCAGTCATTCAAAAAACATGTGATGTGCTGCCACACGCCCACGCAGCGCACAATGCACTGTGACGAACCAGACGGGCACGGTCCCTACTGACTTGGGTCCCTTTTACCCGTGGTGTTCCAGGGCTCCTGGGCCGTGTCTGAAAACCAGAGGTCGATACGGCAGCAGTTCCCAAAAGGAGTTTGGGTGAATGCTCACTAGTCAGAAAATGCACCGATGCTCTTATGGCTGAGAAATTGGAGAAAAGCTGAACAGCTCTTAATTTCTTGAATAATTACAACACGTATTAGCATATTTCACATTTCAAGTCTTTGAGAAAAACTAGGTAAAGATATTTCATTTTAACCCAAATTCACTTGGTCTTCGAACCTTAGTATTTTGTTGTTGCAAATTACTAGTGTCACTGTCCTGGATGCTGGTGGCGTGAGGCTGTGACCAAGCACCCAGGCCTGAAGACGAAGTTCTGTTTACGCCACAGGCAGAGGGGAGGCACCCCCTGTTCCCTGCACCCTGTCTGTTCTGAACCCTGCCTCACCCGGCCCCACACCCCGCCCACCTGCTGCCGGCCAGGACCCCACAGAGAGGGGCGAAAGGGCAGGCCCCGGGCTGCTGTCCCCAGAGAGGCCTGCTCACCTGCTGGCCTCTGAGCAGCCGTCCAGGAACCTGGATTGCAGGAGAGTCCCCAGCATCCCCAGAAACGGTAAGAGTGGCTCACCATGTCCACAGTATTTATAGAAACAGCCCGCGTGGTTTAGGCTGAATACCTGCTTTCCTCCTGGGAGTCTGTTATTTCAGTAATGCTAAGAAAATAAGGGCTACGTGACCCCAAGTTCCAGGCACTGTGACTCTAATCAGTGTCCCTGGCCGGCAACATCTCACGCCGTTGTCACACCTTGTTGCGGAAGTAACTGTGCCCTGTGTGATTCCACTGGGAAAGGACTCCGGGAGGCTGCACCTGGTTTCCTCCACTTTGCCCGGCGTCCTTTCCCTTTGCGCATCCAGGGCTGTATCCTTTCGCCGCCATAACTCGTGGCGGTAAGTACTACTATGTGCTGACTTTGAAGTCCTCCTAGAGAACCGGAAACTGGGAGGGGTCTGGCAACTACGACCACCCAGCATCCATCACCCCCTAACAACTGACCACCACCCGGTACCCAACACCACCCAGTGCCACCTCTGACCAGCTCAATTTTCTTAACCTCCACTCTCCTTGATCTGCCCCTAAACTACCTCAGCTGTCCGCCTCTCGCACCACCTTCCCCCATCCATGCCAGCTAACCTCCATGCCAATTCTAACCTTCCACAGCAGCTCATTCCCAGCCCTAAGCCCTCTGCTCAACCTCGACTTTCTCTACTCCAAAACCACTTATGATCCCAACATGACTCCAACAATGTCTGGCCCGCGCCACCTGCTTCCCCAATCTTCCCAATGTGTCCCGGTACAACCACCAATAAGGGACAGCTGTGGGTTGCAGCTTTGGAGGGGGGCCGGGTCCCGGAGAGAAAGGAGCAGATGACATGCTCCTGAGGTCAGTTCTTCCCCTACGTGTGCCTATGGTCATTGGGGCCATTAGTCTGACCATGATTTAGACAGTACGGGAAATGCTGGTCAGGAAAATGTGACCAGCTCTCTATACCAGGACACTGTCATCTTGTATCCATATTACAACAATTGGTCTACCAGCTTCTAGCCATGAACTTCTCCAATCCATTTTTTCCACTGAAGTCTTCTTTAAAATCCTTCAGTATTTCCCCACTGCTTTTTTTTTTTAATTTTTTTTTTTCAACGTTTATTTATTTTGGGGACAGAGAGAGACAGAGCATGAATGGGCAAGGGGCAGAGAGAGAGGGAGACACAGGTTCGGAAACAGGCTCCAGGCTCTGAGCCATCAGCCCAGAGCCCGACGCGGGGCTTGAACTCACGGACCGCGAGATCATGACCCGGCTGAAGTCGGACGCTTAACCGACTGCGCCACCCAGGCGCCCCACTGCTTTTTTTTTTTTTTAAGTTTGTTTGTTTATTTATTGAGAGAGAGAGAGAGAGAATATCTCAAGCAGGTTCTGCACTAAGCCTGACTCGGGGCTCAATCTCATGACTGTGAGATCATGACCTTTGCTGAAATCAGGAGTCGGGTACTTAACTGACTGAGCTACCCAGGTGCCCCTTCCCACTGCTTTTAAAAGTAAGGCTACGTACACGTATACACACACACACACACACACACACACACACACACACACACACGACTTAGGTAAGAATAACAGAAGTTGCCTTAAAAAGGGGGGATGGGGAATCTCAAAAGTTTGATCTCAAAGCAAACAACGTGGACTAAACCACATTTTCCAGCTTTTTAAATACCTGTTTGCAGCAAAACTCTTTATCGACAGGCCAAATGAACGCAGAAGGGAGGAATATTTGCTCATTCTACTTTTCAGGTTATACACAAATCAGGGCGTTGCAAGATAAAAGCTCAGAGCCACTTGTACTATGAAAAACTTGAGTACTGATTTCTCCTTTCAGTTTTTTTCATGTCTTTTGCACGAGCACAAATTAAACACATTGCTTACGACTGGAAAGTACGTAAGGGGCAGATTTCCTATTAAAACCGACTGATTGTACAGATGTAAAGAATTATGGGGCTAGATGGTCGTGATGGCCCACAAACATGTGAGTGTATCTGAGATCACAGAACTGTGCACTGAAAAATGATGGTAAATCTGGGGTTGCCTGGGTGGCTCAGTTGGTTAAGCATCCGACTCGGTATTGGCTCAGGTCATGATCTCCCGGTTTGCGGGTTTGAGGCCTGCGTTGGGCTCCGTGCTGGCAGCATGGAGCCTGCGTAGGATTCTCTCTCTCCCTCCCCTGCTTGCGCTTGCTGCCTCTCAAAATACATAAATAAACTTAAATTTTTTTAATACCTGTAAAAAATGGTGAATTTTATGTTGTGTATTTTACCACACACATGCACACAAAACAAATGACTGATGATAAAATCAAAGATAAATGGTAATTATCTCAAGCCTTCTAGAAGCAAAAATGAAGACAAAAGTCCTCAAAGTTATCACTGAACTAGAACTACGTCCCTAGCATCGTTCAACTGCCGACATTCCCAGACCCCACGCACTGTCTACTTCTGCTCTTCCAACGTGGAAGTGTCCCCTCTCCAATCCTGTTCTCTGTTTTAATGTGACAACAAATCCCAGAGACAAAGAATTTCTTCACTCTTTAAGCCATCTCAGCTCCCAGGTGCACCTGGAAGGGACACTTCCTCACCACCCATATGTAACGTTCTGAGGCAACTCTGCCGCCAGCATTAGAGCCCTCTTCCCCTCTCTAAGTCTTCTCACAGGGAGAGCTCAAATGCATAACGAGAAGGAAGTCAGAAAAGGCCTGTACCGAAGTCAGAAAGCTCCAGGCTCGGAGCTGTCAGCACAGAGCCCAACGCGGGGCTCAAACTCGTGGACCGTGAGATCATGACCTGAGCCGAAGGCGGACGCTCAACTGACTGAGCCACCCAGGTGCCCCTGACCTATCAGTTTTAGATTTTACAGTTTAAGATTAACTATTTAAAAAAATTCCTTCACATCACTGTTTCGTTGAGAATGCAGTTACTTAAAATGACCAAAAACTTTAAAAATATTGTTCCTATCAAAATCCCAGCAACGGTTTTTATAGAAATTGTCAAGCTGACCTCAAAATTCATATGGAAATGCAATGGACCCATAACAGCACAAATAGCTTTGCAAAAAAGGAACAAACTGGAGGGTCCACGTTATCCTGACTTTAGAACTTACCACAAAGCCACAGTGAACAAGACAGTGTGCTATTAGCATATGTCTGTAGACTACCCGTGTCTGACCCACACGCCTGTGTGTAAGTCAATGGGATGGAGTCGGGAGTTCAGAAAGAATCCCTTACAGCACAGCTGACTCTGAACACAGGTGCCAAGACAATTCAGCGGGGGGAGAGAAGAGTCTTTTCAACAAACGGTGCCGGGACCACCGGATAGCCCATGTAAAATAATTAAATTGAACTGGGTATTTACCCGAAGAATACAAAAGCATGAATACGACAAGATCCGTGCACCGCCCATGTTTCCTGCTTGTAACAGTCAACTACAGAAGCGACAATAGTGTCCGACAATAGGCCGACGGGTAAAGATGTGCAGCATGTGTGTGCGCGTGCGTGTGCACGTGTAATGGACTGTCAGTCAAAATAGGATGAGATCTTGTCGTCTGCAACATGGATGGACCCTAAAGTGTATTATGCTAAGTGAAAGGAGAGAGACTGAAACATCATATGATTTCACTTCTATATGGAATCTCAAAACCAAAAATGAATAAACAAAAAGCGAAACAAACCTATCAGTAATAGAACTGATGTCTGCTGGGGGGTGGGGTGAAGGGATGGGCAAAACGAGAGAAGGGAAGCAGAGGTACAGGCTTCCAGTCATGGAATGAGTACGTCACGGGACTAAAACGTACAGTGGGGGGAAGACAGTCCGTGATACTAATGGCTACGGTGACAGGCGACAGCTACCCTTGTGGAGAGCACAGCACAAACTTGCTGAATCGTGACGTTGTACCCCTGAAACCAACGTTAACATTGCATCAACCACACTTCAACTAAAAAAATAATAATAAGCTGGAAAAAATCAGTAAGGCCAATGGGGCGCCTGGGTGGCTCAGTCGGTTGAGCGTCCGACTTCGGCTCAGGTCATGATCTCGTGGTCCGTGAGTTCCAGCCCCGCGTCGGGCTCTGTGCTGATAGCTCAGAGCCTGGAGCCTGCTTCCCATTCTGTGTCTCCCTCTCTCTCTGCCCCTCCCCTGTCTGTCTCATGCTCTGTCTCTCTGGGTCTCAAAAATAAATAAAACATTAAAAAAATTAAAAAAAAAATAAGAAAACATAGGAATAAATCTTTGTGACCTTGTATCACTTAGTGACAAAAATAAAAATACATACTTGGACTTTATCAAAAGTAAGAATTTCTGCTTCAAAGGATACCATGAAGAAAATAAAAGACAAACTCCAGAATGGAAGAAAATATTTGCAAATCATATCTGATAAAGGACTTGTATCCATAATATACAAAGAACTCTTTACAACTCAACAAAGACAACCAAACTCAAAAACAGACAAAGGATTTCAACAGGCATTTCTCCCAAGAAGATATACAATGGCCAAGAAGCACTTGAAAAGGTGTTTAACACCATAAGTCATTAGGAAAATGCGAATTAAAAACATAATGTGATACGCTTTAAAATCCAAAGAACAGACGGTGTTGGGGAGAATGCAGAAAAACTAGAATCCTCCTACATCGCTGGTGGGGTTGTAAGATGGAACCAACTACTCTGGAAAACAGTTTGACAGCTCCTGGAAAGATTAAACACGCAGCTACCACATGACCTGGCAATTCCACCATACATCCAGGGCCTATGGAAACGTGTGTGCACACAAAAACTTGTTCACAGATGCTCACAGCAGCATTTTTCCTAATAGGCGAAATGTGGGAACAATCCAGATGTCCATCAACCAATAAATGGATAACAACCAAGTGTGGTGTAGCCATGCAATGGAATATTATTCAGTAATCACGATAAACGAAGTTCTTATAAATGCTACAACACGGGTGAATCTTTAAATAAAGGAAAACGGTTACAAAAGACCAGCTGTGTACTACGTTCCAATTATACTGCATAAAAAGTGTCCACAACAGGTACATCTACTGACACAGTGAATGAGATCAGTGGTTGCCGGGGGCCGGGAGAGGGGAGAACGGAGTGACAAGGGTGTTCTAAGACCAGGTCGTGGTAATGATGACACAACTGTGTGACTACATCAAAAACCACTGAACTGTGCACTTTAAGGATCCTGACTGTCATGGGTTGTGAATCTTAATAAAGCCATTTACCAAAACACACTGCTACTCGGCCCTATTGAAGCAGCAGCAGCAGAAACCGACACACACGGAGTACGCGTCAGACTGAGCGCGACAGGCACCGCGTGCTTCTGTCACCTCACCGGGACAGCGCCCTTCTCGAGCAGCGTACCAGCTGTTGCTGCCCAACAGACCGCCCCGGACGCAGTGGCCTCGGCCAAGGACCCGTTATTACTGTTGACAAGGCTCCAGCTGCAGGCTGGTTGGTTCCTGTTCTGGACCAGGTGTGGCTATCGCCGGTGGGGGTCCTCATGCTCTGGGGTTGGTTGGCTGGTCACGGTTGGCCTCAGCTGGGATGACCAACTGTGCTCCACACCGTCTCTCACCCCAGAACTGTCTGACTTGTCACGGGTGGCAAAGGTCCGAGAGAGCCAAACACTGAAGACCTCTTCAAACCTGGCTCAGAACCGGCCATCTGTCCCATTCTGTTGCAGCCCATCATAGGCCAGATCAGACACAAAGGGTGAGAAGCGGAGTTTACCTCTTTGTGGGAGGAGCTGCAAAGTCACAGTTGTTGTGATACATGGAAACCACGGTGGTGTTGACAAACGGAGAATCCTGGATGCAGACAGGGTTGTCGGACTTAAGAGCTACATTCTTATTACTATGTCAGATTTCTTCCTCGGTGGCCTCAGTCACTCATTTGTGCAGCTATTTGTTGATCTTGATCTTAGCAAAGAAAAAGTAATTATCAAAGTCGCTTTTATTAATATTGAACCTTACTTCAGTTTGTAGATATCTTTATTTCATAAAAATTTTCATAAGTATACCGTCTTACACATTTAGTTATAAAGTTAACCGGCGAGAACTAGAAATAGTTTGGATAAAATTCTAAATCAGAATTTATGGAACATTTTCTTGCACCATACACCAAAAATAAACTCAAAACGGATTAAAGTCCTAAGTGTGAGACCCGAAACCATAAAAATCCTAGAAGAGAGCACAGGCAATAATTTCTCTGTCATTTTTCTAGATATGTCTCCTGAGGCAAGGGCAACAAAAACAAAATTAAACTATTGGGTCTTCATCAAAATAAAAAGCTTCTGCACAACAAAGGAAACAATCAATAAAACTAAAAGACAACCTACTGAATGGGAGAAAATACTTGTAAACGACATGCCCAATAAAGGGTAAGTATCCAAAATATATAAAGAACTCCTACAACTTGACATCGAAATAATAGCAATAATGATAATCCAATTAAGAGTGCAGAAGACGTGAACAGACATTTCTTCAAAGAAGACATCCAGATCACCAAGAGACACATGAAAAGAAGTTCAACATCACTCATCATCAAGGAAATGCAATCAAAACCACAATGTGTCACATCTGTCAGAATGGCAAAAACCGCAAACATAAGAAACAGCAAGTGTTGTCGAGGATGTGGAGGAAAAAGGAACACTTGTGTACTGTTGGTGGCAATGCAAGCTGGTGCAGCCGCTATGGCCAACAGTACAGAGGTTCCTTAAAAAATAAAAAATAGAATTATCATAGGACCCACTAATTCCAGCATGGAGTATTTACCAAAAGGATACAAAAACACTATTCAAAAAGATACACGCACCCCTACGTTTACTGCAGTATTTACGACAGCCGTATTATGGAAGCAGCTGATGGACGAATGGATAAAGAAGCTATATACACATACAAAGGAATATCACTCAGCCACAAAATCACGACATCTTGCCACTCACCACAACACGGATGGATCTAGATAGGGGGTGCAATGCTAAGTGAAATAAGTCAGTCAGAGAAAAACAAATACCGTAGGGTCTCACTCGTATGCGCAAGAAACAAAGAAAACAGAGACAAACCAAAAAACGGGACTCTTAATTACAGAGAACACACTGATGGCTACTAGAGGGGAGATGGGTGGGGGGAAGGGGACAAAAGGGGGAAGGGGATTAAGAGTTCACTGATCATGGGGGCGCCTGGGTGGCTCAGTAGGTGGAGCCCCACATCAGGCTCTGTGCTGACAGTGCGGAGCCTGCTTCGGATTCTGTGTCTCCCTCTCTCTGCCCGTCCTCCACTCATGCTCTCTCTCAAAACTAAACATTAAAAAAAAAAGTCCACTTATGATGAGCACCGAAGCATGTACAGGATTCTCGAATCACTGTACCATACGTGCGAAACTAATGTAACACTGCATGTTAACTGTACTGGAATTTTTTACAAATTACAAAACCAAGCTGCAGTTTTTTTAGATTAAAGAAAACTTTTTCTAATGTTTATTTATTTCTGAGAGACAGACAGACAGAGCACGAGCAGGGGAGGGGCAGAGAGAGGGAGACACAGAATCTGAAGCAGGTTCCAGGCTCCGAGCTGTCAGCACAGAGCCCGACGTGGGGCTCGAACCCACAAACCATGAGATCATGACCTAAGCAGGACGCTCAACCAACTGAGCCATCCAGGTGCCCCAAAAGTTTATTAGTTTCAGCATCAAATAAAATTCAGCTTTTATTTTGTACACACAATATTGGAGACCTTGAGCCACATAAATAGTTGCAAGTGGTAACCGTTTGTAGTGTTTGTAGCCTCCACGTAAAAAAGTTTTAGACGAGCAGAACTACCAAGATTCATTCATCTTTAATGAGTGACAGCATGTGGAAAGGGATCTTTTCTCTGGGTAGGTCTCAACAGCGGACTTAAGACATTCAGTCACCCACGTTGTAAACAGATGTGCTGTCCTCCAGGCTTTGTTGTTCCATTCCTAGAGCACAGAGTAGATTTAGCGAAATTCTTTTTTTTAAGTATTTATTTATTTATTTATTTATTTATTTACTTACTTACTTATTTTTGAGAGAGAGAGACAGAGACGGTGTGAGCAGGGGAGGGGAAGTGAGAGCGGGAGTCCAAGCAGGCTCTGTGCTGCCACCAAAGAGCCCAACGTAGGGCTTGAACTCATGAACTGTGAGATAATGATCTGAGCAGAAACCAAGAGTTGGACACTGAACTGATTGTGCGCCCCAGGTGCCCCAAGATTTACCCAAGTCCTTACAGGCCCCAGGAATTTGGGAAAGGTCAAGGAGCTTCAGCTTACAGTCACCAGCCGCGTTAGCCCCTGACAAGAGTCGGCCCGTCCTTCGAAGCTTGGGAACCGGGCCCTGACTTGTCCCGTCTGGCCACGAGAGTCCTGGACGGCGTCCCCTTCCAACGTGAGACTGTCTGGTCCACACTGAGGATCTGTTGGTGAGCGTGGCCACCCTGGTGAATTCTCTCAGCTGGATCTTCCGGAGAACTTGCCGCGGCTTCTGCATCGGCTCCGGATGCTTCTCCCTGCGCTTCTGTGTTGCGCAGGCGGCTTCTTTCCCGAGACCTCAGGACCAGCCTCAGCCAGCGTCTCGCCGCACCCGTGCGGCCTCCTGCCCTCGCACGGCCTCTGCAGAACGAAGACGGTGTGGGCCTTGCTCTGGACCGGGGACGTGGTGCGTGTGATGCTCCGTCCGGACCACTCAGACTTTCTCCCCATCGGCAGTAAGGCTGTTTAGCTTTCTCGTCATCCGCGTGTTCCCTGGAACAGCACTTCTCATTTCCTTCAGGAACCTTCCCTCGCGTTCACAACTTGGCCAAGCGTCGGGTGCGGGAGGCCTAAGCGTTCAGTGTATCTGGGCTTCGGACGCGCCTTCCCCCCTGAGCCGAATCGCCGCCAGCTTCCAATTTCAAGCGACGGGCGCGAGACTCTGCCTTTCACTGCACACTCAGCGCCGTTGTAGGTCAGTGATCGGCCTAATGTCACTGCTGCCGCGTCTCAGGGAACAGAGCAGCTGAGGAAGGGAGAGAGACGGGGCAGGCCATCGGCGGAGCATCTGTCAAGTTCACCGTCTTACAGGGCATCGCTCACCGCTCGTGGTGGCCCCCACACCATCACAGCAGTAACGCCAAACGTCACTCGTCGCGGATCACCACAAAAATATACTCCTGGAAAAGGGCTAGATACCGTGACAATCACCACAACGTGGCACAGAGACAGGAAGTGAGCGAACGCAGCTGGAAACACGGCGCCGACAGACGCGCTCCCCGTAGGTTCCCGCAAACCTTCCGTGTGTAGCACCGGGCCGGCCGTGGGAGCGCAGCCAAACCGGGTCTGCCTGCGCTGCAAATGCCCGATGCCCAGACCGTATCTCAGACCAACTAAAGCACAACCGCCTGTAGGGACACTTAGACGCTGGCAGTTTTTAAAGCTCCCCAGCTGGTTCCACTGTGCAAGTGGGAGCGAGGAGTGCCACGCAGATGTCCCGGCTGAGGGAATGCCGACCTACTGAGGGCGGGGCCTCTGGGTACGGCTGTCCCGCCAAGGAGACAGGCAGTACGTGTGTCATAAGGAGACTGTCAAACGCCTTCCTTCAATGAAGACGTGATATGCATAATGGCATTACTGTGACCTCCCACGCTAGGAATTCAGACAGAAAGGATACTCTGCCATGACTTTGCTCCACCCAAGCTAGACTGATTTCCTGCCAATCAGCAATTCTTTTTCCAAACGAGTGTCTCTCAACTGGGGCAATTTTGCCCCCTGGGGTACGTTTAGTAATGTCCGGAAGCATTTTTGGTTGTCACAGCTTGGGGGGGGAGGGGGAGGACGTCTAATGAGCAGAGACGAGGGACCAGGGACCTTGCTAACCATCCTGGAATGTGCAGGACAGGCTCGCACCACACATCACCCAGCCTCAAACATCAACAGAGAGTACTGAAGTTGAGAAAGATTGTTCTAAGTCTCGAATCCTCCAGGAAAACTCTGGTTCATTAAGACTAACATCACTGGTTTTGTAATTTGTTAGAAAACACAGAACCTGTCATGCTGCCTTCCGTAATCCTCATCGGGTCTATTTCCCCATGTGTGGACCCTTCGAGGGGCACTGGGGCTACAGAAGTAGAGGAGTTTCTTCGAGACGCTGACGACGACGACAAACTCCCACAGGCCCCAGTTTGCCGCAGCGCGCACTCGGTCCCCAAACGACAGGGGGGCGAGGGCTGATGCAATGACACGAACTCTCCTGATGCAGAAGCAAAGGATGGGAAGGGGGAGGGATCACGATTGCTTCCCGGGCCAGGGGACACTCTGGATCTTCCTTAATACCCGCACCTGCAAAATTCCTCAAGGAATGGACCCCAGACTCATGACACATCAGAGTTTTCTTTTTTCTTTTCTTTGAGAGAGAGGGGATTGGGGGGGGGGGGGGCGCAAGTGAGCAAGGGGCAGAGAGAGGGAGAGTGAGGATCCCACCAGGGGCTGAGAGAGAGAGAGAGAGACAGAGAGAGAGAGAGAGAGAGAGAGAGAGAGAGAGAGAGAAGAAACATGGGGCTTGTGTTTTTGTTTGTTTTTTTTACCCAAAGTGGGGCTCATGCTGACCTGTTGCGGGGCTCAAACCCACAAACCATGAGATCGTGACCTGAGCCAAAGCCAGATGCTTAACTGGCTGAGCCACCCAGACGCCCCCACACGAGGCGTGTTCTGTGAAGACGCATGTCCAGCCTTAACACCCCAGGATTTTCGGGCTCAGTGGTATACCTACATTGATCTCAACCCATCTGTAGATTTAGATTATTGTTCTCAAGTAGAAACACATAAAGACTTAAGGAAAAAGACATAGAAAAAATAATCCGATCTATTGAGGTGCTAATGTTGTAGGTAACTTTCTTTTCTTGATATTTATTTGTAATGTTATTAGCAATAAGCAATATTGGCAATATTGTTTACGTAGTAAAAACTGTCCAAACCTCACTAACGTGTCCATGTTAGAAACCATTTTTTATGAGACCTAAGCAAAACCATTTTTACAGTAACATGATAACAAGAGATTGCTGTGTATATGAGATTATTCAACTGCAACCCTGCTTCTGATATTAAAGGAAAGAATTAAGTATCTGCCCCCGTACATCCCCATACAATGGAACAGCATGCGGCCGATTAAAAACAAAACCACCTAGCAGCTCTCTGCAAACTAATGAGCAAAAATGTCCGACACACACTAAGTGGGGAAAAAGCACAGAACAGTGTATATAGTTAGCTACTGTCTGCGTAAAAGGGGGAAAACGTATACACAATTTGCTCGTAAAAAGGTACATATTTTGAAGGACATACAAAAATTGATAATACCGGTTGCTTTCAAGGAGAGGAAATAGGTTCCTATGGGGGCAGGAAAAGCGAGTGGTGTCTTTTGCACTTTTTGAATCTGAACCACTGCTATCATCCAGGCAGAGTAAATTTTGTAAAATGAAATCAACAAACCCTGAGTGAATTCTTAAAAGCTAACACACAATTTTCTGCATGAATTATACTGCTGTGCATCAAACCGTGTGAGAGCAGGGCTCAAGATAAATAGTTAAAAATAGCGGGTCCTTACCCCAACACCACACCCCAGTCTACCTTCAGACTGTCTGACAAGCCCTTTGGTTTCTCAGATGAATACCTTCCAGGTAACATTTTCTACAGGAAAAAATAACGTTGTGGTAAGCTTGTGGGACTCTAGTTTTTTTCTTCTCTCTGAGACCAAGTTTCCTATCTGTAGGACAAGGGCACTCGAGTGTGTTTTCCAGACTCTGCCCCCTCTCGTCATTTAACTTTCACCAAGTTAAGAGCAGTGACAGTCCTGACGTACAGAAGATAAAAGGGCTGTGCGGGTAAAGGTGGAAGCAAGGAGCACCGCTTTGGTACTTCCTTTCTTCCGGCGACTAAAGCACAGCAGAAAAATATCTAGGGCTCCAACGATAGCAATAGCTAACCTATTACGAACACTCCCTAGAAGTCAGGCACTGTTCTAAGTGCTTTATGTGAATTAACTCCTTTTACCTTTACAACAATCCTATGACGTAGGTAGTATGTCCAATTTACAAAGAAAACAGCGTGGCAAGTATGGCAAAAAGGTTAAAAGCAGGGACCCCAGAATCTAAGTGATGAAATCTGAATCCCAGCTCTCCTACTTAACAGCTGTGTGACCTTGAGCCACTTAAACTTTGTGCATCTGTTCCCCCATTTCTAAAACGGAGAGCTTCTAGAAGGTAGTATGGAAATCTACACTGTGTTATGAAGTCTCTACCCAAGTTTCACAGCCAAGGAGAAGTACTGGGCTTTGCACCCATGCAGCCTGGTGGGTCAACTTCCAGTTTGCTAAAAGGCAATCCATCACCTGAAGCATGAGTTTAAAATCTCAGTACCCCCACCCCCCAAATTTCAGAGTTCTTCCCTTTTTAAACAGAAAATGATTTACAGACTATTATGCTTATATAGCACTGACTCTTAACTTGTCAAATGTGAAGTCAATCGTGATGACATTCCAGTTAAGTTTTATCTTTAAATTTTTAACACTTGAAACCTTATTTTAAAGTATATAGTGAAGAAGTTTTCCTGCTTGTCTACATTTATTTATTTTTGAGAGATAGAGACAGTGTGAGCAGGGGAGGGGCAGAGAGAGAGGGAGACACAGAATGGGAAGCAGGCTCCAGGCTCTGAGCTGTCAGCACAGAGTCCGACGCGGGGCTCGAACCCACGAACTCAAGCCGGATGCTTAACCGACTGAGTCCCCCAGGCGCCCCTCCTGCTCACGTAAACTGCATTTAGCCAACAGCGCAGCAAGGAAGCAGCATGAAATAAATGTTTACTTACTTCTGTTCCAGTAGGCGAATCTGAAGAGCTTAGCTAAGACAGCTGCCGTGCAGCACCAGCCTAGAACCCAGCGGCCCACCTAAGCTCGAGGACTGTCCCCAGAAACAGACCAGCAGGGAGATACTGGAAATGTAGGCAGCTTTGTCCAGTGCCCGTCACTTTGCTTAGGGCACAGTTTCAGGTGGAGCCACACCCTCATTTGCATTAAAGCGTAAATCCACAATCCAAGGAGGTCTTCTGGAGCTTAATCACGATTTGGCTCCCTCCCCTTTCCATAGGAGCTTCCTACTGCTGCTGTGACAAATCTCCACAAATTTAGTGGCATAAAACAACACATTTGTCACCTCAGAGTTCTGTGGGTTGGAAGTCCAAAAGCCAAGCGTGTGGAGGGTTGTGTTCCTTCCGGGGGCTCCAGTTCAGAGAGGCTGCTCTTCCATCTTCAAAGCTGCGACAGCTGGCCAACCCTTTGTCACAGAGCAGCATGCAGACATTGACCCTACTGTGTCCCTCTGCCGTCTTTTCCGAACTCTTGTAATTACGGCGGGCCTACCGGATAATCCAGGATAATCTCCCTGTTTCAAGGTTAGCTGATTAGCAAACTTAATTCCCTCTCGCCACATAACAAACATATCCACGGGTTCCAGGGACTGGGATGTGGGCATCTTTGGGGGAACCGTTATTCTGTCTTCCATACCTTCCTTGGTTCAAGGAACTCAGGTTTCCTTCGTTCAAAAAGGTCATTTGACTGAACACCTGACATATCTTGGTAGGCACTGGGGCATACACAAGTAACAGAGTACTGTCTTGTCGATACTTAGCTGACAATTCATGAAAGCAAGATGGAGGCAGCCACCGTAAGTAACTTTCCTCGCGCACCGGTGTCGGGGGAATAACATTAAGTACCTTTTCTTGGTAGAATATGTAATTATGTCGGTGATGACAAATGTTTACTGCAAAGACAATGTGGTATAATGAAAAGGTCTTTTTTGTGGTTGTTGTTTTGGCTTTTGTAAAATTTAGGCTTCGGGCCCAGCACGGAGCCCAAGGCAGGGCCTTGAACTCACGACCCTGAGATCGAGACCTGAGCTGAGATCAAGAGTCCCTGAAAAAGGTTTTTAAGACAGGCGGAGTGAAACCTAAAGGTTAAGTTACTAGACTCCTCTGAGCCTCAGGCTTCCCATCTGTAAAATGGGGGTTAAGATGATCTATCTCAAAGTGCTGTTTAAGAAGCGGGAGCACGTGTTCTCCATACAAGGAATCCCACAAATGCTCACTCTTCTGCTCCAGAGACTTTTCGTTTTGAGCATTCTTTCAACATTTCCATGACTCACTTAGTACTAGGGCTATAAAATACAAAAGAAGTGTTAGGCCTCCTCCCAGCCATCCGATTTAAAATGCTGGCGGGGTAACACATTTGCATACGTGACACAATTAAAGAAAGATCAAAGTACACCTGAATGGGTTCCCGAGATAGGACTTCAGGTGGTTAGGAAAGGCTAGTATATAGCGAGGTAATGAAAGCCGATTTCCTCTTTACTTTGAGAGGAAAAAAAAAAAAAAAAAAAAAGCAAACAAAACCCAACCCATACACTGAAATGTAGCAAGGGGGAAATCTAGCAGAGTGATTTTCACAGGGGTCCCTAGGTCCCTGCAAGTCCACGCACGTGGAGCGAAGGGGAACGCAGGTGATCCCTCCCCTAATCGATTCTGCTTTACCCTATGGAGGAGACTGAGAACTCCCAGAGTAGGCACACTTTGGGTTTTCAAAGTCAGTCAATCCATAGTTCTCCCCGGTTCAATCATTAAGAAAAAGTAAACGCTGGCGCAGAAGTCTGAGGAGTGTGTCAGGCCTCGTTTTGCCTTGTTTTATTAAGGACGCGAGGGGACAGGACACACACTGCCCGCTACACCCCCAAACCTGACCTGCATCGCCAGGGCCGTGAACGGTAGCGGAAGGCTCTCCACCTGCCCTGTGCCCAGGGGCTAATCCTACCTCACGTATAGTCTTCTAGTTCAGACGCCAACGCCGAAGGCCGACTTGGAGTCCACTAATCTTTACGTCCAGGCTTTCCTTTCTTTTTGATAACGAAGAAAAACTACTTTCTCAAGGACACGGCGGACAGGGGGGATCGAGTCCGGCACTGAACCAGAAGGACGCGGTTTCGTCATTCTCCACCCTCCAGCTGCCTAACGAGGGTGAGGATGCATCGTCCACCCGAGAGGAAAGCGTAAAAGCGCCCCGGAACCTCAAGCGTACGGACGGCGCCGTGAAACCCAAGAAATCCAGCCCGGCTTTAGAAAGAAAAACACAAAGAGAGCCAGGAGACCGCGGCGCGGGCTCCCCCCCCCCCCCCCCCCGGCGCCGGTCCGCGGCGCGGAGCCCGCCGGCCCTCCCGGCCTCGCTCCCTACCTCGAGGGGGCTCAAGCCCCGGCACCGGCTCCTTGCCGCCCGAGGGGCGCACCAGGCCTCCGCCGACGCCGACCCGCACGCTCCGCGCCTCCCGCAGCCGACCGGCGAGCTCCGGCCGTCCGGCAGGAAGCGGCTCACCGCGCAGCCGCCGCGGCCTCCAACCGCCTGCCGGCGGAGGGGAGCTGGGCCGCCCCGGACGCGCCCACCGGGGCCCGTCGGCGGCCGGCGGAGGCGAGCCCGGGCGGCGCGGCGCGGCGGCCGGGGAGGTGAGTCGCCCCGGGCCTCCGCCCGCCCCTCGGGTGATCGCGGCCCTCCCGGCAGCCCCGCCGCCGCGCCGCCCGCACCCCCCCGCCCCGCGCCCGCGGCGGCGCGAATGGAACGGTCCGGCGGGGGGGATTGTGGGAGGCGCACGCGCGAGGGGCGGAGGGCATGTGGGGGGGCGGAGGAGGCGGCGGCGGCGGCGGCCGTGGCGGCGGTTGGTGGCCGTGGGGGCGGGGAAGGGGGGGGAGGAAAGAAGAGGCGGTGGAGGAGGAGGCCGGGGCTCGCGCCGCCGAAGGTACGCGTGAGGGCCCGCGCCCGACCGTCCTGACAGGGGCCGAGGGGGAGCGGGGGGCCGTGCGAGCGGGCGCCCCCGAGCGAGCGCGGACGGGCCGGCGGGCGCGCCAGGCGGCCGAAGGCGGGGGTTGGTGGGAGAGCGAGCGACGAGCCCGGAGCCCGTCCGGCGCGTGCGGGCGGGCGTGCGCGCTCCGCCGCCCGAGTCGGGGGCGGGAGGGGCCGCGGGGAGGGCCTGGGAGGGGAGGTGGGGGGGCACGAGGCGCCCTTCGCTCGCGCCCGCCCTCCCTCCCGAGCAGCCGCCGCCGCCGCCGCCGCCGCTCTGCCGCCGCCGCTCCCGCCGCCATTTTGGGTTCGCTTTGCGGAGGGGGAGACGATCCCCGTCTCGGTTGCGGGACCGCCTCCCCTCGGTGGCCCCCGCTCGGCCCCACGCCTTTCCCTTCTCCTCTCTCGCGTCTCCGCCAGTCCGCTCCCCCGCCGGCCGCCTCCTGACAGGCGGCAGGGATCCGCCGCGGACCCGGGGAAGCGGAGGAGCCTGCTGGCGGCCGCCCCCCTTCCCCACTTCCCTGCACTCTCATCTCGCTCGGCCTCGGCCTCTGACACGGTGAGCACAACCGCCTGCGGAGGCCTCGGGCCTAAGTGCTCCCGGAGCGGCGCGGCCCCCGGCGGCCCGGGAGCCACTGTCACCTCCCGGACCTGGACCTCCGGGAGAGCGGCGGGCGGGGTGGGGGAGGGGCGCGAGGCAGGGGATCCTGAGCGGACCGGGAAGTCCCTCCCGGCGGGGGGCGGGGGTGGGGGGGGGGGAAGGGGTGTCCCTGACGGGCGGGCTCCGGGCCTGGGGGGGAGGGGGCGGGAAAGTCGGCGCGGGGAGGCGGAGTCGGCTGCGCCCCTGACAGGTTAGTTGGCGCGTCGGGGAGGCGCGACGGGAGCATCCCCCCACCCCCCCGTCGGGTCGGCGTCCGCGGCGGGAGAGGGGGCTCTGCGGAGGGTCGCTTGCGGGCGGGGCCGGGGCCGCGGTGCCCCTGAGGCGCTCGGCGGTGCGTGGGAACGAGCGGGAGACCCCCCCCCCCTCCTCCCCGGGTCGTAAGTTTGAGGACTGTGCCCGGGTAGTTTGTGCGGGGTCTGGGAGGCAGGTGGTGTTCCGGGGTGCAGCGGCTGTGGCGGCGTGTGTGCGCAGGGCAGGAGGGTGGGAACGCGTTCCGGAAGACCCTGCTGGTGCTCGTGGCGGGGTCACGGAGTTCCCCTTCAAGTCACCTTCTTTTCGAGACGAAATTCGGGGTGGCCCCGTCGGGCGGATGTGCGTGTCTGTGGCAGAAATCGGGAGCGCGTCGGGGCTCGGGAAGGAGGAGCCGTGGCGGGGTTTTTTACGCGGCCCCACACGTGCCCGCGGGGCCGGGGGTGGGACGGACCTGCCGGGGCCGCCTGTGGTCGTCTGAGCAGGGGGGACGGCGTCAGCGCGAACACCCGCCGTGTCTGCTGCGAGGGTACCGAGAAGGGGGGGCTTTCCGCTGGCCCGAGGTGGCAGTAGCACGTCGCGCGGAGTGAAGCTTCCCTGGTCCTCGCCGTACTTTCTCTGTTCCTTTGTGATGCTGCCCCTCGGGGAAGATGGTGGGGAAGGTGTTTTCTCCCGTCGCGTAAAGTAGGAAGTCGAGGCAGAAAGAGATGCTCCTGCAAGGTCACGCTTTCCCGTGGTGGCGACGCTGGGACTGTGGCTCCAGGCGCGCGGCTGCTTGCCCGCGGAGGGCTTGGGCGCGGGCCCCGCCGCGCTGGGAAGCGGGGCGTGTGTGGCCGCTGGCGTCCGGTGGACCTGGGGCGCGCGGAGCGTAGGGCGTGCGGCCCGGAGGGCTGTGCGCAGCGGGCGCCCGGGACCGGGGTCCTGGCTTATGGAGGGAGCAGGGCGTTCGTGACACTTCAGGCTTTCGTGGCCTGGGCTTGTGTCGGGGTCGCCGTCTGGGGGCTGACGGCTCGACTCGATCTAGGCAGAAGGAGCTTCCTTCCCAGGCTCAGCGGGTGTTTACCGAAGAATTCCTCGGTAAACGCTCCCGGTCTTGGGGTGGGACTCAGTGACCCTGTGGACACAGCCTGGCTGCCTCTGAGCGGGCTTGCCTGGACCGCCGGAGGTGTTGGGGGCCGGCCAGGCAGACAGACCAGCGTGGAGCTGAGACCCAAAAACTTCCCTGAAAAGTCTGTTCGGTTTGCAGGGAAGTTAGACATCCGGGCATTTTCCTACGGAAGGCTCTCGCCCGAAAGGGTGGCAAGCTTGCGACGCCGGGTGCCTGGCTTCGCATTTTCTTCTGGCATTCGTGAACTCACTGTTTCGGGGATCTGGGAGTCGCTGCTGTGCGTGCCCGTGGAGTTTGGAACTTTGGGGTTGGGCTGAGGGAGGTCTTCCAAATGCAGATTTTGCAGTAAGGGCCCCCCCAGTGAATACGAGGGGGAAAACTCTTGAACCTAAGCGAGCTGGCTCTATGTCTGGAAAGTAGCATGTTTTCGATATGCTAGACTAGCAGGTCTCTAAAGTTTTCTGGGGTCGCATATCCTGCTGAGAATTTGATGACGGACCCCGACTGTTAAATGAGCGGAAGTGCAGTCACACTATGCACACCACGTCGGGAACTTAAATTGTGACGAAGTAGAACCTTTTTATACTTAGGTCTCATTTGAAGCCCTTTTAAAACCGAGCTTTGTTTGGAGATGAAGATGTTGGTGTGAGTTTAAGGTGACAGATTGTGTGACAGTTTTTGATTGAGCATGCTGCGAGTGAGGAGAGCTTTCAGGTCGTGTCTTTTCATTTTATTCTTTACAAACTCATTTTTGCAGTGTTCGTAGAGGATTCTGAATTAGGTGGTAAGAAAATACGTCGACAAAAATACATAGCTTTATTTTTTTCATTACCTTTTTATTCTTAAACTCCTCTCTTCCCAGTTGTGCCTTGGGTCTGAGGCTTTTGAAGCTCATTCCTTGGAGTTTATCTTACTTGTAACAAACATTGACTTAATTCTACGTAGGAGACACAAAGGTGAGTAATAACGTGCCCTCAGTCCTTGAAGAGATTCGTGCAGTTGAAGCGAAGGATGGTATGATGGTGGTGGCTTTCCAAAGGGCGAGGAGGAGGGAGGAATGTTCCCAGAAGTTGAGGATTCGTGACTTAATTGCAGAGTTTTTGCCATCACTAATTCGCAGGAAGCGGTAGTCTTCCTGCTGTCTGCGGGACTTTGTAGCTATCGAGCGTGTTTTGGTATCACCTGGTGTTCTTGGCCAAAGGCTCTCTGGTTTGAAAACCAGGCGTACTTGGGTCGTATTCCTTATCTTGTTTCCGATGTATTTCTGTAGTGAGTTTGTAACAAAGGTCTTAATGTCATTTGTGGGTATTCATGCATCCAGAAAACACTTACTGGGGAAAAAATGCACTTGGTCTTAGACGAAAGGCCAAGAAGCTTCTGGGGTAAAATGCAGTAGCTATTTGATAGACTGCCCGTGAATTGAGTATTGGAAATTTAAAATAATTACTGAATTTTTAAAAAATGTTTTTGATGTTTATTTTTGAGAGAGAGAGAGAGGGGGGGGGGGGATGGGCAGAGAGAGAGGGAGATGCAGAATCTGAAGCAGGCTCCAAGCTCTGAGCTGTCAGCACAGAGCCTGACGCGGGGCTTGAGCCCATGAACTAGGATATCATGAACTGGACACTTAACCGACTGAGCCACCCAGGTGCCTCTCGCCCCCCCCCCCTTTTTAAATAATTACTGAATTTTTAAAAGAACAAGAAATTCAGAGAGTGTTTGGATAGCACAGATCACAGAACTTGGTAAGGTAAGGAAAGGTCTGGAGAAAAGTGGTTTGATTATCCCTTCTCTTCATTGTCATGGCCTGTGTGTTGTGTAGATTTGTGAGGAGTTTAATATTTTCTCTGATTTTTAACTTGGGTAGTAGATTGTGGGTTTTCAAAATAACATTACATACGTTTGTGTCTTGTTAATCTGTGCATATAGTTCAATATGTATTTAGTCTTATACGTATGAGATAGTTTGTAATTTAAAAAATAATGCTTGTAATAATTGCAGATTATTCAGGATCTTTGAGGATCAAGAAATGAAAGCAGTCTTCACGGCATAGTCTTGAGCTGTGTTCTGAAATATGGAGCGTGACTTCCCTGTGTCTTGCTAGGCATTGTGTCTTTGCACTCTCGCAGGACCATTTGAGGTTTTAGTCGTTGTCTTCCATACCTCACGAATAAGTGACCGTGTTCAGTCCTGCCAACATGATCTGGCTGTACACAGTAGAGAAGTTTTACCATATGTGTGGGTGATGCATCTCTGGTTAAAAATTTCATATTGCTGCCTGAGATTTTTAAAGGTGCATATAGTCTTACTGATGTCTGCTGTGAAGTCCACTTTATGCCAGCCCTTCCAGAAGCGTAACATATCTCTTTTTTTTTAATGTTTATTTATTTTTGAGAGAGAGAGACAAAACGTGAGTGGGGGAGGGGCAGACACACACACACACACACACACACACACACACACACACACACACACACAGAATCTGAAGCAGGCTCCAGGCTCTGAGCTGTCGACACAGAGCCTGACACGGGGCTCGAACCCATGAACTAGGATATCATGACCTGAGCTGAAGTTGGACACTTAACCAGACTGAGCCACACAGGTGCCCTGAGGGATGACATACCTTAAACCTGGCTGCCATAAAAAGAGGGAAATGAAAGTAATTTTTGTTTTATTTTGAGATGTTTTGCTAGTTTTTTCAAATTATTTATTTCTTCAAATTTCTTGAAAATTTTTTTGTTTATATTTTGTGTGGGGAGGTTAGCTTTTTCATAGTTAACGATTTGTCTTCTTAGTGATAACTGTCAATCTTACATTTCATGTTTTAGAAATGAGTATTTTAGTGACTGCTACATCGGGGGTGGTTAATGGCAGTGTGAGGTTGACACAACATAATTATGGATTTAAGAGATGACAGAAATTTGATAACCTTGTTTTTTCAAGAGTTGTATTGCTTTCATTGAACATCTATTTTCACTGAACATCTAATCTATAACATTTTATTTTAGCATTAATTGGTTTTGCTTCTCATTGTTTTTATTTATTTTTTTTAGAGAGAGAGAGAACCTTAAGCAGGCTCCACGCTTTGCATGGAGTCAGACACAGGGCTCAGTCCTGGGATTATCTGGGATTATCACCTGAGCTGAAATCAAGAGTCAGATGCTGAACTGACTGAGCCACCCAGGTGCCCCTGCTTTTCATCATAGTTTTTAGTCATTTGGACATTTAGACATATGCAAGTTGATGACAGGGTTGTATGTGTACCTTTTCCCATTTTATTTGATTCATTTTTTAAATATAGGAAGTTTCAAACATAACAAAAATAAAGAGAATTAATGTAGTGAGTCCTTATGTACTCAACATCCAGCTGCAACCCGTAGGTAGGTAACCCGTACCTAGCTATCACACTGTCCCCATCTGCGACCTCTCTGCCTTCTTCCCCGCTTTGTTTATTTTGAAACAAACCTTTCAGATATTATATCATTTCGTCCATAAATACTTCAGTGTGTGCGTTCTTTTTACACTTAAATGGGGAATTATTTCTTCGTAGTTAGGTTTATATAACTTTTTAAATAAAAGTATCTGATAAGTGGAGTTAAACTACTTCTAATCTCTTTTACCTGTCAGTTGTGATTCCCTCTGCAAACTATTAGAAATGAATGGCGTAGAATTCACCTCACTGCTTTTAGATGTTTGCATTGAAAAATGCGTGAACAGTTTCTGTTTGCCAGAAAAGCTTATCAGCTTTTTCCTAATGTACAAAGTGAGAAATAATGTGTCTCTTGTAGTCTTTTTTTTTTTTTAAGTCATAGTGACAAGACACTAAAAAATGTTTTTGTGTTCTTGATTTTCTAACTGGACCCAATTACTGCAAAGAAATCCAATGATAACTGGTAATGTTGAACAGGAGCCGGAATTGGTCTAAAATCCGACTTAAAGAGTATAAAATAACATTATTTTGAATTTTGAAATTCTGATTGTGGACATTTGAAAGTCCATACCATTGCTTCAGTTGTTCAATAGGAATCATGGTACGGAGCATAATAATCATGATGAGTAGAAACACTGTAGAAAAAGAAAGTAAATATTCCTGTTAGGAAGATAAATCAAAGTGTTGAGATTTGAAGTGGTTGTGAGTAAAGTAAAATTTAGCCTTCTATAAAACACCAACAGTGATAATTATGAAAGTGAATGCTATCTCTAGTGAAACTTTGGTTAACTTATCTGTTGTTACATCTTATGTTATAGTCCCATAGGAAATAAATCATTAATCTTTGATGTAATCTTGCTTTACATTTTTTTCTATCTTTTCCACACTTGACATTAAGTCATTCTTCTCATTCAGTTTTATTTGGCCTGATACCACAGGTGGACTTTTGTTAGATTAGAAAGTAACTATATTGTTGGCTTCTTAGTATAAATGATACTATTTAGAATATGGAGGACACATTACTTATGGTAAGGTTTCTTTTTTTTAAGTTATTTTTGAGAGAGAGAGAGAGAGAGGGAGAGCAAGTGGGGAAGGGGCAGAGGGAGAGAGAGAGAATCCCTAGCAGGCTCTGCACCCCCCAGTGGTGAGGCTGATGTGGGGCTTGAACTCCCAAACCCCGAAATCATGACCTGAGCTGAATTCAAACGCTAAACCAACTGAGCCACCCAGGTGCCCCTAATAAGGTTTCCTAAAATTCAGCACTGCTGAAAATGAAAGCACCAGAATTTAAGTGTTTACTAATATAAGAAGCCTCCATTCTTTGAATGGAGAGAATTTAAAAGATTATCTTTGAGGGGGGCCTGAGTGGCTCGGTCAGTTAAGTGTCTGACTCTTTTGGCTCAGGTCATGATCTCAGTGGTTTGTGAGTTTGAGCCTTGAGTTGGGCTCTGTATGACAGTGTGGAGCCTGCTTGGGATTCTCTCCCTCCCTCTCTCTCCCTCTCTCTCTCTCTCTGTCCCTTCCCTGCTCGCATGTGTGTGCGCTCTCTCTCTCTCTCTCTCTCTCTCTCAAAATAACTAAACATATATATATATATATATGTTTCATATATATATATGTTTCATATACATATATATGATTGTCTTCGGAAGAAGAAACAGCTGACAGCTGAGAAAATGGAGTGAATCAATCATGTATAGTAATTAGTGAGTGAACAGTACTATAGTATAAAGGTCTTCAGAGAAGATTGGAGGATGTAAATCTCAAGTATAGTTTACATCAGGCTAAGTGATCACATACGTTGGGAAGTTAAAATTTAGACATAGAAGCACATTAAAGAAAAAAGAGCAGTTGGGGGACCTGGGTGGCTCAGTCAGTTGGACGTCCGACTTCGGCTCAGCTCATGATCTTGTGGTCCATGAGTTTGAGCCCCGCGTCAGGCTCTGTGCTGACAGCTCAGAGCCTGGAGCCTGTTTCAGATTCTGTGTCTCCCTCTCTCTCTGACCTTCCCCCATTCATGCTCTCTCTCTGTCTCAAAAATGAATAAACGTTAAAAAAAAAAAAATTAAAAAAAAAAAAAAAAAGAGCAATCACTTTGAAACTACAGGGAGAGATTTTTTAAGTTTGTTTGTTTTGAGAGAGAATCCTCAGCAGGCTCTGCAATGTCAGCAAAGAGCCTGATGTGGGGCTTGAACTCACAAACCGTGAGATCATGACCTGAGTGGAAATCAGAAGTCAGATGCTTAACTGACTGAGCCACCCAGGTGCCCCAAAAGGGAGATATTTAAGTTAATTTTGTGTGTGTGTTTAAGGGAAAAAAATTACAAAACTGTAGATAAAGCCAAGGTTTAATTCTGTTTAACAAGTACTCTTTCTGTTCATCTGTCATTCAACCAACATTTTTCAGTGCTTATTTCATTTCCATTTCTGTATTTAGGTGTTGGGAGAAGAGAAGACTTTTTTTTCTGCCTCAAAGTAGTGAATCTAGAAAGAGGAACATCTTGTTAACAAATTACAATATGCAGTGTGATACATTTCTCCCAGGTAGAGAAGGGAGAAAGTTATTAGATCTGTGGAGGGTGAGGAAAGGTTAAGGATAGCTTCGTGCAAGGGGGAGGAACCAGGTCTTAAAGGGTAAATATGAGTTATTCAGTAAGGCTTAGAGGGGGTGCTCTCGGCAGGAAAGACATCTGCAAAGACGTGAAAATGGAAATAACATAGCAGAGTGAGTTCCAGGGACTGTAATTTGGATCAGTATACTTTCCACCTAGTCTCCTATGACTTCTTGTGTCTCCAGTACTGTGTTAGGTTGGGTTTTGTGCTTAGAGGTCATCAGCAAAATGAAGATGGAGCCGTGTTCTGTACACTCTGCCTAGACAAAATAGTACTATATTATTACTGTTAATTTCTAACAAAGATTAAAGTCAAGAAAATAATTATGTTTTAGTTACTTGGAAACTTTTACTAGAATATACTTGTTCAGCATTTTAATCAAGCGTTGATTATATGTCCAGCCAAATAAAAAAAATTGTATAATTGCTTTTCTTAATAATGAACAAGTCTTCCAGCTACACATTGGTATATTTCCCTTCAATTTGTTGAAAATCCCAAATAGTGATTAAGATCATGGACTCAGAAATCGGATTGACTAGGCTCAGATCCCAGTTTGCTACTTACTGTGTAATCTTTAGCAAAACACTTACAGTCCTTGGTTTTCTTGACTGTAAGATGACGATAATACTTACAGCATAGGATTGTTGAAAGATTGTACTAGGTAATGTGTGTAAAGTGCTTAGCGTAATCTATGTCGTACAGCAGGTGCATAATGTAGATTTGCTGTTAGTATTAATTTCTCTTATTTATTTCCTGAAAAGAGAAATTTTTCTGGCAAAGCAAATGACCTCCCTTATGTGTATTGCCTATAGGAGGTAAGACTATGCAAAACACGTTTTTGAACGTGTATTAAACAACTTCCTTACATGTATACGTGTTTTTTTCTAATTCTCAGTTTATCTTATTTTCCTTACGTATGGATTCTACTTTTATATTTTCCCACTTAACTCCAGGCGAGGCTTTTTTTTTTTTTTTTAAGATTTTATTTTTAAGTAATTTCCACCCAATGTTGGACTCGAACTTCGAACCCCAAGATTAGAGGTCGCATGCTCTACTGACCGAGCCAGCCAGGCACCCCCAGACTAGGCTTTGTGTTTGGCTGCTGCTTCTTACCAAGTCAAGGATTCTCTCTATAGTGCACAGGAATATATCTTCACTGAAGTGTGAAGGTTTTGGGGCAGAGAGCCTTAAGTCTTTGAACTGAACTGGGTTTAGTTAGGACAATTCTCTTCTTAAAGCTGACCAGCACTTTGTTTCTTTAGGAGGCCAGTGTATCCTTCTAAAGCAGAACCCATTGTTTTCACTAAACCACCTAATTTCATTCAGAAACAGGACCAACGTATAGTTAGTGAGTGCTTATTGTGTGCCAGGCACTAGGATACGGTGATGAATGAACAAAATAAGGTCCTTGGATATTTTAACTTTCCTTTTCCAGAATAAGATCAGTACTGCTGTAATATGTGCTGCTCCCATCATAGTACATGTGGTTCAAGCAAGGTGTAGTGGAGATTTCTGAAAGAATGTCTTGGGGTATGATTATTTTATGCCAGGGCAAGTCAGGTCTAGGAAAAAAATCTCTTCCTCTTGAGGATCCTTATTGTGTGTCTGTGTTTTATCCAGGCAGTCCATTGGACATTTAGTCCTCTGGGATTTCAGTGGCTTAAGTCTTCCATTCAGAGTCAAATAAAAACTGAAACCAGCATTTCTAACAAAGAATACATATTCTTTCATTCTGTAAGTATTAATTGTATACTTACATCATATCAGATACTGTGTTAAGCCCCGGGGATACAGCAGTGAATAAAAGTAAAAGTCATTGCTTTCAGGGACAACTTGTTGGCTCAGTTGGTAGAGCATTTGACTCTTGATCTCGGGGTCTTGAGTTCAAGCCGCACATGGGTATAGAGAACACTTAAAAAAAAAAACTAGGGCGCCTGGGTGGCGTAGTCGGTTAAGCGTCCGACTTCAGCCAGGTCACGATCTCGCGGTCCGTGAGTTCGAGCCCCGCGTCGGGCTCTGGGCTGATGGCTCAGAGCCTGGAACCTGTTTCCGATTCTGTGTCTCCCTCTCTCTCTGCCCCTCCCCCGTTCATGCTCTGTCTCTCTCTGTCCCAAAAATAAATAAACGTTGAAAAAAAAAATTTTATAAAAAAAAAAAAACTGCTTTCATGGTGCTCACTTTCTAGTAAGATAGATGTTAAACAAATGGGTGTGATGTTACAGCATTTTCATGTTAGGTGTTATAAAGGAAAATAAAGTAAGGAGATGGGGAATGGTTGGGGAAGTCCCTTGAGGCAGTGATACTTGAGTAGAGACCTGTGTGATGTGAGACCCCCATGTAGCTGTCTGGGGCACGAGCATAAGCCCTGAGGCAGTAGTGTGTTTGGTGTGTTTAAGAACTAAAGGGCTAGGGCTGCCTGAGGGGCTCAGTTGAGTGTCCGACTTCAGCTCGGGTCAAGATCTCATGGTTGGTGAGTTTGAGCCTCGCATTGGGCTCCCTGTTGTCCGTACGGAGCCCGCTTCGGATCCTCTGTCCCCCCGCCCCTCTCCTGCTTGCGCTTTCTCAAAAATACATAAAAAAAAATTTAAAAAGAAAGAAGAGGGGTGCCTGGGTGGCTCAGTTGGTTAAGCGTCTGACTGGCTCAGGTCATGATCTCCCGGTTTGTTGTTTTGAGCCCCGCGTCGGGCTCTGTGCTGACGGCTCAGAGCCTGGAGCCTGCTTCCCATTCTGTGTCTGCCTCTCTGCCCCTCCCCTGCTCATGCTCTGTGTTTGTCTCTATCTCTCTCAAAAATAAATAAACATTAAAAAGAAAAGAGAAAGAGCTAGCACAGCGTAAACAAGGTGGGAGTGAATGATAGGAAATAGGTAGAAGAGGTAGTCGGGGCTATATAATGTAGACACTTAAAAAACTTGACCAAGTGTGTAGGTTTTATTTTAGATTTGATAGGAACCTGTTGGGAGGTTTTGAGTAGGGAGATAACTTGATCTAATGTATACACTTTGAAAAGCAAGAGTGATATAACCAGAGTGACCATTTAAGCCGTTGTGATATTTGAGTTAAGAGATGACTGTGAGTTGAACGAGGGTATTTTCAGGGAGATGGATTTGGGATCTATTTTTTTTAACTTTTTTTTAATGTTTATTTTTGAGGGCGAAAGAGACAGAGTGAGAGAGGGAAGGGGCAGAGAGAGAGGGAAACACAGAATCTGAAGCAGGCTGCAGGCTCTGAACTGTTAGCACAGAGCCTGATGCAGGGCTCGAATTCACGAGCTGTGAGATCATGACCTGAGCTGAAGTTGGACGCTCAACCAACTGAGCCACCCAGGTGCCCCCAGATTTGAGACATATTTTTAAAGGTGGGGAATGAGAACTCGGATTGGCTGTGAGGTCTGAGTCAAAGAGTAGTTAAGATTGACTCCCACGATAGCCTCACTGTTGGGTGCTGTTTACTGAATGAAATGTGCAACACTGGAGGAAGCAGGTTGCAGGAGTGCAGAAATTAAGAATTTGGCTTGGACATACTGACTTCGCGTTTTCTATCAAATGTTTCAAGTTGAGATACTGAGTAAGCAATTTGATACATAAGTCTCAGGATTGTGGCAAATATAAATTTGGTAGTTGATCAGTGTAGAGGTACTATTTAGAACCATGGGACTTGATGAGATCACCTGGAGAGTGAGTGTAGATAGAGTAGAGATGAAGTTCTTAGAGTGAATTGTGGGGTGTTCTGGACATTTAGAGGCATTTAATCAATAATGCCAGGGCTGAAAGAATCATTCGATAATTTTAGGAGTAGTACTTTCTTCAGAAAACCCAGCAAGTACTAACTGGTAAAGACATAGAGACAAAAATAAAATAGCTAATGAACTAAATTATTTTTCATCTGTTGAATAGCTCTTGGATTGTGTTGCAGAGATCAGAATACTCATATGAAACTAAAAACCATAGTGCCTGGATTACTGGATTACTCTGAAAAGATGGTCAGAATGGTCATTACCTTCCTAAGTATCCATTGTGGAGGTTGACGTAGAGTGAAGCAATTACAAACTTAAGAAATAATGAAGTTTGGGGGTGCTGGCTGGCTCACTCAGAGGAGTGGGCGGCTTTCGATCCTTGGGGTCTTGAGTCCGAGCCCTGTGTTGAGTTTAAACAACTAAAGGGGCGCCTTGGTAGCTCAGTTGGTTAAGTGTCCTACTCTTGGTTTTAGCTCAGGTCATGATCTCACGGTTTGTGAGTTTGAGCCCGACATCGGGCTCCGTGCTGACCGCACGGAGCCTGCTTGTAATTCTCTCTCTGCCTCTCCCCCACTCGCTTTCTCTGTCTCTCTCAAAATAAATAAACAAACTTAAAAAAAGAAAAAGACTGGAAGCTTCTTACCCATTCACATGATAACAATTTCTAGCTTTGAAAATTTACAGAGTAAAGATCAAGCTGCCTCCTGTTTTCTTATTTGGTCTGTCACTGGGCATTGTTAAACGTTCCTTTAAAAAAGCTAGGTTTTCATCTGTGGACTTAACTGAGCCAACACATCTAGTATCCTAGAATACATGTATATTTGAAAGTATACTTGAAAGTATTAAGGGGTTTAATATTGTTTAGATTGACTTACTGCATATTTTGGGACATTTTCTGAGTTTGGGTAGGGACCTGTTTAAATGTATTTGAGGTGTCAGGGCGCCTGGGCGGCTCAGTCAGTTGAGCGTCTGACTTTGGCTCAGGTCATGATCTTGCAGTCTGTGAGTTTGAGCCCCGCGTCGGGCTGTGTGCTGACAGCTCGGAGCCTGGAGCCTGCTTTGGATTCTGTGTCTTCCTCTCTCTCTCTCTCTCTCTCTGCCCCTCCCCCACTCATGCTCTGTCTCTCTCTGTCTAAGATATAAATAAACATTAAAAAAAAATTTAAATGTATTTGAGGTGTCAGAAATGGAAAGTAATAGAAATTACAGATAAAGGCAGTCACAGCATATAGGTTATTTTGTGTTGTTGATATAAGACTCCATCAGAATTCCTCTTAGCTACTGCAGGAAACGGATGCTCTCTTGCTGAAGAAAATGACTTCACACTTGACAGTCCACTTCTACCATTAGGAAGATGTAGAGCCCATCTGTTGGATTGGCACTATGCCTCAAAGGCCAGTAGTTTTGGACTTTGTCAGTCCAGGAAGAGAAATTAATCCCAGAACGTTGAGGGGAGAAACATTTTTAATAATGGACTCCCCGGGGTTTATCTGACATCTTGTTGCAGTTTTGTAGAGCTCATCGGAGAATTAAGGGTCCATCATGTGTAATCTCTTTTTCCCAGTCAAAGTCAGAATCATCAGTTGTGTGTATTACAGAACCATTTCTCTTCCAGGTAAATAGTGTCCATGCAAAAATACTACCGGGGCACGTGGGTGACTCAGTTGGTTAAGTGTCCAACTCTTGATTTTGGCTCAGGTCATGGTCTCATGGTTCTTGGGAACGAGCCCCATGTTGGGCTCTGTGCTGTCAGTGTGGAGCCTGCTTGGGATTCTCTCTCTCTCCCCACCCCCCCCCCTCTGTTCCTCTCCCGCTTCTGCCTGTTCTCTCTCAAAAGAAACAAACATTAAAAAAAAAAAAAAAAAACTACCAAAAATTTCAAGGTAGTTTAGAGGTGATCTTCTTAAGTAGAACTGAGATACTTAAGATAGTAATATGATTTGGGATTCCAATAAGCCTCGAAAAATATTTCTAGGTGAATCTGTTCCACAAAATCTGGAAACTGAGGCTTACAACTTAAATGGTTAAAGTGGCCATTTCCTAGTTTCATGGGCATCCATTCTGTACCTTATCTTTGAGCTGGCCTCAAAAATAGGATCATAATTTGTTTGGTGGCGGTAGTAGTGAGGGCCCCATTAAGAATATAATGAAATCTGGGGCACCTGGGTGGCTCAGTCGGTTGAGCGTCCGACTTCGGCTCAGGTCATGATCTCACAGTTTGTGAGGTCGAGCCCCGCATCGGGCTGTGTTGCTGACAACTCAGAGCCTGGAGCCTGCATTGGATTCTGTGTCTCCCTCTCTCTCTGCTCCTCCCCCACTTGTGCTCTGTCTCTCTGTCTCTCTCTCAAAAATAAATAAACATTAAAAAGAATATAATGAAATCTTTGTGCCCTTTTCTGGAGTACACATACACAGATAAATTTTTCGCTGTAGAATTGTTGGGAGTTTACAGGTTAAACTCTTTGCTTCTGGGCCACCATCCCTTATTTCATAGGCCTCCTAATTATGAATGTTATGGGGTGACAGTTGCATTATTTACCTGTTTCTCAACAGAGATTGCTCCTAAAAACAAAATAAACTCCTGTAAGGACAGTGGTGGTTGGAGAGTGGTTTAAGTAACTCATTGCTAGACCATCTGTCATCTGCCCACCTTCATTTCCCCTTCACCATTTTGGTGATACAGTGATTTCTGGAGAATCATCAGTTAAAGTAACATGCCAACGTTAGAATGGCAGGCTGGGGTTTAAGAAAACTATTCTTCGGAATGGGTGAAATGGCAGCAAAGTGATCATTATCTGTCGGTGCCCCTCCCTGACTGGCTTCCTGGCTACAGTTACCTAGCTTCCCCAGCTACCTCACACACAGCTCTCTGAATGTAATTTCTAAATCCAAACCTGGCCGTGTCCCTTGGCAGAACAGACAGTTCAGCACTCTCTTCAAGGTCCTGTGTAGTTCTTCAGCTTTGTGTCTCGCTGAGTCTCTTACCCTTGGGCTTCAGCTGTTTGGAAACGCCACCATTCCCCAACTCAGTGCGTTTATGTCTCCATGACCTCCGTGTTCCTCCCAGTGCCTGGCAGCTTAGACAACACCTGGGTAGGTGAACCGTCTTCTGAGACGGTTCGAGTTGATGCTGTGAAGCCTTACCTGGCCACCTCCCCCCTTTGGGGGAACATTGTGCCCTCATTTCTCTTTGGTGTATACCTAGGAGTGGAACTGCTGGGCCACAGGGTAAGCATATTTTTGTCTTTGGTAAATACTGTCAGTTGTCCCAATTGATTTATGACTCTATAGCTCTACCAGTAGTGTATACGTATTCCATTTGTTCCCCATCCTCACCAACATTTGGTGTCATTCTTGTTAATTTTAGCATTCTAGTGGGTAATAGTATTTTGCGGTGTTTACTGATTTGCATTTCTGGGATTATCGGTGAGGCTGTGCATCTTTTAGTGCTTGTTGGATGTTGGGATATCTTTTTTGTGACGTACCCTCCTAATACATGTTCTGAATGCAGTCCTTTACTCCGATGTAGGCGCTACAGATGATGTCATCCCGTGTGGGGCCTTTTCACTCTCATGTGGCTTCTTTTGATTAACAGAAGTTGGTTTTTTTTTTTTTTTTTACAAAGTCCAATTTACCTTTTTTTCTCCCTTAAGAAAGAAAGGATGGTGATGCAGTTTGAGGCGGTATGTAGTTAGGAGTGGGGGAAATGGAGTACTTATCAACTTTGTAGTTTCAGTCAAGCAAGATGAATAAGCTCTGGAGGTGTGCTGTGCTGCATGACGTTGTGCCTGTGGTCAACAATAGTGTAGCTTACACTTCAGCATTTAAGAGGGTAAATCTCACGTTAAGCGTTCTTACCACAATAAAATAATAAAAAGGTAGAGATGTGTGTGGTGAGTGGTCGTCTGTTGAATGGAAACACAGGAGAGGAATGTTTTAAGAAAATAACTAGTCAGGGGCACCTGGGTGGCTCGGTACGTTAAGCGTCCGACTTCGGCTCAGGTCACGATCTCACGGTCTGTGAGTTCCAACCCTGCATCGGGCTCTGGGCTGACGGCTCAGAGCCTGGAGCCTGTTTCGGATTCTGTGTCTCCCTGTCTCTGACCCTCCCCTGTTCATGCTCTGTCTCTCTCTGTCTCAAAAATAAATAAACGTTAAAAAAAAAAATTAAAAAAAAAATAACTAGTCAGTATTGGAATAATGGGGTCAGAAAGTATGCCCACAGTTAACTGGGTCAGTTTGCTCAGTGTCATGTAGATATGAACAAAACAACAGCAAGACTTTGAGAGGTATGTGTGTAGGGTGGCTATGTATGTTTCCTCTCCTTTAAAAATATGTTGTTATTGGATTTTTGTTTAATTGTGAAGCTAATAGAAATTTTACAGTAAGTTGAGAAAATATATATATAACTTTATATTATTTTTACTTCCAAACATTTCCTCCAAAAGTTACCAGTGCTGTCAGTTAGGGTATAATCATCCGTACTTATTTCTGTATGCATACAAATACATAGCATTTTTTTCCTACTCTTTATAGATAGAAGATCATGCTTGCACTTTTGCTTAAAAATAGCAGACAGAGTTCTATAATGTGGGTGTGTGTGTGTGAATATATATATATAGTTAAATATTTAATATTTATAATTTATAAATTATTATAACTTTTTGTGTGTGGCCACATTAAGCAGTGCTATAATAAATCATTTATTAGTGCATTTGTTTTTCTATGATAGAGTCTCAAAAGTAGAATTTCTATTGAAGTCCAAGAGTATGTAAAATTTTAAATTGTCACGGACACTATAAATACTGCTTTCCAAAATGATGCTGGCTGCCAGTGTGTATTTTCCTGTATACTTTGCTGGTATTAGTTATCAGAGTTTTAAATTTCAGCCGAACTTGGGGCGCCTGGGTGGCTCAGTCAGTTGAGCATCCTACTTCAGCTCAGGTCAGGATCTCATGGCTCATGAGTTCGAGCCCTGCATCAGGCTCTGCACTGACAGCTCAGAGCCTGGAACCTCTTTCAGATTCTGTGTCTTCCCCCCTCTCTCTCTCTGCTCCTCTTCTGCTCCCACTCTGTCTCTCTCAAAAATAAATAAACATTAAAAAAATTGCAACCGAACTGAAGAGTGAAAAATACCTTGTTTTAATTCACACCTCCCTGACTGCTAGTGATGTGCTGCCTCATTTTGTTTCAACTTGATTATTTCCATCTTTTCTGTGATTGCTTATGCATATCTCTCGTATATTGTTTCTTATTTACTATTTTGTAGAGTAACTCTTACATACTGATCTATAGAGTTTTTATATAATCAGATCTGTCAGTATTTTCCTTAATGGCTTCTAGTTTCTTGAATTGCTTAAGAAGGTTTCTCTACCGGGGCGCCTGGGTGGCTCAGTTGGTTAAGTGTCTGACTCTTGGTTTCGGCTCAGGTCATGATCTCACTGTTCAGTTTGTGAGTCAGAGCCCTGAATCAGCCTTGCACTGTCAGTGCAGAGCCTGCTTGGGATTCTCTTTTTCCCCTCTCTCTGCGCCTCCCCCATGCGTGGGTGCACTCTCTCTTTCTCAAAATAAATAAACTTAAAAAATTTTTTTTCTCTATTATAGGCTATAGAAATATTCACAAATATTTTTCAAGTACTTTTATTTTTCACATAGCTATTAAATCTATGAAAAAATTATTTTTGTATATAATGGGTCTAAGTTTGTTTTCTCCATATGAATAGCCAATTAGGTCAACATGTAGCAACATATGTCAAATAAATCAGCTTGTTGCCATGTTGAAAGCTATTGATTGAAAAGAGTTTTACAAGATTGCCTCTAGCCCATATTTCATTTTTATGCAAAATAGGAAAGGAACCTCTTCCTTGAAATACCTTATTTTGATCTGCCAGAAAATTTTTAAATGGCTTCATTGAGATATATTTCATGTTCTGTACAAGTCACTGATTTAAAGTGTACAATTCAGTGGTTCTTGGTATATTCGCATAGTTATACAACCATTACCGCCACCTGATTTTAGAAAATTTGATCTTGGTGCCCGTTAGCAGTCACTCCATCCCAGCCTTCCCTTTTTCCCCCGTCCCTAGGTAACCATTAGTCTACTTTCTGTCTCTATGGATTTGCCTTTTTTTGCACACTTCACATAAATGGGATTCTGTAATTTGTTGTCTTTTGGAACTGGCTTCCTTCACTTAGCATCAATTTTCAGGGTTCGTCTGCATCATAGGATGTACCAGCACTTCATTCTTTTTCATGGATAAATCACATTCCATTGTCTGGATAACATCGCTGTGAACATTTGTGTACACGTTTTTGTGTGGACGTATGCTTTCATTTTTCTTGGGTATATACGTAGCAGTGAACTTGCTGGCCCATGTGGTGACTCTGTTTAACCTTTTGAAGAACTGCCAGGTTGTTTCCCAAAGTGTCTGCACCCTCTCACATTCCTACTCATTTCTCCAAAGAAAATTTTTATGAAAAACAAATGGAAGATGTTTACAATATGAATGGCGCTCTTTTGAAGTGACTCCTTTGTTTAATGTAAAACCACATGCATTGGCCTGAGTTCACAGCCCCTAACCCTTGTCCAAATGTAATAATTCATTTATGGGAAAATCTGATGTAACTTTTTCTTCCCTCCTGTTGCCATTTTAGAATTCTCTAGGGATAGGCATCACCATCCCTATATATTCCTTGCAACTACAGTCCCATCCCACTTTTTTTTCTTTTTTTTTTTTTTTTTTTTAAAGATTTTATTTCTAGGGGCACCTGGGTGGCTCCGTTGGTTAAGTGTCTGACTTCAGCTCAGGTCATGATCTCCCGGTTCATGGGTTCGAGCCCTACATTGGGCTCTACTCACAGCCTGGAGCCTGCTTCAGATTCTGTGTTTCCTTGCCTCTCTGCCCCTCCTTCACTCATGCTCGGTCTCTCAAAAATGAGTCAACGTTTAAAAAAAAAAAAAAAAAAAAAGATATTATTTTTAAGTAATCTCTGAACCCCAACCCTGAGATCGAGTTGCGTGTTCCATCGACTGACCCAGCTAGGTGCTCCCCATCCCATCTTTTTTAAAAAACAGAGTTGAGGTTATATAATTGAGTCATTGTTAACTCTACTTCTCAGGAAGAGCTAAGCAAGGTTTGATTAGATTATCTGTGATAGTGAGTATGATTTCCCCCCCAGGATTTAGCTTTGGGAATGCTTTTTGTATGTATTTTCCCCTTGTGGCTAACTATTTGTGATTTGTGTCTTGTATTTTACTTTCCTGGTTTGACTTTCTAGAATTAGTTTGTTGCTATAATATAGTATTTCCTTGTTCATGAGACACACTCTTTCCTCCCAGTTTAATGTTTCCAAAATTAGGAAATAACACAGTTGATCATTATATTTATTGTGGTAGTGGTTAAAAAAATTTTCTCCTGAAAATGTGGTCAATGATTCATAAATCCTTTTTAAATCTCTGGCATCTTGAAATTTAAGAACTATATACAGTACATAAGTGTGAAAATAGCTGGATTTATTGGTGATTAGTGCTTTGAAAGTTAGAAGTTATTGGTGGTTGTCACACTCTTTTAAATGAAATGTTCTGTAGTTGAGTAAAGAAAGCTTTAACCAACTGTGTTAAGTGTTGTTTATGGTGTATAAATTATTTAGGAACACAGTTCAAATTTTATCTTTATGAAGATGTTCTAGCTTTTTGTGATTTCAGTGATTTATGTAATATCAGTGATTCAGTATAAAATGTCTTAAGCCATTTAGTATACTGCTTACCCTTTTACTTCTGAAGAGCGAATTATGTGGCGATACACAGTGTTTATTTTTTAAATCGTAATAACAGCATAAGATTATATGATAAAGAAAATTCCAATTCTTTAATATTTTCATTTTCACTCTGTTGTTTTTTAGTCATTGTCTATATACGTAACTTAAAATACAGCAATATGTATGTTTGCTTATTCAGTCAGTAGATATTTATTGAATACCTTTTATGTTCCAGGTACTTTGCCAAGGATATTTCAGGAAATAAAGCAGTCAGGATTCTTAGTCTCATGGAACAAATGCTATAGTGGAAAATCTGGGTATTGTGCATGTCACTTACCAAAAGCACATAACTTACTAGGATGATGAGTGTTAAGAGACTTACAGATGCTACATGAGCACTTAAGATCTCCCTTGGTCTAGCAGGGAAATGACATAATCAGATTATATTTAAATCCTATTTCTGGGGGTGCCTGGGTGGCTCAGTCGGCTGAGCATCCGACTCTTGATTTTGGCTCAGGTCATGGTCTCATGATTCACGGGATCGATCCCCATGTTGGGCTCTGCACTGACAGTGTGGAGATTACTTAGGATTTCTCTCTCTCCCTCTCCCTGTCTCTCTCTCTGCGCCTTCACCACTTGCACGTTTGCGTGTATGTGCATGTATGTGCATGCTCTCTCAAAAGAAATAAAAATGTATTTTAAAAGTTTTAATTTTTTTTGAGTGCGTATTTAGTTTTGAGACCGAGAGCATGAGCAGGGGAGGGGCAGAGAGAGAGGGAGGCACAGAATCTGAAGCAGGTCCCAGGCTCTGAGCTGTCAGCACAGAGCCCAACACCGAGCTCAAACCCACAAGCTGTGTGAGATCATGACCTGAATCAAAATCAGATGCTCAACCGAGTCACCCAGGTGCCCCAAAATAAATAAAAATTCTAAAAAAGTTATATTTCTGGCCACATCTTAGAGAAGGGACGGGTTAAATACACAGGGAAGGTGGGAAGCTGCCCTGCTTTGTGTCAGATCTGCTGTTGTGGACGGTAGTGGACTTAGAACCGGGTGTGATCAAACATTATTTATGTGGAACTGACGAGTTTTGGTGGCAGGTTGACGTTGGGAGTAGGAGAGTGAGAGGAGTCAAGGATGACTGCCACGTTTCTGACGAGCCACTGGTGGCTCGTGCTCACTTAGCTGTGGCACTGTGCTCATTAGCTGGGGTGGTAGGTCCTAAGAAATAGGCTGGTCATCTATAAGCATTGTAAGAGCATGGAAGCCAGGAGAAAGATACGTAGCGTGCTGTAGTTTTTTAAAATCTTCTATAGTTCATTTATATCTGTTTTTTTTACTGTTGAGAAACAGAACAGTGGTTACAGTCTCTAAGTGTGTTTGGTAAAGACCACAGAGAAGACATAATCACAGATGAGACAAACTAGACTTTACTTATTTTAAGCTAATGCGGTAATTTCAGGTAAGTGTACTTACCTAAAAAGAAAGAAAAGTTATTCTTACATTTTAGAGAGAGTTCAGATAAATTACCTTTCTTCCCAACTTAAAAACATTTTTTTCTAAAACTCCATTATATATTTATGTAGCGTTGTCCTACTGACTCTCTCCGTAGGTGTCCCGTGCGGGCATTCGGGGCTGGCAGCTTGGCCCTTCCACTTCAGCGTGTCCCAGACATCTGACATTTAACATTCTCATTGAACTCTTAGTCTCCTCTTTCTGTCTCATCCTGGCAAACAACTTCTGTGATGTCAGCCCCATGAAGGCAGGGGTTTTGTGTTTTGTGCACTGCTGTGCCCCCAGTTCTTGTCCACGATGGGCTCTCGGTAAGTATTTGTGACGGGATGTCTCAGTAGTACCACCACTTGCTGGAGTCTTCAGTTCTCTCCCTCTGTTTCTGCATCTGGTGAACAAATCAAATCAGTTAACACCCCTGCAATATGTCTCAATGCATCCATTTTTTTTTTTTTTTTAATTTCCAGTGCTACCTCTCTAATAACTGGTGTTCCAGAATCAACTTTTGCTGTCTTTCTAATCTTCCTTCCACAGCAGGCGGAGAGGTTTTCTTAAAATGTAAATTTATCTTGTTACTCTCCTGCTTAGAGTTTCTTTTTGGATTCCAAATCCTTAATATAGCCCAACAAGGCTCTTTGCAAGCTATTTTCATTTATCTTTCCATTTTTGTTTTGTGCTGTCACCCCCTTTGGTGTATCTGCTGTTAATCTTTACAAATCTCAGGGATTTTTTACACATACTGTTCTCTAATTTGGGAACATACTTACCTCCACATTTTGCATGGCTATTTCAGGCAAATAGATTGGGTTTCAGATTAGAGTTAGCTGTTTTTCTAACATTATATTCCCTGTCCCTGCAAGTTTCCTTGATAAGCTAGCTCACAAAGTTAGTACCTTCACATTCATTATAAGTTATTGCATGTTTAAATAGTCATTTATCTGCACCCCCCTCCAAAATGTAAAGTTCACGAGACCTAGGACCGTATCATATTACTTACAACCATATCTACAGTGGGTGTCACAATTCCCAAAACCTGTCTTGAGGTTCTCTAAATATTGAATGAAGGGATAGATTAAGATTGATGAATCCATAAAGAAAGCGGTATAATGATCACAGAGGTAGATGGAGAGCCCCTGGAATGTGTGACCATGGAAGACCAGAGGGGATTTCACACACCAAGTATATCCCAGGTGTAGCAGAGAGGCGTAGTCAGGGCAGGAACAAAAATGGCCTTTGGGAGGCAGCATAACTTGGTATTTAAGAGGAGTCAGACAGACCTGGGTTCAACCTTTTGTTGGTTGGTAACTTGTTTTTTCATCCCTGAAAAGGGAATAATGATAGTAACTACCTCATGGTGAGGCTTACACGAGATCATCTATATAACACATTAGCACAGAGCTTCTCATGTGTTAAGAGCTTGGTAAATTTTTTTATGTAACTAGTGCTGAATACACTGTAAGGACTCAATATTTGTAGTATTTAGAAACTACGTAGGGGCGCCTGGGTGGCGCAGTGGGTTAAGCGTCCGACTTCAGCCAGGTCACGATCTCGCGGTCTGTGAGTTCGAGCCCTGCGTCAGGCTCTGGGCTGATGGCTCAGAGGCTGGAGCCTGTTTCCGATTCCGTGTCTCCCTCTCTCTGCCCCTCCCCCGTTCATGCTCTGTCTCTCTCTGTCCCAAAAATAAATAAACGTTGAAAAAAAAATTAAAAAAAGAAAAAAAAAGAAACTATGTAGTTGATTTTATATTGCCTTGCTAAATAGTGTTTATCAAAGTGTGTCGATTCCCTTCCGGCTCTCATGATAGACAAGGTATCTACATAAGACAGTCTCCAAACTTAGTGGAATTGTTTTCCCTAATGGTGTAGTATCTCACAGACCAGAGCATTGTATTCACAGTGAATTTGTGTATTTTTGTCGGATCCACTGTTTGTTACTTGGATGTGAGATTGGTATGGGGGGTGTGGGTGAGTAGGTACTGGTCACTTTATAGAGGGAATAGGGTGTGGTGGTAAAAACAAGTTTGATTAGTTCCTGTTTGGAAATTTTGTATTTGTTTTGCTTGCCCTGGGTATTGTCATATTGCAGAATGTACAGCAATAGGACATTCATGAGTCACTGTGAAATGTGATTTGCTTTGTAAATTTATAGACATCTGACATGTTGTTAGATTATCATACTTTGTGTTGATAGAATGTTTATATCCTATTCATATAATTAGCAATCTTCTAAAAAGTTTGTTCACAGCTAAAATGATCGAGGCAAGAGAGCTTCATGCTACAGATTTAGTGTTAGCTTCCCTTGAATTTGGACTAGACTGTTCTGGATGGTCTCAGCGATTTGAAGACACACTTTCAGTCCCAAATTTGCATGTGATGTGAACGTGGAATTTGCCTCGTAGAGTGAAGAGGTTCTAGCAGCCTTATTAGCTCTGTGTTTCTCTACTAATACATTGTAGTGTGAACCAGAGTGTATTGTGTAACAACATGGTATCCTTGCCCCTGGATGGAGAACCTAGATGGTGTAAATACCTTTCCAAAATCTTTGCGACAGAATATCATTCACCAAGAACACTGCTTTGAAAGTTTAAAATCAGCGTTCCGTAGGGACTGGTTTTTAAGCAGTTTACATTTAGCCGATAAAAAACATTCTTTGCTGCGAAGTATCTTCAGAATTTGGATTTATCTTTACTAGAAACACTTAAATTTGGTGTATAGGGTTTGCCAATCATGCTTTTCCAGGCTCACTGCCTAAGTGAATTCACAGAATATGCCCTTAGGCATGCTATTCTTTTTCTCTTTGATCAAGTGAGGGAAACAGTATTTCTCTATTCTTACATACATTTCTAGGGTAGTGATCATTGTTTTCAAGTCCTTTTTTAGCTTATTGATATTCTGCTGTTTATATAATCTGTGTCACTTGGATTCGGTTTTTCCGTTTTAAAATGAAGAGAATCATGCTCTCCAAACCCTTCTCTGGAATGTGTTAAAAATGAATTAAGTGCTGGTAAAAAAATGCTTTTGAGTTGTTTGGAAGAAATACTGAAATTCTGCCTCACATTTATAAATACATATTAAGACTTCTGGAATTCTTTCATTATAAAGAACAATTATAGGGAAATTTTTAAATGTGTGTACTTGTGAGTAGTGACTATAAAAACAGTTGTTTTGTGTACATTTTTGTTTTTATTCTAGAACAGATTTGATTTCATAACTAACCAAAAACATACATAGCAAATCTGTCAGTTCACTAGTAACATGAAACCCAGGATGGGTATTAAAGATTAAGAAACAAGAAGATTTAAACAACAACAACATGGGTGCCTGGGTGGCTCAGCCAGTTAAGCATCCAGTTCTTGATTTCAGCTCAGGTCGTGATCTCACGATTTGTGGGATTGAGCCCCATGTCGAGCTCTGCGCTGACAGCTCAGAGCCTGGAGCCTGCTTGGGATCCTCTGTCTCCCTCTCTCTCTGCCCCTCCCCCCCCCAAATAAATAAACATTAAAAAAAAAAAAAAGGAGAAGAAGGAAGTGGGGAAAAGAACTAGAAAAGGAACAAATTAAAGCCAATAAGATACATCCTATATAAGACATGCAATTAATTCAAATATTTATTGAACACCTCCTATATGCCAGGTATAGTTCTAGGTGTAGGACATTACATTGAACTAAACTGACAAAAATCTGTTTCCTGGTGGACTTGACATTCCCATGGAAAGATATCAACAGTAAAGAAATGCGTTGTACACTGGGCGGTGAGAAGAGTGGTGGAGAAAAAATAAAACAGGACAGAATGTCAGAAGAGGACAGTGGGTGTGTTCATAAAGGATTGTCGGGGAGCGCCTGCTCTGTAAGGTGACATTTAGGCAAAGACATGAAGCAAAGTGTGCAGTTACCGTGGGAGTGTTCTAGTCAGACAGAACGATACATGCAAGGCCCTCGCAAAGGAGTAGTTCGAGTTTGTTTTTGAGAAACAGAAGGAGGAGGCCTGTGCCCCTGCCCCCCTTCTCAGAACTAAGTGGGGAGGTTGGTAAGAGATGGAAAAGAAGCTGAGGGGTTTATCTGGCAGAGTAAATGGGGCCTTTAGACCATTGTAAGGACTTTGGTTCCACTTGGAGTGATACGGGAAGCCCTTGGGAGGGGAGTGACATGATCTGATTAAAAGGATCACCCTGCTGCTGAGTTGAGAAGACTGTAGAGAGTTACAAAGGGCCGAGGAATGGAGCCAGTTAAATGACATTTGCAACAGTCCAGGTCAGGTATCACTTGGATCTGATTGATAGCTGTCAAATTAATGAGAAATGGATTCTACACGTATTTCGAAGGTAAAAAAGACTTTGCCAACTGAATGGACATGTGGGGCATTAGCAAAAGGAATCAAGGATCATTAGGAATTTTGAGTCCAAATATTTCCAGCTGGAGTTGTTTATTGAGATGAGGAAGAGTGGGAAGGACAGATGGAGGGGGAGTGAGGGTGAAGGTAAATTGATTTTAGACACCTGAGCTTGCAGCACCCGCTAGACATGCAGGCAATGTGTCAGGTAAGCATTTAGATACAGGAGTCTGGAGTTTGAGGCAGTCTTCTCAGCTGGCCTCTCTCTGGGGATAGAAATTTGTGAATTGGGGCACCTGGGTGGCTCCGTTGCTTAAGTGTCCGACTCTTGATTTTGGCTCAGGTCATGATCTTAAAGTTCCTGGTTTTGAGCCTCCCCACTGTCAACGTGGAGCCTGCTTGGCTCCTCTCTCCTCTCTCTCTCTCTAAGAAATAAAAACTTAAAAAAAAAGATCCATTAATCAATAGTGTTAGATATAATTTAAAACCAAAAGATTAGATTTGCTCATTTAGCAGGTTGGTGTAGCTAGAGAAGGGAAGAGTATGCCCTGGGATGCTCCAGTGTTTAAGGTTCAGGGAGAAAAGAAAAAACTGACAAAGGAGACTGAGGTTGAATCCAGAGAGGGGTCCCAAAAGTCACCTTCTGTTGCTAAGTCAAGTAGAGGACGAGGGTCCTAAGTCCACCCGATGGGTGTACTTAGCGTGGAGCACAGTGGTGACCCTGACCAGCGTTTTCTGTGGAGAGGTAGTGGTGAAAGTGTGATCAGGGCACTGCAGAGAAAAGTGGAGGATCTGGAGGTGGGGAGCCTGGACTGCCCTTTGAAAAAGTTGTAAGGGGGAACAGAGACATGGGAAGCTGGTAGAGGATACGGGGTCAAGAGCAGATATCTTAGATGAGAAATACTGTAGTATGTTTTCATGCTGATGGGCATCGGCCAGAGGAGGAGTGTGCGGTGTAGATGATGCAAGGGGAAAGAGGATAGTTGCCTGAATAATGCTCTTGAGAAGGCAGCGAGAGTGGGATTTTGTGCTCAAGTGGAGGGGTTGGAAGTATATTATGATAGGAGGGAAGGCAGACTCTTTGTGGGAGCAGACACAGGAGGTGCGAAGGTATGCAGTCTGGGGGGACCTCGTAGCAGTTTTCTTCTGATTGTTTCCACTGCCATCATCAGAGTGGAGGCACAGTCCGTGAGGGTGGAGAGGACTTGAAGACGCTGTGTAGGAGATGCTGGGTTTGGGAAGCGGGTTTGCTACACCGAGGGTCCAATTGAGGTTGGTGCTTAGGAGTGTAAAGTGAGGTCAGTGAGCATGATTGTTTTCCTTAACACCAGCTTGGACGGCACAGAGACAGAAGAGGTTAAGATGTGATTTTGAAGCTGTTGCTCATGCTGGATATTGTAGGAAGCGTATAGAAATCCACCTCTGTGGAACACATATAATAAACATATAAGAACAAACTCATATATAGGATTGTTGATACAACACAAGATGAATTCCTATAAAAAAGAAAAGGGGAAGCATTTTCTACATACCAGACATTATGTTAGAAGCTATAGGGGCCTTAAAATTCATTCATCCATTCACCTATTTATTGGGTACTGAAATATGTGCTATACATTGTGCCAAGTGCTGGGGATATAGTGGGGAACAAGCCAGAAGGGGTCCCTGCCCTCATAAAGCTTACGCCGTTACTCTAGCCTATTCGAGGGTGGAGTTGACAAATGTTCAGCAAGAAAAAAAAAAAAAAAAAAAAAGCCAGTTATTCAAAGTGTGATCCCATACTGATGATAATAGGTATTCAGGGAAGGATCAGGTCAGTGCAGGCTTAAATGTAGGTGTGAGAACATAAGTCCACAAACCATCATCCAGAAGTTTGTTTTTTGCTTTGAGTAAGATATTGTAGATTGGCTTACTTCCACTGTGATGTTTAGAGTGGTGCTCCTTAATCAGGCACATTAATACTTCCGCATTGAAATGTATGACGATTCACAAAAATTGTGGTGATTAAGGCCAAAGTGGATCCAGATCAGGTCTGATCAGGTTTTGTCACTAGTGAGTTTATGAATAAGCTTGTGGTCCTCAGAGTTAAATTCCAGGCTTGTGAACCATCGTGGAAAAGATAGGACTTTGTACTTCTAGAGGGAAAGCAAGCACAGGGCACAGAAACAGAAATGATCATGACTTGTTAGGGACAGTAAGGAAAACTGAGTGGACTAAATCACTGGGATAAGCAGGTTTGAATAGTTAGAGCCCGATTATGAAAGGTCTCGAAGCTCTTGTGAAGTGTTAATCTTTGAGGTGGTAGACCGCAAGAATTGTCCCAGGGAGCTGATTGGAAGGTTCCCCTTGCAGCCACTTTTGTGAATGAATAGAGTGGGAACAAACTGAAGAGGTCAGTCAGTTGGCCAGTATTTGTTGAGTGCTGAAAATGTTGTGCTCCTGCTGTTACCAGTAGTAATTAATTGTTGGCACCTTCTTTTGAACCCTTGCTGTGTTCTCAGGCACTGGGCTGTGCATTTGACTTGCATTTCTGGTAGGAGTTGTGAAATTGTTCTGTGATCTTCATCCTTGAGAATCTTACAATCTTGTTGGAAAGAAAAGTCTTAAGCACCTAGTTTAAACTGTGAAATATTCTACTTATCAATGGAATGTTCTAATGAATAGGGTGTTCTCTTTTTCAGATACTTGTTCTGGATCTTGAGTTGGCTATGTGCATATATATAGTCTGTCAATCCTCAAAAGTAGTGAATTGTTTTGGCTTTGTATTCATTAGCCTTCTGATTATATGGTAATCTGGTTCCCTGAGGCTCACTATTTCTGAGAAGGGGGTTGCCCTGGGTAGAGTATTCAGATTCTCAGGTAAGGTGTACATCTGTTGTAAAATAATAATTTGGCACGCTGATTGAAACATTTTATGCATTTGGAAAAAATATTTTATGGGTTTGGGGAATTAAGGCTTCATGCCACCTGACTGTTTGCTAATGGGAAAACTTGTAAAATTAAATATCTGGTTTTCAAAGTTTTTATAACAATTGTTATAAATCATTTGTATCATTGTTTGTTTAATGTTTGTCTTTGTCACTAGAGTATAAGGTTTGTAAATTTAGGAGCTGGATCTGTTCTCCTGAGCACTGTATTTCCAGGTTATTGCACAATGCCTGGCACATGATAGGAGCTCAGAAATATTTTGAATGAATGAATGAGTGAATGAATTCAGAGCTGAATTGTACACCAGCAGCAAAGATAATTCCAACCTAAGAGTCCTGACCCTTTGCAAAGCCTAAAACCTTGCAAAAGGTTGGAGCACTCAGACCACGACGTGTAGCACAATAGCTTGTATGTGATGCCTGTGGAATAATAAGCTTATTCTAAAATTTTAAACTTATAAATCAATTTACATGTATTTGGTACTGCGTTTTGGTTAGTCTTAATTGTGATTTGGGCTTCTTCCTGACCTCCTCGTCCCTCCTCCCCTTTTACCCATTTTTCACGTTAATTGATAGTTGCCTCTATTCTGATGAATTTTTGTTGTGGTCTGTCCTGCAGAGAAAGAGATGCTGGTTGCAAGTTTTGGAGATCCCTGTTTTTTATGGAACACAGTTCTGTAAACTTTTCATAAGCTTCCTTGGCAATAACATACACTTGTGATGGACCCTAGAAATACTGCTATGTTAGGATTGGGTTCTGACTCCGAAGGATTTTCAAGGAAGAGTCCCTCTGCCGTCGGTGCTGGCACAGTGGTCAGCAAGAGAGAAGGAGAGCTAGAGAACAACGCGAAAGAGGAAGAGGACCTTCGCAAGTGGAATCGGGAAAGAAACAGTGAAGCAGGGAAAGAGGATGGTCTGACTGATGCACAGCAACAGTTTTCAGTGAAAGAAACAAACTTTTCAGAGGGAAACTTGAAATTGAAAATTGGCCTTCAGGCTAAGAGAACTAAAAAACCTCCAAAGAACTTGGAGAACTATGTGTGTCGACCTGCCATAAAAACAACCATCAAGCACCCAAGGAAAGCACTTAAAAGCGGGAAGATGACTGATGAGAAGAACGAGCACTGTCCTTCAAAACGGGTGAGTACCGCTCCCAGCCATCCGTGGTCTGCGACACGACCTGGATTCCTCCACCCTCCACACACGTATCACAGGAAGTTTGATCTTCATCTCTGTCTTCATTAGCAAATAGTCTGTTTTGCTTGACTGAAATAGGCTGCGAGACTTGTGAGGGATGTGAATGATAGTGTAACTGTTTGTATTTGTAGGGCAAATGTTGTAAATTGGACGCACCCATACCGTTACTCCTGCAGGGCTTAGTGGAAAGTGTATTGGGTTTGCATTTAGGAAACCTAGATTTGAATCTTGCCTTCCTGTTTTTCTAACAGTGTGACTATAGACAGATTAACAGGGAAGGAATCGAGGTTCAGTGCTGTTAAATGATTCCAATACTACCTACCTATATGCCCACGTGCATATTTAAATGTTATGCCTACGTAAGTAAAACCATAGATCTAGGTAGAAAGAATTGGTTTAAGATTTTGGAATAATCCCGGCTGTGTGAAGTAACTTGATTTTCACTGTTAATTTCTTAACATCAAATTCACGTGCTTCCTACATGTTACCAGAAGCCATAATGATTCAGGCTTTTTGTTCTTCTCCGAATTGCTATGGCATCCAGAAGTTTTTAATCGTTGCTATGTATTCTTCAAAGATCACAGACACCTAAGGTAGCTTGGGATATTTTGTTGATAAAATCAACTGTGAATGAGTTAAGATTATAAGCCAGGAAAAAAAATGGGTATTGTACCAATTCTTGAAAAAAAATGAGCCGGATGAATCTTAGCTAAGTTGATTAACCTGTCCTGAGCCTTATTTTTCTCATCTCTGAAATGAAGATATTATCTGTTCCTTCTGACCTCAAGGATTTTCATAAGGTTGATTGAAAAAGATTTTTATCTAGACCTTTTTATTTGAAACAGTGTTAGAGTTTATCTGGTGCAGCTGACTTGTAAAAGTCTCCGGGATGATTGTCTTGAGTAATCTTTCTATAGTTTGTTTTGTTTTGTTTAACAGTGCATGCTAACGATGAGGTTTTGTACTGAGGTGACTTCGCCCACAGTATGTGTTTACTCTCAACATACGGGGAGTTTATATCCGCATATCTTATTTGTAGTAGAATATGGTCTGTGGTTTCTGAGGGAAGGTAGCAGAGCTGCTAGTGAAGGGTAGGTGTTTATTTTTCCGACAGTTACTTGAGCATAGGATGTTGAATATATTCGTAGCCTCTGAATTAGTTCTTCAGAAGTAGTGCAAGGAGCATGGGTTATGAACTCAGAACCTAATTTTAATCCTGGCTTAAAAACTATGCACAGGCAGTTGGCTTTCTCTTACTCAGCCCAGGTCTTCTCAATTATAATGTGGGATTAGGAATGCCTAGCTTAAATGATTATATAAAGAATTGAATTTCTATAAAGAATCCAGCATGTGGTAGTTCTTGGGAATATTCTCTTTTCCTTTTTACAGCCTAATGTAGGAGTTCACAACCCTTGATCCCTGGGAGGGTGTGTTGGGTGTGTGTCACTGCCCTCACAACGCGACAGTCTGTGCAGAATTTTGTGTGTGTCTGGGTGCATTTTTGCGTAGCTCTTGCCAGCTTCGTAGACCGTTCGTGACTCTGAAAAGATGAGGCATCCTTGGCCAAGGAGGGAATGGACTTTTATGAGATCTTCGGTAGTCTTAAGAAAGCTTGAGGGCTTTGCTTTATTTATTTTTAAAGCAAGGCTTTACCAAACACAACCAAAACATTTACCCCTTGATTCTTCAAAATCAAAAGTCGTTGAGCTTTTGTCAGTGCTGCTTATAAAGCAAATATCAGGCTTTACATTTCTAGTAAAAACAAATATAGATCATGTATTTTATCTCTTAAAAGAATTTCATCAGTGTTCAGAGAGCAAAAACAAGACCCTCGGAAAAAATAAGTTACTTGCTGTCATGATTAGTCCTGAATGGTTGTTAACTGTTTATGTAATTTTGTAACTGTTCCTGTCATTTTTATTTTTATTTTTTTTTTTTATTTATTTTTTTTTTTTTTTTTAATTTTTTTTCAACGTTTTTTATTTATTTTTGGGACAGAGAGAGACAGAGCATGAACGGGGGAGGGGCAGAGAGAGAGGGAGACACAGAATCGGAAACAGGCTCCAGGCTCCGAGCCATCAGCCCAGAGCCCGACGCGGGGCTCGAACTCCCGGACCGCGAGATCGTGACCTGGCTGAGGTCGGACGCTTAACCGACTGCGCCACCCAGGCGCCCCAAGTTCCTGTCATTTTTAGAAGCAAAACCCAAGTTCGGTTCCATGAGTGAAATTTTCCCTTTTCTTGAATGTGTGACATATTGTTAAATTTCTGGTAGTTTACTCATGGACTCTGTTATTTAGAGGGATTCAAATATGTCACTTAGTTTTTAAAAATTTCAATTCCCTGTTTAGGAACTGGCACATTAATAACTGGGGTTTGAAGTTTAGTTCATTCTTTTGAGAAAATATTAGAGGATGATGCTGTAATGCCTTTTATTTAAAGTTTAGTGCAGACCGTAAGGGTCCTAATTTTGTTTTTATTTAATGTATTTTTAACGTATTTATTCAATAGAGTTTTTTAATTTAATACATATTTTTAAGGCTTAATTGACATATCGTGCTGTGGACTTGGTTTGTTTCTAATTAATTCTGAGACTTACCTTCTGTATTCCGTTTTGGCCAAACTGAGCAATTTCATTCTGCCACTGCTACTACTAATTCAGAGTTGGCAGGAATCTAGGAGAATCAAGCACTCTGGTACATGGCTGGTGGAAATTGGTACAGCACGTTTTGAATTGTGCTGCTTTTTTGTTGCTGAGTTTTTGGGGTTCTTTATACATTCTGCAATTAAGACTGGGGAATATTGACTCCCATTCATTCTGTGGGCTGTCTCGTCACTCTTGACAGTGTCCTATGACACACAAACGTTTTCAGTTTTGATGAACTCTAGTTTGTCTGTGTTTTCTTTTATTGCCTGTGCTTTTGGTGTCCTTTCCAAGAAATTGTTGTCAAGTCCAGTGTATTGAAGATCTTCCTCTGTCTTTTTCAGGGTTTTATCATTTTAGCTTCTGTGTTTAAGTCTGAGAGATTTTCACGTATCCTCCTCACCCTGAACTTGCTCTCTGAATTCAGAAACTAATTAAGATAGCAAGGGGTATTTTGGTCATGGGAAGCTGGATAAAAAATGTCCTGTGTAAGAGTGTGGATATTGGACCAGCAAATATTATTTGATTAGGTAATAGACTGTATGATTCACAGTTTAAAAGACAAAAAAAAAAAAAAGGAAACAATGAAATACTGTTACCATCATTACCCCCTCTGAGTAAATCTATTTTGGAATCCCCTTCTGGGCCATCTGGTGACTCCTCCCCTCCCCACCCCCCACCCCCCCCATACTATCTGTGATAACTGATTAAGCAGAATAACCATTTCTCAACCAAAATGAAGAAAACTGATCTATATATTGAATGTATTTTCAGGTTTACATTTACACTTGGAAAATAATACCATAATAACAACTAGTTGTTTTGGGGGGTGCCTGGGTGGCTCAGTGGTTAAGCATCCAACTCTTGATTTCAGCTCAGGTCATGATCTCACAGTTTGTGGGATCGAGCCCTATATCAGGATCTGCACTGACAGCACTGAGCCTACTTGGGATTCTCTCCCTCTCTCTGCCCCTCCCCCACTCACTCTCAAAATAAATAAACTTAAAAAAAAGAAAAAAGAAATAGTTGTTTTGGTACCAAAATTGGTATGAAGAATCTTCAGGGAAATAAATCCCAACATCAGTGTCTTTGGTTTCTCCCACAAATATATTATGTGTATACAAGCAAATACATGTCTCTCCCCCTCCCCCCCCTCCCCAATAAAAAATAAATAGTGGCATACCACATACTGTTCCCTGTCATGCTTTTTTCCACTTAGTATATTCTGGAGATACGTGTACTTAGATCTGGTCTGATTTTCCATTTTGTATCATTGATGTTTCTGTTTATCTGCCATTGTGATAGTTTCAATTATTATGTTTGATACCTGGTAGGGCTACTCCTTCATCACTCTTGTTTTAGAGTGCTCCTTGCACGCTTGCCTGTTGATTTGTAAACTTAATGTGATTTTGGGAAAAGCAGATTTTTTTTTCCTAAAATTCATCTGGTTAATTATAAAATTTATATTTTGTTCATCTTTCTCTGTGGTTGAACTTGGAACCTAATTGGAAGATGATTTCCTTGAGAAGCTCTGAATTTGCTTTGCCAGGAATTCAGGTGTGTTCCTAACACCTTTCCTGCGGTCCCTACTTTGCCTCGAGGCCACGGCTTGGTGCATTTACCCTCTGAGCAACCATGCCTATTATGGTCAGCCTCATTTTTTCTTCTCATTTGGTATTCTTGGAGATTTTTCTTATGTTCTATGAGGCCAACAGCGCAACAAGCATTACATTTTGTGCTGGGTTAATTTACTTTGTTGCAATAGAAGAATCTTCTATTTAGCCTACCAAGAGGATAGAGTGGAGATCACCTGATTATTTTATAAGTATGTTTGTTATTAATTTTGTAGATTTCCCAGTCTCATTTTCTTTAGTGGAAAGAGAAATATCCTTTTCAATCTCCTGTAAAAATTTGGGTTTTGTTGTCTTGCAGCTTCTTGTGGTGTCTGTGTCATTTCGTAAGTTGTCAGAATTCATTCTTCTATAGCAGTGTTTAAGAAAGTGAGAAGAGAGGCAGAAGTCATAATATTTACTTAAATTTATTACACAACTAACTTAAAAGGAGAAGAGGTAATGGCACAATCCTTTCCAGCATTTAAACAAAATTCCGGGGGCACCTGGGTGGCTCAGTCGGTTGAGCAACCTACTCTTGAATTCAGTTCAGGTCATGATCTCACAGTTCATGGGATCGAGCCCCATGTCCGGCTCTTTGCTGACAGTGTGGAACCTGCTTGGGAGTCCCTCTCTCCCTTTGCCCCTCTTCCCTTCTCGTGCTGTCTCTCTCTCAAAATAAATAAATAAACATTAAAAAAATGAAGTTCCAGTTTTGGAGTCGTGCAGTATAGCTACTTATATAGGATTTTAATTCACTAGGAGACTAGGCCGAAAGAAAGTGCTTTTATGACAAATGAAAAATAACCAAAATATGTTTCCTGGAACAGGTGATTAAAACTGAGACTTGTTTGAGCTTAAAAGGATTGGGGATATATAAAACCACTATATATTGATTACAGATTAGGTCACATAGCATTAAACTTTAGTGCGATGTTGACTGACATTTTGTCAGTGAATAGCATATTTGATGTCATTTTAGCCTAGTTGAGTGTTGTTTTTTTTTTTTAATTTTTTAATGTTTATTTGGGGGTTTGGGAGGGCAGAGAGAGAGGGAGACACAGAATCGGAAGCAGGCTCCAGGCTCTGAGCTGTCAGCACACAGCCTAACGCAGGGCTTGAACTCACAAACCGCGAGATCACGACCTGAGCTGAAGTCGGACGTTAAACTGACCACCCAGGCGCCCCCTAGTTGAGTGGATTTAATGAGCTCAGTGGATGATAAATAAAATTTACAGTGCTAATTATAATTTCCCCTCCAAAAGATAGTTTTCTGTTTAGAAAAGAAATGCCTGTGCCAACTTACTAGATTCTTTCAGAAACAGTTCATTGAAGATACAATTTTGAATTTCAGTGAAGTGATTTTTATGGAGAGCTATTAAAACCCACATGAATCCAAGTATTCTAATTAAGTCCTTTTGGTCTGAGATTTTATTAAATTACAGACATAATAGATTAATGTTTCTTTAATAAGAACATGTACAGATAATAATAATAGTATCTCATTTCTTGCTTAGTGTAGCTAATTTGTCTAGCAGTTTTTAAATTGCTGCATACAAATCCCAAATGTTTTGAAATGGAATGTTGAGGAAAAAGGTTTGAAATTACTTAGCCTTTGGTTTTTCTTTCCTTGTCATTTCTGCTAAATAGCAATAGTATGTTGGGCTTTCTACAGACTGTAGTTCCTTTAAATTTTGCTCTGTGTTAGATCAGCCTGGTTTTATTTATTTTGTCAAGTTTGTTTACTTATTTTGAGAGAGAGTGCATGCACAAGCAGGGGGAGGGATAGAGAGAGAATGAAGGAGAGAATCCCAAGCAGGCTGCATGGAGCCCGATGCAGGGCTCAGTCTCACAAACTCTGAGATCATGACCTGAGCCCAAACCAAGAGTCAAACGCTTAACTGACTGAGCCCCCCAGGCGCCCCTAGACCAGCCTGGTTTTAGATAAAATGTGTATATTTTTTAATTGAGATATAATTCAAACACCATGACATGCCCTCTTTTAAAATATACAGTTGAGTGGTTTGTGGTGTATTAGCCACATACAAAGATGTGCAGTCATCAACACTGTCTAATCTCAGAATATCTTCATTACCCTAAATGTGTATTTTTATTGTGTCTATTACACTTTAGATAACTGAGCAAGGGAGTAATATTTTACTTTCCTTACTTATATGTATTCTGATTATTTATATTACTAATATTTATACTTTTCAGAAAAAAGGGTCAAGTTTTGTATCCTTTAATTTTGAACAGAATCTCCAGTCTGGCATCAGAGTATTCTCTGATTTATTTACATCTCCACAAATAAATTGAGTTGCCTATCCTGTGTGGTAAACAAGTTATTATGATGTCACGTGAGAACTTCCATAATAAAAATACACACAGTAGTCAATTCACAGAATCCTTGAGACAAGGTGGGAGCAGCAGAATATGCAGGGAAGCTTTACAGAGGAGTTCATGTTCAGAAGTAGGTGTTGGCATCTTTGTTAGAATTTGCTAGAAAGAAAAGGGCTTTGAGGTCAAAGTAAATAATAAAGGGCAGAGACCTAGTTAGCATGTCTCACAGATCTTTGTTAGTTGTGATGTAGGACAAGAATTTGGCAGTCCGGTAGTACAGGTGAGTATTCAGAAAACAGTGGAGGACAAGTGGGGTACTTAGGTAGTCAGCTTTTTCGTGTCGCACTCAAAAACTTGGGGAAACTACATTTTTTGCCTACATTTAAGAAATCTCGAAGAGCATTAAGAAATCTCGAGAAGCTGGTAGCAGTCAGTTAAGCATCTGACTCTTGATTTTGGCTCAAGTTATGGTCTCATGGTTTGTGGGTTTGAGCCCTGTGTCGGGCCCTGGGGTGAGTGTGGAGCCCGCTTGGGATTCTCTCTGCCCCCTCCCCTGCTCTCTCTCTCTCTAAAGAATTAAAATTTAGGGGCGCCTGGGTGGCGCAGTCGGTTAAGCGTCCGACTTCAGCCAGGTCACGATCTCGCGGTCCGTGAGTTCGAGCCCCGCATCAGGCTCTGGGCTGATGGCTTGGAGCCTGGAGCCTGTTTCCGATTCTGTGTCTCCTTCTCTCTCTGCCCCTCCCCCGTTCATGCTCTGTCTCTCTCTGTCCCAAAAATAAAAAAAAAAACGTTGAAAAAAAAAAAAAAGAATTAAAATTTAAAAGAGAAAGAAAGAAGGAAATCTTGGGTTGAAGTTTCTTCTATGTTCTGACTTACAAAGTAGTTAAATTTTGTAACCACGTACCGTTTCTTCTAATATAAAATTTTAAACCAAAAATTGCATGACCGTACCCATTTGTTCTTAAGGATTTTTTCTGTTTTTTTTTTTTTTTTTCAACATTTATTTATTTTTGGGACAGAGAGAGACAGAGCATGAACGGGGGAGGGGCAGAGAGAGAGGGAGACACAGAATCTGAAACAGGCTCCAGGCTCCGAGCCATCAGCCCAAAGCCCGACGCGGGGCTCGAACTCACGGACCGCGAGATCGTGACCTGAGCTGAAGTCGGACGCCCAACCGACTGCGCCACCCAGGCGCCCCCAGGATTTTTTCTGTTTTTAAAGTGACATTTTAACATTTTGTGGTTGTACTTTATATTACTGTTCTTCTGGGGCGCCTGGGTGGCTCAGTTGGTTAAGCGCCTGACTTTGGCTCAGGTCATGATCTCGCGGTCCATGAGTTCGAGGCCCATGTCCGGCTCTGTGCTGACAGCTCAGAGCCTGGAGCCTGTTTCAGATTCTGTGTCTCCCTCTCTCTCTGACCCTCCCCCATTCGTGCTCTGTCTCTCTCGGTCTCAAAAATAAATAAACGTTAAAAAAAAATTTTATATTACTGTTCTTAGGAAGAGGAAATATTTTAAAGTTAAAATTGCTTTTTTGGAAAGTTTTTCTATTTGAGAAATTTGGGATTATTTGTCATTATAGTAAGTAGGATAGCTGTAACGTTATACCTTACTGAAGATATACCTGAGTTTTATTTTCCAGATCTATTAATAGTGAACTACCTTGGTCTTCATGCAGGAGTGAAAGTCCAGCAGGAATAACATTGGGGCAGATTGGTGCACCTTCATGAGCACACAGAACTGCGACAGCAGGTGGCAGTAGAGATCAGGTTTAAGCATGAGTTGCAAAGATTTAACTATCAAAGGGGGAAGGAAGTAAGGTGTATTGGGGGTTCAGGAAACAGCTGGCTATTGGCCTGTTTAAAGATGTTTGTTTAAAACCAACTACTTCAGGGGCACCTGGGTGGCTCAGTCGGGTAAGTGTCAGACTCTTGATTTTGGCTCGGGTCATGATCTCACAGTTCATGAGTTCAAGCCCCACATCGGGTTTGGCACTGACAGTGCAGACCCTGCTTTGGATTCTCTCTCTCTCTCCCTCTCTCTCTGTTCCTCCCCCACTCACATGTGTTCTCTCTCTCAAAATAAATAAATGAACTTAAAAAAAAATTACTTCATAATAGAATTCTTCACAGAATAAGAGTTCTCTTTCCAGAAGAAAAAGAAACTTGATGTCAAATATCCCCCCTCTCCCCTCACAACTAAAAGGTGGGAAAATATGAGGGCATTATCTGAGATCTATATAATAACTTCTGCCTTTTTGTTATAAATGAGTATCACTTTGTACCAGCAAGTACCTAATGTCAGGGGTTAAGAAAAGTGAATATGATTGGGTGAAGACTCCCAAGGAAGAGAGTGGGTGGGTGGTAGTTTGTGTATTCACTGTGACTAACTTAGATCCCCTTAATATAGATACGGGCCTTCAAAGCCAGATTTGTGGTGTTCCTAAGGCTTTAGTTCATTCAAAGTCTGTTACCTAGATTGAGATTATACAGATTAGCAAAAGAAGATAATAATGTCAACAAAGATTTCAGAAATGACAATATTGGTAAAGTGAAATAGTAACCACTACTCACTCATTTAAAACAAAATAGGTTCTGTACTATTAAATTTGGTCTTTTTCTATTCTTTTTTTTTTTTTAACAGCCAAAATATACTATGTATATTTCACCATCATTTTTGGAAAGCATCTCAAAGTCAAGTAGACAAGTTTGCAATACAAAGTTCTGGCTACCGTTTTAGGAGGTGTGCAAAGGCATTCTGATACAAATGCACAGATGGTAGTTACATACACCAGAATATTTTAGCTATTTGTAGCCAAGCTCCATAGAATTAGTAACATCTCAATATACGTGAGAGCAGAAAGATGACCCTAACAATGACAGGATTCGGTTGTAACTTTTCACAGTAAAAGCAGTAGCACAAGACAGAACCTCCTTCTGCACCCCACCTTTTTATTTTATTGGCAAAATTGCTGAGTGATTATCCTGTAGTTCCTTATCCAGTCCTTCATTGCCTGAGTAGGGTTACAGAAGACTGCTGACCCTGAAGACAGACAGAGGCTGAAAACGAGGAGCCAAAGGCAAAAGGGAGCTCGGTTAACTTTTTCTAAGCTGCTTGTTACTGTGACTGCTGAGAATTGTAGGCAACTGGAGACTCTCCTAAGCATACCTGGCAACATTTTTCTGCTAGTTTCAGTCTCAAGAGGTAAATTATGTAAGATAAGAATGAAAAATTAGAAAAATAAATTTGTCATCAAGTTGCTAAATAGAAAAAGAAGTTTTAGTATGCAGTAGAGAAAGGAGGGAGGATGAGGGGGTGGAAAGCTCCCACTCACATGTCACCCAGTTCTATGAAACGTCCCCTGAACTCCAGCCTCTTTGCTTCCATTGCGTGTGTGTGTGTGTGTGTGTGTGTGTGTGTGTACATATACATATATACATATATAATGTATATGTATATATGTATATATATGTATATATGTATATGTATATATGTTTTAACATGTGTCACATTGTAGTGGAATTTTTAGTTTGTCTTTTGTTTACTAGTGAGAAAATGCTCCTTGAGTGTCACAGTGATCATTTTAGTTTTTGCATTTAATGGTCAACACAAACTGCTTTAGAAATAAATCATTCAGATTATGGACTGTGTTTTGAAATCTGTAAGCATTAAAAAAAACAACAACAACAAACCAAACACCACCAACACCACCACCAAAAATACACCCCTTAAATAGTTTGGGAGTAAGAGGACTTGTTTCCCTGGCATTAAGATAGTGCTTTTGCATGTATTTTCCTAGCTGAACTACTCATAGATACTTTCTCCTATCAGTTACTAAAAGCGTATATTAAAACTTTAGGTCTTTTAAAAACAATCTATAGTTTGTTCTTTTTACGAAATTAGTATTACCTGTGGCTGTTTCATGAATTTCCTGGTAAAGCACAACTTTGGTGACTACCCTTAGAAGACCCATCCATCTATCGTAGGTCAAACAAAACCTTTATTTCAATATTTTACCACAACACAGAGTGGTAAACTAAGCTGTCTGTAATATCCCCGTTCAAAAACAACCCCACATTACCTTCTGTAAGAAAACAGTTTCAGGGGTCAAACACCTTTTCAAGGCAGTTAACACATCTTAGTGACTCACCCTCTGAAAGGTGGTGCCAGTACTGGGTGTGCCCGAGTGACACTGTTTCATCCTTACTGCTGTCAGGTTATCCCACAGCCTCCCCCCCCCCGCCCCCCCGCTTTTAATCACTTTTTTTTTTTTTCAACGTTTTTATTTATTTTTGGGACAGAGAGAGACAGAGCATGAACGGGGGAGGGGCAGAGAGAGAGGGAGACACAGAATCGGAAACAGGCTCCAGGCTCTGAGCCATCAGCACAGAGCCTGACGCGGGGCTCGAACTCACGGACCGCGAGATCGTGACCTGGCTGAAGTCGGACGCTTAACCAACTGCGCCACCCAGGCGCCCCTTAATCACTTTTTTTGTGTAGGTTCCTTAGCTCTGTCCAGGGAATTTGAGACTTGCTAAATAGGAGAGGGTCACATTCTCTTCTCTTACCTGTGCTTTGAGTTAGGTGCCATCTGTGCGCGTAGTCTTTCCTATACCCCCTTGTGAAAAGGTCCAGGATACAAGACTGCGTTACTCCGCTGCTACCTTTCCACTACCATCCTCTTGTTGTCAGCAGTTGTTCAAGCAGGAAGGCCTGATGGTATGCGGCTATCTCCAGGTCCTGTTCTGAATGAGTCCTGTTGTCTCACCGTCACATCTATCCATTGTTTATCTTGGAAGCTGCTTGAGCCAGAGTTATTTTGTAGCAGAGAAGAGGACAGTTGGCACAGTGCCCAGCTTCTCGGGGCAGCAGCAGAATATGCAGATCCCCCTGGGTCTTCACATCTCGGGGAAGCCGCCTTTTCTCAGACACAACACCTGAGGGGGCAGCCACGTTCTGTCTGAAGCCTTGGAGACACTCAAGATGCCACTTTCCCCCAAATACCGTCCGCTGTGGAAGCATCTGCTCCCGCAAGTGGAGAGAAAGCAGGCCCCTTCCATTGTGCTCTGCAGACGTGGCCTCATCAGGTTCATTCTCAAGTCTCTCATTTTGCAGTAGAAACCACTCAAATCGCTGCTGCGTTTGGCTGAGTGAGCAGTTCACTTTCTCTTTGCGTGGTGGATGTTAGGGGGTCTCTGCTTGAGTCCGTATTGTGGTTTGTTTTAATGGCGTACAAAATGAGGGATGGTGAAAGTGAATGTTTCTCATTTCATTGTTGATCTTGCTAATGGAAAAAGTCATTATTGAACCAAATTGGTTAAAGGCATAGGTTTCCTTAAGTCCCAGGTAATTCACACTGACTTGCTAATTCAGATGCTGCTTTTTATGGTTGCCTGTCCTTATCTTTTATTTCATTTTAATGGCCGTAAGTCACTCACATACAGACGGCCCCGTACGTGCACGTTGCCAACTAATTTTCAGATAAAGCTGCCTAGTAGAAACAAATGAAGACTTCTGGGGAGACATCAGAATCGAAGGCCTTATATGATGAGGTAACAAAACATAGGGATTTTATGAAACTTCCTTAATAGGGAGAAAAGGTTGGATACACGATGAAAGAGAAGTTGTTTCCTGTCTGACCTTACTTTGTGAGTCAAAATCCCAGGCGGCCTATTTCTTAATTGTACCTCTTTCCCAACTAGGGGTTTGAGGGGAGAAATCCTGAGAAAAAGACCATAGATGGATAAGTGCTGTGCTGCTGATTGTCACTTCAGGAATGAAATAGGCCTAAAAAAGGGTCGAAAGACTCGTCCTCCTCTGCTGTTGACACCTGGGACAGATGGGCCTCTTGTGTCTGTTCCTGAAATCCTGTTGACGGGCTGGAAGAGCTCCTTGCTGGTGGAGGTTGACATCTGATAACGATTTCCATGTTATTGTTGCTATTCTTTTCTCATACTGTTCTCTGAAGGAATTAAACTTCCTCTGGTAATACAAGCGTATGAGTTGACTCTCAATTATAACAGGAGCAGCACAGTGTGCTGAGAATGAGTGTGGGTGTGCGTGCACTTCGGTCTGAAACTCAGCGTTCAAGTGTGGCACCTAATGATTTTGTAATTCAAGAAAAAGCCCGTTTGAAAAAATACTTGGCAATTATCTGTTAAAACACTTGACTTAATCCTCTGTATGTCAGGGGTGCCTGGGTAGCTCAGTCAGATAGGTGTCCGACTCAGTTTTGGCTCAGGTCATGGTCTCACGGTTTGTGAGTCCAAGCCTCGAGTCAGGCTCTGCATTGACAATGCAGAGCCCGCTTGAGATCCCTCCCACCCTGCCTCCCTCCTCTCTCTCTCTGTCTCTCTGCCCTTCCCCCACTTGTGCATGTCCTCTCTCTCAAAAATAAATAAACATTTTTAATATTTTTTTATTTAAACAAATTTTTTTAATGTTTTATTTATTTTTGAGACAGAGAGAAACAGAGCACAAGCAGGGGAGGGACAGAGAGAGAGGGAGACACAGAATCCGAAGCAGGCTCCAGGCTCCGAGCTGCCAGCACAGAGCCCAACGTGGGGCTCAAACTCACAAACTGTGAGATCATGACCTGAGCCGAGGTCGGACGCTTAACCGACTGAGCCACCCAGGCGCCCCTAAATAAACATTTTTTTTAAATCAGAATACCTCTAGATCCATTAAAGGGACCTGGTTAAAAAAAAGTAATCTATTTGTTAAATTTTCTTTAATAAGTTTGGGTGAGCATCCAACTTTGGTTCAGGTCATGATCTCATCATTTGTGGGTTCAAGCCCTTGCGTCGGATTCTGTGGTGACAGCTTGGAGCGTGAAACCTGTGTCCCTTCAGGGGCTTCGGATTCTGTGTCCCTTCCCTGGTGAGACACACACGTTCTCTCTCAAAAATAAATGAATAAACATTTAAAATTTTTTTTTAAAACAATGTTTGGTTAGGGGATTCCCCCCTGCTTTTCTCAGATGTTTTGGTTCTCTTTTGATGATAGGCTACACGCCGAAGTTTGTGCATTTCTTCAAGGTATTTTCTGAGTGTTTTCAGGAGCCAACTTAAGATGATTGCTTACTTATATTTCTAATTTCTAACATAGTTTTACAAGTAACTTATGTTACTTACAATCATTGGGGGGAATTTTGTCCGTAAACCTTTTATTTACATTTTTTAGTGGTTGTCCCAGAGTTTGCACCACTTAGTCACACCTGATCCAGGACCACTTCCAGATAACACTCTCACCTCTCGGGCACCTTATAATAACAACAGAATTAGATTCCTCCCTCTCCTCCCTTGTCCGTATCATGACTGTCATTAGTTTTACTTCTGTGTAAGGACTTCTGTATAAAATCATACCTTGTCAAAAATACATTGTTGCTGTTATCTTAAACAACCTTACCTGTTAGGTCAGTTAAGAACAAGAAAAATCAAAGTTTATGTTTTAGCTTTGTTGTTTCCTTCTTCAGTGGTCTTCCTTTTACAGTGTAGATCTGAGTTTTTGACCTATCATTTTCCTTCCATGTAAAGAACTTTTAGGGGCGCCTGGGTAGCTCAGTCGGTTGAGTGTCCTACTTCAGCTCAGGTCATGATCTCACGGTTCGTGAGTTCAAGCCCTGCATCTGGCTCTGTGCTGACAGCTCAGAGCCTGGAACCTGCTTCGGATTCTGTGTCTTGCTCTCTCTCTGCCCCTCCCCCACTCATGTTTTTTCTCTCTCTGTCTCTCTGTCTCTCTCTCTCAAAAATGTTTGACATCTTGCAAGCCTGGTCTGTCTGCTGGATACAAATTTCCTCAATTTTTGTCAAACTACGTTTTTATTTCTCCTTCACTTTTATAGGATAATTTCATAGGGTACTGAATTCTAGGTTCGTGGGTTTCTTTTTTCTAACACCTTAATTTCAGTCCAGTGTTCTTGCTTGCATGGTTCTGAGATGAAATTGGATATAATTCTTACTCTGCTCTTCAGTAGAAAAGGTGTTTTTTTCCCCCTCTGGCTTCTTTCAGGATTTTTTTTTTTTTATCTTTGATTTTCCATAGTTTGAAAAATCTGTCTACATGTATTCGTTTTTGTTTTGTTTTGTTTTGTTTGCATTTATCCTGCTTAGTATTCTCTGAGCTTTCTGGACTTGTGGGTTCAGTGGCTGGCATGAAATTTGGAGAAGCTATCGGTCATTGTTTCAAATATTTTTCCTATTCCTTTCTTTCTTTGTTCTCCTTCTGCTATTCCCATTCTGCAGATGTTACAGTGTGTGTTGTCCCACAGTTCTTGGATCTTCTGTCCTGGTTTGTTTGGGTTTTTTTTAGTCTTTTTGTGATTAGCTTTTTAGTTTTGGGGGTTTCTGTTGAGATATCCTCAGACCTGGAGACTCTGTCCTCAGCCATGTTTAGTCTGCTAATGAGCTCATCAGAGCCATTCTTCATTTGTTAGTGTTTTTGTTCTCTAGCATTTGTCTTGTTTCTTAGAATTTCCACCTCTCTGCTTCCATTGCCCCTCTGTTCTTGCATGTGGGCCACTTTATCTACCCGCATATTAATCACAGTTGTTTTAAATTTCCAGTCTGGTACTTCTAACATCCCTACCATATCGAAGTCTGATTTTAGTGCTTCCTCTGTCTTCAGACTGTGTTTTTTGTCTTTCAGCATGTCTTGTAATTTTTTCTTAATAGGTGGGCATAATATACTGGGTAAAAGGAATTGCTGTGAATAGACTTTTGGTGACGTGGTGCGAAAGTATGAGGGGAGAGGAAGTGTTCCTTAGTCCTGTGATTAGATCTCAGTCTTTTAGGGAGCCGGGACCTCTAGACTGTGAACTTCACAAATGCTTTTCAGTTTCCTCTTCTCTCTCGAGGTGGGACAGGATGGCTAGAGTAGGGTAGAGTTGGATGTTTCTCTCCCCCCAGAGTTAGTTTAGCAGGAGCTAAAACTAACAAAAGTGTGGGAGATCCCAGTGGCTGAATCTGCTGGAGTTTTCTGCTTTCAGACACGTGTGCACTGAGGCTCTCCCAGTTTGCCAGTTACAGTTCAGGGCTCCCTACCCCGGCAGTGCTTCCCACCAAGCTCTCAGCTCCTGGTTTGCTGCTCTGGTAAATTAGGACTCTCTGTCGGTCACTTCCATCTGGGGGGCAATAGTAGTTTGCCCTGTGACCTCACTTCTAATACAGATCTAAGAAGAGTTGACTTCTCAGTTTGTTTAGCTTTTTACTTTTTGTTAGGATGGAATGGCAGCTTCCTAGCTTCTCCATAAACTTTTTATCTACAAATGTTGCAGTGGAGCTGTGTGTAATTGGGTTATAAGATGATAAAATTGTCTGAATTTCCATCTACATCTCAGCTTTCATCGTGTGGACACTAGTTTCAAAATCTGCCACATAATAGAACAGTGGGTAGGAGGAACTTTCCAGGAGGTAGCCTGTATAGAATACACACACACACACACACACACTCCCTCTCTCTCTCTCTCTCTCTCTCTCTCTCTCTCTCTCCCTCCCTCCCTCCCACTCTCTCTCTCTCTCCCTCTTTTCCTCTCTCTCCCTCGCCCCCTCTCCCCCTCTCCCCCTCTCCCTCTCCCTCCATCCCCACCAGGTGCAAAACACTGTTTCAGTGGGTTCCAGTAAAGAAACTACGTTGAATAAGTTTTCCTATACTGATGCTGTTATTGGTAGAGTAATATTAGAGCTTTCCATATCTCAAGACCTCTTCTTTAACACCATAAGGCGAGCCCTTCCCTGTTTCAAAATCTCTAGTGTAATAAGAACGATCAAGAATGTAGAATAGAGCTTCCGGTATTTCTGATTACAGACAGTAAGTCCATGCCATAATTCTAAGCATCCAACTTGAGGAATGGGAACAAAACGTTGTATTCTTAAGATTCCCAGCCACTCATAACTTCACTGTTCTGTTGCCAACATTAATTAAGTGATAATTAAACATATTTTTCCTTTCTTTACTGGTTTTCCTTTCTGTACAATTTAAGTGGGATTCATTCTGTGGTTAGCAGTGCGAGATGTAGCTATCTTTTAGCAACAACTGAAGTAGGAGTTTAGTCCTCAGCTCGTGTTGTCAAGCATTCGTGTTTTTATGTACCTAAATGTTTGATGTGCAAGAAACAGAAGTAGTATATTTAATCATATTATTCGTGTTTTGTTTACAGTAGAATGAGATTGAGGAACAAGTTTTTCAATAGAATATTTTCTGGAAGGAACTTTGTGAGCAGATCTCAAAAACTTTTTTTATCAAGTACTGAAAATGATTGTCAGCCTGTAGCAACACTTCAGAAAGCCTATTGAGGTTTAGGCTTCCTGACTCATATTCATAAAGACATCTTAAAGCATTTAATATTTTTAATGGACTTAGAATAACCCTGGTAGATGTTTTGTTTTCCTCTGACATTTTCTTCTGTTTTTAATACTGTTCTTTATTACGTCCGGATCAAAGGTTATTATGCATGAAGTGGATTTATTTTGGAGTTTCTCTCCTGAAATTTTGAGCTAAGTTGGCGTTTTTTTTTTCTCTGTTTTTTGTTTGTATGTTTGTTTTTTGGTTTGAGACAGAGAGAGTGTGAGCAGTGAGGGGCAGAGAGGGAAGGAGACACAGAATCGGAAGCAGGCTCCAGGCTCCGAGCTGTCAGTGCAGAGCCTGATGCGGGGCTCGAACTCACAAACCATGAGATCATGACCTGAGCTGAAGTCAGACGCTTCAACCGACTGAGCCACCTAGGTGCCCCAAGTTGACATGTTTTAATTAATTTTCACACAATGTGAAGAATTGCCAAAGAGGTATTTTTCTTGGAAGCTTTGAGGATTAAATAGAGTAGAAACATTTTACTTAAAAATTAATATTTTTGGAGCACCTAGTGGCTCGGTTGAGTGTCCGACACTTGATTTTGGCTCAGGTCATGACCCAGGGTCATGGGATCATGCGTTGTCTCAGGCTCCACACTGCGTGTGGAGCCTGCTTAGGATTCTCTCTCTCTCTCTGCCCCTCTCCCCTGCTTGTGTATGCACTCACTCTCTCTTAAAAAAAAAAAAAAAAAAAAAAAAAAAAGTTAATACATTTAATGTTATTTTGTTTAGTGTATTAAAATTCCAGGAAGGTGAGGGGCGCCTGGGTGGCTCGGTCGGTTAAGCCTCCGACTTCAGCTCAGGTCACAATCTCACAGTCCGTGAGTTCAAGCCCCGCTTCGGGCTCTGGGCTGATGGCTCAGAGCCTGGAGCCTGCTTCCGATTCTGTGTCTCCCTCTCTCTCTGCCCCTCCCCCGTTCATGCTCTGTCTCTCTCTGTCTCAAAAATAAATAAACGTTAAAAAAAAAATTTTTTTTAAAATAAAATTCCAGGAAGGTGAGAATTATGGTAGAAATGCAAACCTGTTATTCTGTCTTACATGATTATTTAAATTCTATTAGCATTTATTTACTTAATTTTAAAATAATGTTCATACTAATTTAGATAACATACTCTTAATATTTATATTGTCCGTTTCGTTGTTTATTTCACTATTTGATAGTTCTTGTTTTAGAACATGAAATTAACAGCTTTTGTGATAATAAGTATTTCAGGATTTCAGTTTTGCATTAATACATGTACCTTAACTTATTAAATGTTAACACATGATGCCCAAAAGGAAATTCTTCTTGTTTCAGGTAAAAATTTTTGCCTTTATTTGAAAGTGAATATTCAAATAATACCACAAATCCAAGTGTTGTGCCTTATTTGTATTAGTGACAATGTTAGACTGACTATAATGGGTAGTAATCCACTATGTTGATTACTCATAAGTTTTATGATAATGGAAACAACGTGAAAGTAAGCATTTAGTTGTTTGACTTAACTGAGACTGAAGCCAAACTTGGTAAAAATTTGCCTTCATAAATTCATAATATCTTTTAGAAGGAGATATTTTAAAATATTTGTATAATTTTTATTCTTGTCTTCCTCTTTGTAGCTTGCCGTCTTATTAGATTCTGTGGATATGTTTCTCGAGGCCTCATTTCTTTATTCTCCTTCACTTCTTGGCATTCACTCGTTAATAATGGCAAAATACAGAAGCCCTATTTTTGAGCATGTATTTCTTCCCCTTACTAGTGAATTTCAGCTTTTTTTCTTGTTCTGCTGTTTAATTCTCTGCTTTGAATTGTCTGTTTATATGTTCACTCATGTTTATTTTGAGATACTGGCTTTTCTGTTATTTTTTTTTTAAGCTATTACCTCATTGTTTTCCTCTCTATAGATATTGTTGTTACCTTTCTCCCAGAAGAATGTGGGAAGAATTTCAAGTTGATTTGCATTTTATTCGAAACCCACTAAGGTTGGAAGTCCGAACTAGGATTCTTCAGGGTCTATACCCTCAATGCAGCACCTGTTAAGAAGGTTTCAGAAGCAAACTTTAAAAAAAAAAATCATCAACAGAAGGAGTAAGCAAACACAGCTAAAAACAGGATTAAGTTCTGCAGGAACTTCAAATAATACAGTTGTTGAATTCAGAATGTAAAGTGTTTGTGGCACCTGGCTAGCTCAGTCAGTAGAGCCTGTGACTCTTGATCTTGGGATTGTGAGTTTGAGCCCCATGTTGGATGTTGTGAATCTTCCATTAAAAAGTAAAAAAGGAATATCAAGTATTTGAAATGATTAGTGTCTTAAAAAAGTAATTAGAGAAAAGGATAAACGTTTAAGAAAATAACCAGGCAGAGTTTCAAAAGAAGCCAATTGAATATATTTTCTGGATATGAACAGTGTATTTTTGAGGTGAAAAAAATTCACCCATTTACTTTTATTTATTATTTATTTATTTTTTTTTTTTTAGTCTTTATTTTTGAGAGAGAGATAGCATGTGAGCAGGGAGGAGCAGAGAGAGAGAGGGAGGGAAGGAGGGAGGGAGACAGACATAGAATCCGAAGCAGGTTCCAGGCTCTGTGCTGACAGCTCAGATGTGGGGCTCAAACTTACGAACTGTGAGATCACAACCTGAGCCCAAGTCGGACACTTAACCCACTGAGCCACCCAGGCACCCCAGCACCCATTTACTTTTAAAGACTCAGTGAGTAATAGTGTAAGCATTCATTATAGATGCAGCCGTGGAGAGAATAGTGAACTGGAAAATAGTGTTGAGAAAATTACCTAGAATGTAGCAGGGCCAGAGATGTCAAATGTGGTAGAAATAATAAAAGATGATAAAGGATGGTAGTAAGTCCAATATGTTCTAGTTGGAGTCCTGAAGAATAACTATGGAGATTTAGTATTTGAAGGGTAATATTCCAGAATTATTTATGATGGACACATTCTGAGGTTAGGGAATAAAAGAATGTTATCTTCCAATGCTGAGAGAAAATAACTGTCAGTTCTGGAGAGAGCTTCTCTAACTCACAAGGTTAGCAGAATGGATTGCACACAGAACAAGGGTACTGTTTCCAACTATTTTGCTGGGAGTTACAAAAAATTAAAACAATTGCCTTTGTAAAAAGGATGAAGGATGCTGCAGCAATTTCAGGAGCACAGTAGACAGATGAGATATCACAGTAGGAGATGAGTGGAAGGCAAACAGTCAGTTATAGAAAAGTGGCATTAGAAGAAGCACGTGCGAAAACAGTGGGAAAGAAGGAACAAAATGGAAATGAACAAAGTTCAAAAGGTTAGGCAATGTGTGATGTATATGGTAACAGGGAGAAGATATATAAGATAGCATAATTGATACCTTCAAAGAGGAAGGCAGAAATTTTTATTTAGATTTACTGTTAAAGGCATAATACAAAGAAATACAAAGTCTATTCAATAAATAGACTGAAAGGACGTGTTAGGTCTCATTTAATATCGTTGCCTGAGTGTTTATCATGGAAACCACAGTTACAGTCTTAGATTTTATCAGTAAAGCTAAGAATCTCTTTGCGATCCAGATCAAAGGATCAAGTTACCTCTGGAGGATAAAATTCGGGGTGTTCTCAAACGTCAAAATTCAGAACCAAAATAATATTCATAATGCCCTCAAATTGGACAGAATTCTTTTGAGAGACAGAGAGTGTAAGCGGGGCGGGGGTGGGGGGCGACGCAGAGAAAGAGGGAGAGCGAGAATCTCGAGCAGGTTCCACCCTCAGCACGGAACCCGACACGGAGCCAGATCCCAGGAGCCTGAGATCATGTGACCTGAGCTGACCTGAAGAGTCGGATGCTCAACCGACTGAGCTGCCCAGGTGTCCCCAAATTTGCCTTTTAAACCAGTTTTGCATATACAGTTCTGTGGGTACCAACTATATTCACATTGTTGTGAAACCATCATCACCATCCGCCTGCAGGATGTTTTCAGTCTTCCCGTCACTGAAATTCTGTGCCCCACTGAACAGTGGCTACCTTTCTCTGCAGCGCGTGGCAGCTGCCATTCTGTTGTGTGTCTCTCTAAATTTGACTACTCCAGGTACTTCCTATCAGTGGAGTCCTAGAGTATTGGTCTTTTTGTGGTTGGCTTGCTTCCTTTTAGTTTAATGTCCTCGAGGTTCATCCATGTTGTATGGCGCATGTCAAACTCTCCTTCTGTTTTAAGTCTGAGTAATAAGTAGCTGTATGCGTATGCCACATTTTGTCTGCCCTTCACCTGCCAGTGGTCGTGGACGGATGTGCATCTTCCTGCTGGCTATTTGTGAATAATGCTGCTGTGGACATCAGTGCGCAGATATCAGCACAAGTTCCTCACTTCACTTCTTTGGGGTATTGGCAAATTTAACCATGAAAATTAAAATGACATAGGTTTTTTGGCACTAGATAAGTTGCTTACAAGGTTTATATGGAAAAATAAGCAGCAGTGACATTGCTGAAAAGAGCAGTAACGTGTAGGAATCTGTCTTACCAGGACATGAAACCAGGTTGAAATGTCCAGCACGTTGTGGTAGTGGTGCATGGACAGACAGAAAATCAGTGACCCAGAATGGAGTATATAGCAACAGACGCGCGTATATGCACGTGGGGGTGCGTGGGTGACTCAGCCGGTTAGGTGTCCGACTCTGGATTTCAGCTCAGGTCATGGTCCCAGGCTTGTGGGATCTAGCCCCGCATCAGGCTTTGGGTGGACGTGGAGGCTGTTTGAGATTTTCTCTGCCCCTCTCCCACTCACATCCTGTGTCTCTCAAAAAGAAAAAAGAATTCAGTTCATGAAAAGTGTAGCATTTCATGTCACAGAATGAAGGACAAAATGATTCAGCAAGTTCCATTGGAACTAGGTGGCTCTCTAGGAGATTTTATACATCCGTAGACATACATATATTTTAAACGTCATGAGGGTTTTCATCTCTCTCACTGCTGTTTTTCCTTTGAGAATAAAGATGCCATTGTTATCCCCATTTGAAAAAAAAAAAGACGACGCTGCTTTGATTCCACTTTATCTTCTAACTCGACCGCCTTCTTCTCAGTTCCCTTGTTGTTCTTTACTTGACTTCACACATTTTTCTCTGCCCATTCTCTTTTGTACCCACTCCCGTCAGGTTTTTGCTCTCGCGCTTTCCAGAAAGTGCTGTTGCGTGGTTACCAGTGACCCCGGGGGGCCACGTCCAGTAGCTGGATGCACGCTGTCATTTCTCTTTGATCCACCAGCAGCACTGGGGTGGCAGCCCTTGGGCCTCACGTCCGGGGTACCGCATGTTCACTCACGCTAAGTTTTTTTTTTCCCCCCTGTTGTTACCTTCTGGCCCCTTAGTCTTTGCTGGTTCTTCTTCATCTGTTAATGTGGCCGTGCCTCACCTGGTTATGTCAGCCCGTCTCAGGGCTTTAAATATCTATGTGCCACCGTTCAGATTTGAAACTTCCTGCTCAGACTCCTCTACTGGGGTGTTTAGAAGGCATTTCAGTCCTAACATGTCCCAGACTGATCTCCTGACATTTACTTTCCGTCCTCCACCACAGTCTTTGTGATTGATCTTCTCGTCACGTACAGTGTTTTACCCTGGTCCGTGGTCGCTGTCATCTCTTGTCAGGATAACTGCTCTGGGTTGCTAACAAGACCCTGGTCACTTTATGAAGCACGAGGAAGAAAGCAACTAGAGGGAGGGCATGTTGGAAGATTTAAATGAAATCTTGTCACCCTTCTGCCCTTCCTCCACCTCAAAACCTCCTAGTGCTTCCCCTTTCAGGCAGTAACAGCTCAAGCCTTGGTAACAGCCTAAAACGCCTGCCTGATCTTCCCCTCTGCACGTGTTGTGTTCCTGTCCCCATTCAGTTGCTCAGGTCCTGCCCCACCAGTGTTCTTGGTGTTCCCTTTCATCACTTCCTCACTTGAGGTCTTTGCCAGTGAGGCCTCGCCCAGTGCCACAGCCCCGTTTTTGGCAGACTCCTGGCTCTCTTGGTAGCCTTCAGTTTTTCCCAGAACGGTCACCACCTTTTAGCAAATAATATTTTGAAAATCTGTGTTTTTCTTTATTGTTTTTCTCTTCCATTAAAATATAAGCTATGTGAGAACAGGGATTTTTGTCTTTATTCCTTCACAAATCTCCAACACTGAGTATACACCCAATATATATTGTCCAATGAAGAATTAGGTCACATACCTCTTCTACATAAAACCTTCTATTGGTGTTCCCTTCCCTCTCTTGGACTGACAGAAGTCTGCCCTTGCACCTCCTGCCTCAGGGCCTTTGCTCTTGCTGTTTCATCTTTGGGGTATTATTCTTTTCTCAGGTATATAAATCCCTCCTTAACTGCCCTTGGGTTTCTGGGGAATTGTGATCTTCTCAATTGGGACTTTACTGTCACCCTATTTTAATGTTGTAAATCATTTCCAACCCTAGAGTTTCCTCCTCTTCCATGCTCTGATTTTCTGCATAGCATATTTCACCCTCTGAAATACTGACTGTTTGACCTCTCTTTTTATTGCCTCTCCCCTGCTCATGCATTAGAATGAAATATCCATGTTAAAAGGAATTTTTCCACTGGTGTTATTCTTTGCACTTAAACGGTAGGTACTTAATAACTATTACCTGAAAAAAATGAGTTCCTGATTAAGCAAGAATTCAAGATTATAAAGGAAAATCGGTAGTGTTTTTGAATATCATCAATTTAGAAAAACTAACAAAAAATTCATTCATGCATGTAACATTTTTTATGAAATATTTAGAAATAACCTTGACAGCAAGTGTTTAGGATCTGTTTGAATAAGATTATAAATATCCAGTAATACTAAAAACTTTCACTAGATAAAATTGCTTTCTTATTGTAGAGCTAATGTTAGTGTTGAGATATCTTTTTTCATACACACACACACACACACACACACACATATACACATACACATACACTTAAAGACATTTAGAATTTTTTTCAAACTTCAAATGGATCTCAGGGCCACCGCTAAGTATACATATGCAAAAATAATGAGGAAACCTTATGAAAATCTTCTAAAATTAGTGATTTGGGATATACAAGTCTATGAACTTAAAAACCCTTGGATTTGTGCTCTAAAAGATGGAATTTTATGGTATATGATTATATCTCCATAATACTATAAAATAACCCAAGGAAATTCTGCAGGAATACAAAAAAGAAAAGTGAGTCTTTTCAAGTATTAGAAGTTTTTATAAAGTTAGAATATCAATACATTGTATCAGTGGCTCGGGAATAAGCGTAAATGCGAATGAAGTGAAATGGAGAGCTTAAAGAAAGACCCGAGTGTGAATTAACATGAAGTGCATAATGGAAATCCTCGAAACAGACAGACCTTCTGAGGTAAAGGCTGCTTACCTACTCACAGGTTATTTTCAAAATTGAAGACAGGTAAATAATTTAAAGCAAAAAGAAAAAAAATTCATTGAAGATGAAGGGAAGATTGTTGTCTTCAGAAGGACATGACCTTTCCAAGTAATCTGTGACAACAGCGTTAGAGCTAGAGAGACTGTTTTATTGAACAGAATGGCTGTGAAATGAGACTAGGTTTAAATCATGGCTCAGTCACTTAACTGGTTAGGTGATGCTGGGCAGAGAATATCTAAACTGTTCTCTTTTTTCTATTTAATGAAGTCAATTATAGTAACTGCAGCAGTTACTACAGTCAGGATTGAATGAGAGAGTGTGTGACGTACTTAGTACAGTTTTTCGTATGTATTTGAATGCATAAAACTTCTTTAAGAAATCTAATAGGAAGTGGAAAGACAACTGATAGGTTGAGGGAAATAAGTGTAACACGGCAGAAGAAAAGAACTTATTTCTGACATGTTAAGGGCTCTTCTAAATCAGTAATGATAAACTCCACAATTTAGAAAGATAATGTGGACCAGGACCTTTTAACAGTTGTTTCAGTGCTGAAGAAGTACACACGGCCAGCAAAGTCATGTCACCAGAAGTTCCCAATAACAGGTAATAAATGAAATGTAAATAGAAATGCAAAAAAAAAAAAAAAAAAAAAAATTGTAGATTGTGAAATCTTAAGCACTGACAGTGGGAGTAAAAAGGCTTGTCTTCACATTTAGAACATTGATGTCTCACCAGAAAACTCACATGGCTTAATGTAAACCATAGACAGAAAACAGTACGGCCGGTGCGTGCGGGAGCCCAGGCCCGCAGCAGGGAAGTTAGCACGGGAACACGTGGCCTGTACAACCAGAGAACTGTAAGCGTGGGGACCCCCTGGAGGGGGTTTAAATGTGTAAAGTGGGCAAAAAGCCATTTGATAAAAACAGGACATGGGGCGCCTGGGTGGCCCAGTTGGTTAAGCGTCCGACTTCAGCCAGGTCACGATCTCGCGGTCCGGGAGTTCGAGCCCCGCGTCAGGCTCTGGGCTGATGGCTCGGAGCCTGGAGCCTGTTTCCGATTCTGTGTCTCCCTCTCTCTCTGCCCCTCCCCCGTTCATGCTCTGTCTCTCTCTGTCCCAAAAATAAATGTTGAAAAAAAAATTAAAAAAAAAAAAAAAAAACAGGACAATAACAAGTAGATTTGAAAATGAACTTAAATAGTAAGTAATCCTAGAAATAATGGCATTTGAAATGAGAACTCCATGAACTTACTAGAAAAGGAAATGGCAGATAGTAAAATTTTTGAAGATGGCTCTCTAATCAAATCACCCGAACTGGCAGTGTTTAATTTCAGAATTATCAGGATCAGGCTATCAGATGGTATTGTTGTTTCTGCTCTAAGAAGCATTGCCTAACAGTATGGAATATCACACATCATAAAGTATTATCTTGAGTTGTAGAAATGTATTGTTTTATACATTCTGTGTTTGTTTGGGTTTTTTTATGTTTATTTTTGAGAGAGAGAGCATGAGAGAGGGAGGGTCAGAGAGAGGGAGACACAGAATCTGAAACAGGCTCCAGGCTCTGAGCTGTCAGCACAGAGCCCGACGCGGGGCTCGAACTCACGGACCACGAGATCATGACCTGAGCTGAAGTCAGATGTTTAACTGACTGAGCCACCCAGACACCCCCATTCTGGATTTTTGTAATGAGCTTTTTTTTCCCCTTTGAAATAATTTTTCCCCCCTTTGGTGCATAGCTGGTCAACATGTGTAACTATTTATTCTATATATTATACCTTTAACAATTCTCTGAGGGAAATAATTGGACAATAGCAAAGATTTATGTAATTGGATGTTTATCATATACTGTTTATAATAATAAATAACCAGAAGTTATTTTAAAAGCAGCAAGTAGGTTGATTTAATGAACTGCAGACTGTTGTGAAACCGTTGAATCAGTAGTCTAATTCCTGATTTGTTTGCACAGAAAGGTGTCTTCTTGTAGCATTTAAGTTAACCAAGGTACAAAACAAAAAGCATTTTTGGACCATTTTTATACAAGGATGTACATGTGTTTTTGTGCACGTGATGGAAAGATCTGAAATGTAAAAGTGTTTATCCATGGATGATAGTACTTTTGTCAGTTTTTAAAATAAGCCTAACTTTATATTTGGAGTAAAGCTATTTTTGTGTTGAAAAAAATTATATGCCTAATGGGACGTTTTGATAAGATATCCTTTTTGTTGCCCAACATATAATATACTCTGTTAAAAATGACCCTTCTTATGACCAATTGTCATTTTAAAAGGTTCTTAGGAATGTAAGAGACTACTATCACCAGCACCATAGGTAGTTTTGCATTGTCTTATTAATATAATCTCATTGACTCACTTTATCCAGTGGCAGAATTTGGAAGAAGAGGTCTTTGAAACCAAAACTAAATTATCTGTGTATATCTTTTTTCTTCTCCTTTCATCATTGACCCTTTACTGTGGGATAGTGTTTTAGGCCGATTTTAGTTAATATTTCTGACAGACACAAAAACCCAGACTTGAGTACAGTCCTTTAGCAGGATATGGGAACTGTGTATGTCTCCACTTTAGGCAGAATTTTTAAAATGACTTTTACTGAAGTATAAGCACACATAAATCGTGCGACAGCTCAGTGGATCTTCACAGTCCACAGTACCCCCTCTGGCCAGTGTCCAGTTTAAGAGCTGCAACACCGCCAGCACCTGTCAGACCCTCTCATGCTCCTTCCCTTTCACTGCCGCCCACGCCACGCTGCCTCATACCACGGGGGGCTGTTTTCCTGACTTTTTTTTTTTTTTTTTTTAAGTTTACGTATGTATTTAGAGAGAGTGTTGCATGAGCAGGGAAGGGACAGAGAGAGGGAGAGAGAGAATCCCAAGCAGGCTCCACGCTGTCAGCACAGAACCTGACGTGGGGCTCAAACTCCCAATCCGTGAGATCGTGACCTGATCCGAAATCAAGAGTCAGACACTTTACCAACTGAGCCCCCCGGGGCCTCCTGAATGGGATTATATAGTATAAACATTTGTTCTGGCTCCTTCCGTTCACTGTTGTTAACTTTATCCACTTCACTGTACATAGTCTCAGTTTGTACAAGATGGATTTTTACAGGTAAGTTTTAACGTTAGAAATGTTGTAGTTTTCTGGGGATGCAAGCTGGTGCAGCCACTCTAGAAAACAGTATGGGGGTTCCTCAAGAAACTAAAAATAGAACTACCCCACGACCCAGCATTTGCACTACTGAGTATTTATCCATGGGATACAGGTGTGCTGTTTTGAAGGGACACATGCACCCCCATGTTTATAGCAGCGCTATCCACAATAGCCGAAGTATGGAAAGAGCCCAATGTCCATCGACAGATGAATGGATAAAGGAAATGTGGTGTATATATACAATGGAGTATTACCCGGCAATCAAAAAGAATGAAGTCTTGCCATTTGCAGCTACGTGGATGGAACTGGAGGGTATTGTTAGTGAAATTAGCTAAGTGAAATTAGTCAGAGAAAGATAAATATTATATGACTTTACTTATATGAGGACTTGAAGAGACAAAACAGACGAACATAAGGGAAGGGAAACAAAAAGAATATAAAAACAGGGAGGGGGACAAAACAGAAGAGACTCATAAATACGGAGAACAAACTGAGGGTTGCTGGAAGGGTTGTGGGAGGGGGGATGGGCTAAATGGGTAAGGGGCACTAGGGAATCTACTCCTGAAATCATTGTTGCACTATATGCTAACTAATTTGGATGTAAATTTTAAAAAATAAAAAATAAAACAAAATAAAAAAGAAATGTAGTTTTCAGATACAAATATATTTCAAAGTACTTAATAAAGCCTCTTAATTGTTAAGTTTTGAAAAGTAACTATGAACGTACAGAATGAGCCTATTGTTTCTTAGTAAAATGGGAGGAAAATGTAAGGGGTTTGTTTAATCACAAGCTTACTATTTATAAATTGTACAGGAGACTGTCCAAAAAAAGTCATTTTCCCCTTGGGCAAAATTGTAAGAGTCTAGTCCAAAAGAAATAATTAAGTTTCCTTAATTCTGAGGTGATCAACTGTGGGTGGAATTGTGTTCTCCTTTAGTTGCCATAAAGTAAAGAGGAGTGTTGAGAAACTGAAACGCGTCCGTCAGAAAATGACCAGAAAGAAGTGAAACCATTTGGGGCAGAAGGTTGACTGTGTGGTTGAGATCACATGGGTGAGAAGCTGCTGGAAAGCAGAGCAATTAGACTTATTCTATGTGATTTGAGAAGGTGAGACTCAGACCAGTAAGTGATAGTTGCAGAAAGGCAGATTTTACATCACTCTTAGGAAGAACTTACTTTAATTTTTTTTTTTTTAATGTTGATTTATTTTTGAGGGAGAGAGACACAGAGCATGAGCGGGGGAGGGGCAGAGAGAGGGATTCAGGATCCAAAGCAGGCTCCAGGCTCCGAGCTGTCAGCACAGAGCCCGACACGGGGCTCAAACCCACGGACCGCAAGATCATGACCTGAGCTGAAGTCAGATCTTCAACAGACTGAGCCACCCAGGCGCCCCTTAGGAAGAACTTATTTTAATGAACACATTTCATTATGGTAAATTTCAAATTAAAGAGTAGAGTGACTAGTACAAGTTCAGAGATCTATTTACGTCCATCGCTAGGATCCTCTTGTGCTACATTTCCTACCTAATACTTGGATGTGGTCTGTTCTTCAGGGAACCCTGGTTCCTCCCCTTTTACTGGGAAGTGATAGGTAGAGACCACAGTCCTGGGTATTAGAGGTGTTCGTTGCTACTGGAGTTTCATTGTATTTAGGCAGTTTGATAGAGATAAGGGGAAAGTGTGGGTGTGTGTTAAAGACTTTGTACGTTTCTAATATTTCAACTTGAAATTATAGGGGTTTTAATCTCTTTGGTTTTATATTGTGTCTCCTTTTTTTTCTTACAAAAATTTGGTTCCTAGGGGCGCCTGGGTGGCTCAGTCGGTTAGGCGGCCGACTTCGGCTCAGGTCATGATCTCGCGGTCCGTGAGTCCGAGCCCCGCGTGGGGCTCTGTGCTGACCGCTCAGAGCCTGGAGCCTGTTTCAGATTCTGTGTCTCCCTCTCTCTGACCCTCCCCCGTTCATGCTCTGTCTCTCTCTGTCTCGAAAATAAATAAACGTTAAAAAAAAAAATTTGGTTCCTAATGACATTCACATAGTAACATATTTGATCTATATATCTATCAATTATCCATCTATCTGGGTTCAAAGTAATTATACCAATACTACCACTAATATCAGTCTCCCTGGATGGAATTTAAGATTTCTTGTGGATATCATTTTGTCTTTAAAATGTATTGTCCAAAGACTGTTTTAAAGTAATTCAAAATAATCATCTTCCATATAGCTATGTACTTAATTTGATAGATATATTTGTTTACGTTGTTTTCAATATTTAGAGATTTGGAATATGTTTCTATATGATATAATTTTGTTTCTTAAATACTTAAAGTACTTAATTGCAAAGTCATAACCATAAGTAGATGCAGAGAAGTCTGACATCTAGGCCTCTTTCCTCCCCTTGTAGGTCACCATTTCTATTAATCTTTCGGTTTTTTCCTTCCATGTTTAATGTGATCAGATACCTGTATATATTCATATTCCTCTTTATATGTAAGGTGGTATATTTATAGCCCCTGTTCTAATTCTTTTTTTCATTTAACATTGTATTCTTAAAGAGGATCACACAGCAGTTGGTTGGTCTCTCCTTTTTGGGGGTCTTGTTTTTTCGGGCTTTTTTTTTTTGCAGTTTCATAGTACTCTCTTATACACATTCCTTTGGTTTAATCAGCCACTCTCCTGTAGATAATTATTTTAGAGTTTTGCTATTAAAATGGTGGTAGGGGGTGCCTGGCTGGCTCAGTCAAGTATAACTGTTGACCTTAGAGTTGTGAGTTTGAGCCCCACGATGGATATAGAGATTACTTAAAATCTTAAAAAGTAGTGGTACATTTTATAGTTTTCTGCAGCTGTTATATTTTTGCCAGCGTATCTTGGCAAAAATCTAATCCAGTAGGGATTTGGTCTTCTACTGGTGGGGTTCCTGTAGTTAAATGCGTATGGTATTCTAGTTATTACCCATTTCCCTTCTATAGAAATTACACCATTTTACATGCGGTACATGTCTGGGTATGCTTGAATTTGTTTTTTGTTGTTCCCCCTCTTCCATTGGTTCTTCGGTCTTTTTGTGTGTAAGTTCTGTACTGTTTAACGATAGAAGCTTTAAAAAATAATTTTACATTTGGTACAGTTGTACTCCTGCTTTTCTTCTTTTTAAGATTTTGCTTGTTATTCTTGCTTGTCTAATTTTTCAAAAGAATTTTATATTTTTTCTTACTCCTGAATGAAATTTTGGTGGTATTTTTATTGGCATAGCATTAAATTTATAAATTTGTTTTGGGAAAATTGTCATCTTATGTCTTCCTATCCACAAACACAGTATGTATTTCCATTTGTTCAAGTCTTTCATTTTTATTTCATGGTTAAAAAGAACTCTTTACGTCAATTATACTTCAGTTGTTCAAGAAAATCTATGTTGAAACATGGGAGAAAAATTATTTGTTTTCCCTGACAGTGTCAAATGAAGTTCATATTTTTGATTTAAATAAATCTTTTTTATTTCTTTAGACTTTTTTTCCCCAAAATTTTTATTTAAATTCTAGTTAATTAACATATTGTGTAATATTGGTGTCAGGAGTAGAATTCAGTGATTCATCACTTACATACAACACCCAGTGTTCCTCTTAATGTGCCCTCACCCATCTATCCCATCCCCCCACCCCCCTCCCTCAGTCTGTAACCCTCAGTTTGTTTTCTATCATTAAGAGTCTCTTATCTTTCTCCCTGTTTTTCTCCCCCTTCCCATATGTTCATCTGTTTTGTTTCCTAAATTCTACATATGAAAGAAATCATATGGTATTTGTCTTTGACTGACTTGCTTTGCTTAGCATACATAATACACTCTAGTCCATCCACATCATTGCAAATGGCAAGATTCAGTTATTATTTTTTTTTTTTTAAGTACACACACAGCTTAGTCATGGCCCTGAGATCGAGACCTGAGCTAAGATCACGAGTCAGACGTTTAACTGGCTGAGTCACCCAGGCGCCCCAAGATTCTAGTCTTTTATTCTTTTTGATGGCTGAGTAATATTCCATTGTATGTATATATTTATAAGTTTATATATGTGTATATATTTTAATATATAGACACATACATACAAATACCACCTCTTTATCCATTCATCAGTCATTGGACAATTGGACTCTTTCCATAATTTGACTGTTGTTCATAACGCTGCTATAAACATTGGGGAGTATGTGTACCCCTTCAAATCTGTACTTTTGTATCCTTTGGATAAATACCTAGTAGTGTAATTGCTGGGTTGTAGGGTAGTTCTATTTTTAATGTTTGGAGGAGCCTGCAGACTGTTTTCCAGAGTGGCTGCACCAGTTTGCACATCCATCAACAGTGTATGAGTGCTTCCCTTTTCTCTGCATCCTCTCCCAACATCTGTTGTTGCCTGAGTTGTTAATGTTAGCCATTCTGACAAGTGCGAGGTGGTATCTCCTTGTGGTTTTGATTTGTATTTCCCTGATGAGTGATGTTGAGCATCTTTTCATGCATGTTAGCCATCTGGCTGTCTTCTTCGGAAAAGTGTCTATTCATGTCTTCTGCCCATTTCTTAATTGGATTATTTGTTTTTTGGGTGTTGAGTTTGAGAAGTTCTTCTAGATTTTGGATACTAACCCTTTATCACATATGTCATTTGCAAATATCTTTTCCCATTCTGTAGGCTGCCTTTTAGTTTGGTTGATTGTTTCCTTTGCTGTGCAGAAGGTTTTTATCTTGATGAGGTCCCAATAGTTCTTTTTTGCCTTTGTTTCCCTTGCCTCCAGTGATGTGTCTAGTAAGAAGTTGCTGCGGCGGAGGTCAAAGAGGTTGCTGCCTGTGTTCTTCTAGGATTTCGATGGTTTCCTGTCTCGTGGTTAGGTCTTTCATCCATTTTGAATTTCCTTTTGTGTGCGGTCTAAGAAAGTGGTCCAGGTTCATTCTTCTGCATGTTGCTGTCCAGTTTTTTCTGACACCATTTGCTGAAGAGATTGTCTTTTTTTCCATTCGTTATTCTTTCCTGCTTTGTTAAAGATTAGTTGACTTATATAGTTGTGGTTCCATTTCTGGGTTTTCTTTTCTGTTCCGTTGATCTATGTGTCTGTTTTTGTGCAAGTACCATACTGTCTTGATCACTACAGCTTTGTAATGTAGCTTAAAGTCCGGAATCGGGGTGCCTCCAGCTTTGCTTTTCTAAAAAAAAAGAACTCTTTAATTGTTATCCAAAAGTAAAACAGATTGTTGTGTGAAGTAATTAATTCACTTGTGAAGTATATGGTGAGAATTCGTGAATTGGGTAACAATTTATGTTAATGACTTAAAAGTTACTTCCAACTCCAAAATGTGATACAAATCTTTTTATTCAAGTTTATTTATTTATTTTGAGAGAGAGATAGAGGAAGAAAGCATGAGCACAGAAGGGGCAGACAGCAAAGGAGAGAGAGAGAATCCCAAGCAGGTTCTTCACTGTCAGCACAGAGCCTGACTTGGGGCTCGAACTCATGATCATGACCTGAACCAAAATCAAGAGTCAGATGCTCAACCAACTGAGCCACACAGATGCCCCCTAAATGGTATATAAAAGTGCATTGTATAGAAAATGCGAATGTATTTTACTGTCTTTTTTATTCCTCTCACATTGAGAGAACTTGACTGTTCTTTCAAAACTATAACTGAGGGGCACCTGGGTGGCTCAGTCGGTTAAGCGTCCAACTTGGGCTCGGTTCGTGGGTTCAAGCCCTGCATCAGACTCCGTGCTGACGGCTCAGAGCCTGGAGCCTGCTTCGGATTCTGTGTCTCCTTCTCTCTCTGCCCCTCCCCTACTTGCGCTCTTTCTCTTAAAAATAAATAAACATTGAAAAAATAAAAATAAACTATAATTGAGAATGAGTTAAAGGAGTGGAAGTAGGTTAGGGGTTGTACAGCACTGGTTTGAAATCTTTGCTATCAATGAAGGAGGTAGGCAGTGAACAATTATTTTATTTTATTTGTAAATATATATTTTTTAACGTGTATTTATTTTTGAGAGCGAATGCGTGCGGGGGAGGGGCAAAGAGAGGGTGAGACAGAGGATCCAAAGCGGGCTCTGCGCTGAAAGCAGGGAAGCCCATGCAGGGCTTAAACTCACGAACCGGGAGATCATGACCTGAGCCAAAGTCAGGTAGCTAACCGACTGAGCCACCCAGGCGCCCCAGTGAACTATTATTTTAAAAGAGTGCCATTGGTTATTGTAACTAACAATACTTATCTTTTTAAAAATAGGATGTTTGTATGCAAATATTCAGTCTAAAGTAAGGTAAGAGTAGATTGCTAATTTGCCATTTTCAAACAATGTCAAAAAAAATCAGGTTATTTTTAAATGTTGAGTAATATATAAGTGTGTGTGGTTGAGAGTCAGCACAGGTAACGTTTTGCTAGCCTCTGATACAGCAGCAGAGGAACTCCTATATGGTGACATGGTGTTTAACATTAGTTAGGTTTTTAAATAAGCCTTTTTAAATAAAGCACTCTTGCCTATGTTTTATCTGATATGTGATCAGTCAGGTTGTTCAGTTTTAATGCTAAACCGAAGTGTGATACAAGGTTTACTCTCTCTGAAACCTGTTTCTTGTTCAAATTTTAGGACCCTTCAAAGTTGTACAAGAAAGCAGGTGATGTTGCAGCCATTGAATGCCAATCCGAAGAAGGCATCCGTCTTCATTCACAGGGAGAAAACAGTCCTTTGTCGAAGAAGCTGTCTCCAGTACACTCAGAAATGACAGATTACATTAATGCAACATCATCTACTCTTGTTGGGAGCCGGGAGCCTGATTTAAAGGACCGAGCATTACTTAATGGAGGAACGAGTGTAACAGAGAAGCTGGCACAGCTCATCGCAACTTGCCCTCCCTCTAAGTCTTCCAAGACTAAACCGAAGAAGTTGGGAACTGGCACTGCTGCGGGATTGGTTAGCAAAGATTTGATCCGGAAAGCAGGCGTTGGCTCTGTAGCTGGAATACTACATAAGGACTTAATTAAAAAACCAGCCATCAGCACAGCAGTTGGATTGGTAACTAAAGATCCTGGGAAAAAGCCAGTGTTTAATGCCACAGTAGGATTGGTCAATAAGGACTCTGTGAAAAAACTAGGAACGGGCACTACGGCGGTGTTCATTAATAAAGACTTAGGCAGAAAGCCAGGAACTGTCACTACAGTAGGACTGCTGAGCAAGGATTCAGGAAAGAAGCTAGGAATTGGGATTGTTCCAGGGTTAGTGAACAAGGACTCTGGAAAGAAGTTAGGACTTGGCACTGTGGTTGGGCTGGTTAATAAAGACTTGGGAAAGAAATTGAGTTCTACTGTCGGCCTAGTGGCCAAGGACTGTGCAAAGAAGATTGTAGCAAATTCAGCAATGGGATTAGTTAACAAGGACATGGGAAAGAGACTGGTGACTTGCTCTATGGCAGGCCTGGTCAGTAAAGATGCCATAAACCTTAAAGCCGAAGCACTGCTCCCCACTCAGGAACCACTTAAGGCTTCTTGTAGTACAAACATCAGTAGTCATGAAAGTCAGGAACTTTCTGAATCCCTGAAAGACAGCACCACCAGCAAAACTTTTGAGAAGAATGTTATACGGCAGAGTAAAGAAAGCATATTGGAAAAGTTCTCAGTTCGAAAAGAAATCATCAATTTGGAGAAAGAAATGTTCAGCGAAGGAACATGCATTCAGCAAGACAGTTTCTCATCCAGTGACAGGGGGCCTTATGAAACCTCAAAGCATGAAAAGCAACCTCCCGTGTACTGCACTTCTCCGGACTTTCAAATGGGAGCTGCTTCAGACGCATCCACAGCAAAATCCCCGTTCAGTGCAGTAGGAGAGAGCAGTCTCCCCTCCCCATCGCCCACCGTATCTGTCAACCCTCTAACCAGAAGTCCCCCTGAAACTTCACAGCTGGCCCCTAATCCATTGCTTTTAAGTCCTTCCACAGAATTAATGGAAGAAATTTCTGAATCTGTTGGAAAGAACCAGTTTACTCCTGAAAGTACCCACTTGAACATTGGTCATAGGTCCGTGGGTCACAGCATGAACATCGAATGTAAAGGGATTGATAAAGAGCTAACTGATTCAAAAACCGCACATCTAGATATTCCAAGAATAAGCTCTTCCCTGGGAAAAAAGCCAAGTTTGACTTCCGACTCCAGTATTCACGCAATTACCCCTTCGGTTGTTAACTTCACTAGTTTATTTAGTAACAAGCCCTTTCTAAAACTTGGTGCAGTAGGTGCGTCGGACAAACACTGCCAAGTGGCTGAAAGCCTAGGCACGAGTTTGCAGTCGAAACCCTTGAAAAAACGGAAAGGAAGGAAACCTCGGTGGACTAAAGTGGTGGCGAGAGGCACGTGCCGGTCTCCCAAAGGGCTAGAGTTAGAAAGATCAGAGCTTTTTAAGAATGTTGCGTGTAGCTCACTATCAGGTAGTAATTCTGAGCCAGCCAAGTTTATGAAAAACATTGGACCATCTTCGTTTGTAGATCATGACTTCCTGAAACGCCGATTGCCAAAGCTGAGCAAGTCCACGGCGCCGTCTCTTGCTCTCCTAACTGATGGTGAAAAACCCGCTCACAAGGCTTTTGCTACTCACAAGCTCTCCTCCAGTATGTGTGTCTCTAGTGACCTTTTGTCTGACATTTATAAGCCCAAGAGGGGAAGACCTAAAGCTAAGGAGATGCCTCAACTGGAAGGGCCACCCAAAAGGACTTTAAAAATCCCTGCCTCTAAAGTGTTTTCTTTGCAGTCTAAGGAAGAACAGGAACCCCCGATCTTACAGCCAGAAATCGAAATTCCTTCCTTCAAGCAAAGTCTTTCTGTGTCTCCTTTTCCGAAAAAGAGAGGCAGACCGAAGAGGCAGATGAGGTCACCGGTCAAGATGAAGCCACCTGTACTCTCCGTGGCTCCGTTTGTTGCCACCGAGAGTCCAAGCAAGCTGGAGTCTGAAAGTGACAACCATCGGAGCAGCAGTGATTTCTTTGAGAGTGAGGATCAGCTTCAGGACCCAGACGATCTGGACGACAGGCATAGGCCCGCTGTCTGCAGCATGAGTGACCTAGAGATGGATCCAGATAAAAAAATGACCAAGAGAAACAACGGACAGCTAATGAAAACAATTATCCGCAAAATAAATAAAATGAAGACTTTGAAGAGGAAGAAACTGCTGAATCAGATTCTGTCAAGCTCCGTAGAATCAAGTAATAAAGGGAAAGTGCAATCCAAACTCCATAACACAGTGTCCAGTCTTGCCGCCACGTTTGGCTCTAAATTGGGCCAGCAGATAAACGTCAGCAAGAAAGGAACCATTTACATAGGAAAGAGAAGGGGTCGAAAACCAAAAACCGTCTTAAACGGCATTCTTTCTGGTAGCCCTACCAGCCTTGCTGTCCTTGAGCAAACTGCTCAGCAGGCAGCTGGCTCGGCATTAGGACAGATCCTTCCCCCTTTGCTGCCCTCCTCTGCTAGTGGGTCAGAGATTCTCCCGTCACCTGTGTGCTCCCAGTCTTCTGGGACTAGTGGGGGTCAGAGCCCTGTGAGCAGTGACGCGGGCTTCGTGGAACCCAGTTCAGTGCCGTATCTGCATTTACACTCCAGACAGGGCAGTATGATCCAGACGCTTGCAATGAAGAAGGCCTCAAAGGGGAGGAGGCGACTGTCTCCTCCTACTTTGTTGCCGAATTCTCCCTCCCACTTAAGTGAACTCACCTCCCTGAAGGAGGCCACTCCTTCTCCCATTAGTGAGTCTCACAGCGACGAGACCATTCCCAGCGATAGTGGAATCGGAACCGATAATAACAGCACTTCGGACAGAGCAGAGAAGTTTTGTGGACAGAAAAAGAGGCGGCATTCGTTTGAACATGTTTCTCTGATTCCCCCTGAAACCTCTACAGTCCTGAGCAGTCTTAAAGAAAAACATAAACACAAATGTAAGCGCAGGAATCACGATTACCTCAGCTATGACAAGACGAAGAGGCAGAAACGAAAACGGAAAAAGAAATACCCCCAGCTCCGAAGCAGACAGGATCCAGACTTTATTGCAGATCTGGAGGAACTGATAAGTCGTCTGAGTGAAATTCGAATCACCCACCGAAGTCATCATTTTATCCCCCGAGACCTGCTGCCCACTATTTTTCGCATCAACTTTAATAGCTTCTATACACATCCTTCTTTCCCCTTGGACCCTTTGCACTACATTCGAAAACCTGACTTAAAAAAGAAGAGAGGGAGACCCCCTAAGATGAGGGAGGCAATGGCCGAAATGCCCTTCATGCACAGCCTTAGTTTTCCTCTTTCCGGTACAGGATTCTATCCGTCCTACGGCATGCCTTACTCTCCGTCACCCCTTACAGCCACTCCCCTGGGACTAGGTTACTATGGAAGGTACCCCCCCACTCTCTACCCTCCTCCGTCTCCCTCTTTCACTCCTCCGCTTCCACCTCCTTCCTACATGCATGCTGGTCACTTACTTCTCAACCCCACCAAATACCATAAGAAAAAGCATAAGCTACTGCGACAGGAGGCCTTTCTCACAACCAGCAGGACTCCTCTCCTTTCCATGAGCACCTACCCTAGCGTCCCTCCCGAGATGGCCTATGGTTGGATGGTCGAGCACAAACATAGGCACCGTCACAAGCACAGAGAACACCGCTCTTCTGAGCAACCCCAGGTTTCCATGGACGCCGGCTCTTCCAGATCTGTTTTGGAGTCCTTGAAACGCTATCGATTTGGGAAGGAAACTGTTGGAGAGCGATATAAGCATAAGGAAAAGCACCGATGTCATATGTCCTGCCCTCATCTCTCTCCTTCGAAAAGCTTAATAAATCGAGAAGAACAGTGGGTCCACCGAGAGCCTTCAGAATCTAGTCCACTGGCTTTGGGATTGCAAACACCTTTACAGATCGACTGTTCAGAGAGTTCTCCGAGCTTATCCCTGGGAGGGTTCACTCCCAGCTCTGACCCGGCCAGCAGCGATGAGCATACAAACCTTTTCACAAGTGCAATAGGCAGCTGCCGAGTCCCCAACCCGAACTCCAGCGGCCGGAAGAGACTAGCTGACAGTCCTGGACTGTTTTCTGCACAGGACACTTCGCTCACTCGGCCTCACAGGAAGGAGCCACTGCCTTCCGGCGAGAGGGCAGTGCAGACCGCGACAGGTAAGGAGGGCTCCTTCGCTGCCTGTTGTTTGTGTTGGGAAAGGAGAGGACTTGGCCCTCAGGTTGCCTGATGCGTGTATGTGAACTCTTAACGGTTTGGTTTGTATAAATAGATGTGGCATGGTATCTTCAGCGTTCTTGTTTTTGGTACATGTGAGAAGTAAGATAAGGCCTGTCTTTGCGTTAACTCTGAATTTTGAGAAGAGGTACCGTTACAAAAACAAACAACACTCAAGTTTTGGAAACCAGGAAAAATGATGCTTCTTTCTCACGCAAAAAGGCGGTTACAGTTTCTTTAGGGAGAAATGGCCCATGGGTGTTGTTGGCAGCTGTGCAGGACTTTTAATATATTCTAATCTAGTAATTATAAGTGAGTTTATGTTACAGGAAGAAATGTCAACCCAGTGTGTCTCATAATAAAAATCTAGGCTTTCAAAATTATCAACGTCGTAAAAGGGACTTCATTCTGCAGAGTGATCTCTAGGTATCCTCACAAAAGCTGCTTCAGTCGCATATGAAATGACATAAAACGAATCCGCATGATACATTTGAAACACCTGCAAAGCTCGTAAGAACTGAAACAAAGATAGGAAACAAGAAAGTGGAAGCACTGCCCATTCATGTAGAAAGAAGGCATCTGTGAGTGAGAAGGTCTTTATCAGAGATCTCAGCTCTGGGGGTTTGGTTGTAGGTAACTCTGGGAAGCCTGCGGAACCTCTGTAGAGTTACAAGTACAATCATGTGTATGTGTGCTTGTGCGTACTTTTCAGGGGAAAAATCTATAAATTGCATCACATTCTCCCAAGTCAGTTCTCTAAGCCTCCATACCTCTTCCTATAAAATGGTAACAATAGGGTTATCGTGAGAAGTAAATGAGATTATAATGTGTGTATTGAAGTGATTTGCACATTGTAAGTGCACAGATGTTAGTTGGTAAAATCATTCCCCAAAAGATTAAAAACTTAGGCATTATAGGAAATGATAAACCCCTCTAAAGTGTTTTTGCTTATGATGTTCATTATTCACGAAATTTTGAAAAAGCGATTTTTGTTGAGAAACTGAGCATTCTTTAGTTTCTAACGATGTAATAAAGAGAAGAAAAATTCCTAAGTTTTAATTAGGTTCATTCAGCAAATTTTTGATGAATAAGTCACTGAGTATCAGTTTGTCAGGCACTCTACTTTGTGGGCTCTTGTGAGGAATAAGGCACACAAATACATTGTTCTCATGGGACTTACAGAGGAGGAGATAGGCGATGAACAAAAATGTACATGTTAAATGTCATTAGAGATGTGATCAGAGCGTGCAAGCAAGAAAAAGAAAAGAAAACACGGAGTGTGGAAGGGGGCCTGACTCAGCAAGCCATCCCTGACAAGGTGACTCTAAACTGTTTGTTACCTGAAGGCCGAGCAGCAGTTAGCTGGGGAGACAATTGTACTCACTCATTGACTCCCTCACTTAGTTGTTAAAGTCTAGAACGTGTGGCACTCTCCCAGTCACTGGCGTCAAGACATGAGGTCAGGCCCCGTGAACTTTCAGCCCTAGTGACACAAGACCAATAGTAGAGTGGTAAGCTCACAAGGAAAGGCATAATCGGGGGGAAATGCTGTCAAGTTAATACTACAGTGTCAGGATGGGTCGTTACCGGGGGGGGGGGGGGGGGTGCCTGTTTAGGTAAAGTTATTGGTTACGGCCTAAGGATGAAAAGTTGAAGCTTGAAGGATGAGAAGCCGCCGCTTCTCAGGCTGAAGTTTGAGTAAAGAGCACGTTTGAAGATGCTGGGCTGAGAAAGAGTAGTATCTAGAGATACTCTTTACTATCTAATACCTAAATATATTAGAAGACCTTGGTGGCCGGGTCACGGTGGCAGGACAGGGAACACAGGACGGTGCGAGAATTGGGGGTGAAGAAAGCAGCCAGACCGTGTTCAGAGAGTTTAGGTTTTACACTAGGCGTAGGCAAGAGACAGAGGAGTACTGATTTTAGAGTCGCTTCTTTAAAGGATCATTCTGGCTCGTGTGTGAACATTCACTTGTGGAGGAGAGAGCTGGTTGTAGGGAGGTTGGCAGCCTGTCGGTGGGGGCGGGGGGTGGGGGAGAGGCGTGTGGTGCGGGCAGACCCCTGCAGGGACATTGCAGGGGTCGGCGTGGTGCCACCTGGAGGAGGCATACATAGGGAAGCACACTTTGCTTTTTTAATACGCGTGAACTTTGGAATGTCTTAGAACATCTTTAGAACGTTCAAGCCGGGAGACAGCAGGCAGTTGGAGATCTGATTCTTGAGCTCAATAAAGATGTTTTGGCTGGAGATAGGGGTGTTTCACTATGAGGTTCTGAGAAACTGTCAATATCACTTACAAAAAATAAAAGGGCTTCTAGAAAAGATAAAGTCGGGAGCAGATTCTCAAAATGTGTGCAACTTTGTACCCAGAGCACCAAGAAAAATAATAATTCTAGAAAATGCCAGCAGCAGTTAAAAAGACAAATTGTTTGATAAAGAAAGAAAGACTACAGTAAACATAGCATTTAACTTTTCAGGAAAAGACGAAGGTAACTTGATAGAAGGGAATTAGAGAAGGCTCAGAGCCGCTCAGTTGTGGACACAAAAGCGTGTCGCTGGCAGATAAAAGAAGTGATGCTAGATACGGCTGGTTCTGGTTTCTCGTCCTCGTTTGGCTCTTTTGCAGGAAGATCTGGGGAAAGCACGTGTTGGGTGATCTGTGGCCGGTGCTCTGACGAGGAGCGGTGCTCCCTGGCTCACTCTGTTGAGATCGTGTGTGAGCCTGCTCAGTGACCATATCATCCTGGTATTCTTCTGCTTACCAGTTGTGTGTGAGCTGGTTTGCTTCACTGGAACAAAACAGTTGCTGCGTTCATATGTCTGTTGATCTGTCACAATGTGATGGATGATGTTCCCCGAAGGAGGGGATAGACCCGGAATCCGGGGCCTCAGACAGCCCTGAGGAACCGCACCATTTAAAGTATTGGTTATTTACCATGTATGCTAACTAACTAGAATTTAAATAAAAACTTGAAATAAAAAAGTAATAAAGAAGCAGTGGTTAAAATTCATCACCCTTTGGTTTGTCTGTAACCATTTGTGATCTCTTCAGTTTTTTAAAAATTAATTGCCAAGGCTTAAAACTCTGGAGATTTCACACAAAGTTCAGAAATCTGCTTTCCTTTAAAAGAAAAACCAGAACAGGGGCATCTGGGTGGCTCGGTCGGTTAAGCGTCCAACTTCGGCTCAGGTCATGATCTTACAGTTCGTGGGTTCGAGCCCTGCGTCGGGCTCTGTGCCGACAGCTCAGAGCCTGGAGCCTGCTTGGGATTCTGTGTCTCCCTCTCTGCCCCTCCCCCTGCTCATGCTCTGTCTCTCAAAAATAAACATTAAAATTAAAAAAAAAAAAAAAAAAGGAAAGAAAGGAAAATAAAAAGCAGAACATCTGGCAAAAGTTAATCCCCATTTCCTGGATGACATCAATGGCACCCCCCCACCCCCCCCACCCACCCCCCGCTCTGTTGGGGCAGGCTCTATTCAATTCGTCTCAGTCCACACCATTTCCTTGTGGTGTGCCGTATCTGGCTCAGTTCAGATATTGAAGCAGTGTATCTGTCTCCAAGGAACATTTTAGTTTGAGGCCTCTAATCTAAGAGTTGTGAGAAGGAGCTTGTAACAGGTAGGGAAATGGAGGTGGAAGTGAAGCGAGCTGACAGACAGGGTGGTTGAACGTATTAGCCACGCAAACGCTAAAGTCACCCAGGAGACCGGCTACAGGAGGTGGGGTGAAAGGATGGATGTGAGCCTGGTTTCAGGGTCCTCAGGAGGTACACGCCTAACGTGGGAAAATATCTGCCTTAAGAATAAGAATTTGTCTCCTTCCTCTTAAAAAAAATGACAAAAACATTAAGATCTCTGAAGTCACCGTTCTGACACTAGTTTTCTGGAGTTGAGGAAAGACCCTGCAATTTTAAGGGCAAAGTCCTTCAAAGACTGCCCCCACTTCCTGTGCCGGAGCGAGTTTCAGTGACCCCAGTCCACCTACACTCTTGTCTAGACTGCTGCAAATTTGGGGCTTCCCACAATCCCACAAACCCTCAAGTTTTGATAATTTGGTAGAACAACTCAGAAGTTACTGAAACCACTGTACGTAGGATTACAGTTTTATTGTCATAAAGAATGCAGATCAGGAATTGAAGAGATTCCCAGGACAAGGCCTAGGGTGGAGGACACACAGCCTCCCTGCCCGGTGTCTGTCTGTGGGATCAGGGTGTGTCGCCTTCCCGGCACACCACTGTGTTCACCAACCAGGGAGCAATGCCAGGCCTTTGTGTCTAGAGTGTTGATTGGGCCTAATTACATAGGCATGATTAATTAAATCACTGGCTGTGTGCTCGAACCCTATCTCTACCCACTCCCCCCCCCCCCCCCCCACTGTAGATAGGGCTGGCCCCAAATTTCAGCCCTCTAATCCTGTGATTGGTCTTTGTAGTGAGCAGCCCCACCCTGAGGCTACCCAGGGTCCACCTTAAGTCAGCTCTTTGGCATAACAAAGACCCTTCTATCACTCAGGAAATTCTAAGGGTTTTTGAAGCCAAGAATCAGACAGAGAACAGATACATTCTTTATTGTATCACAAATCCGCAAATTCGTGGAGCCTCTCCATCTTCTTCACAATTACTCTTTTGATAAGTGGGTAGAAATGTGTCTTGATTTTCTACTAGGAACTTTTTCAAGTAGACATGAAAACTGGTTACGTATCCTAGTTCTTAAAACCAGTTGAGAAAACGATTTTTAGTTAAGGAAAGTTATAAGAAAAAATTACTAACTAAAGCCTGGGGTATCTTCTAATTTAATCTCTTTGAAAGTCAGAACTTTGTTTTGACACAGCTTTATGTATTTTTTTTTTAATTTTAATTATTAATGATGATGGCTATCCCTTCCACAGTTATTGTCTGTTGTTTGCCAGGAGCAGGGAATAAAATCATGAGTAAGATGTGATTTGCTGCCAGAAGGAATTTACACTTACTCAGAGAACATAGGCATGTTTACAAATAATTATCCATGGCTCCAGGGGCGCCTGGCTGCTGGGTAGGTACAGCATGCTACTCTCGACCTCGGGGTTGTGGGTTCGATCCCCACTTTGTGTGTAGAGATCACCTAAAATCTTAAACAGTGGTGCCTGGCTGGCTTGGTTGGTTGGGCATCTGACACTTGGTTTTGGCTCAGGTCATGATCTCATGGTTCTCGGGGTCGACCCCGGATCAGGCTCCGTGCTGACAGCATGGAGCCTGCTTGGGATTCTCTCCCTGCTCCTCCCACACATGTGCGTACGCAAGCTCTTTCTCTCTCTATTTCAAAATAAATAAACTTAAAAAAAAAAAAAAGTTTCTTTAAAAAAAAAAAATCTTAACGTGGGGCGTCTGGGTGGTTCAGTCAGTTAAGCATTCAACTTTGGCTCAGGTCATGATCTCATGATTCATGAGTTTGAGCCCCACCTCGGACTCTGCTGACAGCTCGGAGCCTGGAGCCTGCTTTGGATTCTGTGTCTACCTCTCTCTCCTTCTCTCACTCTGCCCCTCCCCTGTTCGTGCCCTGTCTCTCAAAAATAAATGTTAAAACTATTTTTTTAATATTAAAAAAACAAATCTTAAATACTGACTGATAACTCCTACAGATATGTTCACAACATGTTTCGGGGGCAGACAAGAGAGGGGCTCACCTAGGAGGAGCTAGAAAGACTCCTAGTTTTTAGTTTAGTGTGCAAAGAATAAAGGATGAAGACTATTTCTTACAGAGAAAGAAGCTTTTCAGGGTCTTAGTGACCTCATAGTGTGCTTAGGTAACTGTTTACAGTCTGATATGGAACCCACAGGATGAGACTGGAAAGACAGGAGACAGATCATAAAGCCTCTTGTTTATTATATAAGATTGTAGGGAGTTTAGAGTTTACCCTGTGGGCAATGGGAAGTTAAAGGTTTTAAAGCAGGATGATTTGCTGAGATTAAATTGACAACACTGTGGTACATGTACTGGGGAGAGATCAGGTGTACTAGTTTGGGAATTGCCCCAGCAGAATCTTATGGGGGCCTGAACCAAGGTAGTGATGGAGAAAACATATTCAGAAGAAGTGGATTTTAAAAAGAGGGGAGGAGGGGGCGCCTGGGTAGCTCAGTCGGTTGAGCGTCCGACTTCGGCTCAGGTCATGATCTCACAGTCCGTGATTTCGAACCCCGCGTCGGGCTCTTTGCTGACAGCTCAGAGCCTGGAGCCTGCTTCGGATTCTGTGTCTCCCTCTCTCTCTGCCCCTCCCCTGCTCATGTTCTGTCTCTCTCTGTCTCAAAAATGAATGAATGAATGAATGAATGAATGAATGAATGAATCGTTAAAAAGAGGCGAGGAAAGGGGAAGATTTTAGAATGTCTGCAGGATGCCCCTCCGGTAATGGGTTGGACAGCGGTGTAATTAAGTGAAAGGAGGCGCTCAGAAGAGATGGCTGGAGATAAAAGGCAGATTTGGGTTTCATGCTATTCAGTGAGATATATGCATCTGTAGCTCAGAGGAGAAATCACCCTGAAGAGGAAAGTTGTAGGTAAGTGATTGTTGAAGCCGTGAGAAGTGGTCCTGTTTCGCTGGGCGCGCCACACTGCTAAGGGGACAGGAATGTCAGGTGCTGCTGGGGTCAACTCGAAGAGGCTGGGAGCAGAGGCTGCCTTTGGCCGATTATCACCTGTGAGCTCACAGTGGTTTCTGTGGAGGTAAATGTTGGATTTTGGGGGGTGCAGGAACGAACGGGAAGTGAGGAAGTGCAGACCGTTAAGATTCTTACAGCTTTACATTTTGTGGTAATTCCAGCGGGTTTATTACGTACTCGTAATTACACATCCTGTCAAGGAGATATTTGCATTTCTCAGTATGTGATTGTTTCGATGTCACATGGTAATTATTCTTAAAGTGTACAAAAAGCATAACTAAACTTTGTTATTTTAATTTGGCCTCGGCCTTCAGCTGATATTTTTTTCTATGTATAACTTAAAGACAGATTCATTATACATTAATTGGTATCCTGTTAAAATACCCAAAATAGGACTTCCTACTGTGCCATATAATACAAAATTGTGAACTACCTTCTGGACATTATTATCATGAAAAGGCTTCCCAGTGGCCAAAGCAGGAACAATGTAAGCAACAGATAATAATAATAATAATAATAATAATAATGTCACTATTAAGTGACAGTATTGGATTATAATGTAAAGATACAGCAAATACCCATTACTCCATGTTGATGTAACTAAGTGATCGTATGGGGCACCTGGCTGTCTAACTTGGAAGAGCATGCGACATTTGATCTCGGGATCACAAGTTTCAAGCCTCATGTATGGCATAGAGCTTATCTAAAAACAAACAAAAAAAAGAATGATCAATTAAATCAGTGGAAGAAAGGGACAAATTTTCCTTACAGAAGAATTACAAATAGTATACGTAGACCAGCCTCTTCAAGGAGGTGGACTTTAATTCCCCTCTTCTTGAATATGGACTGCACCTAGTGACCTAATGCCACGTAACAGAGGACAAGAAGGAGAAAATAGCAACTTTGCAGTGAAGGAGACGAGCAGACCGACCACACCTTAACCGGGTGCAAGTTTAACTTCATCAATGATGAATCGTGCCGATAACAGGTAGCCTCTGATGTAATTAGCCGGGAACTTTGTTCTGTGGTGTTTTTTCCAAAACTTATAACCACAGTATTCTTTTAAAAAACACAACCCTGGTCTAATAATAATAAAACCAAAAAAAAAGAGACATTGTACAAAATATGTGACCAGTGTACCTCAGATGTGTCGAGGACCTAAGAAAACAAGGAAAGATTAGGAAACTGTCACAGATGAGAGAGGATTGAGACATGGCAACTAAATACAATGTGATACTGTGATTGGCCCCTAGACCAGGAAAAAGACATATGTGGAAAAAATCATATTAATGTCAATTTCATAGTTTTGGCAGATGTATCGTAGTTAAAATATAAGACGTTAAGTTAACGTTAGGGGAAGTTGGGTATAGGCTGTGTGAGAAGTCTCACTTTACTATCTTCCATAAATTTAACATTATAGCAAAACAGCTAGTTTAGTTTTTGTTTTTTTTTTAAACACTACTAATTGTTGAGGGAAGCCTATCTCTAATAACTAAAGAAAAAATAAAACAGATGATTACGATTTGGATTGAGTAGATTTTTCGTGTTTTTTGGCATAAAGCAGGCATATCTATGAATTATGTTGATGTGCATATGAGGAAAATAAAATTAGATGAGGGGCACAGGCAGGAAGGATCTTCCTTCCTGTGTGGTCTGGAGCCAGGTGGCTGACCTTGCCTTGTTTCCTAGCCGGGCAAACTGATAATCACTCGAGCAAATTTGGACTAAACAAATTAAGTGGCATAAAGCTTTAAAAGGAGTAACAGCTCTCATCATTTTATAAATGATGTTTGTGTGGTGGTTAGCTCATTCTTCTTCTGTGTTCTTCTGTGGGAACTGTTAGAGACCAATAGTCTAAGACCAACCTGATGCATGTGAAATCATAGGGATTCCACACCTAAGCCTCGCCTGGCCTTTCTGGCCTCGCCTGGTCCTGGTAACCAATTAAATCAGTATCTACGTTCGGTAGACCTAAGATGGGCCTGATGAGAAAGAGAATCACATACTCTGTCCCTGCTTTTCAGCGTTTTCAACTCATGGCTGGCTGTACATGGTCAGTCTGCAACCTGATTTCAAAAATGGGGGATGGTTCCCCCTAGAGCTCACAAAGTAGAGAATGTATACACACGCGCACACACACGTAATTATTACAGGTTTCAATAACTTTTTTGTCCCCCGAGGAGTAAATTAGAGCTGATTTTTATTTTCATTTGGAAAAAGTATATTTACTGTAAAAATGTAATGGTTGAAGAAAAGTATACTGTGCTTTGTTTTCTTTTTAACTGGAGAGTGTCTTCATTGATCAGAATTTTCTGATATAGGACATTGTCTCTAGCATGATGTATAAAGATACCCCCAAAAGTAAAGCACGAACACGTGTGAAGATGAAATCCGAAAATTGATTATGGTGGTTAGTGCAGTTCTGGGGTTTCCAGTGGGATTCCATTTCAGTGGATGATGTGCTTTGGGCATTACGAGAAATAGCCTAATTAGAGGGAGGAAAACAGACTTTTTAGCTTAAAAATCACCAGCATAGGCTCTGAATCATTCTCTCTTGTAGTGCATTTAATTGGTGAGTCAGATGAAATGTATTGCTTTCAGTAAATGTATTTCCCACAATTGGAAACAGCTGTTTTTATCATGGAACCAGCTTTTATCTCAGCATTCAGCTCATTCAGTAGAAGCTTCCAGGACTCCTGTGAGCTGTGAACCATAGCAAAGGATTCAGAATTTAATCTGGGAACAAAAAAAAACCTGATCAGAAGCTCCCAATAGTTGGTTCATATTCTTTTTGTTGTTGTTAATGTGTATTTATTTTTGAAAGAGAGACAGAGAGTGAGTGGGTGAGGGGTAGAGAGACAGACAGAATCGGAAGCAGGCTCCAGGCTCCCAGCTGCCAGCACAGAGCCCGACGACAGGACTTGAACTCACGAGCTGCAAGATCATGACCTGAGCTGAAGTCGGATGCCCAACCGACTGAGTCACCCAGGCACCCCGGTTCATATTCTTTTACTATGGTATTCCTTTGTGTGATAAGCCAGCTTTGATGCAGTCACTGTTCAACAAACACTCCCGATAGTCTTAACTTGTAAATGATAAAATAAGTTTCTTTCTTAAAATTTTATAATACATTGTTTTGGTGGGAAGGAATGATTTAAATGTTAGAAACTAGTTTTAAATATGTGATTTTAAAATAAATGTGTATCATCTATAAACTGGCTTCAGCATGGTATCCTTCCAAATCTAGTACACTTAATCTGTTTTTCCATGGCTTACCCAACGATATTTCTAGCATTGGAAACAGCAGACAATCTGCTCACCCAAACCATTCCCTGGTTACTTGGGTCTTTAGTGCTGATCTCCCAACAGAGTGTGACCAGAATTCGTAACTATAATAAGTTTCGAAAGTTTTCATAGTGGATTTACACTAAAGAAATACATGTTTTATCCAAGCAGCTGTTGGTTTCATTCACTGTGTTCTTTTGTTAATTTACGTTTGGAAATTCCCTCGTTTTTTAGCCTAGGGTAGGTACTCAGGGCTTCAATGAAGTAGTGAGGTTGAATTATTACTCTAGTTTTTGCTTGGTGATACCTTTTTCCCAACAGACACCACGATCAGTGGGAATTGTCTCTTTTTATGCTGACGTCTCTGCCCATTTGACTCCGTCCTCACACCCAGACATCTGAAAACGCACTATTTCTTTTTTATCTTAGATAGGTTTCAGTTTCTCCTGTGTAGACACCAAGATCTCTTGTGACAAATCAACTTCAGAACAGCTGCTTGGTTTCCACCCATTTTTATATATAATGAAAAGATTTCCAGGTTCTTATCCATTAAATCCAGTTATGTCCTTTTTTGTTTTCTCCACTTTCTGACATTCTTACCCATGATGTCACCCTATAGTTTTGCTGTAGAAGTATCATCTTTCCCCCTTTTTGTCTTCTTTGTCAAAGGTGTTTCCTCAAAACCTGCCTTTATGTTTAAAAGCTCAGTGAATAATGGCCAAGAAAAATCCAGAGACTCTACGGTCAAAACCACTTCAGGCTTCCCTCACATTTCTAAGTTTGTTTTTAATTCTTAATTCCCTTATTATTTTCCCAATTTGTGATAGTCCCTTTTTTTGTTTCCCTCCTTGCTGATAGTCTGCCTTCTTTTTTCCACGAAGACCTCTAGTTTTCTAGCTGAAGAAAAAGAATACTTGTAGTAATCACCTTACATTTATGCTGAAGTCCAATTTTATTTGGTTGCTTTCTTGGTGATTTACTTATAACTTCTGTTTCATTTATGTGTGTGGAAGCTCTAAACATATCTCTGAAGCTGTCAGAGGTCTGAGTAACGAGTTATTCAGTAGTGTTTCTACCCAGTCGTTTGTCAGTTACGGAATTACCACTTCGATTCTGTTCACTTCTGAAGTACTTAATTATTTGGCTTCGTGCTATATCGACATGGGAACTCTCTGATACGTAAAATCATAGGTATTCTCCGTGTGTATTCTTTGACGAAGTATCACATCGTCTCGAACTGAAATCCATACAACCCTCTTGCCCCGTAAGGAGTGCAGAGTGTTCTCACGACCCTCCAGGCAGATCTGAAATGACCGCTGATGACACGGGAGCAAACACGCATCGCGTGGTGGAGACAGCGACAAGGCAGTCACTGACCTGAGGAGTCCCACCGTGGCGTGGCCGAAGCCAAGAGTAAGCGGGGCAAGCAGACGGCGGTGCCCTCCCCTCCCCGTCCAGAGCTGCACTGGCGCCCGGTCGCCGCGGGCACATCGGGTTTCGCTGATGGAATCCAGAGCGCGGCCGTGACCCTGAAGGAGGTGTGGTGAAGAGTCGGCGGATTAGAAGATTCACTTTCCAGGAGCTTTTACCACCTTGCAGGGGCCGACCAGCCTGGGAGGTGCCTGTCCTACCAGTGCTTCCCAGTTGGGGGTACTTCTTTATGCTTAGGAATAATGCTGGAGACCCTAAACTAGTTCTACTTCCCAAGTGGGCATAAGTCCTTGCCCTTGTTTCATTTTTCTTTTTATTTTGAATAGTTGCCTACGCATCAGTGTTAAGTAATTATTGTTAAGTAATTAAGGTCTAAAAATTTATGATGAACCTAAGGAGCCAATTTATGTATGAGAGCATAACGTTTATAAAAACCCTTTCAATTGCTTGCGTTACCTCACTTTGAAACTCGCATCAGCCGAGTGAGTTCGAGTGCTTTCTCAGACCAACATTCAAGTGCATTGACTTGCCAAGATCTTAAAAGTCTTAATTATAGCAGAGCCAGGACTCAAACTCAGGGCACCTTTGGTGATGTACCTAACACTGCGCCACGCACAGCTGTGGACGGCACTCCGCTTTAGGTTTCGAAATGTGGATATGTTGTTCTCCCTTGAAATGGACATTCTTGTTCTGTCCGGGCGTTAGCTTGCTCTCCCCCGGCCACCCAGCTGCGCATGGCACTTAGGAAAGAGTACATTTTTGGCAGTGTTGGAGATAACGTTTGCAAATCTCACCCGATTTCTGCTCTTAGGCCAATTTCAACATCTTTAACAGGTTGCTGCCTCTTACATACAAGCTTCTGTCATCATTTTCCAGTCTTAATTTTGGTTGCTTTCTATCATTAGGTAGGTTTTTTTCCTCCAGCTTTCTCATCCTCTTACTGTCCTATGACCAACATTCTTTTAGCAAAATAAGGATCTGATCTCATGACTACCAAGCCCTAGGGAACTGTATCTCAGGGATACACTTTTTTTCCCCTGAAACATGAAATATTAAGACCATCTCTGCTTTTTATGAAAAGGGAATTCAAACAGACTTTTACAAATGAAAAGTGAAAAACATCCTGAATGAAGTTTCATTCCAGTCTCCTGTTAAATCCTAAGAATAGGCTGCCGGCCTCCAGTACTTTCAGGAAATGAAAAGTGGCTCAGAAGCTAGGTGAGCTAAGCCACCTCTCTCTCAATTGTTTCAGCTTCTCAGGAATTGCTGTGCAATGCTGCCAGTAATGATCTCCAGGGATCTGACCCCCGTTCCACCTCCTCCTGCCTCCTGTGCAGCTCCAGATGCCTCCAAAGGAGGAGCTTTGAGGAAGGTGCCGGTTCCCTCTTTGACCCTGAGGGCGGTGAGGCCAGGCAGGGTGATTCTCAGGATATCCTGATGTTCAAAGGTACAGTTGAAGCCTTCATCAAGACTTTCTTGAAGATGACCGAGAAATTTGGGGAACATTACCACGTAGCCTAGAAACTGAAGACAGAGCTCCAGCATGGATGGCACAAACGCCATCTGAAGTGCACGTGATGACATTCAAGACCTTCGATAAGCTCCTTAGGGGCAGAGACTTTCAAAATATTTTTCTCTCTCTCCTCCTGCCTCCACAATGCCTAGCGTAGAAGCAAGCATATAAACTGGACTCGATGAATGTTAGTTTATGACTGAGAGAGAAGACTTTATAAAAAGTGCTCTCCAACCACTCCTTTCCCTAGTTGTTAGTCCAAGATTGAGCATTCAGCAGAATAACGGTAAAGAGAGGCCTCTGATGTCTCAAGCTTCTTGGCCACTGTTGTCTTCTGTCTTGGCTCTGTGTCTCAGTAGGAAGTAGTTACCTGTCCAGTGTATGAATTTTTCAGTGTTAATACTTATTTTTTTTTTTTTTTTTAACGTTTATTATTGAGAGAGAGACAGAGATAGAGCATTAGCATGGGAGGGGCAGAGAGAGAGAGGGACACACAGAATCCAAAGCAGGCTCCAGGCTCTGAGCTGTCAGCACAGAGCCCGACGTGGGGCTCAAACTCACGAACCATAAGATCATGACCTGAGCCAAAGCCAGAATAACCGACTGAGCCACCCAGGCACCCCTCGATATTAATACTTACTAAGGTATGTCTTCACTGATGCCTGGGCTTTTACCTCTTAGATATTTTTATTGCGGGGGAGGGGGGGTGGCGCCTGGCTGGCTCAGTCAGTGGAGCATGCAACTCTTGATCTCAGGGTTGTGAGTTCGAGCCCCATGTTGGGTGCGGAGATTACTTAAAAGTAAAATCTTTATTGAAAAAGGTATTTTTGTGGTATTTAACTCTTTAATGGAAATCTTATCTCAACCACAATCTAGGGTGGATTCATTGTACTGTCAGTTTTTAAAATCCCTTTGTATTTATTTTTAAGATTCAAGGATAAACAGTCTTGCTTCTTGAATAGATCTCACATCGGTCATGTCTGTGTTGGGGAAGTAGGATGTATTGTTACAATACCAGTTTCCCCAGAACCTAACTTGTTAACTGTTGAATGGCAGCACAGAGCCTTCTGTCTCGCCTGAGCAGGACTCGGGATTTACAATGATGTGATTTATGATAATGCATAATTAGAACAAAGCTCACGGTTTATTATTATCTGTGTCAGAGAAAGGGAAACACTAGAAACGTGGCTCCATTCAGTTCTGTCCCCAAGTTGTTCTTTGCTCACTTAGTCACATCTCCATCAAGGAGTTCACTCTTCGTTTAGAGGTGGATCTTAAAAATCTCATATTCAGGTATTTGATTTCTGATACTTTTGTACTACAGTTATGCATAGGCTTTCTATTTGTAACTTCTTTCAAGTGTAAAGTGAACATTTCAGAGTACTGCTAGTTTTTTTGACCAACGTGATACAGACGTTTATTATGCATTCTCAACAGCTGGCTTTTTTGGTTCTAAAGAATCCAGCATCAGAACCAAGTATATTTTATTCAGAAGAAGAATCTTTCCTGAACAACATATTTTTCTCTTGAGTAAGAGATGTGTTAAATTATGCCGCATTGAGGGGCGCCTGGGTGGCTCAGTCGGTTAAGTGTCCGACTTCAGCTCAGGTCACGATCTCGGGATCCCGCGGTCCTTGAGTTCGAGCCCCGCGTCGGGCTCTGGGCTGATGGCTCAGAGCCTGGAGCCTGCTTCCAGTTCTGTGTCTCCCTCTCTCTCTGCCCCTCCCCCGTTCATGCTCTGTCTCTCTCTGTCTCAAAAATAAATAAACGTTAAAAAAAAAAATTTAAAAAAAAAAAAAAAAAATTATGCCGCATTGATAGGGGTTTTGGTTAACATTAAGTATGTGACTTTTGAAAGGAAATCGAGTTTCTTTGTCCTTAAGAGCTCTTACGTATATCATGAAGGAACCTCAAGCGTACAGCTTTAAAGTACGTTTGCTCTGTTTCCTAGATAAGTTAGCAGTCCTTGCAGAATATGCTGTAGGGGAAACACACAGAGTGTGAAGGCGACCTCACAGGTTTAAGATCCAACTCTGATTCTATTAAATGAAACGCTCAGGTTGGACCTGCTTTTCTCACATCAGTTGTTCCTAATTAATTGCACTGTACATTTTGTCCGTCGGTTTCTGGGATGAATTCGAACTGACAATCAGGAACAGGTGTGATTGTAGTCCTGCCGGTGACTTTTATCGATAAATATCTCGATGATGTGTTTCCTGGTGGTGATGCGCCAGAACTAACATGAATTCCGTTCATTCTCCCTCTAAAATCGTTTTCCCTGTGTAACGTGACAGGAGAAATTGACGTGGGAGAGGCCCGTGAGGCGGCACGGGTGTGCTGGCAGCACGCGGTGCGGCTTCTCCCTGCTTTTCGTCCACTCCCCGTCCGCTCGCAAGTTGTATGGCTGCTGGGAGTGGTGATGACAGCAACGCAAATAGTCTAGTTCTGACACACAATCATTTGAAATTGTGCTTAGACCTGAGTTTCCCTGTGATTCTTGTCTCTCCAGGTTCCCAGCCAACCTCAGAGAAGTCTTCCCAGCGACTGTCCGAGAGCACGAGCAGCAGCCCTGCCCGGAAGCGGTCGTCCTCGGAGAGCACTTCGTCCACAGGCAAGTCCCCCTGTTGCACGGACGGACTCTGACCCGACTCTCCCGTCTGCTACGTGTGAGCAGACTTCCCGCACGACGCGATAAGCTTCTCACGGAAATCACAGCTTACGTTTACTTACAAGACATTATTGTGGACGAGACAGAAGTGACTCTAGGACGCGCGAGGGGGCCACAGTGCAGACTGACACAGTGCGGACCCCCCCCCCCCCGCCCCCCAGTCTCCCTGAGTCCAGGTGGGCTCACTCCCAGACCTGCAGCGATTTGGATGTGATCCAGAGGAAATCGTTCAAAATGACTAGGTTCAAGAGTAGGCGGACAGGAAAATAAAGATTTTACAAGTGGTGTTGAGGTGAAGGACTGTGGGTGCGCTAAGGCAGTGTGGATTGGAACTACTTTATGAAGACTTAGATATATGTATGTACAAAATTATTGTAATAACGCAGTAGTTTCCAAAGTAGCATTCACAGATGTCTCAGACAAGCAGAACAATTTAGGAGGTTGAAAGAAGAATCCCTATTAATAATTATTTCTAACCTCAACTTTTAAAATGTTTAATGTTTGTATACACATAACCTCTTACTACAGTGTCATATTTGTGTAACTTTTTACATAGGTTCAGGTTATGCTCCCAGTTTTTGTTTTGTTTCTGTTTTTGTTTTTTCTGATAGTATGTGTGTTTACAAAAGAACCAGACAAACTAGAGGGTAACATACATGTATCTGTCCTCTGCCTTTAGTGAGGATTGGACAGGAGGAAGTGCTTTTTAATGTGTCAGTGTCATCAGGAGAGATGGGGGAGTGGTAGGGTCATTCCAGGTGGGGGGAGATAATAAAAGGGGGGCATCTGGGTGGCTCAGTCAGTTGAGCCTCTGACTTCGGCTCCAGTCATGATCTCGCTGTTCTTGAATTCAAGCCCCGCGTCGGGCTCTATGCTGACAGCTCAGAGCCTGGAGCCTGGAGCCTGCTTCCAGTTCTGTGTCTGCCTCTCTCTCTCTCTCTCTCTCTGTCCCTCCCCGACTTGTGCTCTTTCTCTCTCTAAAAAATAAGTAAACCTTAAGAAACTAAATAAAAGAGCCAGTGTAGTTATGGTCAAGGACTGAATGTGAGGCTGGAAAGGCAGGTAGGGAACCTTATTAATGACACTGAGGGACCACTGAAAGTTTGAGGCAAGGAAGTGACTTATCAGTTCTTGGCTTTCTATCCATGTTTTTAGGGGTTTTTTGTTTTTAAATGTTTATTTTTGAGAGAGAGAGAGAGTAAGAGCGAGTGTGCGTGTGAGCAGGGGAGGGGCAGAGAGAGAGGGAGAGAATCCCAAGCAGGCCCCAGACTGTCAGTACAAAGTCCAATGTGAGGCTCAAACCTACGAGCCGTGAACCAGTTGAGCCACCTAGGCAGCCCTAACCACGTTTTTGTTTTTAATGTTTTTATTTATTTATTTTTTATTTTTTTAATGTTTATTTATTTTTGAGACAGAGACTGAGCATGAACGGGGGAGGGTCAGAAAGAGAGAGGGAGACACAGAATCCAAAGCAGGCTCCAGGCTCTGAGCTGTCAGCACAGAGCCCGACGTGGGGCTTGAACTCACAGAGTGTGACATCATGACCTGAGCCGAAGTCGGAAGCTCAACCGACTGAACCACCCAGGCACCCCAATGTTTTATTTATTTTTGAGAGAGAGAGGCAGAGACAGAGCATGAGCGGGGGAGGGGCAGAGAGAGAGGGAGAGACAGAATCGTTCGAAGCAAGCTCCAGGCTCCAAGCTGTCAGCACAGAGCCCGATGCAGGGCTCGAACTCAGGAACTGTGAGATCGTGACCTGAGCCAAAGTTGAACACTTAACTGACTGAGCCACCCAGGCGCCCCCTCATCCATGTTTTTTGATTAGTAAATCACTTGTGACTTATGGTCAGAAAATCTAGCTCCTTCATTAGTTCAAGGCCACCCTGTCAAATTGTATCCGTGTTCTACTTACTGAATTTATCTTATGATGAGCTTCAACATATTGGAAGCTTTTTATTAGCACCATTGTGCTCTCAGAGGTGCAGTGGAACCAACTCGAGCATCACTAGGGTTTTGTCTCTCAGAGTGCTGTTTCCATACTGCTTCAGGGAGACTCTTAAACATCCAGTGAACTACTTTTGACAATGTTGACCTAGACCAGAGGTTAGCAAGCTGCAGCCTGCAGACCAGATGCGACCCAAGGCTTCTTTAGGTGTAGTCCCAGCTAGAAACTGTTCTTACGTTTTTATTTATTTATTTGTATTATTTATTTATTTTTACTTTTTTTTTTTTTTCACTTTTATTCATTTTTGAGAGAGAAACAGAGCATGAGTGGGGAGGGGCAGAGAGAGAGGGAAACAGAATCCGAAGCAGTCTCCAGGCTCCGAGCTGTCAGCACAGAGCCCGACGTGGGGCTCGAATTCACAGACCGTAAGATCATAACCTGAGCTGAAGTCAGATGCTTACCTGACTAAGCCACCCAAGCGCCCCTGTTTTTACATTTTAAAGGGTAGCTTAAAAAAATACAGGAGCAAGGGAAAAAGTATATGTGAGACACCGTATGTGTCTTCAAAAGCCTAAAATATTTACTATCTAGCTATCTATAGAAAAAGTTTGCCAACCCCTAAAAAGAAAGAATGAGATCTCATGGAGATATCCACGAAGAAAAATCACCCAAATATTTTACTTGAGTAAACAAAAGAAATACTACCTAGATCCATAAGGTTACTGTCACCATAAAACCAACCACCATTTATTCATTCAAATAAATCCTTTCTGAGTTACTATGAATACTGAGCACTGGAGATGCGAACATGAATAAGGTTCCTGCCCTCAAGGAGTCAGCCATATTCACCATTAAAAGGTGGGTTAAATTCTGTAACAGACCGGTCGGTGTAGGCAACTCGAGCACTTAACCACATGCGTGGTGACTAAAGGAGACATCCCTGGGGCGCCTGGGCGGCTCAGTGGGTTGAGCAGCCGGCTCTTGATTTTGGCTCAGGTCATGATCTCACGGTTCGTGGGTTCCAGCCCCGCGTTGGGCTCCACACTGACGGTGCTGATAAGCCTGCTTGGGATTCTGTCTCTCTGTCCCTCCCCTACTCAGGTGCGCGTGTGCGGTCTCTCTCTCTCTCTCTCTCTCTCTCTCTCTCTCAAAATAAATAAACTGAAAAAAAAAGAAGAAGACAACATCCCTGAAGATGTGACACATAATACTACTGTAATTTGAGTACATGAGTGGGTAAACAGTAAGAATGTGTTTAACGCACTGACAATAACATGTCCGAAGAAAAGCGCAAAACCATAAAACGGAATGCTGTTTTTGGAGAGCAGCACGTTATTTGAGATTACTAGCGTGTGAGGGATGTCATGTGTGATTGTGGTTGAACGTGAAGCTATAAAAGTAATAACCCACATGGCACAGGGGGGTTTTTTGTTTGTTTTTTCATTTGAAGGAATTGAGACTTTACTGTAGAGGCAGTTGGGAGCCACTAGAGGATTTTGAACAGGAAGATAAAAATTATTCGATACATTGTGCGGTTCAAAATAGGATAGATTTCGCAGTGCTAAAAGAAGTCCCACGTTTCGGTGGCTTGAAACAGCAAAGTGTTGTTACTTTCTGTTCACGCCGTGTGACCATGATGGGTCTGTTGTGCGTTGTCTTCCTTCTAGGACCTTGTGTAACCCAGCCTCTATCTGGAGCGTTGCTGGTCGTGTGGAAAAGGGTGAAGGTTCATACAACGCACTGACCAGCTCTTAAAGTTTCTGCCCAGAACTAACTGTTACTCCTCACATTTCAGCGCTAAAGCAGATCGCATGGTTAAGTCTCACGTCGAGGAAGTGTCAGGTGCATAATGTCATTGAAGGCAGGGCAGCAAATATTCATGAATAATGGCTCAGTCTACCGCGTACACATTTTGGGAAAACTCTACAGCATTACAATGTAGAGAGTGGAATGTGACAAGAAATGTGTGGAGAAATGCATTGATAATGGCTTCAGGTTGGGATATGTTAGAATTGAACAGTGTTTGGACTGTTGGGGTGGAGATGTTAATTAGCCATTCGGAAGTGGCGGCTTGTAGTTTGAGAGGCATCTCTGGTAGAGATGCAGGCCTAACAGTAGGTGATACAAACTTTAATCTGGCAGCGAGTGAGATTACCCAGCAAGAAGATACCAGTTGGGAGGATGGCAGGAATGCAGGTTTAAGAAACATTCGCTTTCGAGGAAAGCGGAAGAAAAGAGATCAGTGATAACATACAAGTTTTAAATAGATTTTTTATATAGAAAAATCACAGAGTACATGGAACGGAAACCTCTTAATGTCAGATGTCACAAAGAGGTCAAGAAAGATGTGGACAGAAAGTGTTAAGTAATTGGGAAAACGATTTTTATAAAACCACTTTGCAGGTGCACTTAGAGCAGTTTGGCTGCTTGAGAAGGTGCTGTCTGAGTTCAGGTGACCCTGGTACGGATTTGAGCTTTGCTTCCAGCAGGGAGGCCGAGGAGATGTACAGAACCAACAGATAGGCTTCTCGGTACTTAAAACTGAAAACACTAGATAAAATATGGAAAATATTTCTTAAAACATTGCTGAAATTTGAACTAAGTAGACAGGAAACCAGAAACTTTCAGAAAACTTGATTAACAGGAATTAGGAGTGTTAGAGCTGCTTGACATCTGCCTGGTGTGGCAAGAGCCTGGTTACTGGGAAACATCCAGGTGCAAGAGACAAAGGACAAAGCCTAAGGCTCTAGCAGCACAGAAGTCCCCATCAGATTTCCGTAAATCTGGCGCTCCCTGAAGGTGACATTTACCAGGATGAGAGCAAATAGAAACAAAGCCGCCACAGAAGAACCTGGTGGTTCCTTGTTTCAGTTTGGCTTTGGGAAGAGCCCGAAAAGGAGCTCCTCTCCACACACATGCTCTGTGTCACCTCCTGTCTCACACTGCCTGTGGAACCCAGAAAAAAACATCAATGAAAATTTGTTGTAGAGTAGTAGGGCCCTGAGTTCTTCCACGGCCAAGTGCAAATTTAATTCCTGTTTGGCATAAACCTGAGTGTCTTTGACCGTCCTCAGTCCTGATTGACCTGGCATTCTCATCATCACCAGCAGCACTGGGATGATACCCTCTGTTTTGCAGTCGAAGGGCAAGCAGGAGGGCCTCTGGCCAGCTCAGTCCGTGTAGCACACCACTCTCGATCTCAGGGTTGTGAGTTCGAGCCCCACATTGGGTGTAGACGTTACTTAAAAATACAATCTTTAAAAAATAAATTAATTAAAAATAAAGGCAACTAGCTCAACCAGAACTATGTCCTCCTAACCTTCCAGGGATATTCAAAGAAATGAAATATGTGTAGAGACTATCTGTGTAGTCATTGAGATATATAAACAACCGTAGGAAAACAATTTTGTACAGGATATCTTATGGCCCATCCACGAACTGTTTTGAAGCAAATCCAAAGGGATAATTTACTTAAATACACTAAAAGAGTATATGATAATACTCATGAGTGCAGTCCCTGTTATGAAAGCTATTGGCTATGACCTTAGCGGGATCTATTGGGAAACATGACAGGAGATTGCCTGGACTTACTTATGATGTGGAAGCTGGGTTCCCAGAGCAGAAGTTTCAGAGAAACTCAGGTGGAATGTGTCCTGCCTTTTCTAGCCCAACCTTAGAAATCACCATATTCTCACCTCTTATCGACTTCTCTTTGCCAGAAGCAGCTCAGTAAGGGCAACTCATATTCAAGAGGAGAGGCATTAGATCCTACCCCTTTTTAAAAAAATTTTTTTAATGTTTATTTATTTTTGAGAGAGAGAGAGAGAGACAGAGCATGAGTGGGGGAGAGGCAGAGAGAGAGGGAGACACAGATTCCAAACGAGGTTCCAGGCTCTGAGCTGTCAGCACAGAGCCTGACGTGGGGGCTCAAACTCACAAACCGTGAGATCGTGACCTGAGCCAAAGTCAGACGCCTTACCGACTGAGCCCCCCCAGGTGCCCCTCGATCCTACCCTTTGAAGGGAGAGTTAGTAAAAGAGTTGTGTATGTACAGGTTGTAATAGCTCTACAAGCAGCTGGGCTGTTGCTTTAGGGCAGGGAGGCAAGATTAGCTGGGTATGGAGGGGCCGTGGTGGTGTGAAGGCAAGTGGATAGTTTCAAGAGGCCAGACTAACGTAAAATCAAACGTTTTGAGTTGTGGGGAGAGTAGAGGAGAAATGACAGACGATGTGGCCTGAGCTTGGCTGACAAAATCCCTGGCACGCGATTGGTGCTCTGTGTATATAATGTGGAAGAGCCGGCTTTATGTTACCAGTCACTGAGCTTGGCGCTTTGGAGGAACAAGGTTGAGGGAGGAGGTAATGAACAGGAGTACGAGAGATCTATGAAACATGCAAAAGCAGAGAGGTAGAAAAACAGGTGTTACTCAGAAAAGAGAGACTGGGGAGACACCAGAATGTACGTGCTATTGAATGAACTGTCAAAGGGAGCAGGGAGGCCTGCATCAAGGAGAGAAGCACTCGGGCCAGAGAGTGAGAAGGGGACAGTCCTCATTCTGGTGACCTTCAGGTAAAAGTGAAGCTTAGCACGTGGGTTCTGATCGTGGAAACTATGAGAATGAACGTGTCCCCCGTGGGCAATAAATGTAGAAGGTAACACTGCAGTACTGGGGCTGAGGGGCCTCTACGGCTAATGCTGATGGAGCTGAGGAATGGGGAGAGAAAGTGGGTTATCAGAGAGACAGTGGAGGCCGGATTTTAAAAATTAGGGATATAAAATGTCACTGAGAGTTTGAATTTAAACAGTACTACTGGATATTATTTGAAGGAAGCTATTGGTAATTGGAGAAAAAGTCCAGTGTAATCTGATTGGAATCTGGAATGCCTGGGGCTTGTACAGTAGCCCCTAGAATCCTACTGCATTTTAAACTCAGATAGACAGGATATGCATCCATCAACTTTGGAGAAGCATTACCTGTGATCATTAGTAGGAAACAACGAGGCATCTTGGGAAGTAGGCCTATTACAATTTGATGTTTACAAAGACTGTGAAACTAACATGGCTGGCCAGAGGAGCGGGAGCCTTTCCCACGTGAAGTATAGTCACGAAAATGCGCTGAGTGGTATCTGAGGAGACAAAGATCACCAAGTCCCTGGGCCACTAAGGTAACAAGGGTTAAGTGGAAGGTCTTTGTCCGGCCTTTAACTGTCGAGTCTCCTAACTCAAACGGACCTTCATTTCTGAAGAAATAAACAATTCATTCCTGGTCCTCATCTCAGAGAGTGAGCGTTATTGTTGTTGCTTTTTAACTCACTGGTAATAGGGAGGCATAGGCCAGTTTTGAAGTTCCTGAGATGACTGTCATATAGGCCTGATTCAGGAAAGTAAACCACCAACTTGCCTGGGAGAGAGAACCGCACACGGTCTTAGGATGTGTGATGTTGTGAGGACAGATGGAGCAGTGCTCCTTTTCTTCCTTGTAAAGAGTCGTTTAAATGACTGGCTGTGTTCGTTTTTCTTCTGCGTGTGATTTGTCACCTCGTTTAGTGAATGGCGTTTCCTCTCGAAGTCCGAGAGCGACCGCTTCTGGGGACGACTCCGTGGACGGTCTGCTGCAGCGGATGGTACAACATGAGGACCAGGCGCCCCTGGGGAAGAGCGTCGAGGCCGCGATCACATCCGCCTCTGTGCCGCCTTCCTCCAGTCCGGGCCACAGCCACAGCCACGGCAAGGAGCGAGCCCCGGGGAGACCAGACAGCCTTCTCGTGCCTGCGGTCCCCGGCGACTCCTGCAGTGGTAGCATCTCACTCCTCTCCGAGAAGTTGCCGAGCAGCCGTTCGCCCCCGCACATCAAGAGGAGCGTAGTGGAAGCCATGCAGCGCCAGGCTCGGAAAATGTGCAATTACGACAAAATCCTGGCCACCAAGAAAAACCTGGACCATGTCAACAAAATACTAAAAGCCAAAAAACTGCAAAGACAGGCCAGGACAGGGAACAACTTCGTGAAACGCAGACCAGGCCGACCTCGGAAATGCCCCCTCCAGGCCGTGGTGTCGATGCAAGCCTTCCAGGCCGCCCAGTTGGTCGGCCCCGAGCTGAGCGAAGGCGAGGAGAGAGCAGCGGCGCCCTTCCGTCCTGACACCGTTACAGATGTCATCGAGGCTGTTGTCCAGAGCGTGAACCTGAGTCCAGAACAGAAGAAGGGGCTGAAGAGGAAACGTTGGCTTTTGGAAGAACAGACCAAGAAAAAGCAGAAGCCGTTCCCAGAGGAAGAACGAGAGCGCACTGAAAGGTAATTCCTGGTTTCACGCTTGGTCTGGGTGGAGGACACACAGACGTGTCACAGATGTGACCTATCCATACGCAGCTGAGTGACTCTTCGTTATAGAAAACCTGCACTTCTCTGTTTTATTGAAAAGTTCCTCTTCAGGGCCGCCTGGGTCGTTCAGTTCATTAAGCGTCCGACTCTCTCTTTCTTTTTTTTTTTTTTTTATGTTTATTTTATTTCTGAGACAGACACAGAACATGAGCGGGGGAGGGGCAGAGAGAGAGAGGGAGACAGAGAATCTGAAGCAGGTTCCAGGCTCCGAGCTGTCAGCACAGAGCCCGACGCGGGGCTCGAACCCACAAACAGTGAGATCGTGACCTGAGCCGAAGTGAGACACTCAACCAACCGACTGAGCCACCCAGGCGCCCCCACGTCCGACTCTTGATTTTTGACTTGGGTCACCATCTCAAGGTTCCTGAGTCTGAGCCTGCGTGCAGAACCTGCTTGGGATTCTCTCTCTTTCCTTCTCTCTCTGCCCCTCCCCCACTTACTTTAAAAAAGTAAGTTAGGGTTAGGTTTAAAAAAAGAGGGGGGTTCTTATTATAACTGCCCCAAATTATAAATAATTAAGCACAGGGAATGTAACAATTCAATCTAATCCCCTCGCTCTACAGGTGAGGAGGTCCAGGCCCAGAGAGGTCACCTATTTTATCCAGTATGTGCCTGGAATTATTTTTACTGTCACACCATCTCCTGTATGCTCTGACCTTGTCTTCCTGTCATCGCGTACGTTTTTCTGCATGTTCGATTTATTTCCTTCATAGTGTCCTGGTTACATTTTTACATTTTTCTAAAAGATAATAGAACACAGAGCCAAAAGTCATCCAAAATAAGAGCATTTAATCCTTTTGTTATGTATCCAACCAGATTCATTCCCTGAAGGTATATTTGGTATTTTTCAATGAGCTAATGACAATATTCAGCATTTGCAAATGGCTTTTCCTTTACTAAATGTAGCGTGTCAGTCACAGTTAATGGCATCCCTCTGTTCACGGAGAAATACAAATTGAAACTGCTAGATACATTTTAAGCCTCTTAACATATATTGTCAGACTGCTGTCTTAAAAGCCACGTCTGTTTATACTTTGACTAGCATCATGCGGTAATAGTCACATACTCTTTACCCCCCACCCTTATCTACCCTGGAAACTATCTTTTTAAAAAAATCTTTATCCGGGGGCAGGGAAAGAAAACCTTCCTCAATCTGATACAGGTGAAATATACTTCATAAATGTTACTTGCTGCTTATTTTAATTTGCACGTTTTTGCATATTAGAAGACATTAGTATGTGTTGTGTTCCATACCTGTTTTTTAAGTGCTCATTACATGCAGTCACAATGATAACCCTGGGGCGCCTGGCTGGCTCAGTCAGAAGAGCCTGTGACTTTTGATCTTGGGGTTGTGAGTTTGAGCCCCATGTTGGGTGTAGAGATTACTTAAATTATGGGGCGCCTGGGTGGCGCAGTCGGTTAAGCGTCCGACTTCAGCCAGGTCACGATCTCGCGGTCCGTGAGTTCGAGCCCCGCGTCGGGCTCTGGGCTGATGGCTCGGAGCCTGGAGCCTGTTTCCGATTCTGTGTCTCCCTCTCTCTCTGCCCCCTCCCCCATTCATGCTCTGTCTCTCTCTGTCCCAAAAATAAATAAACGTTGAGATTACTTAAAAAAAAAAAAAAAAAAAAGAATGATAACCCTTAATGTTTGTTGTGGGGCATCATTTGGTTTTCTTTATATTTTCTTGCCAAACAGCAGTAGGACAGTTATCAGTCTTTTTCTCTATCATCTACCTTGGTGAATCCCATATAGAGGTTTCTTATATGTCTCTATTGCATCATCTATAAAAAAGACTTCTTTTCCTAGAGAATATACAGGATATTTTTTTTTTTTTCATGAGTAACACAAGCTTGTAGATACATCAGTGAAACTGAAAGCTTACTGGTCGAGAAGTTGTGTCTCTCTTCACATGACCTCATTTCTTCTCAAATCCTGTTCTCTTTGTGGGCGTGGGCGTTAAGAGCGCACCGTGTAGCCGTGCCTGGCTGGCCCAGTCAGGGGAGCATGCCTCTCTTGACCTGGGGGTCGTGAGTGTGAGCCCCGTGCTGGGAGGGACTCCTCTTAGGAGATTGTGCAAGAAGGGACATGACGTATGAGATCCCAGGGGCAGCAGCAATTTTTCACCTTTTTCTGGTTAGAACCTACTACAGTACTTGGTATGTAGCAGGAATTTATTCATTTCCTCATTCAGTAAGTGTTTATTGCAAAATTACTTACCCCATGTGCTGAGGGTAGGTAAGAGTGGTAAGCAGATAGAGATACACTCCCGGTCCTCCTGGATTGTGCAGCCTAAGTATGAGTAGGGAGAGTTAGTGCTATGAGAACGAATTGTTGAGGTGATTGACCTAGCTTCCCTGTGGAAGTAATTACTAATTAAAATCCGAAGAATTGACTTCATCTGTTATGTAAGGCGTGAGGCTAGAGCACACATTATGGGCTCAGTATGAAAAGGCAGAGCAGGTTCAAGGAAGTGAAAGAATGCTTTTGTGGCCAAAACACAGAGCAAATTCTAGTAGTGTGGTCTAGAGCTTAGAGAATGAGTCTAAAGAAAAGGTTGTGGGGGCCAGATCATGCAGAGGGCCTTGTATTCCATGTTAAAGAGCATGGACACTATTTGATTAGTAACAACCCACATGGCAAAAGAATAATGGTTATGGGGCGCCTGGGTGACTCAGTCGGTTAAGCATCCAACTTCGGCTCAGGTCATGATCTCAGGGTTCGTGGGTTGGGGCCCCACGTCAGGCTCTGTGCTGACAGGTCGGAGCCTGGATCCTGCTTCAGATTCTGTGTCTTCCTTCTCTCTGCCCTTCCCCTGCTCACTCGCTCTATCTCTCAAAACTAAGTAGACATTTTTTTTAAGTTTAAGAAAAGAATAGTATAATGGTTATGAGCTGGGTTCTAGATCAGAAGAATCTGGGTTCAAACCCTGGTTCTAAAAGGAAAAAGGACAAATTTTAAAAGCTGTGTAAAAAATAAAATCATCTCTCCTTTGCTCTACTGGTGGGAATGCAAACTGGTGCAGCCACTCTGGAAAACAGTATGGAGGTTCCTCAAAAAATTAAAAATAGAACTACCCTATGACCCAGCAATTGCACTACTAGGTATTTATCCAAGGTATATAGGTGCTGTTTCTTGGGTTTTGGGGGGTTTTTTTAAGTTTTTTTTTTTTTTTACATTTTATTTATTTTTGAGAGAGAGAGAGAGACAGAGACAGAGCACAAGTGGGGGAGGGGCAGAGAGAGAGAGGGAGACACAGAATCCAAAGCAGGCTCCAGGCTCTGAGCTGTCAGCACAGAGCCCAACACGGGGCTCAAGCTCGGGAACAGTGAGATCATGCCCTGAGCCGAAGTCGGACACTTAACCGACTGAGCCGCCCAGGTGCCCCCAGGTGTGCTGTTTCTGAGGGGCACATGCACCCCCATGTTTATAGCAGTACTATCCACACTAGCCAAAGTATGGAAAGAGTCCAAATGTCCATCGACAGGTGAATGGATAAAGAATATATATACACATACACACAGTGGAGTATTATTCGGCAATCAGAATGAAATCTTGCCATTTGCACCTACGTGGATGGAACTAGAGGGTATCATGCTAAGTGAAATTAGAGAAAGACAAATATCCCATGACTTCACTCATATGAGGACTTTAAGATACAAAACAGATGAACATAAGGGAAGGGAAGCAAAAATAACATAAAAACAGGGAGGGGGACAAAACCTAAGAGACTCTTAAAGACAGAGAACAGGGGCGCCTGGGTGGCGCAGTCGGTTAAGCGTCCGACTTCAGCCAGGTCACGATCTCGCAGTCCGTGAGTTCGAGCCCCGCGTCAGGCTCTGGGCTGATGGCTCAGAGCCTGGAGCCTGTTTCCGATTCTGTGTCTCCCTCTCTCTCTGCCCCTCCCCCGTTCATGCTCTGTCTCTCTCTGTCCCAAAAATAAATAAACGTTGAAAAAAAAAATTTAAAAAAAAAAAAAAAAAAGACAGAGAACAAACTGAGGGTTGCTGGAGGGGTGGTGGGAGGGGGGGGATGGGCTAAATGGCCAAGGGGCATTAAGGAAGACACTTGTTGGGTTGAGCACTGGATTCTACTCCTGAAATCATTGCACTATATGCTAACTAACTTGGATGTAAATTAAAATAAATTAAATAAAATTTAACGACAAAATAAAATCATAATTCAAATACTTAAAACTGAATCAACACTATGCTACATATATCAACTTGTGGGATGTATCTAAAGAGGTGGCTAGAGTGGGATTCATAGCCTTTAATACTTATATTACTTCCTAAAATGCTGAAAATTTATGAACCGTGAGTCCAATTAAGAAATGAGAAAAAACAGAGAATAAGCCCCAAAAGGTAAGTGGGAAGTGAAGGAAATGAAACATATATTAAATTAACAAAATAAAGCTAAGGTACAATAGAGAGACTCACTGAAGACCAAAGTTAGTTCCTTGAAGACTAATAAAATATACAAACTTCTAGTAAAGTTGATCAGTGAAGAAAATTATAAGTTAAAAAGGAGATAAGCTGTATATGAGAGATTAAAAAATGACTACTATAAGCATGTTATGCCCCCCAAATTGGAAAACTCAGTTGAAATGTACGTATTCCTAGGGAAAACCTACTCAAGAAGAGATAACCTGAGTGTTTCTTTTCCATAAATCCAATCTTTAATTTAAAATCTTGCTGCAAAGAAAGCAGCAGGACCAGAAACTTCTACCATACTTGAAAGAAAAGGATCATTCCATTCTCCTTAAAATTCTTTAGAGGCACCTGGCTGGCTCAACCGGAGGATCATGTGACTCTTGATCTCATGGTCATGAGCTCAAACCCCACACCGGGTGGAGACAGACAGACATACATACATAAACAAACTTAAAAAAACAAAAAACAAAAAACTCTTTAGAGATGATGGGGGAAGTAGGGAGGGGAATACACCTACAGAAAGTACATAAACATTAGAAATAAGTTCATCTTTTTTTCATAAAGCCAACACTGATGTAGACATGGAAGGGGTGAATGTATAGAACTCGGCTAGCTAGTATCCCATGTGCCTCCCCAGTCACAAACTGCTTCACCACTAGCCAAAATCAATTTCCTGACTTCTGATGTAACCACCTCCTTACCTTGTTCTTTTACACCATTTAAGTTTGCAAGCCTAGACAATGTCGTTTCGTTTACCCTCACTGAACTTCGTTTGGATGGAATTGCACAGGACATACACTTCTGTGTCTTCCCTTTCTTTGCTCAACATGTACATCTGTATCTGTGCTGTGGCATGTGGCTGTAGTCCTTTCCGTCGTCGGTACAGAATTCAGTTCTCTGCTTCACTGTTGGGTCGTTTCGACTTTGAGACTATTTCCCAAAAATGCTGGTGGATATGGGCACGAATTTCCCCAGGGTATTTTCCAAGGGATGGAATTACTGAATAACGTAAAAGATTTGTCCCCAGACTTCTTGAAGCCGTGGTGCGTTAAGGTAGTGCGGAACTGGTTCGGTAAGAGAAGGCAACCTTGCTACCTGAAACCGTAACACTGCTTATCGACAGGGACAGAGAACAGTATTTAATGAATTGTGCCCTAAAAGTTGATATTACATAGTAACGGGAATGAAATTGGATCCTGTCTCATCCCAGATACAAAAGTTAACTCCCAGTTGATTAAATCCATAATGGAATGAAAAAAACTTCACAACTTTATTGTCAGAAAGGAGTTCATAAGCCAGATCTCAAAAGCAGTACCCATACAGGTAAAAAGACTGACATACTCAATTATATTAAAGCTAAACTTCCATTCATCAAACGGCATGACAAATATATGAAGACTTTCTACAAACTGGGAAATTTGTAACACGTGTGATGTGTACAGTTTTGGTGTCCAGAATACATAAACAGCAACAAAATTGTGTTACAAATAAACCCTATGTAATCTAGCAGTTACCCTTTAGAGAAAGTCTTGCCCAACAGTCACCAGAACACTTTTCGGAAAGGTAGTGGCAAGATTCATTATAATATGTAGAAAATAGAAATATCCAACATTACCATGAAAAGGAATAAACACAGTTTTCCACGCAATGGAAAATGATATGGTAATAGAGATTCGTGAATTACAGCTGATAATGTAATAATAGTGGATGAATCTTATAAACATTAAGTTAAAAAAAAAAAAAAAAAAAAACCAAGTTCCTAAAAATGATATACTAGCTGGTCCTACTTTTATAAAGCAAACACACACACAAAGTAAACAAATTACTGCATTTTTTTAATAATTTAGTTTTTTTAATGTTTATTTTTGAGAAAGAGCACAAGCAGGGGAGGGAATGAGAGAGACGGAGACACAGGATCTCAAGCAGGCTCCACGCTCCAAGCTGTCAGCACAGAGCCTGACGCTGGGGTCAAAGTTAGGAATGGCGAGATCATGACCTGAGCCAAAGTCAGACGCTTAACTGACTGAGCCACCCAGGTGTCCCCAAATTACTGTATTGATGTAGATAGATATATTATGAAACCATGTATTTTTTTTAACGTTTGTTTATTTTTGAGAGAGAGACACAGAGTGCGAGCTGGAGAGGGATGGAGAGAGAGGGACACAGAATCCAAAACAGGCTCCAGGCTCTGAGCTGTCAGCGCAGAGCCCGACACAGGGCTCAAACCTATGAACTGCGAGATCATGACCTGAGCCAAAGTTGGATGCTTAACCCACTGAGCCACCAGGCACCCTGTGATGAACCATATTTTAGTGTGCATTACCTCTTCCTCTTTTTTTTCTTGAAAAATTCAGTCTTGGGGCACCTGGGTGGCTCAGTCAGTTGGGTGTCTGACGTCAGCTCAGGTCATGATCTCTTGGTCCGTGAGCTTGAGCCCCTCATCAGGCTCTGTGCTGACAGCTCAGAGCCTGGAACCTGCTTCAGATTCTGTGTTTCCCTCTCTGTCTCTCCCTCTCTCTTTGACCCTCTCCCGCACTCGCTGTCACTCACTCGCTCGCTCTCTCTCTCTCTCTCTCTCTCTCTCAAAAATAAACAAAAAAATTAAAAAGAAAACTTCAATCTTCTTTTCTTTTTCTTTTTAATGTTCATTTATCTTGAGAGAGAGAATGCCAATAGGGGAAGGACAGAGAGAGAATCCCAGGCAAGCTCTGCCCTGACAGTGCAGACCCAGACATGGGGCTCCACCTCATGAACCATGAGATCATGACCTAAGTCGAAATCAAGAATCAGATGCTCAACCGACTGAGCCCACCCAGGTGCCCTGAAAAATTCAGTCTTAAAGTCGTTAGGTCTAGGTGTCCACATGGGGTATGGAAACCATGGTGACCCTGAGTTGGGTGTTGGAGACTTAATGGAGCGAAGAGTTGGGGCCTGGGACAAAGTGGAGAGAACATCAACCCCGCCTAGGGTGTCAGAGCCTGAGTAGAATGAGATGGATGCACTTGTGGAGAGAGAGCCCAGTGTTGGTGTAGACACCGGCAAGGGCGGGACGTTGTCCACTCAGACTTCACTAAGGAGAATTTTTAAAAATCTGTGGATGGGCATTTGCATGTCTTATAAGCCCTCATGGTAATTCTGATGTGTGTAGCCTATGGACAGCACTCGGGGAAACGTGGCACTGGGAGAATTGATGTATGCAGGTGATAAACAGAAAAGCAGAAATTGTTTTTGATTACAGAAAAAGAAGGTAAGGCACAGAAGTAGAAATGAATTTGCCTGATAAGGAGAACAGCAACCAATCCATCAATCAAACAAACAAATAAGAACAGGTGAAAAGAGAAATAACAAATTAATTGATTGGATAGATAAATCGATTGATCCTGTTACCAAGTACCAAGGATGATTTATCCCAGTTATAAAAGACTTGTTCAACATCTAAAAGCATATTAAGGTTCCTCATCGCATCAAAAGGCTAAAGAAGAAAAATCACACAATCGTATCAATAAGTGTAGAAATGTAATTTCACAGACTAACTCGTTTATGATAAAAACTGAGCAGTCTGGGAACAGGAAAATTACCTCAACATATTAAAGGCCTTAGACAAAAAACCCTGCAGCTAACAGGATCCATGGTGAGAGATTGAGAACTTTTCCCCTAATATCAGAAATGAGGAAGAATGTCCACTTTTGCTGCTTTAATTCAGCCTAGTATTAAAATTGCTGACTGATGTAGTCAGGCAAGAAAAAGGAGTAAAAGGCTTCAAAAGTGTAAAGGAAGCAGTATGATGAGCTGTGGTCACAGATGCTGTGATCTTACATGAGCCCTTAAAGATCTCAAACAAAACAGCTGTAGAAGCTTTTGAACAAGTTCAGCAAACTTGAAAACACAGAATCAGTTGCGTTTCTATACACTGATAATTTTCTAAGAAGGAAATTACAAAAACAGTTCTTCTTACAGTGGCATCAAAAAGAACAGACCTAAGAATAAACTTAGCAAGGGGCCCCGGGGGGCTCGGTAGGTGGAGCCATGCGACTCGATCTTGGGGTCGTGAGTTCAAGCCCCATGTTGGGTTGTAGAGCTTACTTAAGAAGAAACTTAAAAAAGAAAATTAAAAAAAAAAGGGGCGGGCACCTAGGTGGCTCAGTCGGTTAAGCGTCCGACCTCGGCTCAGGTCATGATCTCGTGGTCCGTGAGTTCGAGCCCTGCGTCGGGCTCTGTGCTGACAGCGTGGAGCTGGGAGCCTGCCTCAGATTCTGTCTCTCTGCCCCTCCCCTGTTTGCTTATACTTTTTATCAAAAATAAACATTGAAAAAAATTTTTTATTAAAAAAAAAGAATAAACTTAGCAAGGCAAAACTTGTACATTGAAAGCTACAAATCATTGTTCAGTCAAATTAAAGAAGACATAAATAAATGGAAAGACAGCCTGCGTTCAGGGACTGGAAGACTTAATGTTGTTAAGATCTCAGAACCACCCAAAGCGATCTACAAATTCAGTGCAATAGCCCAGTGATGTGGTTTTCATGGAAATAGAAAAACCCATTCCCTGCCATGTCATTGTTTTGGGCCTAAGGTCCCTAACCAATCTGCTTGCTTATTTTTATTTTATGTATATTTTCCAGGGTTTTTCCTTGTACCTAGTGCAAGGATAAGTGGCAATATCTATTCCATCTTTGCCTGGAGCTAGAATCAACTTAATTTTTAAAGATTAAAAAATAACTTTTTCAATGTTTATTTATCTTTGAGAGAGACAGAGTGCAAGTTGGGGAGGGGCAGAGAGAGACAGAATCCAAAGCAGGTTCTAAGCTCTGAGCTGTCAACAACAGAGCCTGACGCGGGGCTCGAACCCACTAACCGCGAGATTGTGACCTGAGCTGAAGTCGGACGCTTAATCGGCTGAGCCACCCAGGCGCCCCTAAAGATGTTTTTGATAGGGGTGCCTGGGTGGCTCGGTCAGTTAAGCGTCTGACTTCGGCTCAGGTCGTGATCTCACGGTTTGTGGGTTCGAGCCCCACATCAGGGTCTGTGCTGACAGCACCGAAGTCTGCTCGGACTCTCCCTGTCTCCTCTGCTTCTCCCTCATGTGTGCACAGTCAGTCTCAGTCTCTCTCTCTCTCTCTCTCTCTCTCTCTCTCTCTCTCTCTCTCTCTCCCTTTTTCTCAGAAATAAACATTAAAAAATGTTTTTGATTGACTTAGAATTCTACTTGGACAGGCTTTTTCTTCCTCCTCCTCCTCCTCCTCCTCCTCCTCCTCCTCCTCCTCCTCCAGCACTTAAAGATGTTATCTCATTGCCTTCAGCCTTGAATTGTTTCAGACATGAAATACTCATTCCTGTTTTTGTACTCCTGTATAGATTGTTTATTTTTTCCTCTGGCTTTTAAAAACTTTTCGGTATTTATTTAGCAGTTTACTGTGATACACCTTGCTGTATTGGAGTTTATATTGTTAATGGCTTGTTTAGCTTCTTGGAACTTTGAGCTTGTACTTTGTATCAAATTTGGAAAATATTTGGCCATGAATCTTTGGGGTTTTTTCATTATGAATTTTTTTACTTTGTAGATGTCACATAATTGTGTATCTAGTTTTTGTTCTTTTCCAAATGTTCACAGTTTTTTTGGTAGGCAGTTAAGTTACTTGTGGTTCAGTTTAGATCCTTTGGAAGACTGTTTTTAAGCTTTATTAGTGCTAGCCTTTGGTCTAGGGATAGTTGAGTCCTATGAAACTGGGTGACACTACCCTCTGGATTGTCTGTGGAATGCCCTGCAGTTTCTCTCCACTCTGCCTAGTGGAATCAGAGTAGCGACCATCATGTACGAGTTCTTGGACTTGTTCAGGTCCCAGCACTCTGGTAGCTCTTTGTCTGGCTTTAGAGAATTTCGTCCTGTGTAGGTACCACCTGGACTTTAGTCTAGAATTACTTTCCTCCGTGGCTTTCTCCACACCAGTGCTCTGCCTCACCAGCCCGAGTGCCCTCAGCGTTCTCTGTCTTTCCGGTTTATGTTGTTGGCTGTTCTCTGCTGTGGCTCTACTCCCTCCATCATCATCCTCCCTGTGAACACAGTTCTTATTTCTATTTTTTTCTTTCTTTTCAATTTTCTTGGTGATCACAATCCTACAGTGTTGTCTAATGTCTGATCATTGTTTTGTAAACTTTCTCCAGTTTCAATGTTTGTTTATTTTTGAGAGAGAGAGAGCCAGAGCGCAAGGGGGGAGGGGCAGAGAGACAGGGAGACACAGAATCCGAAGCAGGTTCCGGACTGTGGGCTGTCAGCACAAAGCCCAACATGGGGCTTGAACTCACGAACCGCGAGATCACGACCTGAGCTGAAGTCCGACTTTTAACCGACTGAGCCACCCAGGTGCCCTAAACTTTCTGTAGGTTTATAGTAGTTTACCATATTTCTACTAGTTTCTGTTGGGAGGACCAGAGTGGCATCTGTTACTCCATCACAGTCAGATGAGGAAGTGCTGTATCTCATGTTTTACTTGCTGTGGTGTTTTTTGAATAGACAGTAATAAAAATTACCTTTAAACTCTCTTTCTAGCTTTACTGAAACAACAGTTGAGATTCCTGGTCCTCCTGAAACCCCAGCCAAGCCTCCCGAACCTGAAGGTAGCTTGCAGCCTGTGCTTTCTCTCATCCCAAGGGAGAAGAAGGCCCCACGTCCCCCAAAGAAGAAGTATCAGAAAGCAGGGCTGTATTCTGACGTTTACAAAACTGCAGAGTAAGTAGTCGCATCTGTCAGCCGGCGTGTCTTAAAGACCATTCTTCCGTGCTTGAAATGATACTTTGACTATCAAAAAACACCATATGAGTGCAGGGCCCACAAATACTGACCTCATCACAGACACCGCGGCGTCCACTATGCTCGTGACACTGCGCTGTGTTGTTCGGGGCTAATTACCTTCCTGCTCTTTTGGGTTTTGTTTCAATTTTTAAAAAAAATTTTTTTTTACTGTTTGTTTATTTTTGAGAGAGAGAGTGAGCATGACCAGGGGAAGGGCAGAGAGAGAAGGAGACACAGAATCCAAAGCAGGCTCCAGGCTCCAGGCTCCAGGCTCCGAGCTGTCAGCACAGAGCCTGACGCGGGGCTTGCACTCACAGACCGTGAGATCATGATCTGAGCCGAAGTCGGACGCTCAACCGACTGACCCAGGCGCCCCTGTTTCAATTTTTTTTAATTCTAATTACTTAACATTTGGTGTAATATTAGTTTCAGCATCTTCCCTGTTCTTCTCTCTGCCTTTCTAGCGGTATCTTTTTTCTTTTTTAAAAATAAGAGAAATGGTACTATGTGGGTATCTAAAATGATCTTGATTTTTTACATTCATTCCTCATTGGTTGAGTGTTTTCTGTGTCTTCAAACACTTTGCTGGAGGAGTGAAATACGCTCCTTGTAGGAACGTCCTATCCCTTCGGGAGGAGCAGCTCAAGAAGCAGCTCAATTAAGAATGTGTAGAGCCCAAGGGTGCCTGGCCAGCTCAGTCGGCAGAACATGTGACTCTTGGTCTTGGGGTTGTGGGTTTGAGCCCCATGTTGGGTGTGGAAATTACTAAAAAATAAAATCTCTAAAAAAGAAAAAAAAGAAGGTGTAGAGCCTGAAAGAGACATCAACTGACTGTGTCATTGTGTATAAACATGATGAATTTTTTAAGTTTATTTATTTATTTTGAGAGGGAGAGAGAGAGGGGAAGAAAACGAAAGAACTCCAGTGGGGGAGGGGCAGGGAGAGAGAGAGAATCCCAAGCAGGCTCCGTGCCATCAGCACAGAGCCCGACATGAGGCTCAAACCTGTGAACTATGATATCAGGACCTGATCTCAAGCGCCCCCGATCAGTCACCCAACCGACTGAGCCACCCAGGTGCCCCAACGTGGTATTTTTAAGAAAGGAAAAGTGTGTGTGTGTTGTGTGTGTTTTTGGATAACTCTAGTGACAGAGCAGACAGTGTATGACAGGGCTGCAACAACAGACACTCGGCGTCCGTCAAAAGGTCGTGAGGGTGTGAAGGAAAGGTTACATTTTAGACGTATGTCCGACTCGGCGAGGTTGAAGTGTCTGCATGTGAGCCACAGCACCTTATTTTGCAGTGAAAAGTTTTCTATTGATTGACCACTGAGGTAGATTCCACATAAACTCCTTGTACCCCATTCTTGCTTCTAGGATCATGAAAATGTTTTAGTCATTAAGCTTATTCGTTGCAGATGCCGATGATAGGAAATTCAAGTACTCCAGAATTTAAGAAGATACACATTTCTTTTCCTTTAACTTAAAAAATGTCACGAGGGGCGCCTGGGTGGCTCAGTCTGTTGAATGTCCGACTTCGGCTCAGGTCGTGATCTCACAGTTCATGAGTTCGAGCCCCGCGTCAGGCTCTGTGCTGACAGCTGGGAGCCTGGAGCCTGCTTCGGATTCTGTGTCTCCCTGTCTCTCTGCCCCTCCCCTGGTCGTGCTCAGTTTCTCTCTCTCAAAAATGAATAAACGTTAAAAAAAAAAATTTTTTTTTTAGTGTTACAAAATACAAACTTCAAGGTTAATATGGTGTCTTCAGTTTCCTCACAGATCTAGACTCCTTTGTTTCTGTCCCTCCATTTCAGCATTAGGCTTCCGTTTCTGTGGTTTCTTCTTGTTCCAACATAGCAGCTAGAGCTCAGCCATCAGGTCTTCCTTGTAGAAAGCGGAAAAGAAGAAAGGGAGTGAAAAGTGTCCATCTTCTCTGTAAGGAAGCAGTATGGAGTGGACACGTCTTCCCACTCCTACCCAGACTTGAATCCCCAATCCCCAGTGTGATGGTCTTTGGAGGCAGGAACTTTGGGAAGTAATTAGGTCATGAGGACGTTGCCCTTTGTGAGTAGGGTCAGCGGCCTTCTAAGAAGAAACACAGAGACATGGCCTCCTTCCACTATATGAGGAGTAGCAGGAAGGTGGCCCTGCACGCCAGGGAGAGAGTTCTCACCGGAACTCACCCCTGATCTTGGACATCCCAGCCTCCAGAAGAGTGAGAAATAAAAATGTGTTGCTGACACCCCCCCAGTCTCTGGTAATGTGTTATATATAGCAGCTCAGGCTGATGAGAAAGGAGAGTTGAAAACCTCATTTATAGACCCTGGCCAGAACATCGTCATGGAACCACACTTCAGGCTGGGAAATCAGGGTTCATATTCCAGTTGATGATGCCTGAAAAATAACTAGCATTCAGTCACTACAAGTGAGAAAATGGAAATGTATTTTGGAAAGAGCTATTTTTTTTTCCAGTTACAATTGTAAGCAGTGTTTTTGCTGAACAGAGAAAACAAATATATTTATCAAGTTTTCTGCTAAAAAAAATTAATTTCAAGTTTTGCTTTTGTTTCTATAAATGTGTTTTTTTCTGGATTAAATCCCTAAAAATGGGAGATTAATAATAAAGTCAGATTGTGAATCAAAAGATCAGTATCTTCGACCACATCTGTGTTGTAAAATGTCTCTGGTCAGACAAAAGTCTTTCACTCGGAGAATGGACTAAAATACCACCTTGTTTATGTTACAACTAGCTATTCACCTCTTAGAAATAAGTAGGTGGGGGGGGGGGCACCTGAGTGGTTCAGTCGGCTAAGCATCGGACTCTAGATTTCAGTTCAGGTCATGATCTCATAGTCCATGAGTTCGAGCCCCGCACCAGGCCCTGTGCTGACAGTGCAGAGCCTGCTTGGGATTCTCTCTATCTCAAAAATAAATGAATAAATAAGTGAAATTTTTAAAAATAAGTAGGAAGAAAATGGTTTATAGGAATATTGTATTTTTTGTAAGTTATTTATTTTGAGAGAGAGCACACAAGCAGGGGAGGGACAGAGAGAGGGAGAGAGAGAATCCCAAGCAGGCTCTGCACTGTCAGTGCAGAGCTGGATGGGCACAGGGCTGGAGCTCACAAACCATGAGATCATGACCTGAGCCGAAACCAAGAGCTGGACACTAGCCAACCGAGCCACCCAGGCAGGCCCTATTCTGGGATATTTTTAAAACATTGATCAGATTGATACAGGTATGCATTCTTCCAAACTGTGAAGCCAGTATATTTTTATGGGCTGCCTGGTTGTTGTTGGTAGCAATTTGTGGGGTTTTTTCTTTGTTTTGTTTTTTAGTTAATGAAGAATTCTTTAGAGCAGTTTTAGGTTCACAACAAAATTGACACACAGTGAGAGAGAGTTTGCATACACCCCTGCTCGCGCAGCCTCCCCTACCGTCAACATCCTGCAGCGCAGCGTTACGTCTATTATAATCAGTCACCTTGCACTGACACATCCTTATCGCCCTAAGTCACAGCTGACGTGAGGGTTCTCTCTTGGTGTTGTACGTTGTGTGGGTTTTCATAAATGTCTAACGACATGTGTCCACCTTTGTAATATCCCACAGAACGGTTTCACTGCTGCCCAGAAAATCTTCCATTTTCTGCCAGGTTGTTTCTGGGGCCACAGAAGGGTACAAAGAAATTGCAAAGTTACTCTTGTATATAAATCATTATAGGCTTTAAAAAGTTATGAGGGGATGTGACTTCCCTCCTATGTGGAATTTAAGAAACAAAACAAACAGAGAAAACAAAAGAGTCACACCAAGAAACGGTCTCTTCGCTCTAGAGAACACATAGGTGGTCGCTAGAAGGAGGGGGCACAGGTGTGGGTGAAACAGGTGCCAGGGATGAGGGAGTTGCACCTGTTGTGGTGAGCACCGGGTGATGCGTGGAGGTGCTGAATCACTCCCATGTACACCTGAAACTCACAGTACACTGTATGTTAACTCTACTGGAATTAAAAGTTAAAACAAATTTTTAAGACGCAGGGGGTGCCTGGGTGGCTCAGTCGGTTTAGCGTCTCACTCTTGGTTTCTGCTCAGGTCGTGATCTCGCGGTTCATGGGTTCAAGCCCCGCGTCGGGCCCAGTGCTGACAAGCTCAGAGCCTGGAGCCTGCTTCGGATTCTGTGTCTCCCTCTCTCCCTACCCTTCCCCAACTTGCATTCGGTCTCTCTCAAAAATAAGTAAACATTTAAAAAAGAAAGAAAATGTCATTGTTACAGTTGAAAAGGATTAAAGATTGATCAGATGGTCTGGCGTGAAGAGTGTAAAGGACAGGATGAGAGTCAGTGAAGATCCCTGTGTTTTGTTTTGTATTCCTGGGTGGATGATAATGTCATTAGCTAAAATACCAGAAAAAAAGTCGTACAGACAGTACTCCTTGGTTTAAGAAAACCTCCATTATTAATGTTCCTTTCTAAAGGTACCAAAAAATGTCTTGTGATACAGTCAACACACTGCTCATGGAGGTTAGCCTGTACATCGGTTTTCTCTGCCCTCTCTGCCAGGTCACTCAAGTTGCTTGAAGCAACACAGATGTATCGTCTTACAGTTCCTGAGGTCAGAAGGTCAAGTGAATCTCTGCAGGCAAAATAAAATCAAGGTGTTGGCAAGGTTTTTCTTGCCGTATTCCTTCTGGAGGCTCTTCCTTGCCTCTCCAGCTTCTAGAGGCTACCCTATATGTCGTGGATGGGGTTCCTTCTGTCTTCAAACCCTCAATGACAGGTTGAGTCCTCGCATTTTGTCACTTCAAGCTTGGTTCTGTTTTCGCTGACTGTGCCTTTAACTTCCTCTTCCATTTATAAGGACCCTTGTGATTATATTGGGCTCACCTGGATTATCCAGACTACTATCCCTGTCTCTAAATCAACAGATTAGAAACCTTAATTCCTTTGGCATATTCCCAGTTTCTGGGGGTTACATGTGGATATGTGGGGAGAGTGAGCGTTATTGTATCTACTGAACCCTCTAGATTATGGGGTTCACATGTCTTATTTTATATTTGTCTGCACTTTTTGAAGTGAGGACAATGCTGTGTTACTTTGGAATTTAGATTTTATTTTATCTAAAAGGAATTCAACGGAATATGTAATATCAGGTATCTGTCAAGTACCTTGGAGATTGAATTTAAGACTTAGGGTGTGTGTGTGTGTGTATTTTTTTTTTAAGTTTACTTATTTATCTTGAGAGAGGAAGTGTAAGTCGGGGGAGGGACAGAGAGAGAAGCAGAGAGAGAATCCCAAGCAGGCTCCATACTGTGAGCGCGGAGTCCAGTCCGGACCGCACTGAACCAAACCCATGAACTGAACCGGGAGGTCATGACCAGAGCTGAAATCAAGACTTGGACGCTGAACTGACTGAGGCCCCCAGGCGTCCCCAGGCTTAGAGGATACTCTGGTGAGACAGCACCTTGATGGGGGCCTTTGGGCTTCACTGTCATTTTGGGCAAATTACTTTTTCTCTCTAGAATCATAGAAATGAAATTTATGTGTTAAATGAAGCTGTTGAACCGTATAGTTTGTATATAGATGGAAATACTGAGCTGGTGAAAGGTCCAGTCACACAGATCACTTTTAGCTGAAGCAAGTTGAAAATTCAATGTATCTGATTTTTTATTTTAGTCGCTAAGAAAGTGAAAGTAACCCAAGTAAAGGTGTGTTTTTTAAATTATTTTATCTTTATTGAGCTGTAATGTACATCCCACATTATATTAATTTCAGGTGTGCCATATAATGATTTAATATTCGTATATGACATGATCACAATAAGTCTAGTGAACACCTGTTAGCATACATAGTGACAAAATTTTTTTCTTGCCATGAGAACTTTTTTTTTTTTTAAGATTTTATTTGTCAGTAATCTCTACAGCCAGCATGGGGCTCGAACTCACAGCCCTGAGATCAAGGGTGGCACACTCCACTGACTGAGCCAGCCAGGTGCCCCTGCCATGAGAACTCTTAAGATCTATTTTCCTGTCAACTTCCCAGTGTGCACTACAGCATTATTAACTACAGTTGCCATGCTGTATGGGACATTACGTCCCATGGCTTATTTATCTAATGACCGGAAGCTTTCACCTTTTGACTCCTTTCACCCATTTCACCCATCCCAGTCCCCTGAAATCCCCCCGCTTCTGACAACACCAACACATTCTCTCTGTGAGCTTGGTATTTTGTTTTTTGAGTTTTGGGGGTTTTGTTGTTTTTTAGATTCCACATGTAATCGAAATCATACGGTATTTCTCTTTCTGTGTTTGGCTTCCTTCCCTTAGCCTGATGCCCTCGCAGTCCATCCATGTTGTTGCAGATTTCAAGATTTCATTCATTTTTATGGCTGAATCATGTTCCGTTATGTTTGTACACCACATCTCCATCCATTCATCTGCCGGCAGACATGAAGGTTGTTTTCCTATCTCGTAAATAATGCTGCAGGGAGCATGGGGTTGCAAGTATCTTGTCCAGGTGATGTTTTCGGTTTCTTCGGATACGTACTCAGAAGTGGAATCGCAGGGTCTTAGAGTATGTCTATTTTTCATTTTGAGAGGCGCCTTCATGCTCTTTTCCACAGTGGCCGCACCAACTTACATCGCCACCCATAGTGCATGTGGGCGCCCTTTTCTCCTCATCCCTGTTAGTAAGTAATAGACACTTACTATTTCCTATCTTTTTGGTAACAACCATTCTGACAGGTGTGAAGTGTTGTTGTGGTTTTCTAGGTCCATCTCCCTGATGGCTAGTGAGATTGAGCATCTTTTCATGTACCTGTCAGCCTTCTGTGTCTGTGTCGTTGGGAAAATGCCTGTTCAGCTCAGATCCTGTGCCCATTTTTTAATCAGATTGTTTGTTCTTTTACCACTGAGTTGTAGGAGTTCTTTATATTCTTTGAATATTAACCTATTAACGGATGCATGACTTACCAATATTTTCTCCCATTCAGCAGGTTGCCTTTTCATTTGGTTGACGATTTTCTTTGTTGTACGGAAGACCTTTAGTTGGATGCAGTCCCTCCGTTCATTTTTGCTTTTTTCGCCTTTGCTTTTGGCATCAAACCCAAAAATTCTTTGCAAGGCTGATGTCCCAAGTAAAGTGTTAAAAACAAGATTAACTTCATATTTTAAGGTTTTTTTTTAAGTTGATTTATTTTGAGAGAGTGAGAGAGCACATGCCCGTGCAGGCAGGGGAGAGGCAGAGAGAGGGGGAGAGAGAATCCCAAGCAGGCTCTGTGCAGTCTTTGCAGAGCCCAACTCGCAGCTGGAGCCCACGAACCCTTGATAATCATGACCTGAGAGAGTTGGTCGTTTAACTGAGCCCCCGGGCCCCCCGCCCCCAGCTCTGGCTCCCTTGTGTTTTAATGGTTTCAGTTGATTAACTGATGGCACTTAAATTTACATGACATAAAAGTAACCATTTTAATAACTTTAAGTGCACCGTTCGGTGGCATCAAACACATCACCTTGTGCGACCGCCACCACTGTCCACCTCCAGCACTTCTTCATTTTCACAAACTGAGTGTCTTCTCTCCGAAGTGTGAATTCCAGCGGCCCCTCCCCCGCTACCCAAGTGAAGTGACACGTGTAGAGGGAATAGCGCACAGTAGACACGCAGTGAACCTGGCTTGTGTCTGCAGCGTCTCATGTCCCCAGGGCTTGTTTCCTGTCCTCTTTCTTTTGCTCAGCAGTTTTATCGAGATGTAGGGGAGCCTGGGGGGCTCAGTCGGTTGAGTGTCCAACTTCAGCGCAGGTCATGACCTCACGGTTCATGAGTTCGAGCTCCACGTTGACTTCTGTGCTGACAGCCCGGATCCCGGCGCGTTTCATATTCTGTGTCTCCTTCTCTCTCTGCCCCTGTCCCACTTGTGCTCTGTCCCTCTGTCCCTCAAAAATAAACATAAAAAAAAAAAAAAACTAATAAAAAAAATTGAGATGTAATTCATATACCGTCTAGTTAACCAGTTTTGAGTGTAGAAGTCAACAGTTTTGGGTATATTACATTAATTGTACATGCAAGTGTAAATACTTATATAGTATGATCTGAATTTTATTTTCATTTGTGTGATTTATATTTTATTATTAGAATAAAATTAATTTTTATTGCGGTAAAGTACGTATGGCAGAATTTACCATTTTCCTCATTTTTAAGTGTACGATTCAGCATTGTTAATTGCATTCACAGTGTGGTGTAGTCATTACCACTGTCTGTTTCCAAAATGTTCCCTTGCTCCAAACAGAAACTCTGTAACCATTAAGCAATAACTCCCCCCACACACCCCAGCCTCCAGTAGTGTCTGATGTGCTTTCAGTTTCTATGAATTTGCCTACACTTGCTGCCCCATGAAAGTGGAATCGTATGACATTTGTGCTTCTTTTGGTCTGGATTATTGAATTTAGCATAATGCCTTCACTGTTCATTTATGTTTTAGCATGTGGGAGAATGTTGGTCCTTTTTGTGGCCATATAATATTCCATTGTGTAGGGTGTGCCACGTTGTGTTTACTTACTCATCTATGGATGAACGTTTGGGTTGTTTCTGCCTTCTGGCTGTCGTGAATGATTCCCTGTGAACACTGGCGTACGTTTATGTGGTCAGGTCCCTGCTTTTGATCCTAAGCATATACGTTATCCATGGGACTAGAAGAAGCTATGTTTAGCTTTTTAACGAACCACGAAACTTTTCCGTAATGGCTGTGCCACTGACTGTTCATCAGGAAGTTATTGACTTGAGATCTCTCTTTTATTTGAATGTTTGTGTTTTTACCTATAAATTTCCTTCTAAGTACTGTTTTTACTGCATCAGATAAGTTTGGGGTTTTTTTTGTTTACATTCTCATTCATTTGAAGATAGTTTCCACTTTCCCTCGGGATTTCTTATTTGAGCTATCGGTTAAGAGTGTGTTGTTTGATTTCCACACATTTGTGGTTTTTCCAGTTTTCCTGATCAGAAAAAAATACTCGGTATGATTTCAGTCTTTTAAAATCTCTTAGGACTTATTTTGTAGCCTAACATATGACCCTTCCTGTAGAGTCTTCTGTGCTCAGTTGAGAAAACCCTATAATCTTCTGTTGTTGGGTGGAGTGTTCCTTATATTTCTGTGAGGTCCATTTGGTTTATAATGTTCAAATCCACACTGACCTGTGTGGTTGTTCTAACCATTATTGAAATTGGTTGAAGTCTCCAACTGTTCCTATACGGCTGTTTCTCCCTTCATTCTTATGAATGTTTCCTTCACATATTCTGGGTCCTTTGATGTTTGGTGAATATATGTTTCTAGTGATTATGGCTTCTGTGTGAATAGACTCTTGTCAGTATTTCGTGTTCTTCTGTGTCTCTCGTAAGAGTTTTGACTTGAAGTCTCTTTTGTCTGATACTGGGGTTGTCATTCTGCTCTCTCTTGGTTACTGTTTACATGGAATATATCTTATCTTTTTTCCATCCTTTTACTTTCAGCCTATTTGTGTCCTTGGATCTAAGGGCAGTCTCTTGGAGATAGTACATCGTTGAATCATGTTTTGTATCCATTTTGTTTCTCTCTGCCTTTTGTTTGGAGAGTTTCACCCACTCACGTTTAAAATAATTACCAATAAGGAAGGGCTTATATTATACTTCCTGTTGTGTTGTTTCCATGTCTCACGGCTTTTTATCCCTCATGCCCTCCATTACTGTCTTCTTTTGTGCTTCGTTGATCTTTTTGTAGTGACATGTTTTGATTCCCTTCATCCCCTTTTGGGTGAATTCTATAGCTGTTTTCTCTGTTGTTACCATGGAGATTACATATAACTTCCCAAAGATGTAACTGTGTAATTTGAGTTGATGCCAAGTTAATTTCAATTACATACAAAAACTTTACTTTTTCTTTTTTTTGTAAATAAGCTCTACTCCCACTGTGGGTCTTGAACTCATGACCCTGAGGTCATGAGTTGGGAGCTCCACCAACTGAGCCAGCCAGACGTCCCCAAAACTGTACTCCTATAAAGCTCCACATACCCCTTTTATGTTATTGGTGTTACATACTACATCTTTTTTTTTAATTTTATTTTCTTTAATTTACATCCAAATTAGTTAGCATATAGTGCAACAGTGATTTCAGGAGGGGTGCCTGGGTGGCTCAGCCGGTTGAGCGTCCGACTTCGGCTCAGATCATGATCTCACGGTCTGTGAGTGCAAGCCCCGCGTTAGGCTGTGTGCTGACAGCTCAGAGCCTAGAGCCTGCTTCGGATTCTGTGTCTCCCTCTCTCTCTGCCCCTCCCCCGCTCACGCGCTCGTGCTCGCTCGCTCTCTCTCTCTCTCTCAAAAAATAAACATTTAAGGGGCGCCTGGGTGGCTCAGTCGGTTGGGCAGGCAACTACAGCTCAGGTCATGATCTGGCGGTCTGTGAGTTCGAGCCCCATGTCAGGTTCTGTCCTGAGAACCCAGAGCCTGGAGCTTGCTTCCAATTGTCTCCTTCTCTCTGCCCCTTTCCTGCTTGCTCTCTGTCTCTCTGTCTCTAAATAAATAAATAAATAAATAAATAAACAAACAAATTTTTAAAGAAATAAACATTTTAAAAAATTACATCTTTATTCATTGTGTGTCTCCAAACATACATTTATAAGTACTTTTCATGCACTTGTCTTCTGAATCCAGTCTCTTTTCTGTGTAGTCTTTCATCATGATTAAGGTTTAACAGACCTTTGCTTGTTTCTTTCCCAGCAGTAAAGAATAAAAATCATTTTTTAAAAGGTTTATTTATTTATTTTGAGAGAGGGAGAGAGCGTGCATGAGAAGCGGGGAGGGGCGGAGGGAGAGAGAGAATCCTAGGCAGGCTCTGCACTGTCAGCGCAGAGCCTAACTTGGGGCTCAGTCCCACATACTGTGAGATCATGACCTGAGCCGAAACCAAGAGTCACATGTTCAATCAACCAAGTCACCCAGGCGCTCGAAAAAATCATTTTTTCTTAATAATAGATGGTACTTGTTCCCAACAGCCACATCCAGAAGTTCCTGGTTTTTATAAAAGAAGTAAATAAGATTGCATTAACAGAGATGATTACAGAACTCTCCACATGTGGTTTGGCTTCTAATGTGGAGGAGAGCCGTCAGGCCATCGCTGCATATGTTTGCGGGAATTATAAATCATGATTTTTTAAAGCCGTTTTCCACTTAGGAACAGAGATGGGTTAGGAGCAAGTCTGTAATTACACTGACATTCTGTTCTATTTTTTGTAGAAGCTCCACTCCATTTTCATGGCTGGGAAACATGCGTGTGCAGCCTGCATGCAGTAGGCCGCAGCTGTGTTTCTCTGGCTCCCTCTAGTGGTCAGAAAGTGAGCTCACTAACACTTGTTTTTGACTTGACTGTCTTAATATAGGCCTGGTGGGCTTAACGCATAACGAGATTTGTTTAGTTTTGCATAATAAGATTTAGTATACTTGAATACCTAACAAGGTCCAAGATACTTTTAAAAATTATATTCTGTGCACACAATGGAATATTATTTAGCCTTAAAAAGGAAGAAAATTTGGACACCTACAGTGTGGATGAACCTTGAAAACATGATGCTAAGTGAAGTAAGCCAGCCACAAAAAGACAAATACTGTTTGATTGCACGCCTCTGTAGTCAGATTCTTAAAGACAGAAGAGAATGGTGGGTGCCAGGGGCTGGTAGCAGTGAGCGGGTACGGGGTACAGACTTCTAGTTTTGCGAGATGATGAAATGTGTCGTCTAGATGGATGACAGTGAGGTTATACAACAATCTGCACAATGAACTGCATACCTAAAAATTACTTAAATGGTAAATTTTATGTCATATGTTTTACCACAATTTTTTTTTTTTAATTTTTGTTAACGTTTATTTATTTTTGAGACAGAGAGGATAGAGCACGAACGGGGGAGGGTCAGAGAGAGAGGGAGACACAGAATCTGAAACAGGCTCCAGACTCTGAGCGGTCAGCACAGAGCCCGATGCGGGGCTCGAACCCACGAACTGTGAGATCATGACCTGAGCTGAAGTCGGACGCTTAGCCGACTGAGCCACCCAGGCGCCCCTACCACAATTTTTTTAATAACTACTTTTTTTAATGTTTATTTCAACTTTGCAGGAAGAGTCATTATCTTAACTTGTGAACTATCCCTCTAATCTGTTATTTAGACTGGAAAGTGACACAGCCTAACTCAGAAGCCATGCTTTTTTAGATTGGAATTGATGGAAGTAATATTCTTATATCCTCCTAGAGGGAATTTCCGAGTGGGACATGGTAAAACATGCAGGAACTTATCAAGAGCCTGTGAAATACCTCTTTATATCCTAGTTGAGTTTTTAACCAGTGCTTAACTATCCCCAAAAGGGAAAACAAAATAGTCGTTAAAAAAGAAGAGTTTAGTCCATAAATTTTAGAAAGCCAATTTCATGAAAACTTATTCCATACTGTAAAGTTGGCCGAACTTTGTTCTAGACGCTTCACAGAACAGCACTGCATCAGGGACAGGACATTTCTCCTCAAGAAGATTTAGTTATTAGAAAATAAAGAAGACTGAATTTCAAAGTGTTAGGATCCTTAGATATAACGCTATCTGTTGTTTTCCCAAGATTAATATAAGGACGAACTGAGGGTCTATTTAAAGATGAAAATTGCTGGGCACCTGGGTGGCTCAGTCGGTTAAGCGTCTGACTTCGGCTCAGGTCATGATCTCGCAGTCCGTGAGTTCGAGCCCCACGTCGGGCTCTGTGCTGACAGCTCAGAGCCTGGAGCCTGTTTCAGATTCTGTGTCTCCCTCTCTCTCTGACCCTCCCCCGTTCATGCTCTGTCTCTCTCTGTCCCAAAAATAAATAAACGTTAAAAAAAATTTTTTTTTAAAAAGAGGAAAATTGCTAAAATAAATAGATTGAGAGATTGATTGATTGATTTCTTCACCCTCCCTCACAAAGTTATGTATCTCAAACTATGTTGTAAGAATTCAAGAAATAGATAGGAAAATATAATTTTGTGATGAGATTTAACGTGTCAAAGTATAGAAATTATGAATGATATCATCGTCATTGCTGTAGTAATAGTAACATTGTAACTAGGATTTTGGGAAGTGAAATACTGCTAATACTTTTTTCAATACTTTTTCATACATTTGTAGTCCTATTTTTCCAGAAGAACAGAATATTAGCATTTTCCAACTTGAATGTATCTTAGAAAGGATCCAATCCACCTCCCTAAGACCTAGAGAAGTAAACCTTGTATGCAGGGACACTACCTTCCCTAGTCTGCTTTTCCCCCCACAATGGTTAATTTTGAAAGTATTCAATCCTATGGTAAATGATCACCTGTATACCCTAACTCAAATTTACCAGTATTTGGCAACATTTGCTTTATCTTTCTCTGCGTACAAACACACATACCCTACACTTTTGGGGGGATACGGGGTCTGGTGAACATTTTGAAAGTGAGTTGCAGTCATTCACCCTTAAACATTTCAGTAATTACCATCTAAGAACGAGGATAATCTCCTGTCTGATTGCGATGCTATTGTGGTGCCCAGGAAAATAGGCGGTGTTTTTAATAAAATCATGTAATATACAGCCCGTATTTGTTTCTTTCCCTCTTGTCCTAAAATTGTCTTTTTTATCAGTTTATTGTGTTTTCTATTAATCTAGGATACAAACAGACATCATGTGTTACATGGAATTGTTATCTTTGCCTAATATTTTAATGTAGAATATTCCCCATCTCTTGTTTTTTATGAGATTGATCCTTTTTTTCAGAACTCAAACTTGTTGTCTTGCATTCTGTATTTTTCTGATTATTTCTTCATGATTGGGCTCAGGTTAAATAATCCTGGTAGGAACATTCCACGTGTGGTGTCTCCTGCTTGACACTGCTCGTATTGCCCCCCATTTACTGTCCCAGTGATGCCACGTGTGCCACTTGGTCTTGGTGGCACCCACCAAATCTCTCCAGTGGAAAGATAGTTGTTCCTGTTACAATCAGCAAACACATCAGGGGGTGACATTTGAGGCGGTGGCCCATCTTCTAGCACCCTTTTACCTAATATCTTGGGATCCTTGCCTAACCTAGTGATAAATTATTAGTTGTGAACTGGTAGTTTTCTCCTTCTGTCATTTCTTCAACATTTATTAGATGATCCTTTCCTATGAAGACAGGCTTTCATTTTTCTTCCCCTTTCACTCTCTTACTTCTCTTTTCTTTTGAATATCATCTGGATTCATGCATTTAAAAAACAGCTAATGTGTCGTAATCCATTGTCATTATTTTGCAGACAAATGCTCACATTCCCCAGACTGTGCCGCTGGGGCACTTTAAGCTGGGCCCTGTTTTCTGCCACACGGTGGTGTATTTTATTTTCACTTGCTGTTGCTTTCCAAATTTCCCTTGCATTAGATCTGCAATCAACTCTTTCACCCAGAGACCTTTAGTTTCTTTTAATGGGGATTATTATTTAGAAATCTAAATCTGGGTACTTGTATGCTGTTTGCTACGTGGGCATCATTGTTCTGGAGATGTCACTCCCTCTAGGCCTTTAGAAACAGGAAATGAGTAAGTGTGTACGTGCACATACCGTGTGGGGCGATTTTCTATGACTGAGTAACAAATTACCACAGTCCCAGCAGTTTCAAATGCCGCCCACTTGGGGCGCCCGGGTGGCTCACTCAGTTGAACATCCAGCTCTGGATTTCAGCTCAGGTCGTGATCTCGCCATCCATGGGGCTCTGTGCTGACAGCACGGAGTCTGCTTGGAATTCTCTCTCTGCCCCCACCCCAACATAAATAAATAAACATTAAAAGGTTTTTTAAAAAAATAAATAAAATATCACCCACTTACTAACTCACAGATCTCCCCGGAATTTCCGGAGCCCAGGCCGGGTGTCTGATCTCATCTGAGGCTCCACACTGTCTTTTCCAGCGCCTGCTCATTTTCTCATAGTTGCAGACTCACTCACTGGTGGCTTTCTTCTTGAAGGCAGCAGCATCAGCTGCTTTAGGTCTGTGAGCTTGGGGAAAACCTAAGCCTTTGTTGAAAGAACACATTTAAAGTATGTGTTGCAGTGGCTTTTAGTATATTCAGAGTTGTACCTTCACCACCACAGTCAGCTTTAGAACATTTTCATTATCCCACAAAGAGATCCCACATTCTTTAGTGATCTCCCCTGATTTCCTCATCTTCCCCCCCCCCACTCCCCCCCACCCCGTCTTAGGCAACCTTTCATCAATTTTGTGCCTCCGTAGATGTGCACTCTGGACACTTCATATATGGGATCATACAACATGTGGTCCTTTGTGACTGATTTACGTCACTTAGCATATTGTTTCCAAGATTCATACATGCTGTATGAATCTTGCCAAATAACATTCCATTGTTGGATAGACCACATTTTACTTACCCCTCGTTTGTTCAGCCGGTGGGTGGACGTTTGGGTTACAGTAATTTGCTATCATGATTAATGCTGCTATGAACATTTATATACATCCACAATATAGCTGTTACATAGTTTCATAGTATCTGAGTATATAGACCTGTCATAGTTCATCCAGCCAGCCTGCCAGGGAAAAGACATTTCAGTTGATTCTAATGTTTCCTACTATAGATAGTGCCCAGTGAATAACCCTTGTCTGCGTATTGTTTGGTATTTTGGAGGTCTAACCTCAGGGTAACTTTGTAGGAGTGGAATGACTGAATTAGTGTATGTGTAATTGTGTAAATATCGGCGAATTATGCTTCGATTACAGTTGTGTCTTTTTGCATTCTTTCTTAGAAATATCTGACACTGGCTGTTCTTCCACAGCCCTGATTATGCGGTCAGATTTACAAATTTTTACCAGTGTGATTGGTGTGAAATGTTGTCTCCAGGGAGACTTAATCTGCATTGTTCTCACAAGTGAGATTCTTGAGCATCTTTTCACGTATGCAAAGGTCATTATCTTTTTCTGTGAATTGTCAGTCCCATTTTTCTCTCAGCTTAGTAGTCTTTTTTAGAGAGAGAGGTCGCAAGTGAGCTGAGGCAGAGAGAGAGAGAGAATCTCAGGAGGGGCCAAGGGAGAGAGAGAGAGAGAGAGAAGAGAAAAGTGGGGCTCACCCAAAGCAGAGCTCATGTTTTTACTCGAAGCTGGGCACGAGCTTACCCGATGTGGGACTCAGACTGACCAACCGCGACATCATGACCTGAGCCGAAGTCACATGCTGAACGGCTGAGCCCCACCAGGCCCCCTCAGCTGACTAGTGTTTTCTTCTTCCCCTGGGTTTTCTAACGTGCCTATAGAAATCCTTCTATATTATGGAAATCTGCCCTCATGATATAAATTACAAATGTGTTTTGTCTGTTTGTCATCTGTCTTTTTTGTGCTTGGTGACCACCTGCCTGTGGTCACTCCAGTAGGCCACTCTGCTGGACACTGTAGCTTTGCAGGGAATTTTAAATCCGGGAATATGATGCCTCTAACTTTGGCTCTTCGGGTTCTTCCAACATTCTCTGGCTGCTTCTGGGTTCCTTGATATTTCCGTGTATGATTTTCAGGATCAGCTTGTTGATTTCTACAAAAAAGCCATCGAGGTTTTTAAAAAATATCTGTAGATCAATTTGGGGAGCTTTATGGCTGTAACAAAATTAAGTATTCTTCACATGGGATTTTTTCTAGCTATTTAATCTTTTGAAATTTCTTTTAACGTTGTTTTTTTAATTTTCAGGGCATAAGTTCTACACTTCTTTTGCTAAACATATTCCTAAGCATTTTATTCTTTTGAAGCTTGTAAATGGAATTTTTTAAATTTCTTTTTTGGATGTTTATTGCTAGTGTATAGAAATGCAGTTGATTTTTGTATATTGATCTTGTATCTTGCAACCATACTAAGCTCGACCATTAGTTTTTTGTTTTTTGTTTTTTTTTTTTTTAATTTTCTAATGTTTATTTATTTTTGAGAGAGAGAAACAGACAGTGCGAGCATGGGAGGGACGGAGAGAGAGGGAGACGCAGAACCCAAAGCAGGCTCCAGGCTCTGAGCTGTCAGCACAGAGCCCGATGCGGGGCTTGAACTCACAAACTGTGAGATCATGACCTGAGCTGAAGTTGGACACTTAACTGACTGAGCCACCCAGGTGCCCCTCAACCATTAGTCCTAATAGTATTTTAATGGCTTCTGTCATTTGTCTGTGGGCTTTGCTTATGATGATTCTTTTTGTCATGCAAAGGTTATAGTACTTTGGGTTTTGTTTTTCTGTTTTTATCATGTGTCTGGATTTTTTTTAAGTGTTTGTTTGTTTGTTTGTTTGTTTAAGTAAACTCTGCACCCAACATGGGGCTCAGACTCAGAACCTGGAGATCAAGAGTCACATGTTCTGACTGAGCCAGCCAGGCACTCCACGTTTCTGGATTTTTGAGCCTTAATTAAATAAGCTTTCCCACACCTAGATTTAAAAAAAAGCTTTTTTAATGTCTGTTCATTTTTGCGAGACCGAGACAGAGTGCGAGTTGGAGAGGGGGCAGAGGGAGAGGGAGACGCAGAACCCGAAGCAGGCTCCAGGCTCTAGGCTCCGAGCCCAGTGTGGGGCTTGAACCCACAAACCATGAGATCATGACCTGAGCTGAGGTCGGACGCTTAACCCAACTGAGCCCCTCAGGCACACCCAGGTTTTAAAGGAATTAAGAAATTCGGCCTTGTTTTCTTCTGTAATTGTTTGGTATCAATTTTCACGTCTAGTCCCCTGGTCTACTTAGAATTTATTCTGCTGTATAGTAGGAGGCTAGCCTGTACTCACCGGCCAGACTGAAGAAGGTTAATGTTTATTGAGTGCCCACTGTATGTTACTTACTGTGCTAAGCACTTTACGTATACCATCTCATTTAATATATTCAACAGTTCTTAATTAATTTAATTGCAAAATATAATTGACTTGTCTGGAACATTTGATTAATTCCTACTTTGGATGGAATGCTTGCTCTAGATAAACATGTATGTTTTTACATTACATACTTTATGAGGTAAAACATTAGGGCTGGTAAAGGTTATGTAGTAAGCTGAAAATACAATCTTTCTATTTTATCTAAAAAGGTGTCATGCACTAAAAAAGCATGTCAGTGCTTTAAGCTGTAAGGTAAAATTGTTCAGATCAAAGGGTTAGGAAAAGATGGCATCATGAAGACAGATGCTCTTCTGTCTTCCCTCCGAGTTCCTCGTCCCCGGGACAAACACTGCCAGCTACTGTGCATGAGAGAGCATTACAGGGCTCTGTGCTCCTGCTGTCTGTAGGCTGTGTTCAGGTATGTTGTAGCCCATGCATGATTGTAATTTACGCTTTTTTAAATGTTTGTTTATTTTGAGAGAGAACATGAGTAGGGGAAGGGCAGAGAGAGAGAGAGAGAGAGAGAGAGAATCCCGAGCAGGCTCTGCACGGTCATCACAGAGTCCGTCGAGGGGCTCTGTCTTAAGAACCCTGAGATCATGACCTGAGTCTAAATAAAGAGCCGGACGCTTACCCAGCTGAGCCACCCAGGAGCCCCATAATTTATCTTTTAATAGGATTCTGGAATGTCTCCCTTCCAGTAATTGTGCTAAAGTCATGTAAATTTATGTGAATCTGAACAAAATAAAATTAGTAAGATAAATCAGTTAGTTATATAAAATAGAATTCGGTGGTAGAGTGTGTTGAGAGAAATGTTAACATTGCCAGGTAGTTTTTGAAAATAGTAGTTTCAAAAGTGTGACTGTATGTGGAGTAAACAGTAGATTGCCCAGGGAAAGAGAGGCTGGAGTCACAGGACTCTTAAATCCAGTAAGGGAAGTACATTAAGTTGCGATCATAGAACTTGCATCGAATCCCAACTCCACCGCTTGCTAGGAACGTGAATTTGGGTGCGGTTGTGAACCTAGGTTCTCTGTGTCCTCATCTAGAAAATGGCACCGATGGGGGCGCCCGGGTGGCTCAGTCAGTTAAGCATCCGACTTCGGCTCGGGTCACGATCTCCCAGTTTGTGAGTTCGAGCTCGGTGTTGGGCTCTGCGCCCACAGCTCGGAGCCCGGAGCCTGCTTCCGATTCTGTGTCTCCCCCTCTCTCTGCCCCTCCCCCGCACGGTCTCTGTCTGTCTCTCTCTCTCTCAAAAATAAACAAACTGATGAAAATTACCTATTTCACAGACCTATTAAGGATTAAATACTTGACCTGTGTGAAGTATTCAGTAAATTTCTTTAATATCTTACTTACTCCATTGTCACTAATTGTGACCTCAGATGAAATTAACTCCTCTAAGACTCTTGATTCCTCTTGCGCACATTAATATGACCTCATTGGGATTGTTATTTCTCTACTTAGATTTCTTTTAATATACAATTATTTCCTACTTAATAACATCCAAAAGACCCACCAGGATCTAGTGTAACGTATTTTTCTAGTTTTATCTCCAGTTAAAATCCCTAAAGTGCTCATCCCACATCGCGTGGACACGTGATCATTGTTCCCATCCTTTCCTCTCGGGGCCTGTCCTGGGGTTTGTCCTGGGCCTTCCGCCTCCCTTTTACTTGCCAAATCCCATCTGTTCTTTCAAACCTTATTCAAGATCTGAAATGCTTTCTCATTAAGTAAAAGTGTCCTTCATTCTCCTCTAGTTGAAATTAATTTTACTTTTCTTTTTCCTTTAGTGAAGTTTAGTAGCACCTTGTGAGTTATGAGTTTCATTGCATTCTGAGACATGTTTGCCTCCATCATCCCGTAAGCTTCTTTAGACCATGAGTCCGTTTTGTTTGTCTTATCAATCTTGTAGAACCCAGTGCCTTTTTTTTTTTTTTTTTTTTTTTAATTTTTTTTTTTTAACGTTAATTTATTTTTGAGACAGAGCATGAGCGGGGGAGGGGCAGAGGGAGAGGGAGACACAGAATCCGAAACAGGCTCCAGGCTTTGAGCGGTCAGCCCAAGAGCCCGACGCGGGGCTCGAACTCACGGACTGCGAGATCATGACCTGAGCCGAAGTCGGCCGCTTAACCGACTGAGCCACCCAGGCGCCCCAGAACCCAGTGCCTTTTAAAGTATATTGTGAAAGAAAAAGAACCAACTGCCTGAATTCCTAAAATACAATATATACGACTTAAAATCTTAGAAAAATTTCAAATTCTAACAGCAGCATCTGCCCTCTTACTTGGCAACAAAGCAAGGAAATTATTTCAGTTACTTCAGTTTATCCTTATCCTATGCACCCAAGAGAAACATTCCAAAGTGTAGTAAATGCCAAATTTTGTCCTGAAAGTTTGTATTGTATATGTAGGTGTGTGTAAAAGAAAACCAGTTTCTCTGATCAACTATTATTATATTACAATTTGTATGCTCCCTTGACATTTACAAAGAGCATTTACATATGTTCTCATTTAAGTCAGTTGTACTTATGTGCTTCTGTGTCATAGATTCAAGTTACAGCAGTCTTTCAAATGTGTTCTATTATGTTTTCCACTAGAACAGTGTTTTCATTTTAGCTCCAATACAGTTTTTTCTTTCACTATGGTTTTGGTCCTGTCTTTTCCTGTAGTTATTTGGTGTTAAAGAAATTTATCAGAGCAAATTAGATTATTATAAAAAATTTGTTTAATATTTTCCCAGCATACATCATACACTTATTCTCTATTTTTGTATGGTCTATGATAGCTTAAAAGAAGATCACAAGATTTTACAGAAACACCATGTACCTTTTACCCAGATTCTTTCAGTATTGTTGTTCTGCCATTTTTCTTTATTTCCCTCCTCGCCTCTCTCTCTCTCTGTCTCTCTCTCTCTCTCTCATACACACACACACACACACACACACACACACACACACACTTTTTGTCTCAGTTATTTAATGATAAAAAGTTATAGACACTCTGACCCATTACTCATAAATACTTCAGTATGTATTTTCTCAGACCAAAGGACATTTTCTTATATGAACGAGATACAAATACTAAATTCAGGATCTTTAACATCACTACAACACTGTTATCTAACATACAGCTCATAGTAGATATCACTCCTTGTGTCAGTAACGTCCTTTATAACAACTTTTTCAAGTGATTCAGTATCCACTATGTGATAATAAGTGCTGGGGGAGGATGCGGAGGAAAGGGAACCCTTGTGCATTATTGGTGGGAATATCAATGGGCACATCCACTATGAGGAACGTCATGGAGATTCCTCAGTAAACCACATATGATCCAGTGAATATTCCACCTCTGGGTATTTACCTAAAGAAAATGAAATCATGGGGCACCTGGGTGGCTCAGTCAGTTGAGCATCTCACTCCTTATCTCTTAAAAACCTTTGAGATCGTGGGGTGCCTGGGTGGCTCAGTCGGTTAAGCGTCCGACTTCGGCTCAGGTCATGATCTCACAGCTTGGGAGTTCGAGCCCTGCATCGGGCTCTGTGCTGACAGCTCAGAGCCTGGAGCCTCTAAAGATTCTGTGTCTTTCTCTCTCTCTCTGCCCCTGCTCCGCTCCCACTCTGTCTCTCTCTGTCTCTCAAAAATAAATAAACATTTAAAAAAAAATTTTTTTTTTTAAACTTTGAGATCGTGACCTGAGCCAAAATCAAGAGTCAGACATTCAACCAGCTGAGCCACCCAGGTGCCCCTAGCGACCAACTCCTGCTTTCAGCTCGGGTCATGATCCCAAGGTCATGGGATAGAGCCCCACATTGAGCTCTGTGCTGAGTGTGGAGCCTCATTGGGATTCTTTCTCTCACCCTCCGTCCCTCTTCCCTGCTGGTGCTTTCTCTCTCTCAAGTTAAAAAAATAAAGAAGAAAAGAAAAAAAAAAAAAGAAAATGAAACACTTAGTTGTCATGTCTGTTTATTCTTGAGTTTGGAGCGGTGCCTCAGCCTTTCTTTGTGTTTCACCATATTGACATTTTTGAGGAGTACAGAGGAGCTGTTTCATAAAAGGTCCTTAAATCTGAGTTTTTCTCTGACATTTCCTCATGGGTAGGTTAGGTTTGGGCGTTGTTTGACAGGAGCACCACAGAAGTGTGATGTTTTCTTCTCAGTGCGTCAGGAAGCTCAAGATATCACCGTGCCGTTGGTGATCGCAACTTTGATTGGTCGCTGTGATAGCCAGCAGGTTATTTCACTGTCATAAGTAATGTTTGGAGAGATGCTTTAAAAGTACGTTAATATCCTGTTCCTTATCAACCTTCACCCAGTAGTTTTGGCGTCAGTATCTAATTCCTAAATTTTACGTCCTTTTTCTAATTTGAGATCTAATTGCTGTATGACATTATTGGCTTCAGATATATAACGTAATGGCTCGATTTACGTATGTACTGTGAAACGCTCACCACAGTTAATAGCTGTAGTTCATAATACTGTGGCTCAGTCGGTTGAGCGTCTGATTCTTCATTTCAGCTCAGGTCATGATCTCACAGTGTGTCAGTTCAAGCCCCACATCCGGCTCCGCACTGACAGTGAGGAGCCTGCTTTGGATTCTATTTCCCTCTGCCCCTCTCTCCCACTTGTACTCTTTCTCTCTCAATAAAATTTTTTAAAAATTCCTTTAAAAATAATAATAACGTATTGCATATTTGAAGGTTGCTAAGGGAGTGGATCTTAAATGTTATCACAAGAAACAAAATTATGTGTGGGGATGGATGTTAACTGGTAAGCATTTCAGAGTACATACATAAATCGAATCATTATGCTATATATCTGAAACCAGTAATGTTACATGTCAATTATATCTCAAATTAGAAAAAGGACGTAAAATTTAGAAATTAGATACTGATGCTAAAACTATCGGTTTTTGTTAGAAATTTTGTTAGAAATTAGATACTGATGCTAAAACTATCGGTTTTTGTTAGAAATTTTGTTAGAAATTAGATACTGATGCTAAAACTATCGGTTTTTGTTAGAAATTTTGTTAGAAATTAGATACTGATGCTAAAACTATCGGCTTCCACATACACGTTAGGTCATATGGTGTTTGTCCTTTTCTGTCTTACTCCTTTCACTTAGCATGAGACTTCGGGGTCCATCTGTGTTGTCACAAACGACAGGATTTCTTTCTTTTTTTTTTTTTTTTTAATTTTTTTTTCAACGTTTATTTATTTTTGGGACAGAGAGAGACAGAGCATGAATGGGGGAGGGGCAGAGAGAGAGGGAGACACAGAATCGGAAACAGGCTCCAGGCTCTGAGCCATCAGCCCAGAGCCTGACGCAGGGCTCGAACTCCCGGACCGCGAGATCGTGACCTGGCTGAAGTCGGACGCTTAACCGACTGCGCCACCCAGGCGCCCCAGGATTTCTTTCTTTTTATAACTAAATAATATTCTTGTGTGTATGTGTATACATCTTCTTTATCCCTTCATCCCCCAGCGGACCCTCAGGTTGTTTCCGTGTCTTGGTTGTTGTAAATAATGCTGCTGCAGTGAGCACAGGGGTGCAGATGTTTATTCGTATTTATGTTTTCATTTTCTTTCTCTTCTTTCCTTCCTTCCTTCCTTCCTTCCTTCCTTCCTTCCTTCCTTTTTTTTAATTTGAGAGAGAAAGCACCAGCAGGGAAGAGGGACGGAGGGTGAGAGAGAAAGAATCCCAATCAGGGTCCACACTCAGCACAGAGCCCAATGTGGGGCTCTATCCCATGACCTTGGGATCATGACCTGAGCTGAAAGCAGAGTTGGTCTCTAGGGGCATGGGTGGCTCAGTTGTTGGAGCGTCTGACTCTTGATTTTGGCTCGGGTCACGATCTCACGATTTTTTAAAAATAAGGAGTGAAATGCTCAACTGACTGAGCCACCCAGGTGCCCCATGTTTTCATGTTCTTTAGGTAAATACCCAGAGGTGGAATTGCTGAATTATATGTGGTTCACTGAGGAATCTCCATGAAGTTCCTCATAGTGGATGTACCAATTGATATTCTCACCAATATCCTCCTTTTCTCCACATCCTCCCTAGCACTTGTTGTCTTTTTGATAGTAGCCATTCTGACAGGTGTGAGATGAGATCTCATTGTAGTTTAGATTTCCATTTCCCTGATGATTCTTCATGTTGAACCCCCTTTTTTTCACGTACTTGTTGGCCATTTTTGTATCTTTGGTATATTCAGATCCTTTGCCCATTTTTTAATTGGATTGTTTGTTTTCTGATAATGGGTTGTATGGGTTCTTTATGTATGTTGGATATTAACCTCATATGGTTTACAATTGTTTTCTCTCATTCTGTAGTTTGCCTTTTCACTGTGTTGGTGGTTTCCTTTGTTGCAAGAAAGTTTCTTAATTTGAAGTAAATCCCACCTGTTTATTTTTGCTTTTGTCACCTTTGTTTCTGGTGTCAAGCCCAACAAATCATTACCCACATTGATGTCAAAGAACTCATCCCCTGTGTTTTCTTCTAGGAGCTTCATAGTTTCAGGTCTTACCTTTCAAGTCTGTGATCCATTTTCAGTTGGTTTTTGCATACGGTGTATAGTAGGAGTCCACTTTCATTCTTTTGCACACTGCTGTCCACTCGCCTCAACTTCATTTATTGAAGAGACCTCCCTTGCCCCATTGGTATATTCTTGGCTCCTTTGTCATAAGTTAATTGACCATATGTGCTCTGGGCTCTCTGTTCTGTTCCATTCGTGTGTGTGTGTGTGTGTGTGTGTGTGTGTGTGTGTGTGTGTGAGTGATGCCAGTACCACACTATTTTGATGACCCTAGCTTTGTGGTATGGTTTGAAATCAGGAAGTGTGGTGCCTCCAGCTCTTTTGTTCTTTCTTGGTTGCTTTGGCTGTTTGGGGTCTTTTGTAATTCCACACAAATTTGGGAGTATTTGTTCTATTTCTCCTGAAAGGCCATTGGAATTTTGATAACACATTGCATTGAATCCGTAGATTGCTTTGGGTAGCATGGACATTTTAACAGTATTCTTACAGTCCTGTAGCATGGATTATCTTTCAGTTAATTGTGCCGTCTTCAGTTTCTTTTAAAAATGAATTCTAGGGGCGCCTGGGTGGCTCAGTCGGTTAAGCGTCCGACTTCAGCTCAGGTCACGATCTCACGGTCCGTGGGTTCGAGCCCCGCATCGGGCTCTGGGCTGATGGCTCAGAGCCTGGAGCCTGCTTCCGATTCTGTGTCTCCCTCTCTCTCTGCCCCTCCCCCGTTCATGCTCTGTCTCTCTCTGTCCCAAAAATAAATAAACGTTTAAAAAAAATTTTTTTTAATGAATTCTATTTTTTAATGTACAGGTCTTTCACCATTTTGGTTAAATTTATACCTACATATTCTTTCTGCTGCTATTGCAAATGGGATTGTTTTCTTCATTTCTCATTTTGATAGTTCATTGTTAACTGTATAGAATTGCAACTGATTGTTATATTTTTATTTTGTATCCTACAATTCTCCTAAATTTTTTCATCAGGTCTAATGATTTTTTTATGGAGTATTTAGGGTTTTCTGTATAGAAGGTTATGTCATTTGCAAATAGAGACAGTTTTACTTCCTCCTTTCTAATTTAGACACCTTTTATTTCTTGCCCAATTGCTCTGGCTAGAACTCTCAGTACCATGTTGAATTAAAGTGCTGAGAGTGGCCATCCTTGTCTTTTTCCTGATCTCAGGGAAAAGCTTTCCGTCTTTCACCATTAAGTATGATGGTGGCCTTTATTATGTTGAGGTACGTTCCTTGATGCCCACCTTGTTGAAAGTGTCTATCAGGAATGGGTGTTGGGTTTTGCTAAATGCTTTTTCTGCATCTTGTTGAGATGATCATATGATTTGTGTCCTTTATTTTAGTTTTTGTGGAATATCACATTGATTGGTTTTGCAGAAGTTGGACCATATTTATCCCTGGAATAAATCCCACTTGATCATGGTGTATGTTCCTTTTAATATACATTTATATTTGTTTTGCTAATGTTTTGTTGAGGATATTTGCATCTACGTTCAACAGGAATATTGGCCTGCAGTTTTCTTTTTTTGTAGTGTCCTGGTGTGGTTCTCTATTCTGTTCTGTTGAGCTATGTGTCTGTGTGCTGGTACCATACTGTTTTGTTTTCTGCAGCTTTGTAATATGTCTTGAAATCTAGTACTGTGATACTTCCAGCTTTGTTGTTTTTTGTTTGTTTGTTTGTTTGTTGTTGTTGTTGTTTTAGTTGGGTTCATGCCCAGCACAGACTCCAACGTGGGACTTGAACTCACGACCCTAAGATCAAGACCTGAGCTGAGATCAAGAGTTAGATATTTAACCAACTGAGTCACACAGACTTGTTGGTGGAATCTTTACGATTTTCTATGTATAGTATTATGTCATCTGCCAATATTGAGAGTTTAACTTCTTCCTTGCCAATTTGAATGCCTTCTACTTTTTTTTCTTACCTGGTTGTTTTGGTTAGGACTTCCATTAGCATGTTGAATAAAACAGAAGAGTGTGAGCTTTTTTGTCTCGTTCCTGATCTTGGAAGCCTTATTCTTTTTCTTGTTCCTTGAGGTGTAAAGTTTTGTTGTCTGTTTGAGATCTTTCTTACTTCTTTTTTTTTTTTTAAGTTTATTTATTTATTTTGAGAGAGAGGGAGAGAATCCCAAGCAGGCTCTACACTGTCTGCACAGAGCCCAGCATGGGGCTTGAACCCCTGAATGATGAGATCATGACCTGAGCCAAAATCAAGAGTCTGTCACTTAACTGACTCTGCCATCCAGGCTCCCCAAAGATCTTTCTTATTTCTTGATGTAGGCAGTTATCACTATGAACTTCCCTCCTAGAGCTGCTTTTGCTGCATTCCATAAGTTTGGTATGTTGTGTTTCCATTTTCATTTGGCTCAAGACAGTTTTTTTTATTTTTCCTTTGACTTCTTCACTGGTTCATTGGCTGTTCAGTAGCATGTTTTCTAATCTCCACATATTTGCGAGTTTTCCAGTTTTTATCTTGTAGTTGATTTCTGTTTTAATACCATTGTTACAAAATATGCTTGATATAATTTCAGTCTTCTTTATTTTATTTAAAAAAAATTTTTTTTTACTGGTTTTTTTTTTAATTTATTTCTTTTTTTTTATTTAAAAAATTTTTTTTTCAACATTTATTTATTTTTGGGACAGAGAGAGACAGAGCATGAACCGGGGAGGGGCAGAGAGAGAGGGAGACACAGAATCGGAAACAGGCTCCAGGCTCCGAGCCATCAGCCCAGAGCCTGACGCGGGGCTCGAACTCACGGACCGTGAGATCGTGACCCGGCTGAAGTCGGACGCTTAACCGACTGCGCCACCCAGGCGCCCCTTTAATTTATTTTTTGAGAGAGAGACAGAGACAGAGCGTTAGCAGGGAATGGGCTGAGAGAGATCTGAAGCAGACTCCAGGCTCTGAGCTGTCAGCGTGGAGCCCGACACGGGCTGGAACTCGTGAACTGCAAGATCATGACCTGAGCTGAAGTCGCCTGCTTAACCGACTGAGCCACCCAAGTGCCCCAGTCTTCTTAAATTTATTAAGATTTGTTTTGTGCCTAACATTTGATCTGTCTTGGAGAATGTTCCAAGAGTGCTTGAGAAGAATGTGGCTTTTGGACTGAATGTTCTGTATATGTCTGTTAAATCCACCTAAGTACGTTTAATTAGAGCCTACCCCTTGAGGCCACACCTGTGAAGATAAGCTAATCTTCCCGTTTCATGGAGAGACAGGGCATTTCTGTCTGCTGCCTAGGAGGGGTGCCCTGCTGGCAGGGTGGGTGCACAGAAAGCTGGTTAAGAATTGTTTCTCTGTTTGTTACAGTCCTTTAATAAACTGGTCAATGTGTTTGCCTGGGTTCTGCGAGCCGCTGTAGAAAATGTATCAAACCTAAGGAGAGGATCGTGGGAACCCTTGGTTTGTAGCCAAATTGGATAGAAGTTGTGAGTAACCTGGGTGCCTTCTTGTGATTGGCATCTGAAGTGGAGGGGGGGCCAGTCTGGCGGGACCGAGCCCTTCACCTGTGGGATCTGACACTGTCTCCCGGTTGGTAGGGTCAGAATTGAGTTAAATTGTAAGACACGCCAGCTGGTGTCACAGAGAGTTGCTTGGTGTGGGGTTAAACCACATACTTGGTGACCAGAAGTGTCAGAAGTAGCGTTCTATGTAAAAATAAATAATAATAATAAATAATAATATTCTGAATAATTTTCTAGGTAGGCCAGTTTATGTATTTACAAAAGCTTTAATAGTTTTTCTGTATGCTTATAATCTATATTAACCTTCAGAGGATATTTTTTTCTAAGCTTAAGGCAGTTAGCGCTCGGTACTTATACACTTAAGGCATTTGGGACAGTACACCAGTTAAGGAGTATTTCCTCCCGGTTTGCACCAGTGTAGTCTGTTAACTAACGTGAGGGCCGTAGAGAGACCAGGTCTTCATTGGTCGCTCATTACAGACAAGCGTCTTCTACACTTAGACCAGTGTCTTCAGCCCTAGCTAATTCGTATCCAAAGCGGGTCTTGAGGTAGGTAGTCTACTTTCATAGACTGATTTGTTTCCCAGGTAAAAATGTGCTGGAAACTCAAATTCTGCCCCTTCTTACAGTCCTACCAGGTTATGTGTTGGAGGCGATGCATTCAGCTGTACAGGGGACTCTGTAGTCGTAAGTCTGTTCCCGGTAGTATCATTAGTCAGAAATGACTGATGCATTGTTTGCTGAGGCCTTTTTGATGTTTCTTTTAGCTGTTTCCGTGTATGCTTGTAGATGTGGCTTGTAGCCAATTTTGTGGAAAAATCAGGAACCCCCTTTAGATGATAAGGTTTTAGTTAACCTATTAAATGTACCAGCAGTCTTATAAAGAATGGAATCGAAGTCCTCAGAATAATCACTCATACAGATTTAATCAAAAGTTACTCAGAGAATGAAAACATATCACGGACAATTCTCTAGACTCTTCTAACATAGCCAACAAAACCTGTCATGATTGTCACCAAATGACAAAGGTCTTCAAATCTAGAAGAAAAAGGGAAAAAAAAGCTCGATAAAAGGATAACATTTTGACAGTTACTTCAGCCCCATATAAGAACATTAGTAATAGGCTTTTCTCCCAAAGTAAAAATTCATAAGAGCTAAAACATAATTCACATTGATAAAATACGACTTCCCTTTAGTTAACCTAGGGAACTTGAACTTCTTTTTGGCTTTCAGGTTCTCTTCACGTTATTTGTTTGCCGAACAGGACAGATTTTAGAATACTGATGTGTTCATTAAAATCTGGAGTCTGCCAGAAATCCCCGTATCCTCTCTTTCCTAAGGTGCTGGAGCAAGCAAGCCCTTGGGGTGACTCAGCAGCTGTCCGGGAAACGTTAAAGAAGAAGGCATCTTAGTAGTTTTATTATTTTGGGTTTGGGGCCAAGATAAGAGGTGATAAGGTTTGAAAATCAGGTAATAAATGCCTGAAGTCAAGAAATGGTTGTAGACAGCATTTAAGAGAAACATAGTATCCATTAACAATCATTATTAGGAACCCTCACTTTTTCTACTTTTTCTTAAATATTTGTATACTTTTTCTCCCATTTGATGGTGGATTTGCCTGTTTGAATTTGATATGTCTGGTGGATTCTAATGATCAATTATTAAAACTAATAAACTACCGAAGAGAGAGAAAGCTGGCCTCAAACACTGAATGAGTTGCATTTATAAAGAGAGCATTGTGAAAGGCAAATCACTTTCTTTTGATAAGAAAAGCTAAAGGGTTTTTTTCATTTACACACACACACACACATAGAAATAGTTGTCTTGATTTACAGCTTCAGCCAGGGGTCAAAAGTAAGCACCTGTCACATAAACTTAGTGTTTAGCAGTTGTGTATCTGAAGTGGCTACTTTGATTCCTACATATTTTTCTCCTGAGTGATTTGAACTATAATAGTGTCACACAAACGAATACCATGGAAAATGCTAGGAGTGTTCAGACTCTCCAAGACAAACTGACAAAGACAGCCAGATTCTTTCTCAGCCGACCACTCCGCACAGCTCACGTGGAACAGAGTGTTGGAAAATGAAAGAGCCCCGTGTTGTAGTCACCAACAGGGAAATAGTGGTCATGCCTAAAATTAGGAACAAAATCAGACTCGCCCAAGATCTAGGAAAACGAGTTCTCGCATGATTGTCATGTTCATAACGGTGCCCCAGATCCTAGGTGTCCACATCACAGAATCAAGGATGGGATTTTTCTTGTTAGAAAAACGGTCCATAGTTGAAGTGGGCTGCATTCAAGGGGGCATGTGTGTCGTTTGGCCTACTGAGGACTGGAACCTGGATTGTTCTGAGGTTTCGTGTGCTCGCTCTCCTCGGGTGCCCAGCAGTTTCTTCCCCGCCCACCGACTGCCCCCTGCCTGCTGACCCTCGGGGAAGCAGGGTGGTGGTCTGGCTTCCATTCGTATTGTGATTAGGTGGGGTCTTTACTGCTCTCTCTTTCGTTTGCTTGCGTAAACCCTGAATCGAATAAAGCATAGATGAGGTTTTCTCTCACACACAGTACCTGGTTCTGGACACGGGTCTTTTCTCAACCTGTTGGACTTTGGTGCACGGTGGAGACATCCGGTCTTTAGTCGTAATAAAAAATTCATTATCTCTGTTCACAGTTACTATTTTGGGTAAGTTTTTGAAATGAAAAAAGTGGTTTTTGGATCTAAGCAGAACAACCTCGATTCATGCCTTTTCTTCCTTGAAGCTGTTTCCCAGACCCCTCACCACTGCTTTAAACACATGGCACGGCCTCGTGCCGTTTCTGGCCTCACCTGGGCCCTTAGCCTCCTCGTGTTTGCTCTCATTCTCCCATCTCGTTCCAGCTTTGACCTTCTGCTGGCTCTTTCCTCTGCCTCCCAGATCCCCTCATGGCCGAGACCTAATGAGAGTCACGTCTGAACTTATTGTCGCTTCTTGGTTGCTCTCCGTTCTTCATATTTTAATTATTGGCCTAGCATTCATTATTTTCTGAGTTTTTCCTGTTTTCTTAGTTTTTCTTACTTCCTATTGTCTGTCTACCTGAGAACAGTGTAAACCGTCTTATTCACCAGTGTCTTTTAGCACTTAGAGCAGGACTTGGACTTAATGAGTGCTCAGTCGTTGTTGAACAAATAAATGAATGATCCAGTTGAAAGAACCAGTGTTCAGATTCTACAAGTAACTTGCCTTTGGGGGCCTCGATTTTCCCATCTGCAGAATGTGTGTTAGTATACCTATTTGTTACACAGTATAGACTTGTTTTTTAATTTTTTTTTCAATGTTTTTTTTTATTTTATTTTTGGGACAGAGAGAGACAGAGCATGAACGGGGGAGGAGCAGAGAGAGAGGGAGACACAGAATCGGAAATAGGCTCCAGGCTCCGAGCCATCAGCCCAGAGCCTGACGCGGGGCTCGAACTCACGGACCGCGAGATGGTGACCTGGCTGAAGTCGGACGCTTAACCGACTGCGCCACCCAGGCGCCCCTAGACTTGTTTTTTTAAAAAGCAGTATAATTCAGGGGCGCCTGGGTGGCTCAGTCGGTTAAGCGTCGGACTTCGGCTCAGGTCACCATCTCACAGTTCGTGAGTTCGAGCCCCGCGTCGGGCTCTGTGCTGACAGCTCAGAGCCTGGAGCCTGCTTCACATTCTGTGTCTCCCTCTCTCTCTGCCCCTTGCTTGCTCATGCTCTGTCTCTCTCTGTCTCAAAAATAAATAAACATTAAAAAAAAATTTTTTTTAAAAAGCAGTATAATTCATAGAGAAAAGAAATACATCAGCCTTGCCTTATTTGCTGGAACTTAAAGGCAAAATAAAATCAGAGTAGACTAAATGAGGTTCTCCTGAAACTTTTTTTCTCCCTTTTTCTTCATTTCTTTTTTCTTTCTTTTTTTTCCCCCTTCCTTTAATGTACTTGTGAAATCTCTTAAGACTGATTTCATACCAAACATCAGAAAGAAACGTAGACCAGTAAGATGAGTGGAAGAGGTAAGTCTATGGAGACATTGCAGAATAAAATAAAAAGAATAGTCACTCAGTAGGAGTCGGACAAGAAACTGAGGTTTTTATCTGAAGTCTCCCTAGCAGCTACTAAAATTAAGGCAAATCATTTGACCTCATAGAGCATCTGTTTTCGAATCTGTAAACTAGAACTAACATTTCTTCTCACCTGCTTCATGGGATTGACATAAATGACAACACGTGAAAGTTGCTTTTTAAACTGTAAATCATGAGGGGCGCCTGGCTGGCAGCTCAGTTGGGGGAGCATGCAACTCTTGATCTCGGGGTTATGAGTTCAAGCCCCCCGTTGAACATAGAGCTTACTTAAAAAAATAAAAATAATAATGCATGTATACATACATGCATATGATAAATCACTGACTACATACAAGGTAATTATTATGATCGGGTCTAAAATTTAGGTTCTTTCTGCAAAACTGCTGGGAAATGCTAACATAGCTGTTTTTTTATGTATAATTCCTAAAAGACAATTCCAAACATGTAGATACTTTTTTTTTCCCTTTATGTTTATTTTTGAGAGCGAGAGAGAGCACGAGCAGGGGGAGAGGCAGAGAAAGAGGCAGAGAGAGGATCCAAAGCAGGCTCTGAGCTGTCAGCACAGAGCCCAATGCAGGGCTCAAACTCATGAGTCAGAAGCTTCAACCAACTGAGCCACCCAGGCGCCCCAAAAGCATAGATTCTAAAAGTACATGAAAGTACTTGGTATCCCTCCCCCCAAAAATATGCCTTTGAAATTTAAGCCACTGTTAAAACAAATACTCTTGATAGACTGATTTGTTTTCTGTGTTTGACCACAGGAGATTTCGTTGCCTCTGATTATTTTTTGTTCTTTTCTAATCACAGCCCAAAGAGCCGGCTGATCCAATTAAAGAAGGAGAAGCTGGAATACAGCCCTGGAGAGCACGAGTACGGGTTATTCCCAGCCCCCATTCATGTCGGTGAGTATGCGGTGTGCACGACACATGGCCGGAAACACAGGAGAGGGTGTTTCTTGAGTTTGGATGAGATGTTGGTGTTACTGTCATTTCTGCGTCTTCCATGAAGTCGAGTTCTTTCTTTACCATTTAGTTTATACTCAGTCTGAAGGATTCTGCAAAGTCCTTGCTGTCTAGGAGTCAAAATGACCTAAATATTTCTCACTCAGGTTTCAGTAACAAAAAAACACTATGCCCGTAGCTTTGGATTCCCTGAGCGTGTCACCTAGGAAAAATCAGCTATTCATCACTTCACTGTCAACGTGTTTTCCGTGTTCAGAAAGACATGATTTATGGTATGTGGTCACCAAAGGAAGAGAGCCCACTACTTTTCCTGATCATTTATCTGCTTGAAAATTGAGCAAGATTTATCTTTCCATTCCTTTTGGGGGTAGGGGGCAATGTCAAGGTTTTGTTCAGCATTGGGGCAAGCATGCCTGCTAGGCTCCTACTGTTGAGCAGCATTTACCTAGCTGTCCTCCTGGATTCCTCCCATTCTGTCTCTGCCGCATCCCGTCCGTCCCCCCGCGTCCCGTGACCGCCGCCCTTGCAGTACCCCGCACCACCCCCAGGTGTGTCCCACGCCGGTCTCAGGCTCGAGCTCGTGCGGCAGCCGCCTGACACGTGTGTCTGTTTCCATTCATGTTCCCTCCAGTTCACTGTCTGCATAGTAAAGAAAGACAAGATTTTATAACTGTTAAGGATGACCTGGTCCCTGACTACCCTCCCAGTCTCTGCCTTTCCCTTCTGTCCCTTCCCCGCTGTCTTGTCTCAGCTCCTGGAACAGAGCCTCATTTTGCTTCTTGTTCCCACTGCCCGAACAGCTCTTCCCTGGACTCCTCCTGTGGCTGGTTTCTTCGCGTCCCTTGAGGACGAGCCTAATGTCAAAGTCTGCTTAAATGTCATTTTCTTTAGAATTGTTTTCCTGATTGTCCCACCGAAAATGGTCCCTTCCTTTATCTTGTATCACAGCATTTCTTTCTGTAACCCATGATTACCCTAGTTGTTTACTCATTTGTTATATCTCCCTCATTAGGTTATAAGCTCCAGGTACAGGATCGTTTGTCTCTCTTCTTCTCCTTTGATCTCCTAGTGCCTAGTACATAACAGAAGTTCAGCAAATACTTATACAAATGAAAGAAAAGGAGGAGAAATGAGGACAACTTCTTTTTTTTTTTTTAATTTTTTTTTTTAATTTTTTAAAATTTACATCCAAATTAGTTAGCATATAGTGCAACAGTGATTTCAGGAGTAGATTCCTTAGTGCCCCTCCCCCATTTAGCCCATCCCCCCTCCCACCACCCCTCCCATAACCCTCAGTTTGTTCTCCATATTTATGAGTCTCTTCTGTTTTGTCCCCCTCCCTGTTTTTATATTATTTTTGTTTGCCTTCCCTTATGTTATTCTGTTTTGCCTCGTGAAGTCCTATGATTTTTGTCTTTCTCTGACTAATTTCACTTAGCATAATACCCTCCAGTTCCATCCACGTAGTTGCAAATGGCAAGATTTCATTCTTTTTGATTGCCGAGTGATACTCCATTGAATATACGTACCACATCTCCATTATCCATTCATCCATCAATGGACATTTGGGCTCTTTCCATCCTTTGGCTGTTGTCGATAGTGCTGCTGTAAACATGGGGGTGAGTGTGTCCCTTCGAAACAGCCCACCTGTATCCTGTGGAGAAACGCCTAGCAGGGCAATTGCTGGGTCGTAGGGTAGTTCTGTTTTGAGGTTTTTGAGGAACCTCCATCCTGGTTTCCAGAGTGGCTGCACCAACTTGCATTCCCAAGGACAACTTCTTGAATGTAGGTGACAGGAGCAGTTTACTCACATAGTGCATGTTGGCCCTGTGTGTTACAGCCTTCTCTTTCAACTGAGACTCTTGCTCCTCATGACTGTGGGGCTCTTCTCTGTGCTGTGATGACCGAATCCCCTGTTTCTCCTCCAAGGGCTCAGCACTAGCAGTGTATTTAAAGCAGCAAGCATAGACAAATTGTGCAATGAAGATTAGTGTGCTTTAATTATTCTGTGCTGGGGGGCTGGAGAATGGTTTAACTGCAACATAAAGTTCCAAGGTTTAATTCTGTTACCTTAATGAAGGTAAGAAGTTCCACATTCTCTGGGATTCATGCCAAAGTCCTTCTGAAAGAGCATTTTGTTTTTACTACTTATGGCATCGCAGTGGAAACAGATTCTCAGCAGATTTAGCTGTTTCCTAGAATCTGGTAATGATCAATAGGCTTAGAAAGGAAGAAGTAATTTAAAAGTCCCATTAAAGGAAAACATGACTCCGGGCACCTGGGTGGCTCAGACCATTGAGCATCTGACCCTGTGGCTCGGGTCATGATCCCAGGGTCGTGGGATCGAGACCAGCATCGAGCTCTGCACAGAGTGTGGAACCTGCTTGGAATTCTCTCTGTCCCCCAACTCCCCTAAAAAAAATAAATGAAGGAAAACATGACCATTTTAGTCTTACTGGTTTTGTCCTGGCTGGGATCTAGCTTAAATCTTAGAATGAAGCTCTAACGATTCAAGGGGATGAAGGTATGTTGGTCCACTCCAAGGAAAATGGGAAGAATAATAGGCCAATATTTCTCTCACATTTCTGGCACATAGCGTGTTTAAGAGATCCAGAATGGAAGTCCTTTTCTTGAAATAAAGGTTTTGTCTCCGCGTCCCTACTTCAGTGTCTGAGACTAATTTGTACCCAGTGGTCTGCAAAGTGAGTAAATAATGGAGGAACCTTCCCAAGTGTAGTAGGTCTTTTTTCCTGTGAAACAGAGTTTGAAATCAGGCTGTTGGATGACAGATTTTTTTTCCCCGACACTGCCATTTTGTCATTCATATAGTATTTGTATGGTTAGGATAGGGTGGTGGGTCAGTCACTTGTTCTGAACGGGTCATTTCCAGTGTCATGTAAACAAAGAGCAGGACTTTGAGTTCGCCACACCTGGGTTCATCTCTGCCTTTGCTGTATTATATGAATAAAGTAGTTACATGATAAAATAATAGTGCATCTTACCACTGATAGAGTCAGAATGAATAAATGGAAAATAATGTTCATTTTCAAATGTTTAAGGATGGGGTGCCTGGGTGGCTCAGTCGAGTAAGCATCTGACTGTGGCTCGGGTCATGATCTCACGGTTTGTGGGTTCGAGCCCTGCGTTGAGCTCTGTGCTGACAGCTCGGAGCCTGGAGCTTGCTTCGGATTCTGTGTCGCCCTCTGTATCTGTCCCTCCCCTGCTCACACTCTCTGTCTCAAAAATAAATAAACATTAAAATAAATACATTTTTTAAATGTTTAAGGAAATCAGGATTGTTTATCTCATTACAGAAGTACATTTCAAATAAAATTTTACTTTTCATGATAAATATTTACCAAAATGTATATTATACCCTTAAATTTATATTCAGTTGGGGTTTTTTTTTCTATTTCTTTTTAACATTTATTTATTTTTGAGAAAGAGACAGAGCACAAGTGGCGGAGGGGCAGAGAGAGAGGGAGACCCAGAATCCAAAGCAGGCTCCAGGCTCTGAGCTGTCAGCACAGAGCTCAACAAGGGGCTCGAACTCACGAACCTTGAGATCATGACCTGAGCTGAAGTCAGACGCTTAACCAACTGACCACCCAGGCGCCCCTGTAGTTGATTGATTTCTTACAAGAATGCCATGACAGTTCAATGGGGAAAGCACGATATTTCTTTCTTTCTTTCTTTCTTTCTTTCTTTCTTTCTTTCTTTTTCTCTTTCTTTCCTTCCTTCCTTCCTTCCTTCCTTCCTTCTTTCTCTTTTCCCCTTTTTACTTCCTTCCTTCCTTTGATAAAGAGCACATGCACACAAGCCGAGGAGGGACAGAGGGAGAAAGAGAATCCCAAGCAGGCTCCACGCCCAGCACAGAGCATACAGGCCACAATCTCACAACCGTGACATCTGGACCTGAGCTGAAGTCAAGAGTTAGACACTTAACTAAGACACCCGGGCACCCCAGGTATGATGTTTTCAATAGATGGTTCTATGGTAACTGGATAGTTGGATTCTCGCCTCATACCATTTAAAAAGTTAATCCAAAATGGATCATCAACTACAATATAACTGCTAAAACCATAAAACTCTTGAAGAAAATATAGGCCTTAAATCTTCGTGACCTTGGATTAGGCAATAATTTCTTAGCTATAACACCAAAATCCTAGGCGATGACAACAAACAGACAAATTGAACTTAGTCAATATTTAAAACTTTGAAAACCACGATCAAGAAACTGAAAAAACAATGCACAGGACGGAAGAAATCTTTGGAAATCTTATCAATTAAGAGACTTGTATCCAAAAACCTATATGTACAGGGAACTGTTGCGACTCAATACTAAAGAAACAAACAACACAGCTTTTTAAATGCGTAAATTATTTGAGTAGATACTTCTCCATAAGGGATGTGCTCATGGCCAATAAGCACATGAAAAGATGTTCCCAATATCATTAGTCATTAGGGAAACAGAAATGCAAACCGTAAGAAGAAAGCACCTCTCACCAGTAGGAGGGCTTTAACTAAAGGATCGATGTGTTTGCAAAGAAACTGGAACCCTCACGCAGTGTTGCTCCGAATTGTTGGTACCGCCCTCTTGGGAAGACATTTTGGCAGCTCCTCAAAAAGTTAACCGTGGAGTTACCACGTGACCAGCAATTCTGCGGCTACGTATAGACGCAAGAGAAAGGGAAGAAACGTCCACGCAAGACGCAGACACAAGCGTTCCCGGCGGCAGTATTCCTGACAGCCGAAAGGCAGCCGCAACCCACGTTTCCCGTCAGTGGGTAAGTGGATTCACAAGACGTGGCCTGCCCATCCCGCGGGGCTTACTTGGCGGTGACGAGACCGGGGAGCCCCGCGAACGCCATGCTGTAGGAAAGAAGGCAGTCGCGAGGGTCATGTGCTTTATGACCGTTTATAGGAAATGCCCGGAATAGGCAGACACCTGGAAACACGGGGTAGATGACTGTTCTGTAGGGTCCAGGGTGGAGGCGTGGGGAGGGACTGCTCATGGGTACAGAGTATCGTTTTGAGATGAGTGAAGGGTTCTGAAATGGTGTTGGTTGCATCAGAGTTCTCCAAGGAAACGACCAATAAGACGGTTTTTTATTTTTATTTTTTTAATTGATCTCCACATGCCAACGTGGGGCTCAAACTCACAACCCCCGAGATCAGGCGTTGCATGCTCCACTGACCCAGCCTGTTGTCCCAAAATCTTGATTTTTTAAATTCAGTCCCCATCATTCTCATTTTAATAGGTTTTTTTAAATCTTATCACATATATGTATGTATGATATATATATATATATATATATATATAAAAAGAAAATTTTATATATTTTTTTTTCTTTTTTTTTTTTTGAGAGGGGGTTGGACAGAGCACAAGCAGAGAAGGGGCAGAGGGAGAGAGGGAGCTGTCAGCGCAGAGCCTGAGTCAGGACTCTAACCCACAGACCATGAGATCATGACCTGAGCCGAAGTCGCATGCTTAATCGACTGAGCCACCCAGGCACCCCATTGTTTATAATTTTTTAAGTAAGCTCTGTGTCCAAAGTGGAGCTTGAACTTAACACCCTGAGATCAAGAGTTACATGCTATAGGGGCACCTGGGTGGTTCAGTTGGTTAAGCGTCTGACTCTTGATTTCGGCTCAGGTTGTGATCTCATGGTTCATGAGTTCGAGCCCCACATGGGGCTCCGTGCTGACAGTTTGGAGCCTGCTTAGGATTCTCTATCTTTCTCTTCCCTCTGCCCCTCCCCCGCTTGTGTGTGCGTGCACTCTCTGTCTCTCTCTCTTTAAATAAATAAATAAAAACTAAAACTTTTTTTTAACGTGTTAGGGGAGGGGTGCCAGCTGGCTCAGGCGGTGGAGCTGTGACTCTTGATCTCAGGGGGTCATGAGTTCAAGCCCCATATCAAGGGCTCAATTACTTAAAAATGAAATCTGAAAAAAAAATCTGGGATTCATAGTTTCTCAAAATTCTTCTGGGGCGTGTGGGAGCAAAAAATGTGAATACATGTGGTGTTTCACATTTGGCTTCTGGAATCAGGCCACAATTCAGAGTCTGCCTTCACCAATTACTATCTGTCTAACCTTGGGCAAGCTGACACATCCCAAGGCTTCAGATTCTGTATTGTAAAACAGAAGTTAATATGAATATTAAATAAAATAATGTATGTAAAATACTAAGGAGAGTACCTAACACATAGTAATCACTTAATAAGACATAATTTCTGAATTGACATTGTTTTTTACAGTAAAATTCTCTCGACAAGAATCTGCTACTTACTACACAGCTATTACCTCTGGGTCCTTGTTCAGCATATTACCACACTTTTTCTTGCTGAGCTCAGAAAACACTTCAGAATTCCTCCTGGCGCTCCTGTTGGTTGTCACTGCCAGCCGTTCAGACTTCTGCCAGATCTTGGGATAGTGGAGAGAATATAGGCCTTCTGTGCAAAATGGACTTAAATAGCAGACCTTGGGGCACCCAGGTGGCTCAGTCGGTTAGATGTCCGACTCTTCGTTTTGGCTCCGGTCATGATCTCACAGTTCATGGGTTCAAGCCCCACGTTGGGCTCTGCACTGACAGTGCAGAGCCTGCTTCGGATTCTGTGTCCCCCTCTGTCTCTCCTCTCCCTCCCACGCTCTTCCCCTCTCTCTTTTCCCCCTCTCTCTGCCCCTCCGCTGCTTTTGCACACAAGCTCTCTCTCAAAATGTATAAACTTTAAAAAAAAAAAAAAAAGAGACACCTGGGTGGCTCAGTCAGTTAAGCGTCCGACTTCAGCTCAGGTCACAATCTCACACTCGATGAGTTCGAGCCCTGCATTGGGCTCTGTGCTGACAGCTCAGAGCTGGAGCCTGCTTCGGATTCTGTGTGTCCCTCTCACTGACCCTCCCCGACACTTGCTCGCTCGCTCTCTCTCTCTCTCTCTCAAAAATACATAAACATTTTTTTTAATTAAAAAAATAAAATAGCAGACCTGAGACTTGTATTCTGAGAAAGGCCTGCTTGCAAGGTTGGGCATTGGCTGGCATCTGGGAACTTGAATATCTAACATTTTCCTGTCAATACAAAACTTTCCTGCATGCGAATGTCTTCATGTGCCCGCTGTGTATTCACTGTATGGTTTCTGCTGAACACCTGCTTTCATTTGAAGAGTCTGGAATCTGGTACATTCTAGACAGAGAGTAGCTGTATGATCAGCCACCAATCAAAACCTTGAGCACTGAATTTGTAATGAGCATCCTTGATAAACATTTCACACGTTGTGTTCTTCCCATATATTGGCAAAGATTATGTCCTGTGTGACCCCACTGGGGGGAGAACTTGGGTAAACTTGGGCCTTGTTTCTCCCCCCGTTTTGCCGGTGCATTTTCTCCCTTTACTGATTTTGCTTTGTATCCTTTGCTGTAATGAAGTACAGCAGGAACGTGACCACGCGCTGGTCCTGTGAGTCAGCAGACCTGAAGGTGGCCTCGGGGGCCTGGACACCCCTCACGGTCCAGCACTCTCGTGGCCAGATGATCTTGAACGAGTCACGTGCTCTTCATTTTACCATCTTCATGTGTGTAGCGACTACCTTCACCCTGAGTTGTGAGGACAGAGTGATGCTTACTTTGTATTTAACGCAGTGAATATAAATTCAAGGGTATAATACACATTTTGATAAATAAGTATTTGTCATGAAAAGTAAAATTTTATTTGAAATGTACTTGTGTCATGAGAGAAACAATCCTGATTTCCTTAAACATTTAAAAAAACTTATTTATTTTAATGTTTATTTATTTTTGATACATTAAGCATGAGGGGGGGAGGGACAGACAGAGAGGGTGACACAGAATCCGAAGCAAGCTCCAGGCTCTGAGCTGTCAGCACAGAGCTCAACGTGGGGCTCAAACCCATGAACCATGAGATCATGACCTGAGCCAAAGTCAGATGCTTAACTGACTGAGCCACCCCATCACTTAATGGTGAAATATTCAGTGTTTCCTCCTAAAACTGGAAAGAAGGTAAAAATGTCCACCCTCACTACACTATTGCACATTCTTCTGGGTGTTCTAGCCCGTGCAGTAAGGCGGGAAGATGACAGAAGTCATGAAGACCAGGAAGGAAGAAGTAAAACTATTCCTGCTTACAGACCACATAATCGTAAAGTCCAAAGAGATGCACAAGAAAGCTACTGCAACTGTTGAGCAAGGTTACTGAAAACAAAGTCGTTATATAAAAATCAGTTGTATTCCTATAAAGCTAAACAGGCTCTCACCATACCATCCGACATTTCCACTTTGTTATATTTACCCAAAGGAATTGAACATTAATGTCTGCACGGTAACCTGCACACAGATGTTTTATAACCATCTTGTTCATAACTGCCCAACCTTGGAAGCAGCTGAGATGTCCTTCAGCAGGTGAATGGGTAAACTGGTACAGCCAGACAGTAGAATGTTATCAGCACTGAAAGGAAATGAGCTATCAAGCCTTGAAAAGACCTTGAGGAACCTTAGAATCATTATGACAGGTGAAACAAGCCAATCTGAAAAGGCTAACATTCTGTAGGATTCCAAGTATATGACACTGTGGAAAAGGCAACGCTGTGGAGGCATTAATGGTATCGGGTTGGGCAGGAGGGATGAATCAGCAGAGCACAGAGATTTTTAGGTCAGTGGAGCCATTCTGCATGATTCAGTAATGGTGGATAGCTGGCATTACACAGTTTTCCAAAGCCACAGAAGGTACAGTGATGATGATGTGTCCGTACCGGCCCATCAGCTGTTAAGCAGTGCACGGTTCTAGTGAAGAGTGTTGGTGACACTTAGGGCCAGTGTGTGCATTGGACATCTCTGTACCTTCTGCTCAGTACTGCTTTGAACCTAAAACTACTCTGAAAAACAAAGTATTTTTTTTAAAAAGCATGTGTAGGGGCGCCTGGGTGGGCCAGTCGGCCAAGAGTCCGACTTCAGCGCCGGTCATGATCTCACCGTTCGTGAGTTCGAGCCCCATGTCGGGCTCTGTGCTGACAGCTCAGAGCCTGGAGCCTGTTTCAGATTCTGTGTCTCCCTCTCTCTCTATCCCTCCTCGGTTCTTTCCCCCTGCTCTGTCTCTGTCTCTCAAAAAATAAATACACATTAAAAAAAAAAAATGTTTTTTAAACCATGTGTAGTAGTGTAATGAAACCAAAGTAATCAGAGGGGCACCCAGCTGGCTCAGTTGCAACTCTTGACCTCTGGGTCATGAGTTCAAGCCCCATGTTGGGTGCACGAATTGCTAAAAAAAAAATTAAATAAAAATTTAACACAATAATTAGAAATAAATTTATCTAATAGGCAAGAACTTTATACTGAAAATTAAAACATTTATTGGAGAAATTAAAGAAGACCTAAGTAAATGGAGAAAATGCCACAATTAGAGATGGGGAGCCTCCATTGTTATTACTTCAATGCAATGTAGATTATACTATCAGTAGGCTTTTCTGTAAAAATTGATAAGCCGATTTTCTTCAGTGTTTATTTAGAAAGAGTGTGCAAGCAGGGCAGGGGCAGAGAGAGAGAGAATCCCACGCAGTGTGCTCACTGTCAACACAGAGCCCAGTGTGGGGCCTGAACTCACAAACCATGAGATCTGAAATCAAGAGTCAACACGCTTAACCAACTGAACCACCCAGGCCCCCCGATAAGCTGATTGTCTAAACATTATGTGGAGATTGCAAAGTGATCTTTTTGTTGTTGTTAACATTTGTTTATATTTGAGAGAGAGAGAGAGAGAGAGCAAGCGGGGCGGTGTGGGGGGGGGGGGGGGGGTGGTGGTTACAGAAGGTCCGAAGCAGGCTCTGCACTGAACGCAGCAAGTCTGATGCAGGGCTCAAACTCATCAGCCGCGAGATCATGAGCTGAGCCGAAGTCAGACGCTCAACGACTAAGCCACCCAGGCACCCCTGTTAAGCGTCATCTCTTGATTTCACCTCCAGTAAACAATCTCACGGTTTGTGAGATTGAGCCCCAAGTGGGGCTCCCTTTTGCAACACAGAACCTGCTTGAAATTCTCTCTCCCTCTTTGTCTCTGCCCCTCCCCTGCTTGCAAGCGTACATGACCGACCTCTCTCTCTCTCTTTCTCGTTCTCTCTTGCTCTCAAAATAAATAAAGTTTTAAAAAGCATGAGTTGCCATAAAACAGTTTAGACTTAAAATTGGCATTAGAGGCACACCTGCCTGGCTCAGTTGGTGAGCATGCGACTCCTGATCTTGAGGTGGTGAGTTCGAGCCCTATGTTGGGGATAGAGCCGACTTAAAAGTATTAGTAAACTTTTTAAAAAATAAATAAAATACAAAACAAACTGACATCAAAATAGATCTCTGGAACAGAGTCGATAGCCCAGAAATAGACCCACACCTTTGTGGTCATTTAATTTGGACACAGCCATCAAAGCAATCCAGTGGGCAACAATGCCCTGCAACGAGCGGTGCCGGAACAGGGAAATGCTCACGTGGAGAAATTTAAACTTTGACGTCAACCTCACAGCTCCTACAGACTGGATTCGGCACCCATCACAGACTTAAACATAAAAGCTTAACCATAACAGGAGGTGTAAAACTTCTAGAAGAAAGTGTAGGAACATACCTTCGTGACCTGCAGGTAACCAAACGTTGCTCGGATGGAGCCCAGTAAGCAGTAAGCGCTGAACAAAGCGCCGGCAGCTGACACGCTGACCAGATGGGAGCACATCCGTCACAAGACACCATCTCACAAAGAAACAGCCACAGCGCAAACTGGGAGAACATACTCACAAATTGTATGTGTCCTGAATACGTAACTCCTACAAATGTATTTACTTAAAAAAAAAAAGAAGACAACCCAATTTTAAAGTGAGGATTCGCACTTTACCAGAGGAAACATACACAGGCCAATAAACACGTGAAAAATACTCAGCACCATAACTCATCAAAGAAATGCAAATTAAAACCACAATGTGTTGGCACAACCAGGTTGTGTATAAACAACTGTGGCAGAGTAAAATGGCACAACTTATTTTTAAAATATGGCAGCTTTTGTAAAACTAGACTTAAACGTACATACGCAATACATACGTGTGTAAGAGTGTGCATGGTAGCTTCATCCATGGTGCCGTGAGCTGGAGACAGGCCAGGACCCCAGCAATAGGGCGGATTAACAAACTGTGTGTTCATATGGTGGACTATTGGCCAGCAACTAAAAGGGGGAGGAAGTCCACTGCCAGGGTGCTGCCTCCCTGGGCCTCAGCTGTGCCCCGTGCCCCACGCTGGGCTCCACAGTTGCCAGGCCCTGCGCCCGCCCTGCCACTCCTGCACCCGGGCCCTTGGCGCTGGTCCGAGCGCACGTGGACCTCCTGCTCCCCCACGGGCCTTCCGGCTGTGGCACCACTGAACACCCACGGACGCAAAGCTTGCTTGAGTTCCTGAATGATGTGAATAAGGAGGAAAAGAAGATCTAGAAGCATAGGTCCCTCCCCAAGATGTCTGGGGCCTGGGAGCTGGAAGTGGACGGGATAGAAACCAAATTAGTGTGGAAAGTTTCCGGAGAAAAGATGACTGTGGCTTTCAACATGAACAACAGCATCCCAGCAACGTTTGATGGGGGAAGAGCCCTCCCAAGGGCAGAAGGTGGAAGAACAGGAGCCTGAACTGATGTCCATTCCCAGTTTTGTGGTGGAAGGTAAGAATGGTGGCAAGAAGGGCCTGACACTGGACTGTCCCTACCCAGAAGATGAGGTGGGCAAGAAGAGGAGGACGGCAGTGACATTTGGCCGTCAGAGAGGTGAGCGGACAACATCAGTCCGTTGTCGAGTCTGAGCGAAAGGACACAAGTTACATGCTCACCACCGACTCCCTGGCCTGGACCGTTATGACACCAGCTGGATCTTCTGGCCAACCAGGGTTTGGGGGGAGGGCAGTTGGACAACACTTTTGCAGGTGAGCACGGCCCTCGAGCACCAGGAATACGTTACTTTCCTCAAAGACCTGAAAGGTTTTGTCAAGAGCCAGTAGAGCAAACAAGACAAGATGTTGAACATCTCAAGTTTATGGCAGCCTCTGGCCAGGGAACAAGCCTACTCTTAAACCAGACACACACGCACACTTTGAGATGGTTTTCATCTGAGCACCGTGGAAAATAAAGCAGATACAAAGTAGTTGCATTGCCCTCTTTTTTACTGTTAATCTCTTTCTTTCTGTAAACTCTGTTGCTCCTCGATTTTTGTATAATGTAATGACGAACAGTACAATTGGCTTATGTCCTCCAGAAAGAGGTGGAGAGAAGAAGGCAGACCAACTAGAGACCTTAGGACTGAGGAAGTTCATGGTGATGAGTTCCCTGAGTCTTCTTTCTACCTCCTGTATCCCAGACTTGAAGCTGAGAAAGCTAGCGACCTGGAAACGCCATTGGGCAGAAACAAAGCAAGCAAAAAGACGCCTGCTTTCCTTAGCCAAAAGAAAGGGAAAGGGGCAACCTAGCAAGACAGAAAACTTTTAGGCAGTATCCTCCAAACTCTAGTCAAATGGCACAGAAAAAAAACCGTTCCGCTGCCCACACTCTCACCAGCAGGTGCCAAGTGGGGAGCCTCAACTTCCATGCCCGCCTGGGAGTACGAAGGCATCCCTCCCTGGCCCGTGACCTGTGCAATGTCAGAGGAAGGCTAATATGAGTCAGGACTTTTACCATCACTAGTAGTGACATGGCCACTCCCACCATGGTGTTGGGGGATGCTGCGTGGGAAGCTAGAACTCCCACCATCCCCTAGCAGTGACCAGGAGCAACACTCAGGTTCCAGGAGCAGTTGTGGAAAAAGCCAGCCAAAATAGAAGGTTTTTGTAAAATCCAGAACCTGGTAACTTAATACAGAAAATATCTAGGTTTAAACTGAAATTCCTATGTCAGGGACCCCTGGGTGGCTCATTCTGTTAAGTGTCCAACTCTTGATTTAGGCTCAGGGTGTGATCTCATGGTTGTGGGATCGAGCCCCACATCAGGGCTCTGCACAGTACCTGCTTGGAATTCTCTCTATCTGAGGTTTAATAAATAAACTTTAAAAAGAAAAAAATTAAAAAAATAAGCCAAGAGGGAAAAAATCATATGTCATACTGAGAACCAGGGAGATGTTAAACTGAAAAATTTTTTTAACTTTTTAGAATGTTTATGTATTTATTTTGAGAGAGAATAAGTTGGTGGGGGGGGGGGGGGGAGAGAATCCCAAGCAGGCTCCACGCTGCCAGTACAGAGCCCAACACAGGGCTCAGTCTCACAAACCATGAGATCATTACTTGAGCCGATATCAAGAGCTGGACTCTTAACTGACTGAGCCACCCCCTTTGACTGAATTTTAAAAAACAGTCAAGGGGCAGGTGGGTTGCTCAGTCAGCTAAGCATCCGACTTCGGCTCAGGTCATGATATCAGAGCTCATGGGTTCAAGCCCCACCTTGAGCTCTGTGCTGACAGCTCAGAGCCTGGAGCCTGCTTTGGATTCTGTGTCTCCCTCTCTCTGTCCCTCCCCCACTCGCACACACACTCTCCCTCTCTCTCTTTCTTCCTCCCTCACTCTCTCTGTCTCGAAAATAAACAAACAAAAAAAAAAGACACTTCAACAAGCAATTATGAATATGCTTGAAAAATGAAAAGAAGTTGAAGCCTCAGCAACGAAATCGAAGACATAAAGAAGAACCAGATAGGAATTTTAGAATTGAAAGACGCAGTAACTGAAACAAAAGCTTAGGGGTGTGCTCGGCAGCAAGGTGAGGAAGACCTAAGAATCGTGGACCAGGTGATGGAAGATGTCTGACCTGAACAAAGGAGAAAGTAGACACTAAAAACAAAAAACCACAGAGGCTACGGGATCATGACCAAAGCGAAATTGGTATTCTCGGTGTGCTGGACGGAGAGAAGACGAGCGGAGAAGAAAAAACGCTTGTGTGAACAGTGGCTAAAGGTTTCCCAGATTTGGCGGAAGACACAAAACGACTGGTTGAGGAAGAGGTCACACCCAACAGGACGCCGTTCGGGAGATCCCTGCTGAGACAGGGTCGTCCCATTTCAGCCCGCTCACTGAACACAGAGCAGCTTTACATCCGCGAGAGAGAAACGGGTCGCCACCGACCTACGGAGGTGAGACAGCTCAGACGGCAGTGGTTGCTCGTGCGAATCCGTGCAGGTGGCACTACAGTGCAAGCGCTGAAAGAGAGACCGTCTGCCCAGATGCCACACCCAGCAAAAGTAACCCTGCGGGAATTAAGTGGGGGTCAAAGCACTCCTAGACTAAAAGAGTGTGCTGCCAGTCGACTTGCCCTGTGTGTAAAGAAAGGAAGTTCTCTAAACAGAAAAGAAACAGGGGCACCCGGAGGGGCTCAGTTGGTTAGGCATCCGGCTCTTGATTTCGGCTCGGGTCATGATGTCACGGTTCATGGGTTTGAGCCCTGCGTCGGGCTCCGCGCTGATGGTCAGAGCCTACTTGGGATTCTCTCTCTCCCTTTCTCTCTGCCCCTCACCTGCTTGTGCTCTCCCTCTCTCAAAGTAAATAAACATTTTTTTTAAAAAAAGAAAAGAAATAAAGAAGGGACCTTGGAACCTCAGGAGGGCAGAAAGAACAGTAAGTAAACTTACGGGCTTTCCTTCTCCTTTGAGTCTTCTGTGTAACTTTTTAATAAATAACAAATGAGGCAAAAAAATTGACACTGCTGTATTTTTAACAACTTGTTGAGGCATAATTTATATATCTTCCAATTCGCCCATTTAAAGCATACAGTGGTTTTTGATACATTATCTTTCTTGTAGTAAATTATATGTAACTTAGGATTTGCATTTTGCATTTCCACTTTTCGTTGTAAGGTTCAGTGACGTAAAGTACATTCATACTGCCGCGCGGCCATCACCCCAACGCTCTCCAGAACTTTTTCATCATCCCAAATGGAAACTCTGTGCCAATTAAATAATTATTGCCCGTTCCCTCAGCTCCTGGCAACCACCGCGGTTCTTCTTATTGCTATGAATTTGACTGTTTTAGGATCCTCGTACGGTGGGGCCTTCCACTGTTTGTCCTTTTGTGCCTACCATAGTTCACGTAGCGTGACGGCCGCAAGGTTCTTCTGTGTTCTGGCGTGTAGGAGACTTTCCTTCCTTTTTAAGGCTGAATAACACTCCTCTGTGTGTGTGCACACACTCCATGCCCTGTTTACGCATTCATCCGCCGACGGACATCTCTGTTGTTTCCACCTTTTTGCAGTTGTGAATAATGCTGCTGTGAACATTGGTTTACAATTCTCTGTTGAGGACCCTGCTTTCAATTCTTTTGTATATTTGCCCAGAAGTGGACTTGCTGGATCCTTTGGTAAGTCTATATTTAATGTTTCGGGAACTGCCGTACTATTTTCCACAGTGGCTGCACCATTTTTATATCCCCACCAGCGATTCTTGAGAGTTCAGTTTCCCCACATCCTCAATAACACTTGTCATTTTCCGTTATTTTTCATAATAACCATCCTAATGAGTGTGAAGCGATAATCTCATATGGTTTTGATCTGCATTTCCCCTCTAGTGATGTTGAGCGTCTCTTCATGTCCGTTTTGGCCATTTGTATGTCTTTAGTGAAATGTGTGTTCGAGTCCTTGTCCACTTTTGAGTTGAGTCATTTGTTCCTTGTTTTTGAGCTTTAGGAGTTCTGTATATATCTGGATATGAATTATCAGATACATGATAAATAGAATATCTTTATGACATGGACACAGAAGACCACAAAATGTATAAACACCACTGGAAAAGATTGATAAACTTAATTACATTAACAACCATATATAAGAGAACAGCTCTAGTAATCAGGGTTGAATATGATTGTTTATGATAACTATGTTAAAATTACAGACTTTTTTTTTTTTTTTTTAATTAGATCAGGGGAAAGGGGCAGAGAGAGAGAAAGAGAGAGAGAAAATCCTAAGCGCAGCACGGAGCCCAACGCAGGGCTCGATCCCATGACCCTGGGATCATGGCCTGAGTTGAAATCAAGAGTCGGACACTCAACCGACTGAGCCGCCCAGCACCCCAGAATTACAGAGTTTTCAGTAAGGGTTAGAATGAGGCAAACGGACACCTGGCCGACTCAGTTGGTGGAGCACGCAACTCTTGATCTCAGGGTTGTGAGTTCGAGCCTCACGTTGGGTGTAGAGATTACTTAAATAGAAATAGAAAGAATGAGGCAAATGGCTTAGTTTGGTGGAAAGGATTCAATTTTAGGTGGGAGAAATGACACATGAGAATGTGAAAGCAAGAGGAAGCTGGTTGTGTTTAAGAAATTGTGCTGGTACAGCCATTATGGAAAACAGTATGGAGGATCCTTGAAAAACTAAAAATAGAACAATCAAATGATCCAGCAATTCCATTTGTGGATATATATCCAAAGGAAATGAAAACACTAACTCAAAAAAATATCTGCTGAGCCCTCCCCGCCATGTTCATAGCAGCATTATCTACAATAGCCAAGACATGGAAACAACCTAAGAGTCTGAGGGATGAGTGGATAAAGAAGAGGAAGCATATACATACAATAGGATATTACTCAGCTGTGTTAAAAATAAACGGAAAGAGGGGCGCCTGGGTGGCTCAGTTGGTTAAGCGGCCGACTTCAGCTCAGGTCACCATCTCGCGGTCCGTGAGTTCGAGCCCCGCGTCGGGCTCTGGGCTGATGGCTCAGAGCCTGGAGCCTGCTTCCGATTCTGTGTCTCCCTCTCTCTCTGCCCCTCCCCCGTTCATGCTCTGTCTCTCTCTGTCTCAAAAAAATAAATAAACATTAAAAAAAATTTTTTTTTAAATAAATAAATAAACGGAAAGAAAACGAAAGGAAGGAAGGAAAGGACGGAAGGAAAGAAAAGAGAAAAAGAAAATCCTGCCATTTGTGACAACACGGATGGACCCTGAGGGTATTATGCGAAACGAAATAAGTCAGACAGAGAAAGACAAATACGGTGTAACCTCGCCTGTACCTGCACTCTTTGGGATCTACGAAAGCAAAACAAACTCCTAGAAAAGGAGATCAGAGGCACCTGGCTGGGGAGCAAGCAACTCTTGATCTCTGGGTTGTAGATTCAAGTCCCACGTTGGGTCTAGAGATTACTTAAAAACAAAGAATAATAACAACGCAAAATCTGTTCAAGAAAAAAAGAAAAGAAAGTGGGTCAGATTTGTGGTTACCAGAAGCAAAGGGAGGTGGGGAGGGTATTAGGAGAAATGTGGTCAAAAGGTGTAAACTCCAGTTACAGGATAAGTAAGTATCAAGGATATACTGCACAGACTGATGACTGTGGTTAACACTACTGTTTGCTGGATCGGAAGACTTATAAGTTAAGAGAGTAAATCCTAAGAGTTGTCCTCACAAGGAAAAAAAAAAAAAGTGTTGTCTTTTTCTGCTTCCTCTTTACCATATCTGTAAGAAATGCCTCGTGGACACTAAACTTCTAATGGTCATCACTTCACAGTATATGAAAGCGAGTCCACTGTGCTGTACATCTTTAACGCGTACAGTGATGCCTGTCAATTTTATCTCAATAAAACCAGGGGAAATTAATTAGAATGCCAGGCAGGAAGAAAGAAAGAAGAAACTGCTTAGGAAGAGTAGAATTCAAGAAGCAGTGGGGATGATGGGGATTAAGGGAGCACTTGTGATGAGCACCGGGTTATTAAGATAAAAACTTACTAAAAAAAACCATACACACTGTGGGGACGGGTGGTGCCGCCTGACGGCTGGTGCAGTCCCTCGGTGTTTGTTCCTCAGAAGACACCTCTGCGTCCGTCCGTTCCAAAAACACTTGTTCAGCGCTGCCTGTCGTTTGATCAGGCAGTTTCCTACCTGCTTGGGATACACCCGTAAGCAACACAGGTGAAGATCCTTGCCTCTGGGGCTGGCAGTCTTCCACTGGGGGGGATCACACTATCCCTAGATTTCTGGGTCTCACTTCTTTTTCCTCAGGCTGACAAAACCAAAAACTTGAATTCTAGTGTTTTCTTTAGTGAAATTTAAACAGTTTCCTGTAAATACCTTTGATCATGATTTATAATCTCCTAAATGGCCCACACTCCACTGATAATACTATGCCTTTCAGTGACCCACTACAGCAGAGAGGGCGCATGCGAGTGGGGAGGGCAGAGAGAGAGAGAAAATCCCAAGCGGGCTCCACACTCAGCACAGAGCTCCACGTGGGGCTCGATGCCACGACCCCAGCATCGTGACCTGAACTGAAATCAAGAGTCAGACACTCAACCGACTGAGCCACCCAGGGACCCCTGCTACAGTTTTCTTGGGAGAGAATACCAGAGCCATTTACACAGGATAACAGAGGAAATGAATAATTCTTATCTGTTTGTAAAGTGATGTTACAATTCAGTACTCAGGTTATATATAAGCAAACAGCGTCATCTGAAGCCCGCCATTTTATTTAAAAAATGCCAAGTTTTCGTCATAGTTTAAGATCTCTTCTTGAAAAGGAAGTTCTCTTTCTCCTGTCTGTTGAGTAGCCCCCTCTCCTTTGAGCTCCTCGCCTGCCGGCTGCCTCATTAACAACTAGGCTTTGCAGTGATGTTCTGAGTCCTCCATTCCTCTTCGTGTTAGCATTGATGTTATGAAAGGAAATCATCGTGACTTCCCCCGTTAGATTTCAAGGTCAGCACAGACTTCAGAGCTTTTGTAACAAGTCTCCTCTTTAAAATGACTTTGTTGCACAAATTCCGTTTTCTTTCAAAGAGAAAAGGATCTCTTTGCTCCTTCCCTAGCGATCAGTGGCAGTACTTGAGATCTCAAGGCTTTAGCACACAGTAAGAAAAATCCACAAAAGATGTGATTTCATCTCATTTTCACATGGCTATAAAGTGATTTTTCCCCCAGTTTTAAAATGCGGGTTAGCTACAGAATCACTGTTTTAAATGAGATTTTCCTGACTAGCTTCCGCTGAGGTATCATCTCTAGCAGAATTTGGTTAAGGAAATCGTTCAGGTAGGTCTCACTTCTTAGAAGTGAATCACCCGGCTGTGGTTTCAGAGATGTTGGAGGACAGAAGAGTGTGCCATCATTTCTTCCTCCAGCTCTCAGAGTGGGGACTGAGGGGAGGGACACAGATCGGGCCAGGAAAGGCACCGGGATTCATCCGAACGAACTTAGAGGTCCCTGGCCTCGTCCCACAACACATCCCACCCAGCAAGTGGACAGTTGCTCCCAGGAGCTGCACAGAAAGGCAGAAGGGGGGAGGGGTAAGGAAAGGGCAGCTCACCTCATGTTCCTTAGGGGGATCTGGAAAACGGTCTGTGTAGCAGATTTTGTCATTGGTGCTGACCCGTTAAGACTGTATTTCTGGAGAAGATGTAAACAGCTGTTAGGTTAGAGAGCAAGCCCTGGTGTGGTGACTTGGCTTAACCCAAGTGACTCCATTTGGGACCTGTCGTCTCTCTCTCTCTCTCTCTCTTTATAATGTTTTTTATTTATTTTTGAGAGCATGTGAAGGGGGGGGGGGGTGGGTTGGGAGCACAGAGACTGAGATAGAGGATCCAAAGCAGGCCTTGCACTGACAGCACAAAGTCCAACACAGGGCTCGAACCCACGAACCAAGAGATTGTGACCTGAGCCGAAGTCGGACGCTCAACGAGCTACCCAGGCACCCCTCTTTTTTAATACATCTATGGAAATTCATTGCGAGCAAAAGTCAAGATGTTGGACTGTGGGAAAATTATGTCTTTGAGGTTGGATGAAGTGGATGTGGAGGATATGGATGCTTTCTTAGCGAAAAAGTATTCTTTTAAAAAATGCATAACTTACTGGATTCTCCTTCACTCTTGTACACACCCTTCAGAAAACATACCAGATACTGCTGGCAGAGAAAGGAGTTAATCCTTCACATTAAGGGGTTTGTACTATTTCTGGGGACCAATTTTGACTTTTTAAAAATTATATTTGTATTGTTATTAAGAAACAGTACAGGGGCGCCTGGGTGGCTCAGTCAGTTAAGCATCCAACTTCAGCTCAGGTCATGATCTCACAGTTTGTGGGCTCGAGCCCCGCATCGGGCTCTGTGCTGACAACTTGGAGCCTGGAGCCTGCTTCGTTCGGATTCTGTGTCTGTCTCCCTCCCTCCCTCCCTCCCTCCCTCCCTCCCTCTCTCTCTCTCTCTCTCTCTCTCTCTCTCTCTCTCCCCCTCCCACGCTCATGCTCTGTCTGTCTCTCTCAAAAATAAATGAATGTTAAAAAATTTTTTTCTTAAATAAAAGAAAAAGAAAAAATCTGGTACGTAGCTAAAATCTGGGTTAGTTGTGTGACCTTGGAAAAGTGACTTCGTCTCTCTGATTCTCAGGTTTTTTTGTTTGTTTTTTTTGTTGTTGTTTTTTTAATCAGTAAATGGAGACCTTGTGGAGTTGTCTGTAGGGTGAAGATGTGAGGTAGTTTGTGTAGAATCCTGGTCTGGGACCTGGTACACAGTCGATACTCAATAAATGTTAGGCAAAAATAAAAGTTCTGTTGTTAAGTAATTTCAAGAAGCAATTATCAAGCACCCGTTGTGGTCACACAGCCCTGCGTCCAGCTCTGTGCTGACAGCTCCGAGCCTGGACCCTGCTTCAGATTCTGTGTGTGTGTGTCTCCCTCTCTCTCTCTGCCCCTCCCCTGCTCACACTCTGTGTCTCTCTGTCTCTCAATAATAAATGTTTAAAAAAATATTTTTTTTTAACATACCAAAGTTTCCCCTCTTGATAAACCTTTAAGCGTTTCCACTTTTCACTGCAGACTTTGTAGTTAGGTATTCAGCTTCACTTCCCTATCAACAAGTGGACTCCAGCTATAACCCCAAAATTATTGTTATATTAACTCCACACATCTGATCTCCCAAGATACGCCTGTAATCCATGCTGCTGTATCCTCAGATCTGTCCGATAAACTCATTACACATTACATGTTGACATAAGTAACATTTTTATGAGAAATAACTTTCCCAAAGAAAAATTTAATGAGAAAAGTGACTTTATTTCACATTTTTGCAAATCTCTTTGATGTCTGATTTAATGTAAGACATCTGGATTTTCTAATCTTTTTTGCATTCAATCTATTAGGATGTTACTGTGGTTCAAATACATGAAGAAATCTGTTCTCATGCAGATAAGAATATTTTAATAATTTCAGATAATTATTCTTTGACACTGTAGCAAAAATATAAACGTAATTGTTCCTTAAAGGTGAATTATAATGTGGAGTATGAATATTGATGAACTTCTTGTATTCTGGTACATTAAAGTGATTGGTCTCTCTTGGTATTTAAATGCGTTTTTTACCTGGGTGGCTCGGTCGGTTAAGCGTCCGACTCTTGGTTTCTGGTTTCGGCTCAGGTCACCATCTTGCGGTTTCGTGAGTTGGAGCCCCACGTCGGGCCCTGTGCTGGCTGCGCAGAGCCTGCTTGGGATTCTCCGCTTCCGTCTCTCTCTCTGCCCCTCCCCGACTTGTGCTGCCTCTGCCGTTCTCAGGATAAATAAGTAAACTTGAAAAAAAAAATTTTTTTTTTTTTCATAAAAATAAATGGGTTTGTTACCCGTGTGTGACTTTATTGCTTCACGCATTGGCCAGTAAAACAGTTCTGATTCACTGAATTGTATTGTTCTTCCATTCCCTGTGTGTATCCAAAACCATTCGCATTTGTTAATCTTGCCACTTACTTCACGAGGAGAATTTTGTTGCAGTTCTAAAGACTCGCATGATAGTCGCCACGAGTTTTCCAAAACACCAATGTTCACGCTCAGATTTTATCGCTGAAAACAGACCCTTTCAGCTGTTTCTGAAGTAACCGGCTCACTTCGCTCATTTTCAGTTCCCGAGTCCAAACAGCCACAGCTTGTCAGTCATCTGTCCAAGGACAGGTGGTGCCGCGCGGAAGAGGCTAGCCCCGCTCGCCATTGAGTTTGCGCACATGTGTTTCCTGGACACAGCCGTCAAGGATGCGCACTTCTGTTGTGCCGTGCAAGACGTTACAATTTCTGACTCGCGGGTCAACATTTCGCAGAATTTTCATGACTTCATCGAAAGCGCTCACGATGTTTAATGTTTTTATGCTGCCGGCCTGGCTCATTTCCAGTCGTCTCATTGTCCTAGTCCAGTTCTGTGCCACTTGCCTGAATTCCTGCTAAGATCCCAGCACTTGTACCCACCATCGCCTTCCCCGTTAGTGCGAATGGCCGCGTGGCGAGCCGGCACCTGCCTCCGTAGGACTGGGAGGGCAGTAGACTCGGAGTACTTCGTGGCGTGAAGGCAGTCTTTCCCCCTCGAGTCCCTCGGCATCAGCAGAGTGTCCGCGAACTGCTGGTCCGGAGACCGTGATGGGACGAACACCCAGGTGACGGAGAAGTGCTTGTAGTTCCTGCGCAGATGAGTCCCCTCGAGGACAGAAAAGTCAGAGAGCAAGGAAATAGAAGCAGCCTCTTCAAAGCAGAAAGGGGCTTTTGACTTTCAATAGAAGGACTGTTCTGATAGAGAGCGGAAAAAATGTTAACAGATCGTAAATTGGAATGTAAATACTCTTGAGTTATTTAAATTCAGGGACTCCTGTTTTAGAAAATTCTTATACTTCCCATTTTTACAGACCATCTTAGGTTATTTATAATAATGGAGAACAGACGCCAGATGCTCTAGGAAATGATTTTAATAAACGAACAGTTCTCAGTTTTCGGTTTGCTTCATAATGACCTGTGTCTTTTTTGGTATGTTGTTTCATAGAGGCTACTATTAAAATTGATCTTCAGCAGATACCACATGAAGCATGCTGGAAAAGTAGCTAAAATTCAAAATCTGTGATGGAAAAATCTATAAAATTAGAAATTAAATCTTTATTTTCCTAGTCCGTGTGTATTAGACCTTGTGGCTGTTTGACCCTTTGTATGAACAGATACTGAAATTGATAGTATTTTTTTGTTTCAGGAAAGTATCTAAGGCAAAAGAGAATTGACTTCCAGCTTCCCTATGACATCCTTTGGCAGTGGAAACATAATCAGGTACAGGAGCCTATCTTACAGGTTTTGTTCTGGGGAGGGGGGCCTGCAAGTCTCTGTCTCTGCCTCCTTGTTACGCTCTCATCTTAGGACGTATGGAGAAGTGTCCCCGTGAAGGTTACGGACTAAGGAAAATGAATTTGCATCCATATTTAATGTGACCTATTTGCCTGTATTCCTACTTCAGAATAGCAGTGAGTTCCTGCTTCCCTGGGCAACCTTCTGTATTATTCTGGACTTTTATTCTGGTAGCAGAGATGGTTCTGTAAGAATCCTGTTTGATGCAGGTCCCGGGAGAATTTAGATGTACTGCCAGCGGCACTAAGAAATTTCAGGCTTTATTTTTGTTGGCTCCTTCCCATCAGTTTGGAATTTATTTTTCACATACAAAAGAGATCTTCTACCAAAGGAAACAAGGGAAACGTTCTAACACTCGTGTACTTTTAACAGATCTTTAAATGGGGAACTAAAAGTGGGAAGGTGCTTCCTTTTCTCTCCTTTGCCCTAACTGGAAAGTTTCCCCAGTAATGTTTGTGGTGAGCTGGAGCCCCCGGCCCCATGTTGAAAGCAGCAGTGGAAAAGAGTCATGCAAATGTGATGAATAGACTCCTGAGCTTTGCCCAGATTCCACCAAAGTTTAATTTTGGAAAGCCAGAAGCAGTGGACCTTCTCTACATTCTCTTCTCTGCTGACCTCTCTTCAGTCTGGGAGGATCGATATGTTAGACATTTGTGTCAGAGTTCATAACCATGAAGGAGACAATGCTCTGACTATCCCCACTGAAGAGTGATGGTGGGGCTTCTCTTACAGGTTAACACGCCCTCTCTTAGGGCATCTGGGGGGCTCAGTCGGTTAAGCGGCCGCCCCTTGGTTTCCGCTCAGGTCCAGATCTCATGGCTTGTGGGGTGGAGCCCCGCGTCGGGCTCTGCGTTGACAGTGCGGAGCCCGCTTGGGGTTTTCTCCTCTCTCTCTCTTCCCTCCCTGCCTTGTGCTTGCTGATGCACTCTGTCTCTCTCTCTCTCGAAATAAATACGTAAACTTTTTTCAAGTTTATTTTCTTCATTGCAGTATGAAAGCTTTATTTCCTGCCTTCCCTCTCCCCTTTATTCACTAAATTAATTGCCTTAATTAAAATGTGAAATGTGTTTTTCTGGAATACCCACCCTGAAAAGGTCAGGGTGCTCATCTTTTTAATTCCATATATTCCCCCAGACCATCTCAACAAGCTCTGTGCAACTTTTCCTTTCTTTTCATAAAGGCAAATCAAGCCTTAAGCAATTTTTGTTTAAGTCTAAAACATGCTAAAGAAGCTTATAATTGAAAATGCATTTTCATTAAAGTGTTTACCGTTTCTTCTGTTGTTGAATCTGTTTCTCTCTCACCTCCCCCTCCTCTAGTCTAGTAAGTCACTTTTTATTTCAGGGTAAAAAGTGATCACACCAAGAATTTCCCTCAGATACACACAACCCAGAAAATCTTTTAAATATTCCCATGGGAGCAGGGCACATGGATGATTTCTTGTGTTTTTAGTGATTGACGCTGCTGCCTGGCATTTGAAGTTAAATGCTATATCAGGATCTTTCTTTTTTTTCTTCTAGCTATACAAAAAGCCAGATGTCCCACTATATAAAAAAATCCGTTCAAGTGAGTAACTTGGGAGCTATTTTTTCTGCCATCATACCATCAATGTTCTTCTTGGCCTGGCACTTAAAAAATGATCTTATATGTTTACAAGTTACTCTTTGCTGTCTTCTCTCAAGATGTCTACGTTGATGTCAAACCCCTTTCTGGTTACGAGGCCACCACCTGTAACTGTAAGAAGCCAGATGATGATACCAGGAAGGGCTGTGTGGATGACTGTCTCAATAGGTACTGTACTAAATTGATTTCTCTAAAAGCACAGGCTTCAAGACCTAGGACACTTCATTTGGAGGGAAAAGTTAAATAAGCTCTTTGAATTGCTCTCGTGAAGTTGCACAAAGATACATAAAACCTACTTGATGGGCTGTCTTAATCTACTTGGGCTATTATGGCAAAATACCATTGACCTGGTGGCTTAAACAACAGAAATGTATTGCTCACAGTTCTGGAGGCTAGGAAGTCCAAGGTCAAGATGCAAGTATTTGCTGTCTGGTGAGGACCCACTTCCAGGCTTATAGACAGCCACTTTCTGCCTGTGTGCTCACGTGGCCTTTCCTTAGTGTGTGCTCACGGAGGAGAGCTCTCTGGTCCTCCTCCCGTAAGGGCACTGATCCCATCATGAGATTCCCACCCTCGTACCCTAATATAAGCCAGTTGACCTCCCAAATGCCCTACCTCCAAATAACCATCAGACTGGGGGCCAGGGCTTCAGCTGTTCGTTTTGGGGAGACACAAACATTCAGCCCATCACATGGGCTGCATAGAGTAACAGGAAAAGAATGAGACTTAGAGTCTTAACCATACCCAGGTTTAAATCCTGTTACTACTTATAAGACCTGAGGAAGGTTATTTAACCCCTCTCATAAAATTAGTACCTTCTTTATGGGGGGTTGGGAGGGTAAGGATCTTAGGAGACAATGTTCATAAAGTATTCAGCACAGTTCTAGAAACTTTCCTAGATCTCCGTACACTGTAGCCATAATGAGGGCGTAAGGTAGGATGGTGGCAGTGAAAGAAGGGCATGATGTGTTTGGAAGGAAAACTGGTCTGGTGACCCATTGGCATGTGCACATAGATGGACATGTGTTGACTGGGTCAGTGTTGCCAACGAGAGATGGTAATCCTGTTGCCACAGAATGAAAGTATGGGCTCTGATTAGTTTAGAGATGGAAACTATTATTTTACTTTGGGGCCATTGAGTTCTAAATGACATGGAGGTTTCAAAATGGAAATGTCTGATAGAGACCCTGGAATGGAGATCTAATTTGTTGGTTTTAGTAACATAAGCAAATTTACAGTAAAGAAGAACCAATGATGAACTTTACATAGTTTTCCTAGCCAAAGACAACTGCTTCCCCAGTGTCTAGTCAACTGTCCTATGGGCTACGGGAATCAATGTTCTAGTACCTCCTGTATCAACATGACATCTGAGAAACTCTGCCTTACACATCATTGTAAATTCACATCTTATATATACATACGTGCATACATACGGTTTTACATAGGAGTCATGGCTGCTGGTATAGTCTGTGTTGTGCACTGATTTTTTTCCACTCACAGATGCTTTATATACACACTTTTATGTATCCATGTGGTCTGCTCACTCACCATTTTTAGGTGCTCTGTTATCTTCTGTAGGTTGATAGCCCCTAGTTTGCCAACCTCCTGTGGTTCATCATTCACATGACTCCCAATGTTTTGCTATTAAAAATGGCACCACAGTGAAACTGGGCACATTCCTCTTTCTTTAATGCTTAGGGTGCACTCTCCGAAGGAGCCTTACCTATACGGACTGTGAATGTTTGCATAATTCCTACTCTGCACTGTCCAGTGGCTCGCATGAAATGATGAGTGGATTTGGGGTGTCACCACCAGTACCTGAATGTACTCACTTGCCCATAGTTCCACCCCCGCTTAGGGATTCACACCTAACTTTATTTTCGGTGCTTTATATTTCATTGGTTTGATATTTGGGAGTATCATGTATCTTTAAAATTGCTTAATTTGCATTCCTTTATGTGCTAACATTACTGTGTTTTTTTATATGATATTTATTATCTGTGAAATTGCTGTAATGTAGCGACTATCTCATTGGCTACTTCCCTCTCTTTTTCACAGTACTCCAATGAGATAGGTAATAGTTTTATATTTTATAAATGAAGGATCCTAGAATTTGGGTAGCAGATTGCTCCATATTGCACACAACACTTGAGTGACAGAGACAGAATTTGAATCCACACATGTCTTAATCAGAATTTGTGTTCTTTCCAGTATATACTCTGCTTACTTTTAAGTCGTTAGTCTTTTAATCACATGGAATTGGAATCCAAATATTTACCTTCACATAATCACATTGGTTGTCTTGGGTCATTTTTGTTGGTATGGGTGTCACATGTATCCTTAACACCGTGTTGTCTTTCTTCAAAAACAAGCAAACAAACAAAAACCTCAGATACAATGCTGCCAACTTTATATCAGGAGAATATGGTTCCTACATGTGCATGCATCTAATGAATAATGTGATAAACGCATACATTTAAATACAAATGTATTTATTTATTTATTCTGTATTTAATAAAAATTAAAATATAGTATTCGGTGGGTGCTTCCTTATATATTTAAAAGTAACCCACATAAAGATTTACTTAAATGGAGCAACCTAAAATGTCTTTCCTGTCTTTGGGTTCTCGGTTTTGTAAATATTTCAGGGGAAATCTCAAAGGATCTTTAAGATTCAATTTTGTGTCTATGTTAAGGTTCATATATCCACAGAAAACTAGATTCAGGACTTTTTATTTTTATTTATTTATTTTTTAATGTTTTTATTTATTTGAGAGAGAGAGAGAGAGAGAGAGAGAGCGCGCGCGAGCGCATGAGTGGGGGAGGGGCAGGGAGAGGGAGACAGAATCCGAAGCAGGCTCCAGGCTCCGAGCTGTGAGCACAGAGCCTGACATGGGGATCGAACTCACGAGCTGTGATCGTGACCTGAGCCGAAGTTTAACTAACTGAGCCACCCAGGTGTTTCAGGACTATTTTTAAAAGCAAGTAATGGGTTTTTATCATCAGTTCAAGTAAATAGTCAAGAACGTGTCCAACATTGTTTATAACCTCAGTAACATTTTCCCTAGTAAATATGGTAAAACCTTGGTTTGTGAGCAATCAAGAAGGCACATAAAATCAAGGAGGCATTTTCAGGAGGGGTGTTTAGTAGTATTCATGCAGCGAAGAATTCATCAGAAGAAAGCATAAAGGTGGTGAATTTGACAATAAGCCAGTGCCTTTCACAGGCTAAGCTGATGGTCAGACCTTGAGGACCAGCCCAGTGGGTACTCTTAACTGCTCATTTCTGTGACAACACTGTGCTCTCTTTGCTCTTTAGATGGGGGTAATGGGGGCGCCTGGGTGGCGCAGTTGGTTAAGCGTCTGACTTCAGCCAGGTCACGATCTCGCGGTCTGTGAGTTCAAGCCCCGCGTCGGGCTCTGGGCTGATGGCTCAGAGCCTGGAGCCTGTTTCCGATTCTGTGTCTCCCTCTCTCTCTGCCCCTCCCCTGTTCATGCTCTCTCTCTGTCCCAAAAATAAATAAACGTTGGAAAAAAAAAAATTTTAGATGGGGGTAATGTTTATTTGAAGAAAGACTGTGACAGATTATAAAATGTTACATGTTTTTTTTTTTTTACGAGATTTGTAAGGGGTGTGTGTGTGTGTGTGTGTGTGTGTGTACATTATATAAAATATGTGATATTTCGATCTACCATTATATTCTTAATCATCCCTTGTTTTAATCCTGTTCAGTAGTCTCACCGGGATTTCAAACCCTATACCAAAACTAAATCACTTCTGTGAAAGATCTAGAACTGTAAAAGCGAAAAGCAGTGAGAAGACAGGTACACAACAACTTTGTCTACTGTGTTGAGAAATTTCGGCTTGTTAATTCACTAGTGGTTATAGGTTCAGCTAGTATATAGACTGGAAATGTTATTTCCAGTACGGGAATGTCATTTACACTAACAAAATATAAAATTCTTATAAAACAACGACAATGCAAATGTACTGAACTGTACGCTTAAAAATATTTACAGTGTGCAGTTTAGGTGTGATTTTGCCACAATTTAAAAAGAAAACAAAATCTGTACATACCCATGAGCTGCTTCAAAACAAAAATGCTATGTAATCTGGAAATTATTAATTCCTCTATGGTCTGTGGTTTTATTCTTAGTACAGAGCTAAATATGATACTGTGTTTACCCAGGATGCTTAGTGGACAGTTAGTTTAATCCATCCGGTGTTTATAACTTGACTTGGTAGTTTTCATTATTATTAAGTTTTGGAGTTATGTGTTAGTACCTTGTTAACCAATCCAACCTTGTTAAAATTAAAAATTTCGTGTATTCCTTTTAAGAGTTCTATAAAAGAAAAATGGGTCCCTGAAGGCATATGTAATATTATTTGACATGCAGTTCTCTCTCTTCTTTCTAGAATGATCTTTGCTGAATGTTCCCCCAACACTTGTCCCTGTGGTGAGCAGTGCTGTAACCAGAGGATACAGAGGCATGAGTGGGTGCAGTGTCTAGAACGATTTCGAGCTGAGGAAAAAGGTTGGGGAATCCGAACCAAAGAACCCCTAAAAGCCGGGCAGTTCATCATCGAGTACCTGGGGGAGGTTGTCAGCGAGCAAGAGTTCAGGTACAGTGATTAGTGGGGACACCCCAGGAAAATGGCAGAGAGACCAGATGAGAATGGAAAATGGGAGATTTACAATTTACTTTCAACTTCATCATTAATTGGCTTTCGATTCTTCCTCTCCTCTTCAGGAACAGGATGATTGAGCAGTATCATAATCACAGCGACCACTACTGCCTGAACCTGGATAGCGGGATGGTGATCGACAGTTACCGCATGGGGAATGAGGCCCGATTCATCAACCACAGCTGCGATCCCAACTGTGAGATGCAGAAATGGTAAGAAAGCAGGGGCTGGTGAAGCCACGAGTCCAGCAGCGCGGGAGACACGAGGGCGTCACTAGAGGGATCTTGCCGCAGTGTGGGTCAGCCGGCACGAGACCTGCGGCGATCCCGTTACACCATCTCCTCCCGGCAGAGAGTAAGCGGCCGCTGTTTCCTCACTTCAACCTAACTACCCCCAGGAAACCACAACAGTACATACGATGCTACAACGGTAATACCCGACACACACTGACTGCTCACTGTGTGCCGGGCGCTGTGTCACATGGTTCTCCTGTGAGTTTGCTCAGCATATTTATTACAAGCCCACTGGATTTGTCACAGTGAGAAACAAAAATTAGTAAAATAGACTAGAATCTAACTGAAAAGGAAAAAAATTACCTCTTAGATAATTACACGGGCAGAGTATGTCTAACGTAATAATTTTGGAACTCTGGAGCCTGTTGAAAGCTTGCAGCTACTAGGGGAAGGCTGAGATGGCACGCTGTGGTTCCTTTTGGTCAATTTCAACTTAGAACAGTAGCAACCACCCATCCTCTACCCCCAGCCACACAGCAGGCGGCTACGTAGGCATTGCTGGGAACAGCTTGCTGACAGATGGCAGAAGCCAGGCTGGGTAAAGAGGACCCTGTCCTCCAAACACCGGGGATCCCTGTCCTCCACCATTGCCGTAAGCCCCTCTTCCTCCACCTGAAGTGACTACTGAGAGACTTGAAGGGCCCTATTTTCTTCCCCTTCATTTTTCACTTTTCTTCCGCTTGGGAGCTAGAAATTAAAGGCTAGGATATGTAAACACTGGGAAAGGAGGGAGAATCTTATTTCCAGATGTACCACATTATTACGTTCAAACTTGCAGTGTTCAAGGAAAAATCACAAGGAATACAAAGAAACAGAAAACCGTGGCCCATTCGAAGGAAAAAAATAATTCAAAATAATTTTTCCCTAAAAAAGACTCAATTGAGAATACATTAGACAATGACCTCAAAACAAATGCCCAAAGATGCTCAAAGAACTAAGGGATGACGTGGACAAATTTGTGAAAATGATGTGTGAACAAAATGGAAATACCAAAGAGATAGAAAGCCTAAAGGACCATAATTGAAATGAAAAATCCACTAGAGGGATTCAAAGGCAGATTTGAGCAGACTAAAGAAAGAATCCGTGAACTTCAAGATATGACAATGGAAATTCTCCAAGCCTGAAGAACAGAAAGAGAAAAGATAGAAGGAAAGAGAACAGACCCTAGGCGACCTCTAGGACACCATCCAGCAGACCAACCTGTGCATCGTGGGTGTCCCAGAAGTAGCAAAGAGAAAGAGGCGGAGAGAATATTTGAAAAAAATAATGCTTGTAAACTTCCTACATTTGATGGAGGGCATGAACACAGACAACCACAAAGCTCACCGAGCTCCAAGTAAGAAGAACTTAAAAGAGACTCACAGCAAGAAACATAATCAGACTTTGAAAAGATAAAGAGCACATCATGAAAGCAGCATTAGACAAGCACATCATCACATAAAAGGGGTCCTCAGTGAGATGATATGCAGGTTTCTTATCAGAAATTTTGGAGGCCTGGGGCACCTGGTGGAGTATACAACTCTTCATTTCAGAGTTGTGGGTTTGAGCCTCATGTTGGGTATAGAGATTACTTAAAACCTTAAAGAAAAAAAAAAAAGCAGATGGCTTACACTCTCCAATCAAGTGACAGAGTGGAATTCAACATCCATTTATGATTAAAACTTTAAACAAAGTGGGGATGAGGGGCACCTGGGTGGCCGTTGGTTAACCATCTGACTTCGGCTCAGGTCATGATCTCACAGCTCATGAGTTCCAGCCCCACATCGGGCTCTGTGCTGACAGCTCAGAGCCTGGAGCCTGCTTCGGATTCTGTGCCTCCCTCTTTGAACAGAGTGGGCATGAGAGAACATACGTCAACATAATAAAGGCCACATACAGCAAGCCCACGGCTAATATCATACTCAGTGGTGAAAGTCAGAAAGCTTTTACTCTTAAGATCAGAAAACACTCAGGGTGCTTGGGTGGCTCCGTTGGTTAAGCATCTGACTTTGGGTCAGGTCGTGATTTCACGGTTCGTGAGTTTGAGCCCCACATCACTCTCTCTGCTGTCAGCTCAGAGCCCACTTCAGGTCCACTGTCTCCCTCCCTCTCTCTGCGCCCCCACCTCAAAAATAAACAAACATCAAACAAAAACAGGTCAGAAAACACTCATCACTTTTATTCAACATAGTACTGGAAGTACTAGCCAGAGCGCTTAGGCAAGAAAAAGAAAGAAAATACATACAAATTGGGAAGGAAGAAGTAGAACTGTCTCCATCTGTAGATGACGTGACGTTGTATACAGAAAACCTGAAAAAAGTGTTAGAACTGATCGATGAAGCTTAAGTTGCAGAATTCAGAATCAAAATATGCAATTCAGTTGAATTTCCATACTCTAATAATGACCTATCAGAGAAATTAAGAAAACGATCCTCCCATTTTCAACAGTGGCATAAAAAATGAAATACCTAAGAGTAAATTCAACCAAGGAAGTAAAAAGCACGTACACTGAAACCCTTAATGATTCAGTAATGAAAAAATTGAAGAAGGCACAAATAAATGGACGATATCATATGCTCATGGAATGGAAGAATTAATGTTAAAATGTCCACACTGCCAAAAGCAGTCTACAAACTCAGTGCAATAAAAATCAAAGCTTCAATGGCAAATTTCGGGGAAATAGAACAAAGAATCCCAATACCCCAAATAGTGAAACGAATCGAGAAAGAAGAATAAGGCTGGAGGCTTCCCACTTCATGATGCCCAACTGTTACAATGCTCTAATAATCAAGAGAGTATGGTATTGGCATAAAACAGATAGAAATGGATGTAGTACAACAGAGCGCTCAGAGATAAAGCTGCATTCGTGTGACCAATTTAAGGCCAAGGTAGGGAGCGGGCGGTCTGTTCAGTAAGTTGTGTTGGGAAAACTGGACAGCCACATATGAAAGAATGAAACTGGATGCCTGTCTTACACCATACACAAAAGTCCAGTCGGGATGTCTTGAGAACTTAAAGGTAATACCTGAAACTATAAAATTCCCAGAAGTAATCAGGGGATGAACTCCTTGACATCAGTCTCAGGGAGGACTTTTTGGGTTTGACACCAGAAGCAAAGGGCAACAAAAGCAGAAATGAGCAAGTGGGACCACAACGAACTCTATACGAAGGAAACCATCAACAAAATAAAGCACCCCACAGAGTGGGGGAAAGTAGCGCAATTCATATATTTGGTAGGTGGTTAATACCTAAAATACATACAAAGAACTCTTACACCTCGGTAGCAACGAAGCAGTCCAGTTGAAAAAGGGCAAATGGTCTGAATGGACATCTTTCCAAAGAAGACATGCAGATGTCCAACAGGTGCATGAAAAAGGGGCTCAACATCCTTAATCATCAGGGAAATGCAAATCAGAACCACGAGGAGATAGCACCTCGTGCCTGTTAGAACAGCCATCGTGAAAAAGACAAGAAATAGCAAGTGTTGGTGAGGAGGAGGACTAAAGTGACCCTCGTGCACTGTAGGCGGGAATGTGAGTTGGCCCAGCCACTGTGGAAAACAGTATGGTGGGCGCCTGGGTGGCTCAGGGTAAGTGTCCAGCTCTTGATCTCAGCTCAGGTCATGGTCTCACATTTTGTGGGCTCGAGCCCCACCTCATCGAGCCCTGTGTTGGCAGCATGGAGCCTTGCCTGGGACTCTCTCTCTTTCCCTCGCTCTCTGCCCCTCCCTCTCTCTCAAAATAAATAAAACCTTAAAAAAAAAAAAAAACAGTATAAACTTTTCTCAAAAAATTAAAAATCGGGCTGCCTGGCTGGTTCAGTTGGTACACAGCATGTGACTCTTGATCTCGGGGCCATGAATTCTAGCCCCACGTTGGACATGGAGCCTGCTTAAGAAAAAATAAATTAAAAATAGAACTACCATATGATCCCACATTCCACTTCTGGGTACTTATCCGAAGGAAACAAAAACACAGACTCAAAAAGATACTTGCACGCCCACGTTCATAGGAGCCTTGTTTACATAGTAGAGACATTGAAATAACCCCAGTATTCACTGATGGATTAATGGAAGCTTGCTAACAGGATAGAGCTTGAACACAAGAAAACACTTTGTAATTGAGTGTGGGGATGGATGTTAAATAGAATTACTGTGGTGATCAGTTTGCAATATGTACCTTTACTGAATCATGTTGTACACCTGACACTAATACGTGTGTCAGTTTTTTCTCAGTTTAAAAACGATCAGAATAGGTAACACATGATCCAACTACATGCTGTCTACAGGAGACTCAACTTTAGATCCAAAAACAAACAGGCTGGACGTGAAAAGATCAAAAAAGGTATTTCATACAAATAGTAACCCAAACAGCGCAACAGCAGCTACACAAAATGGACTTGAAACCAAAAATGGTTACAAGAGACAGAGAAACACATTGTGTACTAATAAAAGATTTTGTACAACAAGAAGATAAAACCGTTACAAAGATTTACACACCTGGGACGCCGGGGTGGCTTAATTGGTTAAGGGTCTTGCTTGGTTTCAGCTCAGGTCATGATCTCAGGGGCGTAAGAGCGAGCCCCTCCCTCTCCCGCCAGCTCTGCAGTGGGCGTGCAGACTGCTTAAGATTCTGTGTCTCCCTCTCTCTCTTCCTCTGCGTGGGTGTCTCCCCCCACCCTCTCTGTTAGAAAGATGGAAGGAAGAAAGAAAGTACAGTAAAACCTTGGATTGCAAATCTGCGAGTGGTCCACAGGATGCGCAGATTTTTTTTAATGTTTATTTTCGAGAGCATGAGGGGGACAGAGGATCTGAGGTGGGCTCTGTGCTGAGAGCAGAGAGCCCGACACTGGGCTTGAACCCACAAACTGAGATCGTGACCTGAGCCGAAGTTGGACACTTAACCAACCAGGCCGCCCAGTCACCCTGATGAGTAAACGTTTCTAATGCACTTTATCTTGATAAACAAGCGACGTCTTGCGATACGAGTAGTACGCGATGCCCAGTGTCACATGATCCCCGCTGAGCCAATGGTTCTGGAAATTCGCTTGATGCGTGAGTGCTTTGGATTGCAAGCATGTTTCCAGAACAAATTATGCTTGCAAACCAAGGTTTCACTGTACTTGGAGATGAATTAAAATAACATGGCACACCTAAACTTACAGGACACGGCAGAGGCAATGCTGAGTGGAAAGTTTGTAGGCATAAATGTTCACATTACAAATAAAAAAGATCTCGCGTCAACAACCCAACTTTACCACTTAAGGAACGAGAAAAAGAACAAACTAAACCCAAAGCTAGCAGAAGGAAGGAAATCATGAACATCAGAGTAGAGAGAAATAGAGTATAGGAAAAACAGAAAGGAAAATCAGTAAAACCCAAAATTGGTTCTTCAAAAAGATAAAGTCAACAAGCGTTTGCTGGATGGACTCAGAATAAAAGAGGACTCACGAAATTCAGAAATGGAAGTGGGGTCACCACCAAGTCTACAGAGATACTAAGGATTGTAAGAGAACGCTATGAACAGTTGTATGCCAAAAAATTGGATTACCTCATTGAAATGGACAGATTTCTTGAAACACAAAACCTACCAAGACTAAAATCATGAAGAGACAAAAAAATCTGAATAAACCTGTAACTGGTAATCCGTAACGTTATGCGTAATCAAATCCGTAATCAAAAATCTCTCAACAAAGAAAAGCCCTAGAACTGATGGTTTCACTGATGAATTCTTCCAGACTAATGCCAATCCTCAAACTTTTCCAAAAAATTGAAGAGAAGGAAACACTTCCTAACTCACTCTGTGAGGCCAGCATAGTCCTGATACCAAAGCCAGACAAAGACCCCAAAAGAAAACTACAAACCAAGCCAGTATGCTTTGTGAACATTGATGCACGAGTCCTCAACAAAATGCTGGCAAGCAGGATTTAGCAGCATATTAAAAGGATCGTATGCCCTGACCAAGTGGGATCTATTCTTGGAATGCAAGAATGGTTCAACATAAGAGAATCATAAGAGTTCAACGTAAGAGAAAGTGTGATAGGCCACATCAATAAAATGAAAGGAGAAAAAAAATCCTTTCAATTGATGCAAAAAAAGCATTTGACAGAATTCAACACCCCGTAATAATAAAAGCACTAAAAGGGCGCCTGGACGGCTCAGTCAGTTAAGCCTCCGTCTCTCGATTTCAGCTCAGGTCATGATCTCACGGTTTGTGGCTTCAAACCCCACGTCAGGCTCTTCACTGACAGCGTGGAGCCTGCATGGGATTCTCTCGCTACCTTGCTCTGTGCCCTTCCCCTGCTTGCACTCTCTCAAAATAAACATTTTTTTAAAAAATAAAATAGGCATAGAAGAAAACTACCTGAACAAAATACAGTAGTCCCTCCTTATCCGCAGTTTCACTTTGCTTAGTGTCAGTTACCGGTGGTCAGCCTTGGTCTAGATGCGGATGACCCTCCCTCTGACATATGGTCAGAAGGTCAGTAGTAACCTAACACTATGTCACAACGCCTCCATCATCCACTTCACTTTATCTCATCACGTAAGCATTTCATCATCTCACATCATCACAAGGAAAGGAAGAATAAAATAAGACAGAGGGAGAAAGAGACCACATTCAGTTAACTTTCATTACAGTATATTGCTATAATTGTATTTTATTATTACTTATTTGTTATTAATCTTTTACTGTGCTAATCTATAAGTTGAGTTTTATCATAGGTATATATGTTTAAGAAAAGACATAGTATATTTAGGGTTTGGGTTTTGTTTTGTTTTTTTTTTAAATATGAAATTTATTGTCAAATTGGTTTCCATACAACACCCAGTGCTCATCCCAACAGGTGCCCTCCTCCATGCCCATCACCCACTTTCCCCTCCCTCCCACCCCCCCTAGGGTTTGGTGCTGTCCACAGTTTGAGATATCCACTGGGGGTCTTGGAACGTATCCCTCATAAAGTCACGAGCGACATGAGGGTGCTTGGCTTCTGCGCTTCTGTTGAACACAGTTTTGAAGTTCTAGCCAGAACAATTAGACAAGAAAGAGAGAAAAGACATTCGAGTCAGAAAGGAAGATGTAAATTTAACTTTATTTGCATATGATATGATCTTATGTAGAAAATACTAAAGGCTTCACAAAGAAGCTGTTAGATCTCATAAACAAATTCAGCAAAATAACAGTACAAAGTCAACACACAAAAATCAGGTACATTTCCATACACAGTGAATCTGCAAAGGAAATTACAAAAACAATTTCATTTACAATAGCACGTAAAAAGAATAAAATACTTAGGAATTAACCAATGAGGTGAAAGAATTGTACCATGAAAAAACTATAAAACATTGCTGAAAGAAAATTGAAGAAGACATAAATTGAGGCGCCTGGGTGGCTCAGTCGGTTAAGCATCTGACTTCAGCTCAGGTCATGATCTCACAGTTCATGGGTTCGAGCCCTGCGTCGGCTCTGTGCTGACACCTCAAAGCCTGGAGCCTGCTTCGGATTCTGTGTCTCCCTCTCTCTCTGTTCCTCCCTCCCCTTCCCCTCTCTCCAAAAAAAGCTTAAAAAAAACAGCAACTTTTTTAAAAGACATAATTAATGGAAACACATAAGACTTAATATTGTTAAAATACCGGTATTACCCAAAGCCATCTACAGATTCAGTACAACCCCATCAAAACCCCTATGACTTTTTTTTTACAGAAATAGAAAAACCCATCCTAAAATTCACATGGAATCTTGAGACCTGAACAACCAAACCATTCTTTAAAAGGACAAAACTTGAAGGACTTCACACTTCCTGATTTCAAAACTTAACCTCAAAGTTACAGTCATCAAAGCAGCATTTTATTGGCCTAAGGACAGACCAATAGACCCATGAAAGAGAAAAGAGAACTCAGAAATAGTCTCTCACATACACAGTCAAAAGAGTTTTGACAGGTGTGCCAAAATCATTCAGTGGAAAAAGTGGGAAAACTGGATATCCATATGCAAAAAAATGAAGCTGGACCCTTACCTAACACCATATACAAAAATTAAATACATCAAGGCCCTAAACTAAGACCTAAGACGACCAAACTTCTAGAAGAAAACTTGAGGCATGGGGCGCCTGGGTGGCTCAGTCGCTAAGCCTCTGACTTCAGCTTGGGCCATGATCTCGCGGTTTGTGAGTTCGAGCCCCTCATCGGGCTCTGTGCTGACAGCTCAGAGCCTGGAGCCTGCTTTGGATTCTGTGTCTCCCTCTCTCTCTGCTCCTCCCCCACTCACACTGTCTCTCTCTCTCTCAAAAATAAACAAACATTAAACAAATATATTTAAAAACAGGATAGAAGCTCACACAGGTAACCAGTGAAAATAGACAAATTGGATTTCATGAAAATTTTTAAATTTGTGCATCAAAAGACACAGAGTAAAGCGGCAACCCACAAAATGGGAGAAGATAAACATCCTGATTCAAAAATGGGCAGGGGCGCCTAGGTGGCTCAGTCGGTTAAGCGTCCACCTCTTGATTTCTGCTCAGGTCAGGCTCACGGTTGTGAGTTTGAGCCCTGCACCAGGCTCCATGCTGACAGCACTGACAGTATGGACCCTGCTTCGGATCGTCTCTCCGGCCTTCTCTCTGCCCCTCCCTTGCTCATGCCTGCTCGCGGGCGCTAGAGCGCGCTCTCGCACTCTCTCTCTCTCCCTCTCTCTCTCTCTCTCTCTCTCTCTCGCTCTCTCTCTCAAAATGAGTAAACTAACTTAAAAAATAATAATTAAAAAAAAGGCAAAGGACTTGAAGAGACATTCCTCCAAAGAAAAGAAACAAATGGTCGATAAGCATAGGAAAAGGTGTCCGAGAGCACTAATCCTTAAGAGCGCCACCTGACGCCTATCGTGTGGCTGCGTCAGAATAACAGAAAACAAGCGTTGATGAGAATGTAGATCAGTTGGTATCCTTTCGCAGCCTGTGGGGAGATAAGTAGTATTTCCACTTGGGGAAACTCAAACAATTAAAAACAGAATTACCCTATGGCCCAGCAGTTCCACCTCCGGCTGTTTACGCAGGATTGGAAGCCGTGTTTGGAAGATGTGTCTGCACCTTCGTATCCACAGCAGCATTGTTCATAGGCGCTAAACTGTGGAAGCAACCCAAGTGTCCCTCGGGGGATGCTGGGCCAGCAAAATGTGGTGCATACGTATGATGGAATTATCATTCAGCTTTACAAAGGAAGGAAAACGCACAATATCCTACATCGTGGATATGGACCTTGATGTCATTATGCCGAGTTAAAAAAGCCAGGCACAAAAGACAAACACTGTACAATTCCACCCGCATGAGGCGCTCAGATTCGTCAGCATCGCAGATGGTGGAATAGTGGTGAGCGGTGGGAGGGTAGCAGGTTGTTACACGTGGGGTGTCCCAGTTTTACAAGACGAAAAGAGCCGTGAGCGTGGTTAGTGGTGATGGCTCTACAACAATGTGGATGTACTTAACACCACTGTTTATCTTACGTGTGTTTCAACACAACTTTTTAAAAGATGATAGTTTCAACAGCTTTCTATTTTTGTAAATTTTTAAGTTTACATATTACGTAGAGACAGATTTTTTTCTTAGTATTTATTTTTCAGAGAGTGTGAGTGGGGTAGGGCCAGAGAGAGAGGGAGACACAGAATCTGAAGCAGGCTCCAGGCTCTGAGCTGTCAGCACAGAACCTGACATGGGGCTCGACACCATGAGCCATGAAATCATGATTTGGGCTGAAGTCTGACACTTAACCGACTGAGCCACCCAGGCGCCACCGAGACACAGATCTTAAACGTAAATCACCACCTGTTTTTACAGACGTGGACACCCACACAAGCCACATCCTTACCGACATATAGAACATTTCCATTGTTTCAGAAAGTTCCTTTCTACCTCCTCAGAATCTCGCCATCTCAGAGGCAAACAGTGATGTGGTTTCTGTCACCAGATTCATCTTGCCTAGAGCCTGTTGTGGAACTGCATATGTATGTAGTCTGTGTCTGGCTTCTTTCAGTTAGAATAGTGTTTTTACAGTGTACCTGTGTTCAGTACATCAGTGTTCTGTTGATTTTTATTCTGGGCTAATGTTCCTATATATATAAGTATACCACAGTTTATCCATTTTCCTGAACAGTTTTTTTCTATTGGGAAAGTTAAATGAACAAATTCCTTGAAAAAGCACACCTTACCAAAAACGACACCAGAATAGATAAAAAGTCTGAATGTCTATGAGAAATTGGGTATATAATTAACAGTTGCTGACAAAAGAGCTTCAGGCTCAAATATCTTCATTGATGATTCTTATATATTCTTTTTTTTTTAAACATTTATTTATTTTTGAGAGCTAGAGACAGAGCACAAGTGGGGGAGGGGCAGAGAGAAAGAGGGAGACACAGAATCTGAAGCAGGCTCCAGGCTCAGGGCTGCCAGCACAGAGCCTGACGCGGGGCTTGAGTTCACGGACCATGAGATCATGACCTGGACCAAAGTCGGATGCTTAACCGACCAAGCCACCAAGGTGCCCCTGATTCTTACATATTCTTAAAGAAGAAATAATGTCTCTACTACCGATATCCTATAAACTCTTGTATTTCATAAGGCTAGTATAACCTTCATCCAAAACCTAACAACAATGTTAAAAGAGAAAAAATATAGGCCAGTATCTCCCATGAACACAGACACAAAAATCCTGATTTAAATGTTAGCAAAAAAAATAAAATTTTAGCAAATCAGCTCTAGCAGTATATAAGAAGGTTAATACATCACGACTGTGTGGGGTTTACTCCAGGAATGAGAGGTTGGTTGGCTGGTTGAACATTCACAATCAGTGTAACTTAACTACATTAACAGAATAAAGGCAAAAAATCATGTATCATCCCAACAGGAGCAACAGAAAAAACATTTGATAAAATTCAGCAGTATTTATAGGGGCATCTGGCTGGCTCAGTCAGAAGAGCCTGCACATGTGCGTGTTGATCTTGGGGTTGTGAGTTCAAGTCCCATGTCCGGTATAGAAATTACTTTTTAAAAAATTTTGGGGGTGCCTGGGTCGCTCAGTCAGTTAAGCATCCGATTTCAGCTCAGATTATAATCTCGAAGTTCATGAGTTCGAGCCTCACATCGGGCTCTGTGCTGACAGCTCAGAGCCTGGAGTCTGCTTCAGATTCTATGTCTCCCTGTCTCTCTGTCCCTCCCCTGCTCACACTCTGTGCATCTGTCTCTCTCTCTCAAAAATAAACATTAAAAAAATTATTTTTGAAAATAATAAAAATTTAAAAATGAACTTTCGGGATACCTGGGTGACCAGTTGGTTAAGCATCCAACTTCAGCTCAGGTCAAGATCTCGAGGTTTGTGAGTTTGAGCCCCGCATCTGGCTCCACATTGACAGTGCAGAGCCTGCTTGGGATTCTCTCTCTCCCTGTGTGTCTCTGATCCTCCCCTGTTTGTGTTCAAATAAATAAATAAATATAAATAAATAAATAAATAAATTCGATTCCCTCGGTTATTAGCTGTGTGACTTCTGATAGGTTACTTAACCTCTCTGCCTCAGCTTCCTCATTTAGAAAATGGGGGCCATAATACTGTCTAATAATAGTGTCTTTTAAAAAAAATTTTTTTTAATGTTTATTTAGTTTTGAGAGAGACAGAGACAGAGCGTGAGTGGGGAAGGGGCAGAGAGAGAGGGAGACACAGAATCGGAACCAGGCTCCAGGCTCCGAGTTGTCAGCACAGAGCCAGACGCAGGGCTCGAACTCATGAACCGTGAGACCATGACCTGAGCTGAAGTCAGACGCCCCACTGACTGAGCCACCCAGGCACCCCTAATAATAGTGCGTTTTTAATACTGTTGTTGGGAGGATTAAATAAGTACAGCAAGATGTTGTAATTAATTTAACAATCACTCTCGTGATAGCTATGATTATTACATAAAGCATCTAGAATAGTACGTGGTAGATCATTAGTAAGTTACATAGAATAGAACCAAAGAGCGACTCCTGTACAGGCGAGAAAGCTGGAGATCAGTAGGAACTAGAAGTTTTACAGATTAACCGTAAGAAATAATTTACTTAATAAGTAGACCTACACCACGTTTTAGAGGGACTTTGAATATCAAGCAGGAAACGTTAAGACCTATTCTCACTGACAGCATGGTCCGTGTTTTCCAGAAAGCTGACTGAGGACTATTAATCTGGCAGTGTTACACAGGCTGGACAGAATGGAAGCGAGATATTATACTGCAGAGTCTGGCCAGGAAACCTGGGTAATTGGACACAGAAACAAAGGCACATTTGAAATCAGCATACCCGTTTTTCTAGGGTTTAGGCAAGGTATTAAGAATCTCTACCTTCAGGGGCACCTGGGTGGCTCAGTCCGTTAAGTGTCCCAACTCCTGGTTCCGGCTCAGGTCATGATCTTGCAGCTTTGTGGGGTTCGAGCCCCCACAGTAGGCTCTGCGCTGACCCAGCAGAGCCCGCTTGGGCTTCTCTCTCTCTGCCTCTCCCCCACTCCGCTGTCTTTCTCTCAAAATAAAGAAATAAACTCTAAAAAAGAAAACAAAGGCTCTCTGCCTTTAACCCTGTCCTTTTCTCTAGGTCTGTCAATGGAGTGTACCGGATCGGACTGTATGCTCTTAAAGACATGCCAGCTGGTACCGAGCTCACCTACGATTACAACTTCCATTCCTTTAACGTTGAAAAGCAGGTGAGCATCACGAGTCCATCAAGAGGGAGGTTGAGCGTCCTCACAGCGCCGTCCCCAACACCGCCTTCTGTAGACGGCATTGACGTACGGCCGCTGTGAAGTGAATTGGAGACGGTGGTTCTCACCCCACTCACCGACCCCCTTGCCGGCTCTCCCTGGTCTCAGAACTAGAAAGAGACTGCCCGGTCGTGTTTGGTCCTCGGTCAGTTCTTAACTTGCCTAGTGAAGAAGTTTTCCCAAATTTTAATCTTTCCTTTCCGTGGAAACACACTAAGTTTCTCCTCAGTTATTTTCCTCTGTATGGAAATGTCCTGATTCACACTGTTGGGTGCCCAGGTGCTCGGGACTTCTGTTTGAACTTGTAAGTGAACTGGCAGCCAAGAGTTCTCTTCTCTTTCCTTTCAAAGCAACTGTGCAAGTGTGGCTTTGAGAAGTGTCGAGGGATCATCGGGGGCAAGAGTCAGCGCATGAACGGGCTCACCAGCAGCAAAAGCAGCCAGCCTGTGGCCACTCACAAGAAATCTGGACGGTCAAAGGAGAAGAGGAAGTCTAAGCACAAGCTGAAGAAAAGGGTGAGTCATGATCTCCTGGCTTTCCCCGAACAACCGCTTAGAGGCGCTTACTGGCGGGAAGAGGGGCCGGCAGAGGGGCAGCCTCTTACAGCGGCTCTAACATTCTGCGAGGGGATTTCTCATCGGTCCTTCCCTTCCCGCATCTGATCCACTTTCAGAGAGGCCACCTCTCCGAAGAGCCCAGTGAAAACATCAACGCTCCCACAAGGTTGACCCCCCAGTTACAAATGAAGCCGATGTCTAATCGAGAAAGGTAAAAAGGAGCTTTTCTTACCTTTGTGTGATTTGCTTGTCGATTTAGAAAATTAAGAAACATCTGTGTGGTTAAATCATTTCTTTTGTGCACGAGGTCTCCAGCCGGGAGTCAGGATATATAAATTTGGGTGGGGGGGGGGGGGGGGGGGGGGCGGGAATTGTCTCTATTTTTCCGAATTTCTAACTGAAATTTAGCATTTCCGTCAAATATGATGGTAGGCAAACAGTGCGTGTAGTAGTCGCAGCTTCCACAACTCAACGTTCACATTTTCACCGCTTGTCACAGTTGTCACGGACATGTCAAAGTGTCGTTTACGTGCTCTCTCCCTCGAGGTTGCTGTGCCGGTGAAACCTACCACTGGATCTTGTCGTGTGGGGAAAAAGGAACGTTTATTTCTGTATCACAATTTCAGGGGTTTTTTAATATTCTGAAAACTGACTATTTGGTTTCCGTTTAATCCTGTGTGTTACAAATTAAAAACTGCTTATTAATTTAAAATGTTTAAATACTTTAAAACTTTGTTCAGAGAAGGGTCACGTGGGCTTCACCAGCCTGCCAGAGGAACCTCGGCACAGAAAAGGTCAAGGTTCCCTGCTTTGTTGATACAGTAATAGAGCAGTGAAAAGGGTCTTTAGGGTCATTTACGCTCTTCCCTGTATTCAGGGGAGGTTTGTCCGTGTCAGAAGGAAGCGAAGGAGATATGTACGTCCTGGGTTTCAAATTGTCCTGGGACGTATTCTGCGTCTTCTGTGACCGTACGCTCCAGTATCTTAGAAAGTTCATCCTTGTTTATAACTTTACTGTAATTTTAGCCCCTTTCATCCGTATCACTTAAAGTCATAGAAATTTTAAACCTCAGGAAAACAGAGATGATCCAGTCAGGTGGTTTTCTGCTTTGGCCGCATATTAGCCCAGGGAACTTTGGAGATTCGTGCCGCCCGGGCCACCGTCAGACCACTTAAACCGTAATTTTCAGACGTGGAACCCAGGCATCTACTGATGCCTTCACAAAGCTCTTCAAGATACACCTGACTCGTCTAAACTTTGAGGTCTACGTGGAGGCACTTCACCTAACACAGTCTGCCTGGTGTGTCTGTTGTAAATGCCTGCCTTTACCTCCCAGTCCAGTTCTCCCTGTAACAGCGAATCCTGAGCCCATGCTGCATTTTGGCGGCTTCACTTAGAATTCGTGCACGCACTTTGTAAATCTCTGCCTTCCAGTCAGGCTGTCGCAATTGGTAGAAGTTTTGCAGCTTTTCAGTGGTATTTCGCGAGATGCTTGTAAATAATACAGGGGAATGTTTTGGGACACCTGGGTGGTTCAGTCGGTTAAGCGTCCAACTCTTGATCTCAGCTCAGGTCTTGATCTCTGTGTCATGAGTTCAAGCCCCATGTTGGGCACGCACTGGGCATGAAGCCTACTTTAAAAATGTATACATTTTCTTATATGAATGTTTTATATGGGAAAAAAAAAGCCAGGATGCAAAACTGAATTATGTGTCCCCATATATAATTATTTTTATAATAGCTGAATTAGCTGATAATTATTCATTTATATCATCTTAATAGTGGCTTATGTAGAGTAGACATGTAATAAATGCTTATTAAATGAATAAAGGAACTTCCTTCCTTGCTTACAGGAATTTTGTGTTAAAGCATCATGTGTTCTTGGTCCGGAACTGGGAGAAGATCCGGCAGAAACAGGAGGAGGTAAAGCCCGCCAGCGAGGATGTTCACTCAGCATCTCTGTGTACGCGCTGGAACAGCGTCTGCCGAGATGACGGGAACATCAAGTCCGGTAAGGCCTGTTCGTCCCGTGACACGGTCGCAAAGGGATCCCTGCAGCTCCTTTCCAGCGTTGTATTCAAAGATTCTTTTCAGTCTACACCAAAAAAGTTAAGACCCCAACATACAAGCATCGGTCCACAATCAATCACCCGTCAATCTCAGCCACGAGTCTGTGCCCGGGGGGATAGGAAGACACCCCCTCACCAGCTTCCCAAACACTTGCCCGCAGCCTGAGCGTTCCCAGACTTGTGATAGGCAGTGGGTCTTCTGTCTCCCTTCCTGCCCGGAGAATAACTTGCACACGGCACATAGTGACGCCGAGCGCGGGAGACGGTGACAGCAGTGTGAACTTGAAGACTTTCCCCCACGTTCAGATGAGCGTTCTACACACAGACCTTGAGATTCCTTTATGCTTCTTGAGCGAATAACCTAACAGCACTCCTGAGTTCAGGTCTGTCATCCAGAACAGACTGAGAACAGAGAAACTGGCCTCTCCAAGCACCCTTCCTAGGTAGAAATACTGTTCAAAAGCTCACGCTCCTCT